>NC_142668.1:12139800-13371050 GCF_026168435.1 Sesamum indicum
ATCTTGCATTTCTCCCCGTCGCGCGACCGCCGCCCTTCCACCGCCGTTCCGTCGTCGTCTCGCTGGCGGAGCAACAGCATTGCAATCGCCTCGTCAAGGCGAAGCTTCCTGTCCAGCCAGAAATCATAATCGGAGCTCCGACGGAAACTTCCCCTCCGGCAGCCGGCGACCTGAGCCAATGACTGAGTTGACTCGGTCAACTCACCAAGTCAACCCTCCTTTGACCGAGTTGACTCGGTCAACCGAACAGTTTCAGCAACCGCCTTCCTCGATCCCGACGCCGAACCTTCCGAAGAAAACGTTTGCTGAAGTTGTTGCGTCATCTTGAGCCTTGAATACCGCAAATACGGCATCTCACAAATATTTTCTTGCAGACTCGCCACCGCCCGCTTTGAAGCATTTTAGCGTATTTTTGCATGAAAATTTGCAAGTCGCCTCAAAATCATACGGTTAATTCATTTTTTTTTGAAATAATTTATTTTTAAGTTATGAAAATATTTATTTAATTATTTTAATTATTAAAAAAATAATAAATAAAAGGGAAGAATGAGAAAAATATGAAGACACATTGAACAAGTGAGAGAAATATGTGGAATAATATTTTTATTTTTTACGCATCGTATTTATATCGCGAAATATTTATTTTATTATATTCAGTTGTATTATGCGTCCCAAAAGTTTGAAAAAGAATCGGGAAAAACTGGAGGGTTCACGTTCAAATCCCTTATTCTCCAACAAAAAACATTATGTATACATGAGCACTTCCGTACGAGTTATCAGATGGAACAACATCGATATTTTTTGGGAACGCCCTGTCAATTGTCTTCCCACAATCATCAAAATCGGACAAAGAAGCTTCGGGATGTTTCGAGAGCCGACAAATAACCCGTGGTCAAGATGTCTTTGCATTCTAATGTCATCATTGGGATGAGTGTTGCAAAGGAAAACAGCGTGATTGAAGGCGACGGCCACGAGGGCAGTGCCGGACGGCAGTAGACGCCCCAGTGCTCACAGGCCGACGGCAGCAGACGGTGCAGGCAGCCCTTGCCGACGTCTCACAGATCAGCTATTACCTGTGGGCGACGTGCGGGCAATCGGGTTGATGTAGGCCAACACGGGACGTCATGCGGGCAACTTGGGTTGATGTAGGCCAGCATGAAGCGACGATGGAACGCAACCTTAGGCACGAGTAGAAGCTAATGTGCGGAAAAGAGTGCTTTGATGCGGGAACAGAGTGCTCTAGCCTTGGAGATGCTGAAAAAGTGCACTCCTCGGCCCTTTCAGTGTGCTACTCTTGGGAAAAGAGATTATTTTCTTAAGCCTATTATAAGGGGGACATGATACGGTGAGCATCAGCCGGTCCTCCCCGTGCACGACGGCAGTAGTAAGAGACGACGTCTGCACAAAGTGAGCATCTCTAGGGGGCATGATGGGGGCCTTCAAGAGCCGGCTCTAGGCAGCTCGTGAGCGGAGCGCTAGAGTCCCCGAAGGGCTTGGAGACCTGACGGGCAGCGTAGGGCCAGGATGGCCTATGTTGGGCGCCGATTGTGCCGAAAGGCTCCGTATGGTGTGCTAGGTTGCCCTGCGGGCTGCGAGTTATCTGAGGCAGCGCCTCTCGAGCGATTGGGTGATCGAGGCAAGCATTCAAAGACCTCGTGATCCAACTCATGGAATGCGCTATCGAGTTCTAGCCGTCCATGGGGGTCCGTGGCTAAGAATAGGCGGTCGTGCGACGCCGCCGCACAGTAAGCCAAAGCCGAAAGGCAAGAAAGCATGTCGGGCACGCCGTACGGGAGAACGGTTAGGTGTCGGCATATCAATTAGGCCTCAGACTTATGATGCTGTCTTACTCGGGCGAGACATTAAAGGCGGCCATCGAGGGCGAGCGCCTAGGATGTACCGAGTGTGTTGGACAAGAGATGGGCGTTGCGTGCGCAAGCGTAGTGCCGTAATGCCGAAGCGGAGCGAGGATGCTCCTTGCCATTGGGCAATGTGTCGACAGGTTCCGAGATGATGTGCGAGACGCAAAGGCACGGATGTAGAGAGCCTCAGCGAGCACATGGACTGTCGCGAACTCTGATGTGTGCAAAGGCTGGACGAAGGTGGGATCGCACCTTTGTGGCCGCACAGGCCAAAATTATATGAGAAATGACATTCCGCTGCATTGAAGACTAGAAGGCCTGTGACAGGTGGTATCAGAGCCTCGTGCCGAGATGAGGGCCGAGGCGAACCAAGGCAACGAGGTGTGTTGCGAACCTGGAGGACGAGACCCTCCAGTCGACGAATGGAATATGAGCTCTGATACTGTGACAAGTGGTATCAGGTACATTGCAAGCCTGGAAGACGAGACCTTCCAGTCGACGAATGGAATAAATGCTCTACGTCTGAGGTAGAGACGAGTTGGAATCAGTTGAGACCATCAGTTGAGACAAGATCAGACCGGAGTGTGACGGGATGATTTTGGGGGACGTCTCCACACCTCTTCCTCTCGGTTTGCAGCTATCCTCTCAGTCATCTCCTAGCTTGGATGACCTTGAGCCCTTTCGCCGACTAGTTGGTCGTCTCCTTTACTTGGGTTTCACTCGTCCGGACATTTCCTACGCCGCTCAACAATTAAGTCAATTTGTTCATGCCCCTTGTCAGGTTCACTTGGATGCTGCTCTTCACCTTGTGCGTTACTTAGCAGGTTGTCCGGATTTAGGCTTGTTCATCCCTACTTCTGCCTTTTCTAGTCTTACGGCCTATTGCGATGCTGATTAGGCCAGCTGCGTGGATACTCGTCGCTCTCTTACCGGCTATTGCATCTTCTTAGGTGATGCTCTCATTTCCTGGAAAACAAAAAACAATCTACGGTTTCCCGATCAACGGCTGGAGCGGAATACCGTAGTTTGGGGCCCATAGTTTCTGAACTTTAGTGGTTGGCTTATCTTCTTCAAGACTTCCATATCACTGTTTCTACTCCAATTTCCTTGTTTTGTGACAACCAAGCCGCTTTGCATATTGTGGCTAATCCTGTCTTTCACGAACGCACGAAACATTTGCCTTTGCGGACACTGCCGCCGTGCGCGCGCGCGCCTGCCTGTGCGGAAACTGCCGATGAGAAAATTTATTTTTGAGTTATGAAAATATTTATTTAATTATTTTAATTATTAAAAAAATAATAAATAAAAGGGAAAAATATGAAGTCACATTAGAATAATATTTCAATTCTTTACGCATCGTATTTGTATCGTGAAACATTTATTTTATTATATTCAGTTATATTATGCGTCCCAAAAGGTTGAAAAAGCGTGTTGGAAAAAACTGCCGACGGCGGCAGACGCCGCCTACCCGACCACTGCCAACGTGCGCGTGCGCGTGCGCAGGCCTGTCGGCAGCAGATGGGCGCCTGTGTAGGAAGCCACTGCCGACGTGCGCGCGCGCGCCTGTGCGGACGCTGCCGGCGCGCGTGCATGCAGCCCCGCCTGCGCGAGCGCGCCAGTGCGGAAACAGCCCCGCGTGCGCGCGCGTGTGCGCCTGTGCGGACACTAGATGAAAATTTGCACGTCACCGCAAAATCACATGACTAATTCATTTTTGTTGAAATAATTTATTTTTGAGTTATGAAAATATTTATTTAATTATTTTAATTATTAAAAAAATAATAAGTAAAAGGAAGAAAGGGAAAAATATGAAGACACATTAGAATAATTTTTTAATTTTTTACGCATCGTATTTGTATCGCGAAATATTTATTTTATTATATTCAGTTATATTATGCGTTCCAAAAGTTTGAAAAAGCATCGGGAAAAAACTGCCGACGGCGGCAGACGCCGCCTGCCCGAGCACTACCGACGTGCGCGCGCGCAGACAGACCACAGCAGACGGGCGCCCGTGCAGGAGCCCCTGCCGACGTGTGCGCGCGCGCCTGGGCGGACGCTGCCGGCGCGCACAGGCAGACGGGCGCACGTGCAGGCAGGCCCGCCTGGGCGCGCGCGCCTGTGCGGACACTACCGCCGTGCGCGCGCGCGCCTGCCTTTGCGGACACTGCCGACGTGCGCGCGCGCGCCTGTGCGGAAACTGCCGACGAGAAAATTTATTTTTGAGTTATGAAAATATTTTTTAATTATTTTAATTATTAAAAAAATAATAAATAAAAGAGAAAAATATGAAGTCACATTAGAATAATATTTTAATTCTTTACACATCGTATTTGTATCGCGAAATATTTATTTTATTATATTCAGTTATATTATGCGTCCCAAACGTTTGAAAAAAAATTGGGAAAAAACTGCCGACGGCGGCAGACGCCGCCTGCCGGCCTGTGCGCGCGCGCCTGCGCGGGCAAAGGCAGGGTCGACGGGCGCGCGCGCGCGCCTGCGCGGGCATTGCCGACGTGCGCGCGCGCGCGCGCCTGCGCGGGCATTGCCGACATGCGCGCGCGCGCGCGCCTTGGGCGGCCGCTGCATGAAAATTTTCACGTCGCCTCAAAATCACACGATTAATTAATTTTTGCTGAAATAATTTATTTTTGAGTTACTTAAATATTTATTTAATTATTTAAATTATTAAAAAAAATAATAAATAAATGGGAAAAATATGAAGACAGATTAGAATAATATTTTAATTTTTTACGCATCGTATTTGAATCACAAAATATTTATTTAATTATATTATGTTATATTATGCGTCCCAAAAGTTTGAAAAAGCGTGTTGGAAAAAACTGCCGACGGCGACAGACGCCGCCTGCTCGACCACTGCCGACGTGCGCGCGCGCAGGTCTGTCGGCAGCAGACGGGCGCCTGTGTAGAAAGCCACTGCCGACGTGCGCGCGCGCGCCTGTGCGGATGTTGCCGGCGCGCGTGCAGGCAGCCCCGCCTGCGCGAGCGCGGCAGGGCGGAAACAGCCCCGCGTGCGCGCGCGTGCCTGTGCGAACACTGCATGAAAATTTGCACGTCACCGCAAAATCACATGACTAATTCATTGATAACTCTGCAATTATAATGATTTTATAGCAATTTAATCTTCCTTTTTTAAGCCAAAATATTCCTAATTATGTGATTTTATTGCATATTCAGCAAAAAGGAAGATTACAAGGACGTTTCTGCAAAATTGACAAAGTGCGCCCACGCTTAATGGAGTAGTCAACTCGGGATAAGGATAAGCACGAACGATTCTCCTAAGAGATAAAGGAATCAAGTGTTTAGATTTAGAAAGGATTCTTTTAAGCTTATCTTTTGTAATCTTTTTACCTTTTTTAGAGTTTATCACATATCTATCCCCCCACTACGTCTAGATTCGTAGGGAACTTTTATTATAAATAGGGGGGATCTCTTTATTAGAAGACATTCAGTTTTTATCTTAGAACTCTATAGAATTCTCTGTTCATCTCTTCTCTTTTATTTTATTTTACTACCGGAATTAAAGGAATTCCACTTTCTAGTGTGTTCTTCCATTAATATGTCCGGCTAAATTCCTTATTTCCTGGTTAAGGTATGGTGATTGCTTGATTCCCATTATGTTGTGAGATCTAATCTGCGTTCTACACTTGTCAAGCAAATATTCATGTTATTCTCTGTACTTTAATTACAAACATCTGATTTATGAATGATTCGGCCGGTTGTTCATTATCAAGAAGGTTTGTTTAGCTAATTGAACTTTATAAATCCGTGTAATTGTTTATTTAGTTCAATACTTAGTGGCAACGTAGCATGATTAGTTATGTCACAGTATTTAATTATGTTATGGGGAATGCATGATCTAGTTTAAACGAATTGTCCTCGTAGGAGTTTGTTGATTAGAATCAGGCCTTTCTAATTCTTAATGCTGTTAATAGATTAAATCTTGTGGACGTTCCCAAGGTTGTCTATTAATTAGAGATCTAGCCAACGGTCGTACCTTGGCTAACGAAAAGGTAAGGAAAGGTGAGGTTGTTAGGTCGTACCAACGACCATAACTGGTTTATTTGTCCATACATGTGTTATTCTTGCATCAATGATCAACTCACGAGAATCAAGCATAATCCTAGCTTAACCGGGAAATCTCTCTCTCATATCTCTATCAGGTATTTTTAATTATTTAGTTTTTGATCACTTCTATTTATCACAACCTTCCCCCCATTATTTTCTATTTTCTCGAAGAAATCAACTTAAAGCCAATCTCTGTGGATCGACCCTACTCCCACTTTCACAAGTGTAGTAGGAATTATTTTTGGTGACTTCGACACTCATCAAATTTTGGCGCCGTTGTCGGGGATTGGCGTTTTTAAGAAGATTTCTTTTCTTGTTGATTGATTTTTTTTTTACTTGGTTTAATACTAAAATTTCTCTTACAGGTGAACTTGGATCTAATCCGAAATTGAGAGGACTGGACGAAAATTTTAACCAAGCAACAAAAAAAAAAAAAAAAAGAAAAAAAATTAATGGGAATCGCTTCTTCCGAGCCATAGTTAGAACAAGAGATACTCGTCGCTCTCTTACCGGCTATTGCATCTTCTTAGGTGATGCTCTCATTTCCTGGAAAACAAAAAACAATCTACGGTTTCCCGATCAACGGCTGGAGCGGAATACCGTAGTTTGGGGCCCATAGTTTCTGAACTTTAGTGGTTGGCTTATCTTCTTCAAGACTTCCATATCACTGTTTCTACTCCAATTTCCTTGTTTTGTGACAACCAAGCCGCTTTGCATATTGTGGCTAATCCTGTCTTTCACGAACGCACGAAACATTTGCCTTTGCGGACACTGCCGCCGTGCGCGCGCGCGCCTGCCTGTGCGGAAACTGCCGATGAGAAAATTTATTTTTGAGTTATGAAAATATTTATTTAATTATTTTAATTATTAAAAAAATAATAAATAAAAGGGAAAAATATGAAGTCACATTAGAATAATATTTTAATTTATTTACGCATCGTATTTGTATCGCGAAATATTTATTTTGTTATATTCAGTTATATTATGCGTTCCAAAAGTTTGAAAAAAAATTGGGAAAAAACTGCCGACGGCGGCAGACGCCGCCTGCCGGCCAGTGCGCGCGCGCCTGCGCGGGCACAGGCAGGGCCGACGGGCGCGCGCGCGCGCCTGCGCGGGCATTGCCAACGTGCGCGCGCGCGCCTTGGGCGGCCGCTGCATGAAAATTTTCACGTCGCCTCAAAATCACACGATTAATTCATTTTTGCTGAAATAATTTATTTTTGAGTTACTTAAATATTTATTTAATTATTTAAATTATTAAAAAAAATAATAAATAAATGGGAAAAATATGAAGACAGATTAGAATAATATTTTAATTTTTTACGCATCGTATTTGAATCACAAAATATTTATTTAATTATATTATGTTATATTATGCGTCCCAAAAGTTTGAAAAAGCGTGTTGGAAAAAACTACCGACGGCGACAGACGCCGCCTGCTCGACCACTGCCGACGTGCGCGCGCGCAGGTCTGTCGGCAGCAGACGGGCGCCTGTGAAGAAAGCCACTGCCGACGTGCGCACGCGCGCCTGTGCAGATGTTGCCGGCGCGCGTGCAGGCAGCCCCGCCTGCGCGAGCGCGGCAGGGCAGAAACAGCCCCGCGTGCGCGCGCGTGCCTGTGCGAACACTGCATGAAAATTTGCACGTCACCGCAAAATCACATGACTAATTCATTTTTGTTGAAATAATTTATTTTTGAGTATTGAAAATATTTATTTAATTATTTTAATTATTAAAAAAATAATAAATAAAAGGAAAAAAAGGGAAAAATATGAAGACACATTAGAAAAATTTTTTAATTTTTTATGCATCGTATTTGTATCGCGAAATATTTATTTTATTATATTCAGTTTTATTATGCATCCCAAAAGTTTGAAAAAGCATCGAAAAAAAACTGCCGACGGCGGCAGACGCCGCCTGCCCGAGCACTGGCGACGTGCGCGCGCGCAGACAGACGACAGCAGACGGGAGCCAGTGCAGGAGCCCCTGCCGACGTGTGCGCGCGCGCCTGGGCGGACGCTGCCGGCGCGCACAGGCAGACGGGCGCACGTGCAGGCAGCCCCGCTTGGGCGCGCGCGCCTGTGCGGACACTACCGCCGTGCACGCGCGCGCCTGCCTTTGCGGACACTGCCGACGTGCCCGCGCGCGCCTGTGCGGAAACTGCCGACGAGAAAATTTATTTTTGAGTTATGAAAATATTTATTTAATTATTTTAATTATTAAAAAAATAATAAATAAAAGGGAAAAATATGAAGTCACATTAGAATAATATTTTAATTTATTTACGCATCGTATTTGTATCGCGAAATATTTATTTTGTTATATTCAGTTATATTATGCGTTCCAAAAGTTTGAAAAAAAATTGGGAAAAAACTGCCGACGGCGGCAGACGCCGCCTGCCGGCCTGTGCGCGCGCGCCTGCGCGGGCACAGGCAGGGCCGACGGGCGCGCGCGCGCGCGCCTGCGCGGGCATTAACAACGTGCGCGCGCGCGCCTTGGGCGGCCGCTGCATGAAAATTTTCACGTCGCCTCAAAATCACACGATTAATTCATTTTTGCTGAAATAATTTATTTTAGAGTTACTAAAATATTTATTTAATTATTTAAATTATTAAAAAAAATAATAAATAAATGGGAAAAATATGAAGACAGCTTAGAATAATATTTTAATTTTTTACGCATCGTATTTGAATCGCAAAATATTTATTTAATTATATTATGTTATATTATGCGTTCCAAAAGTTTGAAAAAGCGTGTTGGAAAAAACTGCCGACAGCGGCAGACGCCGCCTGCTCGACCACTGCCGACGTGCGCGCGCGCAGGTCTGTCGGCAGCAGACGGCCGCCTGTGTAGGAAGCCACTGCCAACGTGCGCGCGCGCGCCTGTGCGGATGTTGCCGGCGCGCGTGCAGGCAGCCCCGCCTGCGCGAGCGCGCCAGGGCGGAAACAGCCCCGCGTGCGCGCGCGCGCCTGTGCGAACACTGCATGAAAAAATTTGCACGTCACCGCAAAATCACATGACTAATTCATTTTTGTTGAAATAATTTATTTTTGAGTATTGAAAATATTTATTTAATTATTTTAATTATTAAAAAAATAATAAATAAAAGGAAAAAAAGGAAAAAATATGAAGACACATTAGAATAATTTTTTAATTTTTTATGCATCGTATTTGTATCGCGAAATATTTATTTTATTATATTCAGTTATATTATGCATCCCAAAAGTTTGAAAAAGCATCGAAAAAAAACTGCCGACGGCGGCAGACGCCGCCTGCCCGAGCACTGGCGACGTGCGCGCGCGCAGACAGACGACAGCAGACGGCAGCCCGTGCAGGAGCCCCTGCCGACGTGCGCGCGCGCGCCTGTGCGGGCACTGCCGACGTGCCCGCGCAGGCAGCCCGTGCCGACGTGGGCGCGCGCGCGCCTCGGGCGACCACTGCATGAAAATTTTCGCGTCACCTCAAAATCACATGATTAATTCATTTTTGTTAAACTAATTTATTTTTGAGTTATGAAAATTTTTATTTAATTATTTTAATTATTAAAAAAAAAAAAAAGGCCTGCGCGGACACTGCCGACGTGCGCGCGCAGGCAGCCACTGCCGACGTCCGCGCGCGCGCCTGTACGGACAGTGCCGACGGCCGCGCGCGCGCCTGTGCGTGCACTGCCGACGTGCGCGCAGGCAGCCCGTGCCGACGTGCGCGCGCGCGCGACTCGGGCGACCACTGCATGAAAATTTTCGCATCACCTCAAAATCACATGATTAATTCATTTTTGTTGAAATAATTTATTTTTGAGTTATGAAAATTTTTATTTAATTATTTTAATTATTAAAAAAAAAAAAAAAGGCCTGCGCGGACTGTGCCGGCCTGCGCGCGGGAGCCAGTGCGGGCACTGCCGGGCGCGCGGGCGCCTGCGCGGACTGTGCCGGCCTGCGCGCGCGCGCCTGCGCAGCCAGTGCCGGCCTGCCCGCGCGCAGCGCGCGCGCCTGCGCAGCCAGTGCCGGCCTGCCCGCGCGCGCCTGCGCGGCCTATGCGCGCGCGCCTGCGCGGACTGTACCGGCCTGCGCGCGCGCGCCTGAGCGGTCTGTGCGGCCTGTGCCGGCCTGCGCGCGCGCGCCTGCGCGGCCTGCGCCGGCCTGCCCGCGCGCGCCTGCGCGGACTGTGCCGGCCTGCGCGCGCGCGCCTGCGCGGCCTGCGCCGGCCTGCCCGCGCGCGCCTGCGCGGGCAGTGCCGGCCTGCGCGCGCGCGCCTGCGCGGCCCGTGCCGGCCTGCGCGCGCGCGCAGGCAGCCCGTGCCGACGCGCGCGCGCGCGCGCCTTGGCCGACCACTGCATGAAAATTTGCACGTCACCTCAAAATGGCGCCCGCGCGCAGGCCGGCACAGTCCGCGCAGGCGGGCGCGCGCCCGCCCGGCAGTGCCCGCGCAGGCGCGCCCGGCCCCGCCCGGCAGTGCCCGCGCAGGCGCGCGCGGCCCCGCCCGGCAGTGCCCGCGCAGGCACGCGCGCGCCCGCCCGGCAGTGCCCGCCTACGCGCGCGCGCCGGCAGCGTCCGCGCAAGCGTTTTTTTTTTTTTTTTTTTTTTTAATAATTAAAATAATTAAATAAAAATTTTCATAACTCAAAAATAAATTATTTCAACAAAAATGAATTAATCATGTGATTTTGAGGTGACGCGAAAATTTTCATGCAGTGGTCGCCCGAGGCGCGCGCGCGCCCACGTCGGCACGGGCTGCCTGCGCGCGCACGTCGGCAGTGCCCGCACAGGCGCCCGCGCGGCCGTCGGCACTGTCCGTACAGGCGCCCGCGCACGTCGGCACTGTCTTCATATTTTTCCCATTTTTTTCCTTTTATTTATTATTTTTTTAATAATTAAAATAATTAAATAAAAATTTTCACACCTCAAAAATTAATTATTTCAAAAAAAATGAATTAATCATGTCATTTTGAGGTGACGTGCAAATTTTCATGCAGTGGTCGGCAAAGGCGCGCGCGCGCGCGCGTCGGCACGGGCCGCGCAGGCGCGCGCGCGCATGCCGGCACGGGCCGCGCAGGCGCGCGCGCGCATGCCGGTACGGGCCGCGCAGGCGCGCGCGGGCAGGCCGGCGCAGGCCGCGCAGGCCGCGCTGGCGCGCGCGCGCAGGCCGGCACGGTCCGCGCAGGCCAACACAGGCCGCGCAGGCGCGCGCGCGCATGCCGGCACAGGCCGCGCAGGCACGCGCGGGCAGGCCGGCGCAGGCCGCACAGGCGGCGCAGGCGCGCGCGGGCAGGCCGGCACAGGCCGCGCAGGCGCGCGCGCGCATGCCGGCACAGGCCGCGCAGGCGCGCGCGGGCAGGCCGGCACAGGCCGCGCAGGCGCGCGCGGGCAGGCCGGCGCAGGCCGCACAGCCCGCGCAGGCGAGCGCGCGCAGGCGCCCGCGCGCAGGCCGGCACAGTCCGCGCAGGCGGGCGCGCGCCCGCCCGAGTGCCCGCGCAGGCGCGCGCGGCCCCGCCCGGCAGTGCCCGCGCAGGCCCGCGCGCGCCCGCCCGGCAGTGCCCGCGCAGGCGCGCCCGGCCCCGCCCGGCAGTGCCCGCGCAGGCGCACGCGGCCCCGCCCGGCCGTGCCCGCGCAGGCGCGCGCGGCCCCGCCCGGCAGTGCCCGCGCAGGCGCGCGCGCGCCCGCCCGGCAGTGCCCGCGCAGTCGCGCGCGCGCCCGCCCTGCAGTGCCCGCGCAGGCACGCGCGCCCCCGCCCGGCAGTGCCCGCGCAGGCGCTGCGGCCCCGCCCGGCAGTGCCCGCCTGCGCGCGCGCGCCGGCAGCGTCCGCGCAAGCGTTTTTTTTTTTTTTTTAATAATTAAAATAATTAAATAAAAATTTTCATTACTCAAAAATAAATTATTTCAACAAAAATGAATTAATCATGTGATTTTGAGGTGACGCGAAAATTTTCATGCAGTGGACGCCCGAGGCCCGGCGTCCGCGCAAGCGTTTTTTTTTTTTTTTTTTTTTTTTTAATAATTAAAATAATTAAATAAAAATTTTCATAACTCAAAAATAAATTATTTCAACAAAAATGAATTAATCATGTGATTTTGAGGTGACGCGACGCCCGAGGCGCGCGCGCGCGCACGTCGGCACGGGCTGCCTGCGCGCGCACGTCGGCAGTGCCCGCACAGGCGCGCGCGCGGACGTCGGCACTGTCCGTACAGGCGCGCGCGCGCACGTCGGCAGTGGCTGCCTGCGCGCGGCCGTCGGCAGTGGCTGCTGCGTGCGCCCGCCCGGCAGTGCCCGCCTGCGCGCGCGCTGGCAGCGTCCGCGCAAGCGTTTTTTTTTTTTTTTAATAATTAAAATAATTAAATAAAAATTTTCATAACTCAAAAATAAATTATTTTAACAAAAATTAATTAATCATGTGATTTTGAGGTGACGCGAAAATTTTCATGCAGTGGTCGCCCGAGGCGCGCGCGCGCCCACGTCGGCACGGGCTGCCTGCGCGCGCACGTCGGCAGTGCCCGCACAGGCGCCCGTGCGGCCGTCGGCACTGTCCGTACAGGCGCGCGCGCGCACGTCGGCAGTGGCTGCTGCGCGCGCCCGCCCGGCAGTGCCCGCCTGCGCGCGCGCCGGCAGCGTACGCGCAAGCGTTTTTTTTTTTTTTTAATAATTAAAATAATTAAATAAAAATTTTCATAACTCAAAAATAAATTATTTTAACAAAAATTAATTAATCATGTGATTTTGAGGTGACGCGAAAATTTTCATGCAGTGGTCGCCCGAGGCGCGCGCGCGCCCACGTCGGCACGGGCTGCCTGCGCGCGCACGTCGGCAGTGCCCGCACAGGCGCGCGCGCGGCCGTCGGCACTGTCCGTACAGGCGCGCGCGCGCACGTCGGCAGTGGCTGCCTGCGCGCGGCCGTCGGCAGTGGCTGCTGCGCGCGCCCGCCCGGCAGTGCCCGCCTGCGCGCGCGCCGGCAGCGTCCGCGCAAGCATTTTTTTTTTTTTTTTTTTTTAATAATTAAAATAATTAAATATAAATTTTCATAACTCAAAAATAAATTATTTTAACAAAAATTAATTAATCATGTGATTTTGAGGTGACGCGAAAATTTTCATGCAGTGGTCGCTCGAGGCGCGCGCGCGCCCACGTCGGCACGGGCTGCCTGCGCGCGCACGTCGGCAGTGCCCGCACAGGCGCCCGTGCGGCCGTCGGCACTGTCCGTACAGGCGCGCGCGCGCACGTCGGCAGTGGCTGCTGCGCGCGGCCGTCGGCAGTGTCCGCGCGAACGTGAACTCTCCAGTTTTTTTCCCAATTATTTTTCAAACATTTGGGACGCACAATATAACTGAATATAATAAAATAAATATTTCGCGATACAAATACGATGCGTAAAAAATTAAAATATTATTCTATTGTGTCTTCATATTTTTCCCATTTTTTTCCTTTTATTTATTATTTTTTTAATAATTAAAATAATTAAATAAAAATTTTCACACCTCAAAAATTAATTATTTCAGCAAAAATGAATTAATCATGTCATTTTGAGGTGACGTGCAAATTTTCATGCAGTGGTCGGCAAAGGCGCGCGCGCGCGTCGGCACGGGCTGCCTGCGCGCGCGCGCAGGCCGGCACGGGCCGCGCTGGCGCGCGCGCGCATGCCGGCACGGGCCGCGCAGGCGCGCGCGGGCAGGCCGGCGCAGGCCCCACAGGCCGCGCAGGCGCGCGCGCACAGGCCGGCTCGGTCCGCGCAGGCCAACACAGGCCGCGCAGGCGCGCGCGCGCATGCCGGCTCAGGCCGCGCAGGCACGCGCGGGCGCGGGCGCGCAGGCCGCACAGGCGGCGCAGGCGCGGGCGCGCAGGCCGGCACAGGCCGCGCAGGCGCGCGCGCGCATGCCGGCACAGGCCGCGCAGGCGCGCGCGGGCAGGCCGGCACAGGCCGCGCAGGCGGGCGCGGGCAGGCCGGCACAGGCCGCGCAGGCGCGCGCGGGCAGGCCGGCGCAGGCCGCACAGGCCGCGCAGGCGCGCGCGCGCAGGCCGGTACAGTCCGCGCAGGCGCGGGCGCGCAGGCCGGCACAGGCCGCGCAGGCGCGCGCGGGCAGGCCGGCACACGCCGCGCAGGCCGGCACAGTCCGCGCAGGCGCCCGCGCCCCCGGCAGTGCTCGCACTGGCGCCCGCGCGCAGGCCGGCACAGTCCGCGCAGGCGGGCGCGCGCCCGCCCGAGTGCCCGCGCAGGCTTGCGCGGCCCTGCCCGGCAGTGCCCGCGCTGGCGCGCGCGCGCCCGCCCGGCAGTGCCCGCGCAGGCGCGCGCGCGCCCGGCCGGCAGTGCCCGCGCAGTCGCGCGCGCGCCCGGCCGGCAGTGCCCGCGCAGTCGCGCGCGCGCCCGCCCTGCAGTGCCCGCGCAGTCGCGCGCGGCCCCGCCCGGCAGTGCCCGCGCAGTCGCGCGCGGCCCCGCCCGGCAGTGCCCGCGCAGGCGCGCGCGGCCCCGCCCGGCAGTGCCCGCGCAGGCGCGCGCGGCCCCGCCCGGCAGTGCCCGCGCCCGCCCGGCAGTGCCCGCGCAGGCGCGCGCGCGCCCGCCCTGCAGTGCCCGCGCAGGCGCGCGAGCCCCCGCCCGGCAGTGCCCGCGCAGGCGCGCGAGCCCCCGCCCGGCAGTGCCCGCGCAGGCGCCGCGGCCCGCCCGGCAGTGCCCGCCTGCGCGCGCGCGCCGGCAGCGTCCGCGCAAGCGTTTTTTTTTTTTTTTTTTTTTTTTTAATAATTAAAATAATTAAATAAAAATTTTCATAACTCAAAAATAAATTATTTCAACAAAAATGAATTAATCATGTGATTTTGAGGTGACGCGAAAATTTTCATGCAGTGGACGCCCGAGGCCCGGCGTCCGCGCAAGCGTTTTTTTTTTTTTTTTTAATAATTAAAATAATTAAATAAAAATTTTCATAACTCAAAAATAAATTATTTTAACAAAAATTAATTAATCATGTGATTTTGAGGTGACGCGAAAATTTTCATGCAGTGGTCGCTCGAGGCGCGCGCGCGCCCACGTCGGCACGGGCTGCCTGCGCGCGCACGTCGGCAGTGCCCGCACAGGCGCCCGTGCGGCCGTCGGCACTGTCCGTACAGGCGCGCGCGCGCACGTCGGCAGTGGCTGCCTGCGCGCGGCCGTCGGCAGTGGCTGCTGCGCGCGCACGTCGGCAGTGTCCGCGCGAACGTGAACTCTCCAGTTTTTTTCCCAATTATTTTTCAAACATTTGGGACGCACAATATAACTGAATATAATAAAATAAATATTTCGCGATACAAATACGATGCGTAAAAAATTAAAATATTATTCTATTGTGTCTTCATATTTTTCCCATTTTTTTCCTTTTATTTATTATTTTTTTAATAATAAAAATGATTAAATAAAAATTTTCACACCTCAAAAATTAATTATTTCAACAAAAATGAATTAATAATGTCATTTTGAGGTGACGTGCAAATTTTCATGCAGTGGTCGGCCAAGGCGCGCGCGCGCGTCGGCACGGGCTGCCTGCGCGCGCGCGCAGGCCGGCACGGGCCGCGCTGGCGCGCGCGCGCATGCCGGCACGGGCCGCGCAGGCGCGCGCGCACAGGCCGGCACGGTCCGCCCATGCCAACACAGGCCGCGCAGGCGCGCGCGCGCATGCCGGCACAGGCCGCGCAGGCACGCGCGGGCAGGCCGGCGCAGGCCGCACAGGCGGCGCAGGCGCGGGCGCGCAGGCCGGCACAGGCCGGGCAGGCGCGCGCGCGCAGGCCGGTACAGTCCGCGCAGGCGCGGGCGCGCAGGCCGGCACAGGCCGCGCAGGCGCGCGCGGGCAGGCCCGCACACGCCGCGCAGGCCGGCACAGTCCGCGCAGGCGCCCGCGCGCAGGCCGGCACAGTCCGCGCAGGCGGGCGCGCGCCCGCCCGAGTGCCCGCGCAGGCGCGCGCGGCCCCGCCCGGCAGTGCCCGCGCAGGCGCGCGCGCGCCCGCCCGGCAGTGCCCGCGCAGCCGCGCGCGCGCCCGCCCGGCAGTGCCCGCGCAGTCGCGCGCGCGCCCGCCCTGCAGTGCCCGCGCAGGCGCGCGCGCCCCCGCCCGGCAGTGCCCGCGCAGGCGCCGCGGCCCCGCCCGTCAGTGCCCGCGCAGGCGCGCGCGAACCCGCCCGGCAGTGCCCGCCTGCGCGCGCGCGCCGGCAGCGTCCGCGCAAGCCTTTTTTTTTTTTTTTTTTTTAATAATTAAAATAATTAAATAAAAATTTTCATAACTCAAAAATAAATTATTTCGACAAAAATGAATTAATCATGTGATTTTGAGGTGACGCGAAAATTTTCATGCAGTGGACGCCCGAGGCCCGGCGTCCGCGCAAGCGTTTTTTTTTTTTTTTAATAATTAAAATAATTAAATAAAAATTTTCATAACTCAAAAGTAAATTATTTCAACAAAAATGAATTAATCATGTGATTTTGAGGTGACGCGACGCCCGAGGCGCGCGCGCGCACGTCGGCACGGGCTGCCCGCGCGGCCGTCGGCACTGTCCGTACAGGCGCGCGCGCGCACGTCTGCAGTGGCTGCCTGCGCGCGCACGTCGGCAGTGGCTGCCTGCGCGCGCACGTCGGTAGTGTCCGCGCGAACGTGAACTCTCCAGTTTTTTTCCCAATTATTTTTCAAACATTTGGGACGCACAATATAACTGAATATAATAAAATAAATATTTCGCGATACAAATACGATGCGTAAAAAATTAAAATATTATTCTATTGTGTCTTCATATTTTTTCCATTTTTTTCCTTTTATTTATTATTTTTTTAATAATTAAAATAATTAAATAAAAATTTTCACACCTCAAAAATTAATTATTTCAACAAAAATGAATTAATCATGTCATTTTGAGGTGACGTGCAAATTTTCATGCAGTGGTCGGCCAAGGCGCGCGCGCGCAGGCCGGTACAGTCCGCGTAGGCTCGGGCGCGCAGGCCGGCACAGGCCGCGCAGGCGCGCGCGGGCAGGCCGGCACACGCCGCGCAGGCCGCGCAGGCGCGCGCGCGCAGGCCGGCACAGTCAGCGCAGGCGCGCGCGCGCAGGCCGGCACAGTCCGCGCAGGCGCCCGCGCCCCCGGCAGTGCCCGCACTGGCGCCCACGCGCAGGCCGGCACAGTCCGCGCAGGCGGGCGCGCGCCCGCCCGAGTGCCCGCGCAGGCGGGCGCGCGCCCGCCCGAGTGCCCGCGCAGGCGCGCGCGGCCCCGCCCGGCAGTGCCCGCGCAGGCGCGCCCGGCCCCGCTCGGCAGTGCCCGCGCAGGCGCCCGCGCGCCCGCCCGGCAGTGCCCGCGAAGGCTCGCGCGGCCCCGCCCGGCAGTGCCCGCGCAGGCGCGCGCGGCCCCGCCATGCAGTGCCCGCGCAGGCGCGCGCGCGCCCGCCCGGCAGTGCCCGCGCAGGCACGCGCGCGCCCGCCCTGCAGTGCCCGCGCAGGCGCGCGCGGCCCCGCCCGGCAGTGCCCGCACAGGCGCCCGCGCGCCGGCCCGGCAGTGCCCGCCTGCGCGCGCGCGCCGGCAGCGTCCGCGCAAGCGTTTTTTTTTTTTTTTTTTTTTTAATAATTAAAATAATTAAATAAAAATTTTCATAACTCAAAAATAAATTATTTTAACAAAAATTAATTAATCATGTGATTTTGAGGTGACGCGAAAATTTTCATGCAGTGGTCGCCCGAGGCGCGCGCGCGCCCACGTCGGCACGGGCTGCCTGCGCGCGCACGTCAGCAGTGCCCGCACAGGCGCCCGCGCGGCCGTCGGCACTGTCCGTACAGGCGCGCGCGCGCACGTCGGCAGTGGCTGCCTGCGCGCGGCCGTCGGGAGTGGCTGCTGCGCGCGCACGTCGGCAGTGGCTGCCTGCGCGCGCACGTCGGCAGTGTCCGCACGAACGTGAACTCTCCAGTTTTTTTCCTAATTATTTTTCAAACATTTGGGACGCACAATATAACTGAATATAATAAAATAAATATTTCGCGATACAAATGCGATGCGTAAAAAATTAAAATATTATTCTATTGTGTCTTCATATTTTTCCCATTTTTTTCCTTTTATTTATTATTTTTTTCATAATTAAAATAATTAAATAAAAATTTTCACACCTCAAAAATTAATTATTTCAACAAAAATGAATTAATCATGTCATTTTGAGGTGACGTGCAAATTTTCATGCAGTGGTCGGCCAAGGCGCGCGCGCGCGCGTCGGCACGGGCTGCCTGCGCGCGCGCGCAGGCCGGCACGGGCTGCCTGGGCGCGCGCGCAGGCCGGCACGGGCCGCGCTGGCGCGCGCGCGCATGCCGGCACGGGCCGCGCAGGCGCGCGCGGGCAGGCCGGCGCAGGCCGCAATGGCCGCGCCGGCGCGCGCGCACAGGCCGGCACGGTCCGCGCAGGCCAACACAGGCCGCGCAGGCGCGCGCGCGCATGCCGGCACAGGCCGCGCAGGCACGCGCGGGCAGGCCGGCGCAGGCCGCACAAGCGGCGCAGGCGCGGGCGCGCAGGCCGGCACAGACCGCGCAGGCGCGCGGGCGCATGCCGGCACAGGCCGCGCAGGCGCGCGCGGGCAGGCCGGCACAGGCCGCGCAGGCGCGCGCGGGCAGGCCGGCACAGGCCGCGCAGGCGCGCGCGGGCAGGCCGGCGCAGGCCGCACAGGCCGCGCAGGCGCGCGCGGGCAGGCCGGCGCAGGCCGCACAGGCCGCGCAGGCGCGCGCGCGCAGGCCGGTACAGTCCGCGCAGGCCGGCACAGGCCGCGCAGGCGCGCGCGGGCAGGCCGGCACACGCCGCGCAGGCCGGCACAGTCCGCGCAGGAGCCCGCGCCCCCGGCAGTGCCCGCACTGGCGCCCGCGCGCAGGCCGGCACAGTCCGCGCAGGCGGGCGCGCGCCCGCCCGAGTACCCGCGCAGGCGCGCGCGGCCCCGCCCGGCATTGCCCGCGCAGGCCCGCGCGCGCCCGCCCGGCAGTGCCCGCGCAGGCTCGCCCGGCCCCGCCCGGCAGTGCCCGGGCAGGCGCCAGCGGCCCCGCCCGGCAGTGCCCGCGCAGGCGCGCGCGGCCCCGCCCGGCAGTGCCCGCGCAGGCGCGCGCGCGCCCGCCCGGCAGTGCCCGCGCAGTCGCGCGCGCGCCCGCCCTGCAGTGCCCGCGCAGGCGCGCGCGCCCCCGCCCGGCAGTGCCCGCGCAGGCGCTGCGGCCCCGCCCGGCAGTGCCCGCCTGCGCGCGCGCGCCGGCAGCGTCCGCGCAAGCGTTTTTTTTTTTTTTTTAATAATTAAAATAATTAAATAAAAATTTTCATTACTCAAAAATAAATTATTTCAACAAAAATGAATTAATCATGTGATTTTGAGGTGACGCGAAAATTTTCATGCAGTGGACGCCCGAGGCCCGGCGTCCGCGCAAGCGTTTTTTTTTTTTTTTTTTTTTTTTTTAATAATTAAAATAATTAAATAAAAATTTTCATAACTCAAAAATAAATTATTTCAACAAAAATGAATTAATCATGTGATTTTGAGGTGACGCGACGCCCGAGGCGCGCGCGCGCGCACGTCGGCACGGGCTGCCTGCGCGCGCACGTCGGCAGTGCCCGCACAGGCGCGCGCGCGGACGTCGGCACTGTCCGTACAGGCGCGCGCGCGCACGTCGGCAGTGGCTGCCTGCGCGCGGCCGTCGGCAGTGGCTGCTGCGCGCGCCCGCCCGGCAGTGCCCGCCTGCGCGCGCGCCGGCAGCGTCCGCGCAAGCGTTTTTTTTTTTTTTTAATAATTAAAATAATTAAATAAAAATTTTCATAACTCAAAAATAAATTATTTTAACAAAAATTAATTAATCATGTGATTTTGAGGTGACGCGAAAATTTTCATGCAGTGGTCGCCCGAGGCGCGCGCGCGCCCACGTCGGCACGGGCTGCCTGCGCGCGCACGTCGGCAGTGCCCGCACAGGCGCGCGCGCGGCCGTCGGCACTGTCCGTACAGGCGTGCGCGCGCACGTCGGCAGTGGCTGCCTGCGCGCGGCCGTCGGCAGTGGCTGCTGCGCGCGCCCGCCCGGCAGTGCCCGCCTGCGCGCGCGCCGGCAGCGTCCGCGCAAGCGTTTTTTTTTTTTTTTAATAATTAAAATAATTAAATAAAAATTTTCATAACTCAAAAATAAATTATTTTAACAAAAATTAATTAATCATGTGATTTTGAGGTGACGCGAAAATTTTCATGCAGTGGTCGCCCGAGGCGCGCGCGCGCCCACGTCGGCACGGGCTGCCTGCGCGACCGTCGGCAGTGCCCGCACAGGCGCGCGCGCGGCCGTCGGCACTGTCCGTACAGGCGCGCGCGCGCACGTCGGCAGTGGCTGCCTGCGCGCGGCCGTCGGCAGTGGCTGCTGCGCGCGCCCGCCCGGCAGTGCCAGCCTGCGCGCGCGCCGGCAGCGTCCGCGCAAGCGTTTTTTTTTTTTTTTTTTAATAATTAAAATAATTAAATAAAAATTTTCATAACTCAAAAATAAATTATTTCAACAAAAATGAATTAATCATGTGATTTTGAGGTGACGCGAAAATTTTCATGCAGTGGACGCCCGAGGCCCGGCGTCCGCGCAAGCGTTTTTTTTTTTTAATAATTAAAATAATTAAATAAAAATTTTCATAACTCAAAAATAAATTATTTCAACAAAAATGAATTAATCATGTGATTTTGAGGTGACGCGACGCCCGAGGCACGGGCTGCCTGCGCGCGCACGTCGGCACGGGCTGCCTGCGCGCGGCCGTCGGCAGTGCCCGCACAGGCGCGCGCGCGGCCGTCGGCACTGTCCGTACAGGCGCGCGCGCGCACGTCGGCAGTGGCTGCCTGCGCGCGGCCGTCGGCAGTGGCTGCTGCGCGCGCCCGCCCGGCAGTGCCCACCTGCGCGCGCGCCGGCAGCGTCCGCGCAAGCGTTTTTTTTTTTTTTTTAATAATTAAAATAATTAAATAAAAATTTTCATAACTCAAAAATAAATTATTTTAACAAAAATTAATTAATCATGTGATTTTGAGGTGACGCGAAAATTTTCATGCAGTGGTCGCCCGAGGCACGCGCGCGCCCACGTCGGCACGGGCTGCCTGCGCGCGCACGTCGGCGGTGCCCGCACAGGCGCGCGCGCGGCCGTCGGCACTGTCCGTAGAGGCGCGCGCGCGCACGTCGGCAGTGGCTGCCTGCGCGCGGCCGTCGTCAGTGGCTGCTGCGCGCGCCCGAAAGGCAGTGCCCGCCTGCGCGCGCGCCGGCAGCGTCCGCGCAAGCGTTTTTTTTTTTTTTTTTAATAATTAAAATAATTAAATAAAAATTTTCATAACTCAAAAATAAATTATTTTAACAAAAATTAATTAATCATGTGATTTTGAGGTGACGCGAAAATTTTCATGCAGTGGTCGCCCGAGGCGCGCGCGCGCCCACGTCAGCACGGGCTGCCTTCGCGCGCACGTCGGCAGTGCCCGCACAGGCGCCCGTGCGGCCGTCGGCACTGTCCGTACAGGCGCGCGCGCGCACGTCGGCAGTGGCTGCTGCGCGCGCACGTCGGCAGTGGCTGCCTGCGCGCGCACGTCGGCAGTGTCCGCGCGAACGTGAACTCTCCAGTTTTTTTCCCAATTATTTTTCAAACATTTGGGACGCACAATATAACTGAATATAATAAAATAAATATTTCGCGATACAAATACGATGCGTAAAAAATTAAAATATTATTCTATTGTGTCTTCATATTTTTCCCATTTTTTTCCTTTTATTTATTATTTTTTTAATAATTAAAATAATTAAATAAAAATTTTCACACCTCAAAAATTAATTATTTCAACAAAAATGAATTAATCATGTCATTTTGAGGTGACGTGCAAATTTTCATGCAGTGGTCGGCCAAGGCGCGCGCGCGCGCCTCGGCACCGGCTGCCTGCGCGCGCGCGCAGGCCGGCACGGGCCGCGCTGGCGCGCGCGCGCATGCCGACACGGGCCGCGCAGGCGCGCGCGGGCAGGCCGGCGCAGGCCGCACAGGCCGCGCAGGCGCGCGCGCACAGGCCGGCACGGTCCGCGCAGGCCAACACAGGCCGGCACAGGCCGCGCAGGCACGCGCGGGCAGGCCGGCGCAGGCCGCACAGGCGGCGCAGGCCGGCACAGGCCGCGCAGGCGCACGCGCGCATGCCGGCACAGGCCGCGCAGGCGCGAGCGGCAAGCCGGCACAGGCCGCGCAGGCGCGCGCGGGCAGGCCGGCACAGGCCGCGCAGGCGCGCGCGGGCAGGCCGGCGCAGGCCGCACAGGCCGCGCAGGCGCGCGCGGGCAGGCCGGCGCAGGCCGCACAGGCCGCGCAGGCGCGCGCGCGCAGGCCGGTACAGTCCGCGCAGGCGCGGGCGAGCAGGCCGGCACAGGCCGCGCAGGCGCGCGCGGGCAGGCCGGCACACGCCGCGCAGGCCGGCACAGGCCGCGCAGGCGCCCGCGCCCCCGGCAGTGCCCGCACTGGCGCCCGCGCGCAGGCCGGCACAGTCCGCGCAGGCGGGCGTGAGCCCGCCCGAGTGCCCGCGCAGGAGCGCGCGGCCCCGCCCGGCAGTGCCCGCGCAGGCGCGCCCGGCCCTGCCCGGCAGTGCCAGCGCAGGCGCCCGCGCGCCCGCCCGGCAATGCCCGCGCAGGCGCCCGCGGCCCCGCCCGGCAGTGCCCGCGCAGGCGTGCTCGGCCCCGCCCGGCAGTGCCCGCGCAGGCGCGCGCGGCCCCGCCCGGCAGTGCCCGCGCTGGCGCGCGCGCGCCCGCCCGGCAGTGCCCTCAAAAATAAATTATTTCATCAAAAATGAATTAATCATGTGATTTTGAGGTGACGCGAAAATTTTCATGCAGTGGACGCCCGAGGCCCGGCGTCCGCGCAAGCGTTTTTTTTTTTTTTTTTTTTTTTTAATTATTAAAATAATTAAATAAAAATTTTCATAACTCAAAAATAAATTATTTCAACAAAAATGAATTAATCATGTGATTTTGAGGTGACGCGACGCCCGAGGCGCGCGCGCGCGCACGTCGGCACGGGCTGCCTGCGCGCGCACGTCGGCAGTGCCCGCACAGGCGCGCGCGCGGACGTCGGCACTGTCCGTACAGGCGCGCGCGCGCACGTCGGCAGTGGCTGCCTGCGCGCGGCCGTCGGCAGTGGCTGCTGCGCGCGCCCGCCCGGCAGTGCCCGCCTGCGCGCGCGCCGGCAGCGTCCGCGCAAGCGTTTTTTTTTTTTTTAATAATTAAAATAATTAAATAAAAATTTTCATAACTCAAAAATAAATTATTTTAACAAAAATTAATTAATCATGTGATTTTGAGGTGACGCGAAAATTTTCATGCAGTGGTCGCCCGAGGCGCGCGCGCGCCCACGTCGGCACGGGCTGCCTGCGCGCGCACGTCGGCAGTGCCCGCACAGGCGCGCGCGCGGCCGTCGGCACTGTCCGTACAGGCGTGCGCGCGCACGTCGGCAGTGGCTGCCTGCGCGCGGCCGTCGGCAGTGGCTGCTGCGCGCGCCCGCCCGGCAGTGCCCGCCTGCGCGCGCGCCGGCAGCGTCCGCGCAAGCGTTTTTTTTTTTTTTTTAATAATTAAAATAATTAAATAAAAATTTTCATAACTCAAAAATAAATTATTTTAACAAAAATTAATTAATCATGTGATTTTGAGGTGACGCGAAAATTTTCATGCAGTGGTCGCCCGAGGCGCGCGCGCGCCCACGTCGGCACGGGCTGCCTGCGCGCGCACGTCGGCAGTGCCCGCACAGGCGCGCGCGCGGACGTCGGCACTGTCCGTACAGGCGCGCGCGCGCACGTCGGCAGTGGCTGCCTGCGCGCGGCCGTCGGCAGTGGCTGCTGCGCGCGCCCGCCCGGCAGTGCCCGCCTGCGCGCGCGCCGGCAGCGTCCGCGCAAGCGTTTTTTTTTTTTTTAATAATTAAAATAATTAAATAAAAATTTTCATAACTCAAAAATAAATTATTTTAACAAAAATTAATTAATCATGTGATTTTGAGGTGACGCGAAAATTTTCATGCAGTGGTCGCCCGAGGCACGCGCGCGCCCACGTCGGCACGGGCTGCCTGCGCGCGCACGTCGGCGGTGCCCGCACAGGCGCGCGCGCGGCCGTCGGCACTGTCCGTAGAGGCGCGCGCGCGCACGTCGGCAGTGGCTGCCTGCGCGCGGCCGTCGTCAGTGGCTGCTGCGCGCGCCCGAAAGGCAGTGCCCGCCTGCGCGCGCGCCGGCAGCGTCCGCGCAAGCGTTTTTTTTTTTTTTTTTTTTAATAATTAAAATAATTAAATAAAAATTTTCATAACTCAAAAATAAATTATTTTAACAAAAATTAATTAATCATGTGATTTTGAGGTGACGCGAAAATTTTCATGCAGTGGTCGCCCGAGGCGCGCGCGCGCCCACGTCAGCACGGGCTGCCTGCGCGCGCACGTCGGCAGTGCCCGCACAGGCGCCCGTGCGGCCGTCGGCACTGTCCGTACAGGCGCGCGCGCGCACGTCGGCAGTGGCTGCTGCGCGCGCACGTCGGCAGTGGCTGCCTGCGCGCGCACGTCGGCAGTGTCCGCGCGAACGTGAACTCTCCAGTTTTTTTCCCAATTATTTTTCAAACATTTGGGACGCACAATATAACTGAATATAATAAAATAAATATTTCGCGATACAAATACGATGCGTAAAAAATTAAAATATTATTCTATTGTGTCTTCATATTTTTCCCATTTTTTTCCTTTTATTTATTATTTTTTTAATAATTAAAATAATTAAATAAAAATTTTCACACCTCAAAAATTAATTATTTCAACAAAAATGAATTAATCATGTTATTTTGAGGTGACGTGCAAATTTTCATGCAGTGGTCGGCCAAGGCGCGCGCGCGCGCGTCGGCACCGGCTGCCTGCGCGCGCGCGCAGGCCGGCACGGGCCGCGCTGGCGCGCGCGCGCAGGCCGGCACGGGCCGCGCTGGCGCGCGCGCGCATGCCGGCACGGGCCGCGCAGGCGCGCGCGGGTAGGCCGGCGCAGGCCGCACAGGCCGCGCAGGCGCGCGCGCACAGGCCGGCACGGTCCGCGCAGGCCAACACAGGCCGGCACAGGCCGCGCAGGCACGCGCGGGCAGGCCGGCGAAGGCCGCACAGGCGGCGCAGGCCGGCACAGGCCGCGCAGGCGCACGCGCGCATGCCGGCACAGGCCGCGCAGGCGCGAGCGGCAGGCCGGCACAGGCCGCGCAGGCGCGCGCGGGCAGGCCGGCACAGGCCGCGCAGGCGCGCGCGGGCAGGCCGGCGCAGGCCGCACAGGCCGCGCAGGCGCGCGCGGGCAGGCCGGCGCAGGCCGCACAGGCCGCGCAGGCGCGCGCGCGCAGGCCGGTACAGTCCGCGCAGGCGCGGGCGAGCAGGCCGGCACAGGCCGCGCAGGCGCGCGCGGGCAGGCCGGCACACGCCGCGCAGGCCGGCACAGTCCGCGCAGGCGCCCGCGCCCCCGGCAGTGCCCGCACTGGCGCCCGCGCGCAGGCCGGCACAGTCCGCGCAGGCGGGCGTGAGCCCGCCCGAGTGCCCGCGCAGGAGCGCGCGGCCCCGCCCGGCAGTGCCCGCGCAGGCGCGCCCGCCCGGCAGTGCCCGCGCAGGCGCGCCCGGCCCTGCCCGGCAGTGCCAGCGCAGGCGCCCGCGCGCCCGCCCGGCAATGCCCGCGCAGGCGCCCGCGGCCCCGCCCGGCAGTGCCCGCGCAGGCGTGCGCGGCCCCGCCCGGCAGTGCCCGCGCAGGCGCGCGCGGCCCCGCCCGGCAGTGCCCGCGCTGGTGCGCGCGCGCCCGCCCGGCAGTGCCCGCGCAGGCGCGCGCGCGCCCGGCCGGCAGTGCCCGCGCAGGCACGCGCGCGCCCGCCCGGCAGTGCCCGCGCAGTCGCGCGCGCGCCCGCCCTGCCGTGCCCGCGCAGTCGCGCGCGGCCCCGCCCGGCAGTGCCCGCGCAGGCGCGCGCGGCCCCGCCCGGCAGTGCCCGCGCAGGCGCGCGCGGCCCCGCCCGGCAGTGCCCGCGCAGGCGCGCGCGGCCCCGCCCGGCAGTGCCCGCGCAGGCGCGCGCGCGCCCGCCCGGCAGTTCCCGCGCAGGCGCGCGCGCGCCCGCCCGGCAGTGCCCGCGCAGGCGCGCTCGCGCCCGCCCGGCAGTGCCCGTGCTGGCGCGCGCGCGCCCGCCCTGCCGTGCCCGCGCAGGCGCGCGCGGCCCCGCCCGGCAGTGCCAGCGCAGGCGCGCGCGGCCCCGCCCGGCAGTGCCCGCGCAGGCGCGCGCGCGCCCGCCCGGCAGTGCCCGCGCAGTCGCGCGCGCGCCCGCCCTGCAGTGCCCGCGCGGGCGCGCGCGCCCCCGCCCGGCAGTGCCCGCGCAGGCGCGCGCGGCCCCGCCCGGCAGTGCCCGCCTGCGCGCGCGCGCCGGCAGCGTCCGCGCAAGCGTTTTTTTTTTTTTTTTTTAATAATTAAAATAATTAAATAAAAATTTTCATAATTCAAAAATAAATTATTTCAACAAAAATGAATTAATCTTGTGATTTTGAGGTGACGCGAAAATTTTCATGCAGTGGATGCCCGAGGCCCGGCGTCCGCGCAAGCATTTTTTTTTTTTTTTATTAATTAAAATAATTAAATATAAATTTTCATAACTCAAAAATAAATTATTTCAACAAAAATGAATTAATCATGTGATTTTGAGGTGACGCGACGCCCGAGGCGCGCGCGCGCGCACGTCGGCACGGGCTGCCTGCGCGCGCACGTCGGCAGTGCCCGCACAGGCGCGCGCGCGGCCGTCGGCAGTGCCCGCACAGGCGCGCGCGCGGCCGTCGGCAGTGCCCGCACAGGCGCGCGCGCGGCCGTCGGCACTGTCCGTACAGGCGCGCGCGCGCACGTCGGCAGTGGCTGCCTGCGCGCGGCCGTCGGCAGTGGCTGCTGCGCGCGCCCGCCCGGCAGTGCCCGCCTGCGCGCGCGCCGGCAGCGTCCGCGCAAGCGTTTTTTTTTTTTTTTTTTTTTAATAATTAAAATAATTAAATAAAAATTTTCATAACTCAAAAATAAATTATTTCAACAAAAATGAATTAATCATGTGATTTTGAGGTGACGCGAAAATTTTCATGCAGTGGACGCCCGAGGCCCGGCGTCCGCGCAAGCGTTTTTTTTTTTTTTTTTTTTAATAATTAAAATAATTAAATATAAATTTTCATAACTCAAAAATAAATTATTTCAACAAAAATGAATTAATCATGTGATTTTGAGGTGACGCGACGCCCGAGGCGCGCGCGCGCGCACGTCGGCACGGGCTGCCTGCGCGCGCACGTCGGCAGTGCCCGCACAGGCGCGCGCGCGGCCGTCGGCACTGTCCGTACAGGCGCGCGCGCGCACGTCGGCAGTGGCTGCCTGCGCGCGGCCGTCGGCAGTGGCTGCTGCGCGCGCCCGCCCGGCAGTGCCCGCCTGCGCGCGCGCCGGCAACGTCCGCGCAAGCGTTTTTTTTTTTTTTTTTTTTAATAATTAAAATAATTAAATAAAAATTTTCATAACTCAAAAATAAATTATTTTAACAAAAATTAATTAATCATGTGATTTTGAGGTGAAGCGAAAATTTTCATGCAGTGGTCGCCCGAGGCGCGCGCGCGCCCACGTCGGCACGGGCTGCCTGCGCGCGCACGTCGGCAGTGCCCGCACAGGCGCCCGTGCGGCCGTCGGCACTGTCCGTACAGGCGCGCGCGCGCACGTCGGCAGTGGCTGCCTGCGCGCGGCCGTCGGCAGTGGCTGCTGCGCGCGCACGTCGTCAGTGGCTGCCTGCGCGCGCACGTCGGCAGTGTCCGCGCGAACGTGAACTCTCCAGTTTTTTTTCCAATTATTTTTCAAACATTTGGTACGCACAATATAACTGAATATAATAAAATAAATATTTCGCGATACAAATACGATGCGTAAAAAATTAAAATATTATTCTATTGTGTCTTCATATTTTTCCCATTTTTTTCCTTTTATTTATTATTTTTTTAATAATTAAAATAATTAAATAAAAATTTTCACACCTCAAAAATTAATTATTTCAACAAAAATGAATTAATCATGTCATTTTGAGGTGACGTGCAAATTTTCATGCAGTGGTCGGCCAAGGCGCGCGCGCGCGCGCGTCGGCACGGGCTGCCTGCGCGCGCGCGCAGGCCGGCACGGGCCGCGCTGGCGCGCGCGCGCATGCCGGCACGGGCCGCGCAGGCGCGCGCGGGCAGGCCGGCGCAAGCCGCACAGGCCGCGCAGGCGCGCGCGCACAGGCCGGCACGGTCCGCGCAGGCCAACACAGGCCGCGCAGGCGCGCGCGCGCATGCCGACACAGGCCGCGCAGGCACGCGCGGGCAGGCCGGCGCAGGCCGCACAGGCGGCGCAGGCGCGGGCGCGCTGGCCGGCACAGGCCGCGCAGGCGCGCTCGGGCAGGCCGGCACAGGCCGCGCAGGCGCGCGCGCGCAGGCCGGTACAGTCCGCGCAGGCGCGGGCGCGCAGGCCGGCACAGGCCGCGCACGCGCGCGCGGGCAGGCCGGCACACGCCGCGCAGGCCGGCACAGTCCGCGCAGGCGCCCGCGCCCCCGGCAGTGCCCGCACTGGCGCCCGCGCGCAGGCCGGCACAGTCCGCGCAGGGGGGCGCGCGCCCGCCTGAGTGCCCGCGCAGGCGCGCGCGGCCCCGCCCGGCAGTGCCCGCGCAGGCGCGCGCGCGCCCGCCCGGCAGTGCCCGTGCTGGCGCGCCCGGCCCCGCCCGGCAGTGCCCGCGCAGGCTCCCACGGCCCCGCCCGGCAGTGCCCGCGCAGGCGCGCGCGGCCCCGCCCGGCAGTGCCCGCGCAGGCGCGCGCGGCCCCGCCCGACAGTGCCCGCGCAGGCGCGCGCGGCCCCGGCCGGCAGTGCCCGCGCAGGCGCGCGCGCGCCCGCCCGGCAGTGCCCGCGCAGTCTTGCGCGCGCCCGCCCTGCCGTGCCCGCGCAGTCGCGCGCGGCCCCGCCCGGCAATGCCCGCGCAGGCGCGCGGCCCCGCCCGGCAGTGCCCGCGCAGGCGCGCGCGGCCCCGCCCGGCAGTGCCCGCGCGGCGCGCGCGCGCGCCGGCAGCGTCCGCGCAAGCGTTTTTTTTTTTTTTTTTTAATAATTAAAATAATTAAATAAAAATTTTCATAACTCAAAAATAAATTATTTCAACAAAAATGAATTAATCATGTGATTTTGAGGTGACGCGAAAATTTTCATGCAGTGGACGCCCGAGGCCCGGCGTCCGCGCAAGCGTTTTTTTTTTTTTTTTTTTTTAATAATTAAAATAATTAAATAAAAATTTTCATAACTCAAAAATAAATTATTTCAACAAAAATGAATTAATCATGTGATTTTGAGGTGACGCGACGCCCGAGGCACGCGCGCGCGCACGTCGGCACGGGCTGCCTGCGCGCGCACGTCGGCAGTGCCCGCACAGGCGCGCGCGCGGCCGTCGGCAGTGCCCGCACAGGCGCGCGCGCGGCCGTGGCAGTGCCCGCACAGGCGCGCGCGCGGCCGTCGGCACTGTCCGTACAGGCTCGCGCGCGCACGTCGGCAGTGGCTGCCTGCGCGCGGCCGTCGGCAGTGGCTGCTGTGCGCGCCCGCCCGGCAGTGCCCGCCTGCGCGCGCGCCGGCAGCGTCCGCGCAACCGTTTTTTTTTTTAATAATTAAAATAATTAAATAAAAATTTTCATAACTCAAAAATAAATTATTTTAACAAAAATTAATTAATCATGTGATTTTGAGGTGACGCGAAAATTTTCATGCAGTGGTCGCCCGAGGCGCGCGCGCGCCCACGTCGGCACGGGCTGCCTGCGCGCGCACTTCGGCAGTGCCCGCACAGGCGCGCGCACTTCGGCAGTGCCCGCACAGGCGCGCGCTCGGCCGTCGGCACTGTCCGTACAGGCGCGCGCGCGCACGTCGGCAGTGGCTGCCTGCGCGCGGCCGTCGGCAGTGGCTGCTGCGCGCGCCCGCCCGGCAGTGCCCGCCTGCGCGCGCGCCGGCGGCGTCCGCACAAGCGTTTTTTTTTTTTTTAATAATTAAATTAATTAAATAAAAATTTTCATAACTCAAAAATAAATTATTTTAACAAAAATTAATTAATCATGTGATTTTGAGGTGACGCGAAAATTTTCATGCAGTGGTCGCCCGAGGCGCGCGCGCGCCCACGTCGGCACGGGCTGCCTGCGCGCGCACGTCGGCAGTGCCCGCACAGGCGCCCGTGCGGCCGTCGGCACTGTCCGTACAGGCGCGCGCGCGCACGTCGGCAGTGGCTGCCTGCGCGCGGCCGTCGGCAGTGGCTGCTGCGCGCGCACGTCGGCAGTGGCTGCCTGCGCGCGCACGTCGGCAGTGTCCGCGCGAACGTGAACTCTCCAGTTTTTTTCCCAATTATTTTTCAAACATTTGGGACGCACAATATAACTGAATATAATAAAATAAATATTTCACGCTACAAATACGATGCGTAAAAAATTAAAATATTATTCTATTGTGTCTTCATATTTTTCCCATTTTTTACCTTTTATTTATTATTTTTTTAATAATTAAAATAATTAAATAAAAATTTTCACACCTCAAAAATTAAATATTTCAACAAAAATGAATTAATCATGTCATTTTGAGGTGACGTGCAAATTTTCATGCAGTGGTCGGCCAAGGCGCGCGCGCGCGCGCGCGCAGGCCGGCACGGGCCGCGCTGGCGCGCGCGCGCATGCCGGCACGGGCCGCGCAGGCGCGCGCGCACAGGCCGGCACGGTCCGCGCAGGCCAACACAGGCCGCGCAGGCGCGCGCGCGCATGCCGGCACAGGCCGCGCAGGCACGTGCGGGCAGGCCGGCGCAGGCCGCACAGGCGGCGCAGGCGCGGGCGCGCAGGCCGCACAGGCGGCGCAGGCGCGGGCGCGCAGGCCGGCACAGGCCGCGCAGGCGCGCGCGGGCAGGCCGGCACAGGCCGCGCAGGCCGGCACAGTCCGCGCAGGCGCCCGCGCCCCCGGCAGTGCACGCACTGGCGCCCGCGCGCAGGCCGGCACAGTCCGCGCAGGCGGGCGCGCGCCCGCCCGAGTGCCCGCGCAGGCGCGCGCGCGCCCGCCCGGCAGTGCCCGCGCAGGCGCCCGCGGCCCCGCCCGGCAGTGCCCGCGCAGGCGCGCGCGGCCCCGCCCGGCAGTGCCCGCGCAGGCGCGCGCGGCCGCGCCCGGCAGTGCCCGCGCCGGCGCGCGCGGCCCCGCCCGGCAGTGCCCGCGCGGGCGCGCGCGCGCCCGCCCGGCAGTGCCCGCGCGGGCGCGCGCGCGCCCGCCCGGCAGTGCCCGCGCAGGGGCGCGCGCGCCCGCCCGGCAGTGCCCGCGCAGGCGCGCGCGCGCCCGCCCGGCAGTGCCCGCGCAGGCGCGCGCGCGCCCGCCCGGCAGTGCCCGCGCAGGCGCGCGCGCGCCCGCCCGGCAGTGCCCGCGCAGGCGCGCGCGGCCCCGCCCGGCAGTGCCCGCCTGCGCGCGCGCGCCGGCAGCGTCCGCGCAAGCGTTTTTTTTTTTTTTTTTTTTTAATAATTAAAATAATTAAATAAAAATTTTCATAACTCAAAAATAAATTATTTCAATAAAAATGAATTAATCATGTGATTTTGAGGTGACGCGAAAATTTTCATGCAGAGGACGCCCGAGGCCCGGCGCGCGCAAGCGTTTTTTTTTTTAATAATTAAAATAATTAAATAAAAATTTTCATAACTCAAAAATAAATTATTTCAACAAAAATGAATTAATCATGTGATTTTGAGGTGACGCGACGCCCGAGGCGCGCGCGCGCGCACGTCGGCACGGGCTGCCTGCGCGCGCACGTCGGCAGTGCCCGCACAGGCGCGCGCGCCCACGTCGGCACTGTCCGTACAGGCGCGCGCGCGCACGTCGGCAGTGGCTGCCTGCGCGCGGCCGTCGGCAGTGGCTGCTGCGCGCGCCCGCCCGGCAGTGCCCGCCTGCGCGCGCGCCGGCAGCGTCCGCGCAAGCTTTTTTTTTTTTTAATAATTAAAATAATTAAATAAAAATTTTCATAACTCAAAAATAAATTATTTTAACAAAAATTAATTAATCATGTGATTTTGAGGTGACGCGAAAATTTTCATGCAGTGGTCGCCCGAGGCGCGCGCGCGCCCACGTCGGCACGGGCTGCCTGCGCGCGCACGTCGGCAGTGCCCGCACAGGCGCCCGTGCGGCCGTCAACACTGTCCGTACAGGCGCGCGCGCGCACGTCGGCAGTGGCTGCCTGCGCGCGGCCGTAGGCAGTGGCTGCTGCGCGCACGTCGGCAGTGGCTGCTGCGCGCGCACGTCGGCAGTGGCTGCCTGCGCGCGCACGTCGGCAGTGTCCGCGCGAACGTGAACTCTCCAGTTTTTTTCCCAATTATTTTTCAAACATTTGGGACGCACAATATAACTGAATATAATAAAATAAATATTTCGCGATACAAATACGATGCGTAAAAAATTAAAATATTATTCTATTGTGTCTTCATATTTTTCCCATTTTTTTCCTTTTATTTATTATTTTTTTAACAATTAAAATAATTAAATAAAAATTTTCACACCTCAAAAATTAATTATTTCAACAAAAATGAATTAATCATGTCATTTTGAGGTGACGTGCAAATTTTCATGCAGTGGTCGGCCAAGGCGCGCGCGCGCGCGCGCAGGCCGGCACGGGCCGCGCTGGCGCGCGCGCGCATGCCGGCACGGGCCGCGCAGGCCAACACAGGCCGCGCAGGCGCGCGCGCGCATGCCGGCACAGGCCGCACAGGCGCGCGCGCGCATGCGGGCAGGCCGGCGCAGGCCGCACAGGCCGCGCAGGCGCGTGCGGGCAGGCCGGCCCAGGCAGCACAGGCCGCGCAGGCGCGCGCGCGCAGGCCGGTACAGTCCGCGCAGGCGCGGGCGCGCAGGCCGGCACAGGCCGCGCAGGCCGGCACAGTCCGCGCAGGCGCCCGCGCCCCCGGCAGTGCCCGCACTGGCGCCCGCGCGCAGGCCGGCACAGTCCGCGCAGGCGGGCGCGCGCCCGCCCGAGTGCCCGCGCACGCGCGCCCGCCCGGCAGTGCCCGCGCAGGCGCGCGCGCGCCCGCCCGGCAGTGCCCGCGCAGGCGCGCGCGCGCCCGCCCGGCAGTGCCCGCGCAGGCGCGCGCCGCCCGCCCGGCAGTGCCCGCGCAGGCGCGCGCGCGCCCGCCCGGCAGTGCCCGCGCAGTCGCGCGCGCATCCGCCCTGCCGTGCCCGCGCAGTCGCGCGCGGCCCCGCCCGGCAGTGCCCGCGCAGGCGCGCGCGGCCCCGCCCGGCAGTGCCCGCGCAGGCGCGCGCGGCCCCGCCCGGCAGTGCCCTCGCAGGCGCGCGCGCGCCCGCCCGGCAGTGCCCGCGCAGGCGCGCGCGCGCCCGCCCGGCAGTGCCCGCGCTGGCGCGCGCGCGCCCGCCCGGCAGTACCCGCGCAGTCGCGCGCGCGCCCCCGCCCGGCAGTGCCCACGCAGGCGCCGCGGCCCCGCCCGGCAGTGCCCGCGCAGGCGCGCGCAGCCCCGCCCGGCAGTGCCCGCCTGCGCGCATGCGCCGGCAGCGTCCGCGCAAGCGTTTTTTTTTTTTTTTTTTTAATAATTAAAATAATTAAATAAAAATTTTCGTAACTCAAAAATAAATTATTTCAACAAAAATTAATTAATCATGTGATTTTGAGGTGACGCGACGCCCGAGGCGCGCGCAGCGCGCACGTCGGCACGGGCTGCCTGCGCGCGCACGTCGGCAGTGCCCGCACAGGCGCGCGCGCGGCCGTCGGCAGTGCCCGCACAGGCGCGCGCGCGGCCGTCGGCAGTGCCCGCACAGGCGCGCGCGCGGCCGTCGGCAGTGCCCGCACAGGCGCGCGCGCGGCCGTCGGCACTGTCCGTACAGGCGCGCGCGCGCACGTCGGCAGTGGCTGCCTGCGCGCCGCCGTCGGCAGTGGCTGCTGCGCGCGCCCGCCTGCGCGCGCGCCGGCAGCATCCGCGCAAGCGTTTTTTTTTTTTTTTTTTTTTTAATAATTAAAATAATTAAATAAAAATTTTCATAACTCAAAAATAAATTAGTTTAACAAAAATTAATTAATCATGTGATTTTGAGGTGACGCGAAAATTTTCATGCAGTGGTCGCCCGAGGCGCGCGCGCGCCCACGTCGGCACGGGCTGCCTGCGCGCGCACGTCGGCAGTGCCCGCACAGGCGCGCGCGCGGCCGTCGGCACTGTCCGTACAGGCGCGCGCGCGCACGTCGGCAGTGGCTGCCTGCGCGCGGCCGTCGGCAGTGGCTGCTGCGCGCGCCCGCCCGGCAGTGCCCGCCTGCGCGCGCGCCGGCAACGTCCGCGCAAGCGTTTTTTTTTTTTTTTTTTTTTTTAATAATTAAAATAATTAAATAAAAATTTTCATAACTCAAAAATGAATTATTTTAACAAAAATTAATTAATCATGTGATTTTGAGGTGAAGCGAAAATTTTCATGCAGTGGTCGCCCGAGGCGCGCGCGCGCCCACGTCGGCACGGGCTGCCTGCGCGCGCACGTCGGCAGTGCCCGCACAGGCGCCCGTGCGGCCGTCGGCACTGTCCGTACAGGCGCGCGCGCGCACGTCGGCAGTGGCTGCCTGCGCGCGGCCGTCGGCAGTGGCTGCTGCGCGCGCACGTCGTCAGTGGCTGCCTGCGCGCGCACGTCGGCAGTGTCCGCGCGAACGTGAACTCTCCAGTTTTTTTTCCAATTATTTTTCAAACATTTGGGACGCACAATATAACTGAATATAATAAAATAAATATTTCGCGATACAAATACGATGCGTAAAAAATTAAAATATTATTCTATTGTGTCTTCATATTTTTCCCATTTTTTTCCTTTTATTTATTATTTTTTTAATAATTAAAATAATTAAATAAAAATTTTCACACCTCAAAAATTAATTATTTCAACAAAAATGAATTAATCATGTCATTTTGAGGTGACGTGCAAATTTTCATGCAGTGGTCGGCCAAGGCGCGCGCGCGCGCGCGTCGGCACGGGCTGCCTGCGCGCGCGCGCAGGCCGGCACGGGCCGCGCTGGCGCGCGCGCGCATGCCGGCACGGGCCGCGCAGGCGCGCGCGGGCAGGCCGGCGCAAGCCGCACAGGCCGCGCAGGCGCGCGCGCACAGGCCGGCACGGTCCGCGCAGGCCAACACAGGCCGCGCAGGCGCGCGCGCGCATGCCGACACAGGCCGCGCAGGCACGCGCGGGCAGGCCGGCGCAGGCCGCACAGGCGGCGCAGGCGCGGGCGCGCTGGCCGGCACAGGCCGCGCAGGCGCGCTCGGGCAGGCCGGCACAGGCCGCGCAGGCGCGCGCGCGCAGGCCGGTACAGTCCGCGCAGGCGCGGGCGCGCAGGCCGGCACAGGCCGCGCAGGCGCGCGCTGGCAGGCCGGCACAGTCCGCGCAGGCGCCCGCGCCCCCGGCAGTGCCCGCACTGGCGCCCGCGCGCAGGCCGGCACAGTCCGCGCAGGGGGGCGCGCGCCCGCCTGAGTGCCCGCGCAGGCGCGCGCGCGCCCGCCCGGCAGTGCCCGTGCTGGCGCGCCCGGCCCCGCCCGGCAGTGCCCGCGCAGGCTCCCACGGCCCCGGCCGGCAGTGCCCGCGCAGGCGCGCGCGCGCCCGCCCGGCAGTGCCCGCGCAGTCTTGCGCGCGCCCGCCCTGCCGTGCCCGCGCAGTCGCGCGCGGCCCCGCCCGGCAATGCCCGCGCAGGCGCGCGGCCCCGCCCGGCAGTGCCCGCGCAGGCGCGCGCGGCCCCGCCCGGCAGTGCCCGCGCGGGCGCGCGCGCGCCGGCAGCGTCCGCGCAAGCGTTTTTTTTTTTTTTTTTTTTTTTTAATAATTAAAATAATTAAATAAAAATTTTCATAACTCAAAAATAAATTATTTCAACAAAAATGAATTAATCATGTGATTTTGAGGTGACGCGAAAATTTTCATGCAGTGGACGCCCGAGGCCCGGCGTCCGCGCAAGCGTTTTTTTTTTTTTTTTTTTTTAATAATTAAAATAATTAAATAAAAATTTTCATAACTCAAAAATAAATTATTTCAACAAAAATGAATTAATCATGTGATTTTGAGGTGACGCGACGCCCGAGGCACGCGCGCGCGCACGTCGGCACGGGCTGCCTGCGCGCGCACGTCGGCAGTGCCCGCACAGGCGCGCGCGCGGCCGTCGGCAGTGCCCGCACAGGCGCGCGCGCGGCCGTCGGCAGTGCCCGCACAGGCGCGCGCGCGGCCGTCGGCAGTGCCCGCACAGGCGCGCGCGCGGCCGTCGGCACTGTCCGTACAGGCTCGCGCGCGCACGTCGGCAGTGGCTGCCTGCGCGCGGCCGTCGGCAGTGGCTGCTGTGCGCGCCCGCCCGGCAGTGCCCGCCTGCGCGCGCGCCGGCAGCGTCCGCGCAACCGTTTTTTTTTTTTTTTTTTTTTTTAATAATTAAAATAATTAAATAAAAATTTTCATAACTCAAAAATAAATTATTTTAACAAAAATTAATTAATCATGTGATTTTGAGGTGACGCGAAAATTTTCATGCAGTGGTCGCCCGAGGCGCGCGCGCGCCCACGTCGGCACGGGCTGCCTGCGCGCGCACGTCGGCAGTGCCCGCACAGGCGCGCGCTCGGCCGTCGGCACTGTCCGTACAGGCGCGCGCGCGCACGTCGGCAGTGGCTGCCTGCGCGCGGCCGTCGGCAGTGGCTGCTGCGCGCGCCCGCCCGGCAGTGCCCGCCTGCGCGCGCGCCGGCGGCGTCCGCACAAGCGTTTTTTTTTTTTTTTAATAATTAAATTAATTAAATAAAAATTTTCATAACTCAAAAATAAATTATTTTAACAAAAATTAATTAATCATGTGATTTTGAGGTGACGCGAAAATTTTCATGCAGTGGTCGCCCGAGGCGCGCGCGCGCCCACGTCGGCACGGGCTGCCTGCGCGCGCACGTCGGCAGTGCCCGCACAGGCGCCCGTGCGGCCGTCGGCACTGTCCGTACAGGCGCGCGCGCGCACGTCGGCAGTGGCTGCCTGCGCGCGGCCGTCGGCAGTGGCTGCTGCGCGCGCACGTCGGCAGTGGCTGCCTGCGCGCGCACGTCGGCAGTGTCCGCGCGAACGTGAACTCTCCAGTTTTTTTCCCAATTATTTTTCAAACATTTGGGACGCACAATATAACTGAATATAATAAAATAAATATTTCACGCTACAAATACGATGCGTAAAAAATTAAAATATTATTCTATTGTGTCTTCATATTTTTCCCATTTTTTACCTTTTATTTATTATTTTTTTAATAATTAAAATAATTAAATAAAAATTTTCACACCTCAAAAATTAAATATTTCAACAAAAATGAATTAATCATGTCATTTTGAGGTGACGTGCAAATTTTCATGCAGTGGTCGGCCAAGGCGCGCGCGCGCGCGCGCGCAGGCCGGCACGGGCCGCGCTGGCGCGCGCGCGCATGCCGGCACGGGCCGCGCAGGCGCGCGCGCACAGGCCGGCACGGTCCGCGCAGGCCAACACAGGCCGCGCAGGCGCGCGCGCGCATGCCGGCACAGGCCGCGCAGGCACGTGCGGGCAGGCCGGCGCAGGCCGCACAGGCGGCGCAGGCGCGGGCGCGCAGGCCGCACAGGCGGCGCAGGCGCGGGCGCGCAGGCCGGCACAGGCCGCGCAGGCGCGCGCGGGCAGGCCGGCACAGGCCGCGCAGGCCGGCACAGTCCGCGCAGGCGCCCGCGCCCCCGGCAGTGCTCGCACTGGCGCCCGCGCGCAGGCCGGCACAGTCCGCGCAGGCGGGCGCGCGCCCGCCCGAGTGCCCGCGCAGGCGCGCGCGCGCCCGCCCGGCAGTGCCCGCGCAGGCGCCCGCGGCCCCGCCCGGCAGTGCCCGCGCAGGCGCGCGCGGCCCCGCCCGGCAGTGCCCGCGCAGGCGCGCGCGGCCGCGCCCGGCAGTGCCCGCGCCGGCGCGCGCGGCCCCGCCCGGCAGTGCCCGCGCGGGCGCGCGCGCGCCCGCCCGGCAGTGCCCGCGCAGGGGCGCGCGCGCCCGCCCGGCAGTGCCCGCGCAGGCGCGCGCGCGCCCGCCCGGCAGTGCCCGCGCAGGCGCGCGCGCGCCCGCCCGGCAGTGCCCGCGCAGGCGCGCGCGGCCCCGCCCGGCAGTGCCCGCGCAGGCGCGCGCGGCCCCGCCCGGCAGTGCCCGCCTGCGCGCGCGCGCCGGCAGCGTCCGCGCAAGCGTTTTTTTTTTTTTTTTTTTTTTTTAATAATTAAAATAATTAAATAAAAATTTTCATAACTCAAAAATAAATTATTTCAATAAAAATGAATTAATCATGTGATTTTGAGGTGACGCGAAAATTTTCATGCAGAGGACGCCCGAGGCCCGGCGTCCGCGCAAGCGTTTTTTTTTTTAATAATTAAAATAATTAAATAAAAATTTTCATAACTCAAAAATAAATTATTTCAACAAAAATGAATTAATCATGTGATTTTGAGGTGACGCGACGCCCGAGGCGCGCGCGCGCGCACGTCGGCACGGGCTGCCTGCGCGCGCACGTCGGCAGTGCCCGCACAGGCGCGCGCGCCCACGTCGGCACTGTCCGTACAGGCGCGCGCGCGCACGTCGGCAGTGGCTGCCTGCGCGCGGCCGTCGGCAGTGGCTGCTGCGCGCGCCCGCCCGGCAGTGCCCGCCTGCGCGCGCGCCGGCAGCGTCCGCGCAAGCTTTTTTTTTTTTTTAATAATTAAAATAATTAAATAAAAATTTTCATAACTCAAAAATAAATTATTTTAACAAAAATTAATTAATCATGTGAGTTTGAGGTGACGCGAAAATTTTCATGCAGTGGTCGCCCGAGGCGCGCGCGCGCCCACGTCGGCACGGGATGCCTGCGCGCGCACGTCGGCAGTGCACGCACAGGCGCCCGTGCGGCCGTCGGCACTGTCCGTACAGGCGCGCGCGCGCACGTCGGCAGTGGCTGCCTGCGCGCGGCCGTCGGCAGTGGCTGCCTGCGCGCGCACGTCGGCAGTGGCTGCCTGCGCGCGCACGTCGGCAGTGTCCGCGCGAACGTGAACTCTCCAGTTTTTTTCCCAATTATTTTTCAAACATTTGGGACGCACAATATAACTGAATATAATAAAATAAATATTTCGCGATACAAATACGATGCGTAAAAAATTAAAATATTATTCTATTGTGTCTTCATATTTTTCCCATTTTTTTCCTTTTATTTATTATTTTTTTAATAATTAAAATAATTAAATAAAAATTTTCACACCTCAAAAATTAATTATTTCAACAAAAATGAATTAATCATGTCATTTTGAGGTGACGTGCAAATTTTCATGCAGTGGTCGGCCAAGGCGCGCGCAGGCCGGCACGGGCCGCGCTGGCGCGCGCGGGCAGGCCGGCGCAGGCCGCACAGGCCGCGCAGGCGCGCGCGCACAGGCCGGCACGGTCCGCGCATGCCAACACAGGCCGCGCAGGCGCGCGCGCGCATGCCGGCACAGGCCGCGCAGGCACGCGCGCGCCCGCCCGGCAGTGCCCGCGCAGTCGCGCGCGCGCCCGCCCTGCAGTGCCCGCGCAGGCGCGCGCGCGCCCGCCCGGCAGTGCCCGCGCAGGCGCCGCGGCCCCGCCCGGCAGTGCCCGCGCAGGCGCGCGCGGCCCCGCCCGGCAGTGCCCGCCTGCGCGCGCGCGCCGGCATCGTCCGCGCAAGCGTTTTTTTTTTTTTTTTTAATAATTAAAATAATTAAATAAAAATTTTCATAACTCAAAAATAAATTATTTCAACAAAAATGAATTAATCATGTGATTTTGAGGTGACGCGAAAATTTTCATGCAGTGGACGCCCGTGGCCCGGCGTCCGCGCAAGCGTTTTTTTTTTTTTTTTTTTTAATAATTAAAATAATTAAATAAAAATTTTCATAACTCAAAAATAAATTATTTCAACAAAAATGAATTAATCATGTGATTTTGAGGTGACGCGAAAATTTTCATGTAGTGGACGCCCGAGGCCCGGCGTCCGCGCAAGCGTTTTTTTTTTTTTTTAATAATTAAAATAATTAAATAAAAATTTTCATAACTCAAAAATAAATTATTTCAACAAAAATGAATTAATCATGTGATTTTGAGGTGACGCGACGCCCGAGGCGCGCGCGCGCGCACGTCGGCACGGGCTGCCTGCGCGCGGCCGTCGGCAGTGCCCGCACAGGCGCGCGCGCGCACGTCGGCAGTGCCCGCACAGGCGCGCGCGCGGCCGTCGGCAGTGGCTGCTGCGCGCGCCCGCCCGGCAGTGCCCGCCTGCGCGCGCGCCGGCAGCGTCCGCGCAAACGTTTTTTTTTTTTTTTTTAATAATTAAAATAATTAAATAAAAATTTTTATAACTCAAAAATAAATTATTTTAACAAAAATTCATTAATCATGTGATTTTGAGGTGACGCGAAAATTTTCATGCAGTGGTCGCCCGAGGCGCGCGCGCGCCCACGTCGGCACGGGCTGCCTGCGCGCGCACGTCGGCAGTGCCCGCACAGGCGCGCGCGCGGCCGTCGGCACTGTCCGTACAGGCGCGCGCGCGCACGTCGGCAGTGGCTGCCTGCGCGCGGCCGTCGGCAGTGGCTGCTGCGCGCGCCCGCCCGGCAGTGCCCGCCTGCGCGCGCGCCGGCAGCGTCCGCGCAAGCGTTTTTTTTTTTTTTTTTTTTAATAATTAAAATAATTAAATAAAAATTTTCATAACTCAAAAATAAATTATTTTAACAAAAATTAATTAATCATGTGATTTTGAGGTGACGCGAAAATTTTCATGCAGTGGTCGCCCGAGGCGCGCGCGCGCCCACGTCGGCACGGGCTGCCTGCGCGCGCACGTCGGCAGTGCCCGCACAGGCGCGCGCGCGCACGTCGGCAGTGGCTGTCTGCGCGCGGCCGTCGGCAGTGGCTGCTGCGCGCGCCCGCCCGGCAGTGCCCGCCTGCGCGCGCGCCGGCAGCGTCCGCGCAAGCTTTTTTTTTTTTAATAATTAAAATAATTAAATAAAAATTTTCATAACTCAAAAATAAATTATTTTAACAAAAATTAATTAATCATGTGATTTTGAGGTGACGCGAAAATTTTCATGCAGTGGTCGCCCGAGGCGCGCGCGCGCCCACGTCGGCACGGGATGCCTGCGCGCGCACGTCGGCAGTGCACGCACAGGCGCCCGTGCGGCCGTCGGCACTGTACGTACAGGCGCGCGCGCGCACGTCGACAGTGGCTGCCTGCGCGCGGCCGTCGGCAGTGGCTGCTGCGCGCGCACGTCGGCAGTGGCTGCCTGCGCGCGCACGTCGGCAGTGTCCGCGCGAACGTGAACTTTCCAGTTTTTTTCCCAATTACTTTTCAAACATTTGGGACGCACAATATAACTGAATATAATAAAATAAATATTTCGCGATACAAATACGATGCGTAAAAAATTAAAATATTATTCTATTGTGTCTTCATATTTTTCCCATTTTTTTCCTTTTATTTATTATTTTTTTAATAATTAAAATAATTAAATAAAAATTTTCACACCTCAAAAATTTATTATTTCAATAAAAATGAATTAATCATGTCATTTTGAGGTGACGTGCAAATTTTCATGCAGTGGTCGGCCAAGGCGCGCGCGCGCGCGCGTCGGCACGGGCTGCCTGCGCGCGCGCGCAGGCCGGCACGGGCCGCGCAGGCGCGCGCGGGCAGGCCGGCGCAGGCCGCACAGGCCGCGCAGGCGCGCGCGCACAGGCCGGCACGGTCCGCGCAGGCCAACACAGGCCGCGCAGGCGCGCGCGCGCATGCCGGCACAGGCCGCGCAGGCACGCGCGGGCAGGCCGGCGCAGGCCGCACAGGCGGCGCAGGCCGGCACAGGCCGCGCAGGCGCGCGCGCGCATGCCGGCACAGGCCGCGCAGGCGCGCGCGGGCAGGCCGGCACAGGCCGCGCCGGCGCGCGCGGGCAGGCCGGCGCAGGCCGCACAGGCCGCGCAGGCGCGCGCGCGCAGGCCGGTACAGTCCGCGCAAGCGTTTTTTTTTTTTTTTTTTTTAATAATTAAAATAATTAAATAAAAATTTTCATAACTCAAAAATAAATTATTTCAACAAAAATGAATTAATCATGTGATTTTGAGGTGACGCGACGCCCGAGGCGCGCGCGCGCGCACGTCGGCACGGGCTGCCTGCGCGCGCACGTCGGCAGTGCCCGCACAGGCGCGCGCGCGGCCGTCGGCAGTGCCCGCACAGGCGCGCGCGCGGCCGTCGGCACTGTCCGTACAGGCGCGCGCGCGCACGTCGGCAGTGGCTGCTGCGCGCGCCCGCCCGGCAGTGCCCGCCTGCGCGCGCGCCGGCAGCGTCCGCGCAAGCGTTTTTTTTTTTTTTTTTTAATAATTAAAATAATTAAATAAAAATTTTCGTAACTCAAAAATAAATTATTTTAACAAAAATTAATTAATCATGTGATTTTGAGGTGACGCGAAAATTTTCATGCAGTGGTCGCCCGAGGCGCGCGCGCGCCCACGTCGGCACGGGCTGCCTGCGCGCGCACGTCGGCAGTGCCCGCACAGGCGCGCGCGCGGCCGTCGGCACTGTCCGTACAGGCGCGCGCGCGCACGTCGGCAGTGGCTGCCTGCGCGCGGCCGTCGGCAGTGGCTGCTGCGCGCGCCCGCCCGGCAGTGCCCGCCTGCGCGCGCGCCGGCAACGTCCTCGCAAGCGTTTTTTTTTTTTTTTAATAATTAAAATAATTAAATAAAAATTTTCATAACTCAAAAATAAATTATTTTAACAAAAATTAATTAATCATGTGATTTTGAGGTGACGTGCAAATTTTCATGCAGTGGTCGGCCAAGGCGCGCGCGCGCGCGTCGGCACGGGCTGCCTGCGCGCGCGCGCAGGCCGGCACGGGCCGCGCTGGCGCGCGCGCGCATGCCGGCACGGGCCGCGCAGGCGCGCGCGGGCAGGCCGGCGCAGGCCGCACAGGTCGCGCAGGCGCGCGCGCACAGGCCGGCACGGTCCGCGCAGGCCAACACAGGCCGCGCAGGCGCGCGCGCGCATGCCGGCACAGGCCGCGCAGGCACGCGCGGGCAGGCCGGCCCAGGCCGCACAGGCGGCGCAGGCGCGGGCGCGCAGGCCGGCACAGGCGGCGCAGGCGCGGGCGCGCATGCCGGCACAGGCCGCGCAGGCGCGCGCGGGCAGGCCGGCGCAGGCCGCACAGGCCGCGCAGGCGCGCGCGCGCAGGCCGGTACAGTCCGCGCAGGCGAGGGCGCGCAGGCCGGCACAGGCCGCGCAGGCGCGCGCGGGCAGGCCGGCACACGCCGCGCAGGCCGGCACAGTCCGCGCAGGCGCCCGCGCCCCCGGCAGTGCCCGCACTGGCGCCCTCGCGCAGGCCGGCACAGTCCGCGCAGGCGGGCGCGCGCCCGCCCGAGTGCCCGCGCAGGCGCGCGGGGCCCCGCCCGGCGGTGCCCGCGCAGGCGCGCGCGCGCCCGCCCGGCAGTGCCCGCGCAGGCGCGCGCGCCCCCGCCCGGCAGTGCCCGCGCAGGCCCCGCGGCCCCGCCCGGCAGTGCCCGCGCAGGCGCGCGCGGCACCGCCCGGCAGTGTCCGCCTGCGCGCGCGCTCCGGCAGCGTCCGCGCAAGCGTTTTTTTTTTTTAATGATTAAAATAATTAAATAAAAATTTTCATAACCCAAAAATAAATTATTTCAACAAAAATGAATTAATCATGTGATTTTGAGGTGACGCGAAAATTTTCATGCAGTGGACGCCCGTGGCCCGGCGTCCGCGCAAGCGTTTTTTTTTTTTTTTTTTTTAATAATTAAAATAATTAAATAAAAATTTTCATAACTCAAAAATAAATTATTTCAACAAAAATGAATTAATCATGTGATTTTGAGGTGACGCGACGCCCGAGGCGCGCGCGCGCGCACGTCGGCACGGGCTGCCTGCGCGCGCGGCCGTCGGCAGTGCCCGCACAGGCGCGCGCGCGGCCGTCGGCAGTGGCTGCCTGCGCGCGGCCTTCGGCAGTGGCTGCTGCGCTCGCCCGCCCGGCAGTGCCCGCCTGCGCGCGCGCCAGCAGCGTCCGCGCAAGCGTTTTTTTTTTTTTTTTTAATAATTAAAATAATTAAATAAAAATTTTCTTAACTCAAAAATAAATTATTTTAACAAAAATTAATTAATCATGTGATTTTGAGGTGACGCGAAAATTTTCATGCAGTGGTCGCCCGAGGCGCGCGCGCGCCCACGTCGGCACGGGCTGCCTGCGCGCGCACGTCGGCAGTGCCCGCACATGCGCGCGCGCGGCCGTCGGCACTGTCCGTACAGGCGCGCGCGCGCACGTCGGCAGTAGCTGCCTGCGCGCGGCCGTCGGCAGTGGCTGCTGTGCGCGCCCGCCCGGCAGTGCCCGCCTGCGCGCGCGCCGGCAACGTCCTCGCAAGCGTTTTTTTTTTTTTTTTTTTTTTTTAATAATTAAAATAATTAAATAAAAATTTTCATAACTCAAAAATAAATTAATCATGTGATTTTGAGGTGACGCGAAAATTTTCATTCAGTGGTCGCCCGAGGCGCGCGCGCGCCCACGTCGGCACGGGCTGCCTGCGCGCGCACGTCGGCAGTGCCCGCACAGGCGCGCGCGCGGCCGTCGGCACTGTCCGTACAGGCGCGCGCGCGCACGTCGGCAGTGGCTGCCTGCGCGCGCACGTCGGCAGTGGCTGCCTGCGCGCGGCCGTCGGCAGTGGCTGCTGCGCGCGCCCGCCCGGCAGTGCCCGCCTGCGCGCGCGCCGGCAGCGTCCGCGCAAGCGTTTTTTTTTTTTAATAATTAAAATAATTAAAAAAAAATTTTCATAACTCAAAAATAAATTATTTTAACAAAAATTAATTAATCATGTGATTTTGAGGTGACGCGAAAATTTTCATGCAGTGGTCGCCCGAGGCGCGCGCGCGCCCACGTCGGCACGGGCTGCCTGCGCGCGCACGTCGGCAGTGCCCGCACAGGCGCCCGTGCGGCCGTCGGCACTGTCCGTACAGGCGCGCGCGCGCACGTCGGCAGTGGCTGCCTGCGCGCGGCCGTCGGCAGTGGCTGCTGCGCGCGCACGTCGGCAGTGGTTGCCTGCGCGCGCACGTCGGCAGTGTCCGCGCGAACGTGAACTCTCCAGTTTTTTTCCCAATTATTTTTCAAACATTTGGGACGCACAATATAACTGAATATAATAAAATAAATATTTCGCGATACAAATACGATGCGTAAAAAATTAAAATATTATTCTATTGTGTCTTCATATTTTTCCCATTTTTTTCCTTTTATTTATTATTTTTTTAATAACTAAAATAATTAAATAAAAATTTTCACACCTCAAAAATTTATTATTTCAACAAAAATGAATTAATCATGTCATTTTGAGGTGACGTGCAAATTTTCATGCAGTGGTCGGCCAAGGCGCGCGCGCGCGCGCGTCGGCACGGGCTGCCTGCGCGCGCGTCGGCACGGGCTGCCTGCGCGCGCGCGCAGGCCGGCACGGGCCGCGAAGACGCGCGCGGGCAGGCCGGCGCAGGCCGCACAGGCCGCGCAGGCGCGCGCGCACAGGCCGGCACGGTCCGCGCAGGCCAACACAGGCCGCGCAGGCGCGCGCGCGCATGCCGGCACAGGCCGCGCAGGCACGCGCGGGAAGGCCGGCGCAGGCCGCACAGGCGCGGGCGCGCAGGCCGGCACAGGCCGCGCAGGCGCGCGCGCGCATGCCGGCACAGGCCGCGCAGGCGCGCGCGGGCAGGCCGGCACAGGCCGCGCAGGCGCGCGCCGGCAGGCCGGCACAGGCCGCGCAGGCGCGCGCGGGCAGGCCGGCGCAGGCCGCACAGGCCGCGCAGGCGCGCGCGCGCAGGCCGGTACAGTCCGCGCAGGCCGGCACAGGCCGCGCAGGCGCGCGCGGGCAGGCCGGCACACGCCGCGCAGGCCGGCACAGTCCGCGCAGGCGCCCGCGCCCCCGGCAGTGCCCGCACTGGCGCCCGCGCGCAGGCCGGCACAGTCCGCGCAGGCGGGCGCGCGCCCGCCCGAGTGCCCGCGCAGGCGCGCGCGCGCCCGCCCGGCAGTGCCCGCGCAGGCGCGCCCGCCCGGCAGTGCCCGCGCGCCCGCCCGGCAGTGCCCGCGCAGGCGCCCGCGCAGGCGCGCGCGGCCCCGCCCGGCAGTGCCCGTGCAGGCGCGCGCGGCCCCGCCCGGCCGTGCCCGCGCTGGAGCGCGCGCGCCCGCCCGGCAGTGCCCGCGCAGGCACGCGCGCGCCCGGCCGGCAGTGCCCGCGCAGGCACGCGCGCGCCCGCGCAGTCGCGCGCGCGCCCGCCCTGCCGTGCCCGCGCAGTCGCGCGCGGCCCCGCCCGGCAGTGCCCGCGCAGTCGCGCGCGGCCCCGCCCGGCAGTGCCCACGCAGGCGCGCGCGGCCCCGCCCGGCAGTGCCCGCGCAGGCGCGCGCGCGCCCGCCCGGCAGTGCCCGCGCAGGCGCGCGCGCGCCCGCCCGGCAGTGCCCGCGCAGGCGCGCGCGCGCCCGCCCGGCAGTGCCCGCGCTGGCGCGCGCGCGCCCGCCCTGCAGTGCCCGCGCAGGCGCGCGCGCGCCCGCCCTGCAGTGCCCGCGCAGTCTCGCGCGCGCCCGCCCCGGCAGTGCCCGCGCAGGCGCGCGCGCCCCCGCCCGGCAGTGCCCGAGCAGGCGCCGCGGCCCCGCCCGGCAGTGCCCGCCTGCGCGCGCGCGCCGGCAGCGTCCGCGCAAGCGTTTTTTTTTTTTTTTTTAATAATTAAAATAATTAAATAAAAATTTTCATAACTCAAAAATAAATTATTTCAACAAAAATGAATTAATCATGTGATTTTGAGGTGACGCGAAAATTTTCATGCAGTGGACGCCCGAGGCCCGGCGTCCGCGCAAGCGTTTTTTTTTTTTTTTTTTTTTTAATAATTAAAATAATTAAATAAAAATTTTCATAACTCAAAAATAAATTATTTCAACAAAAATGAATTAATCATGTGATTTTGAGGTGACGCGAAAATTTTCATGCAGTGGACGCCCGAGGCCCGGCGTCCGCGCAAGCGTTTTTTTTTTTTTTTTTTTAATAATTAAAATAATTAAATAAAAATTGTCATAACTCAAAAATAAATTATTTCAACAAAAATGAATTAATCATGTGATTTTGAGGTGACGCGACGCCCGAGGCGTGCACGCGCGCACGTCGGCACGGGCTGCCTGCGCACGCACGTCGGCAGTGCCCGCACAGGCGCGCGCGCGGCCGTCGGCAGTGCCCGCACAGGCGCGCGCGCGGCCGTCGGCACTGTCCGTACAGGCGCGCGCGCGCACGTCGGCAGTGGCTGCCTGCGCGCGGCCGTCGGCAGTGGCTGCTGCGCGCGCCCGCCCGGCAGTGCCCGCCTGCGCGCGCGCCGGCAGCGTCCGCGCAAGCGTTTTTTTTTTTTTAATAATTAAAATAATTAAATAAAAATTTTCATAACTCAAAAATAAATTATTTTAACAAAAATTAATTAATCATGTGATTTTGAGGTGACGCGAAAATTTTCATGCAGTGGTCGCCCGAGGCGCGCGCGCGCCCACGTCGGCACGGGCTGCCTGCGCGCGCACGTCGGCAGTGCCCGCACAGGCGCGCGCGCGGCCGTCGGCACTGTCCGTACAGGCGCGCGCGGCCGTCGGCAGTGGCTGCTGCGCGCGCCCGCCCGGCAGTGCCCGCCTGCGCGCGCGCCGGCAGCGTCCGCGCAAGCGTTTTTTTTTTTTTAATAATTAAAATAATTAAATAAAAATTTTCATAACTCAAAAATAAATTATTTTAACAAAAATTAATTAATCATGTGATTTTGAGGTGACGCGAAAATTTTCATGCAGTGGTCGCCTGAGGCGCGCGCGCGCCCACGTCGGCACGGGCTGCCTGCGCGCGCACGTCGGCAGTGCCCGCACAGGCGCCCGTGCGGCCGTCGGCACTGTCCGTACAGGCGCGCGCGCGCACGTCGGCAGTGGCTGCCTGCGCGCGGCCGTCGGCAGTGGCTGCTGCGCGCGCACGTCGGCAGTGGCTGCCTGCGCGCGCACGTCGGCAGTGTCCGCGCGAACGTGAACTCTCCAGTTTTTTTCCCAATTATTTTTCAAACATTTGGGACGCACAATATAACTGAATATAATAAAATAAATATTTCGCAATACAAATACGATGCGTAAAAAATTAAAATATTATTCTATTGTGTCTTCATATTTTTCCCATTTTTTTCCTTTTATTTATTATTTTTTTAATAATTAAAATAATTAAATAAAAATTTTCACACCTCAAAAATTAATTATTTCAACAAAAATGAATTAATCATGTCATTTTGAGGTGGCGTGCAAATTTTCATGCAGTGGTCGGCCAAGGCGCGCGCGCGTCGGCACGGGCTGCCTGCGCGCGCGCGCAGGCCGGCACGGGCCGCGCTGGCGCGCGCGCGCATGCCGGCACGGGCCGCGCAGGCGCGCGCGGGCAGGCCGGCGCAGGCCGCACAGGCCGCGCAGGCGCGCGCGCACAGGCCGGCACGGTCCGCGCAGGCCAACACAGGCCGCGCAGGCGCGCGCGCGCATGCCGGCACAGGCCGCGCAGGCACGCGCGGGCAGGCCGGCGCAGGCCGCACAGGCGGCGCAGGCCGGCACAGGCTGTGCAGGCGCGCGCGCGCATGCCGGCAAAGGCCGCGCAGGCGCGCGCGGGCAGGTCGGCACAGGCCGCGCAGGCGCGCGCGGGCAGGCCGGCACAGGCCGCGCAGGCGCGCGCGGGCAGGCCGGCGCAGGCCGCACAGGCCGCGCAGGCGCGCGCGGGCAGGCCGGCGCAGGCCGCACAGGCCGCGCAGGCGCGCGCGCGCAGGCCGGTACAGTCCGCGCAGGCGAGGGCGCGCAGGCCGGCACAGTCCGCGCAGGCGCCCGCGCCCCCGGCAGTGCCCGCACTGGCGCCCTCGCGCAGGGCGGCACAGTCCGCGCAGGCGGGCGCGCGCCCGCCCGAGTGCCCGCGCAGGCGCGCGCGGCCCCGCCCGGCAGTGCCCGCGCAGGCGCGCGCGGCCCCGCCCGGCAGTGCCCGCGCTCGCGCGCGCGCGCCCGCCCGGCAGTGCCCGCGCAGGCCCCGCGGCCCCGCCCGGCAGTGCCCGCGCAGGCCCCGCGGCCCCGCCCGGCAGTGCCCGCGCAGGCGCGCGCGGCCCCGCTCGGCAGTGCCCGCCTGCGCGCGCGCGCCGGCAGCGTTCGCGCAAGCGTGTTTTTTTTTTTTTTTTTTTTTTAATGATTAAAATAATTAAATAAAAATTTTCATAACTCAAAAATAAATTATTTCAACTAAAATGAATTAATCATGTGATTTTGAGGTGACCCGAAAATTTTCATGCAGTGGACGCCCGAGGCCCGGCGTCCGCGCAAGCGTTTTTTTTTTTTTTTTTTTAATAATTAAAATAATTAAATAAAAATTGTCATAACTCAAAAATAAATTATTTCAACAAAAATGAATTAATCATGTGATTTTGAGGTGACGCGACGCCCGAGGCGTGCACGCGCGCACGTCGGCACGGGCTGCCTGCGCACGCACGTCGGCAGTGCCCGCACAGGCGCGCGCGCGGCCGTCGGCAGTGCCCGCACAGGCGCGCGCGCGGCCGTCGGCACTGTCCGTACAGGCGCGCGCGCGCACGTCGGCAGTGGCTGCCTGCGCGCGGCCGTCGGCAGTGGCTGCTGCGCGCGCGCAGGCCGGTACAGTCCGCGCAGGCGCGGGCGCGCAGGCCGGCACAGGACGCGCAGGCGCGCGCGGGCAGGCCGGCACACGCCGCGCAGGCCGGCACAGTCCGCGCAGGCGCCCGCGCCCCCGGCAGTGCCCGCACTGGCGCCCGCGCGCAGACCGGCACAGTCCGCGCAGGCGGCCGCGCGCCCGCCCGAGTGCCCGCGCAGGCGCGCGCGGCCCCGCCCGGCAGTGCCCGCGCAGGCGCGCGCGCGCCCGCCCGGCAGTGCCCGCGCAGGCGCGCCAGCCCGGCAGTGCCCGCGCAGGCGCGCCCGGCCCCGCCCGGCAGTGCCCGCGCAGGCGCGCGCGGCCCCGCCCGGCAGTGCCCGCGCTGGCGCGCGCGCGCCCGCCCGGCAGTGCCCGCGCAGTCGCGCGCGGCCCCGCCCGGCAGTGCCCGCGCAGGCGCGCGCGGCCCCGCCCGGCAGTGCCCGCGCTGGCGCGCGCGCGCCCGCCCGGCAGTGCCCGCGCAGTCGCGCGCGCGCCCGCCCTGCAGTGCCCGCGCAGGCGCGCGCCCGCCCTGCAGTGCCCGCGCAGGCGCGCGCGCCCCCGCCCGGCAGTGCCCGCGCAGGCGCCGCGGCCCCGCCCGGCAGTGCCCGCCTGTGCGCGCGCGCCGGCAGCGTCCGCGCAAGCGTTTTTTTTTTTTTTTAATAATAATTAAAATAATTAAATAAAAATTTTCATAACTCAAAAATAAATTATTTTAACAAAAATTAATTAATCATGTGATTTTGAGGTGACGCAAAAATTTTCATGCAGTGGTCGCCCGAGGCGCGCGCACGTCGGCAGTGCCCGCACAGGCGCCCGTGCGGCCGTCGGCACTGTCCGTACAGGCGCGCGCGCGCACGTCGGCAGTGGCTGCCTGCGCGCGCACGTCGGCAGTGTCCGCGCGAACGTGAACTCTCCAGTTTTTTTCCCAATTATTTTTCAAACATTTGGGACGCACAATATAACTGAATATAATAAAATAAATATTTCACGATACAAATACGATGCGTAAAAAATTAAAATATTATTCTATTGTGTCTTCATATTTTTCCCATTTTTTTCCTTTTATTTATTATTTTTTTAATAATTAAAATAATTAAATAAAAATTTTCACACCTCAAAAATTAATTATTTCAACAAAAATGAATTAATCATGTCATTTTGAGGTGACGTGCAAATTTTCATGCAGTGGTCGGCCAAGGCGCGCGCGCGCGCGTCGGCACGGGCCGCGCTGGCGCGCGCGCGCATGCCGGCACGGGCCGCGCAGGCGCGCGCGGGCAGGCCGGCGCAGGCCGCACAGGCCGCGCAGGCGCGCGCGCACAGGCCGGCACGGTCCGCGCAGGCGCGCGCGCGCATGCCGGCACAGGCCGCGCAGGCACGCGCGGGCAGGCCGGCGCAGGCCGCACAGGCGGCGCAGGCGCGGGCGCGCAGTCCGGCACAGTCCGCGCAGGCGCGCGCGCGCATGCCGGCACAGGCCGCGCAGGCGCGCGCGGGCAGGCCGGCACAGCCCGCGCAGGCGCGCGCGGGCAGGCCGGCACAGGCCGCGCAGGCGCGCGCGGGCAGGCCGGCGCAGGCCGCACAGGCCGCGCAGGCGCGCGCGGGCAGGCCGGCGCAGGCCGCACAGGCCGCGCAGGCGCGCGCGCGCAGGCCGGCACAGGACGCGCAGGCGCGGGCGCGCAGGCCGGCACAGGACGCGCAGGCGCGCGCGGGCAGGCCGGCACAGTCCGCGCAGGCGCCCGCGCCCCCGGCAGTGCCCGCACTGGCGCCCGCGCGCAGGCCGGCACAGTCCGCGCAGGCGGGCGCGCGCCCGCCCGAGTGCTCGCGCAGGCGCGCGCGGCCCCGCCCGGCAGTGCCCGCGCAGGCGCGCGCGCGCCCGCCCGGCAGTGCCCGCGCCGGCGCGCCCGGCCCCGCCCGGCAGTGCCCGCGCAGGCGCGCGCGGCCCCTCCCGGCAGTGCCCGCGCTGGCGCGCGCGCGCCCGCCCGGCAGTGCCCGCGCAGGCGCGCGCGCGCCCGCCCGGCAGTGCCCGCGCCGTCGCGCGCGGCCCCGCCCGGCAGTGCCCGCGCAGGCGCGCGCGGCCCCGCCCGGCAGTGCCCGCGCTGGCGCGCGCGCGCCCGCCCGGCAGTGCCCGCGCAGTCGCGCGCGCGCCCGCCCTGCAGTGCCCGCGCAGGCGCGCGCGCCCCCGCCCGGCAGTGCCCGCGCAGGCGCCGCGGCCCCGCCCGGCAGTGCCCGCCTGTGCGCGCGCGCCGGCAGCGTCCGCGCAAGCGTTTTTTTTTTTTTTTTAATAATTAAAATAATTAAATAAAAATTTTCATAACTCAAAAATAAATTATTTCAACAAAAATGAATTAATCATGTGATTTTGAGGTGACGCGAAAATTTTCATGCAGTGGACGCCCAAGGCCCGGCGTCCGCGCAAACGTTTTTTTTTTTTTTTTTTTAATAATTAAAATAATTAAAAAAAATTTTCATAACTCAAAAATAAATTATTTCAACAAAAATGAATTAATCATGTGATTTTGAGGTGACGCGACGCCCGAGGCGCGCGCGCGCGCACGTCGGCACGGGCTGCCTGCGCGCGCACGGCGGCAGTGCCCGCACAGGCGCGCGCGCGGCCGTCGGCAGTGCCCGCACAGGCGCGCGCGCGGCCGTCGGCACTGTCCGTACAGGCGCGCGCGCGCACGTCGGCAGTGGCTGCCTGCGCGCGGCCGTCGGCAGTGGCTGCTGCGCGCGCCCGCCCGGCAGTGCCCGCCTGCGCGCGCGCCGGCGGCGTCCGCGCATGCGTTTTTTTTTTTTTTTTTAAATAATTAAAATAATTAAATAAAAATTTTCATAACTCAAAAATAAATTATTTTAACAAAAATTAATTAATCATGTGATTTTGAGGTGACGCAAAAATTTTCATGCAGTGGTCGCCCGAGGCGGGCGCGCGCCCACGTCGGCACGGGCTGCCTGCGCGCGCACGTCGGCAGTGCCCGCACAGGCGCCCGTGCGGCCGTCGGCACTGTCCGTACAGGCGCGCGCGCGCACGTCGGCAGTGGCTGCCTGCGCGCGGCCGTCGGCAGTGGCTGCTGCGCGCGCACGTCGGCAGTGGCTGCCTGCGCGCGCACGTCGGCAGTGTCCGCGCGAACGTGAACTCTCCAGTTTTTTTCCCAATTATTTTTCAAACATTTGGGACGCACAATATAACTGAATATAATAAAATAAATATTTCACGATACAAATACGATGCGTAAAAAATTAAAATATTATTCTATTGTGTCTTCATATTTTTCCCATTTTTTTCCTTTTATTTATTATTTTTTTAATAATTAAAATAATTAAATAAAAATTTTCAAACCTCAAAAATTAATTATTTCAACAAAAATGAATTAATCATGTCATTTTGAGGTGACGTGCAAATTTTCATGCAGTGGTCGGCCAAGGCGCGCGCGCGCGCGTCGGCACGGGCCGCGCTGGCGCGCAAGCGCATGCCGGCACGGGCCGCGCAGGCGCGCGCGGGCAGGCCGGCGCAGGCCGCACAGGCCGCGCAGGCGCGCGCGCACAGGCCGGCACGGTCCGCGCAGGCGCGCGCGCGCATGCCGACACAGGCCGCGCAAGCACGCGCGGGCAGGCCGGCGCTGGCCGCACAGGCGGCGCAGGCGCGGGCGCGCAGGCCGGCACAGGCCGCGCAGGCGCGCGCTGGCAGGCCGGCACACGCCGCGCAGGCCGGCACAGTCCGCGCAGGCGCCCGCGCCCCCGGCAGTGCCCGCACTGGCGCCCGCGCGCAGGCCGGCACAGTCCGCGCAGGGGGGCGCGCGCGGCCCCGCCCGGCAATGCCCGCGCAGGCGCGCGCGCGCCCGCCCGGCCCCGCCCGGCAGTGCCAGCGCAGGCTCCCACGGCCCCGCCCGGCAGTGCCCGCGCAGGCGCGCGCGGCCCCGCCCGGCAGTGCCCGCGCAGGCGCGCGCGCACCCGCCCGGCAGTGCCCGCGCGGGCGCGCGCGCGCCGGCAGCGTCCGCGCAAGCGTTTTTTTTTTTTTTTTTTTTTTTAATGATTAAAATAATTAAATAAAAATTTTCATAACTCAAAAATAAATTATTTCAACAAAAATGAATTAATCATGTGATTTTGAGGTGACGCGAAAATTTTCATGCAGTGGACGCCCGTGGCCCGGCGTCCGCGCAAGCGTTTTTTTTTTTTTTTTTTTTTAATAATTAAAATAATTAAATAAAAATTTTCATAACTCAAAAATAAATTATTTCAACAAAAATGAATTAATCATGTGATTTTGAGGTGACGCGACGCCCGAGGCCCGCGCGCGCGCACGTCGGCACGGGCTGCCTGCGCGCGGCCGTCGGCAGTGCCCGCACAGGCGCGCGCGGGGCCGTCGGCACTGTCCGTACAGGCGCGCGCGCGCACGTTGGCAGTGGCTGCCTGCGCGCGGCCGTCGGCAGTGGCTGCTGCGCGCGCCCGCCCGGCAGTGCCCGCCTGCGCGCGCGCCGGCAGCGTCCGCGCAAGCGTTTTTTTTTTTTTTTTTAATAATTAAAATAATTAAATAAAAATTTTTATAACTCAAAAATAAATTATTTTAACAAAAATTAATTAATCATGTGATTTTGAGGTGACGCGAAAATTTTCATGCAGTGGTGACCCGAGGCGCGCGCGCGCCCACGTCGGCACGGGCTGCCTGCGCGCGCACGTCGGCAGTGCCCGCACAGGCGCGCGCGCGGCCGTCGGCACTGTCCGTACAGGCGCGCGCGCGCACGTCGGCAGTGGCTGCCTGCGCGCGGCCGTCGGCAGTGGCTGCTGCGCGCGCCCGCCCGGCAGTGCCCGCCTGCGCGCGCGCCGGCAGCGTCCGCGCAAGCGTTTTTTTTTTTTTTTTTAATAATTAAAATAATTAAATAAAAATTTTTATAACTCAAAAATAAATTATTTTAACAAAAATTAATTAATCATGTGATTTTGAGGTGACGCGAAAATTTTCATGCAGTGGTCGCCCGAGGCGCGCGCGCGCCCACGTCGGCACGGGCTGCCTGCGCGCGCACGTCGGCAGTGCCCGCACAGGCGCGCGCGCGGCCGTCGGCACTGTCCGTACAGGCGCGCGCGCGCACGTCGGCAGTGGCTGCCTGCGCGCGGCCGTCGGCAGTGGCTGCTGCGCGCGCCCGCCCGGCAGTGCCCGCCTGCGCGCGCGCCGGCAGCGTCCGCGCAAGCGTTTTTTTTTTTTTTTTTTTAATAATTAAAATAATTAAATAAAAATTTTCATAACTCAAAAATAAATTATTTTAACAAAAATTAATTAATCATGTGATTTTGAGGTGACGCGAAAATTTTCATGCAGTGGTCGCCCGAGGCGCGAGCGCCCACGTCGGCACGGGCTGCCTGCGCGCCCACGTCGGCAGTGCCCGCACAGGCGCGCGCGCGGCCGTCGGCACTATCCGTACAGGCGCGCGCGCGCACGTCGGCAGTGGCTGCCTGCGCGCGGCCGTCGGCAGTGGCTGCTGCGCGCGCCCGCCCGGCAGTGCCCGCCTGCGCGCGCGCCGGCAGCGTCCGCGCAAGCGTTTTTTTTTTTTTTTTAATAATTAAAATAATTAAATAAAAATTTTCATAACTCAAAAATAAATTATTCTAACAAAAATTAATTAATCATGTGATTTTGAGGTGACGCGAAAATTTTCATGCAGTGGTCGCCCGAGGCGCGCGCGCGCCCACGTCGGCACGGGCTGCCTGCGCGCGCACGTCGGCAGTGCCCGCACAGGCGCGCGCGCGGCCGTCGGCACTGTCCGTACAGGCGCGCGCGCGCACGTCGGCAGTGGCTGCCTGCGCGCGGCCGTCGGCAGTGGCTGCTGCGCGTGCCCGCCCGGCAGTGCCCGCCTGCGCGCGCGCCGGCAGCGTCCGCGCAAGCGTTTTTTTTTTTTTTTTTTTTTAATAATTAAAATAATTAAATAAAAATTTTCATAACTCAAAAATAAATTATTTTAACAAAAATTAATTAATCATGTGATTTTGAGGTGACGCGAAAATTTTCATGCAGTGGTCGCCCGAGGCGCGCGCGCCACCACGTCGGCACGGGCTGCCTGCGCGCGCACGTCGGCAGTGCCCGCACAGGCGCCCGTGCGGCCGTCGGCACTGTCCGTACAGGCGCGCGCGCGCACGTCGGCAGTGGCTGCCTGCGCGCGCACGTCGGCAGTGTCCGCGCGAACGTGAACTCTCCAGTTTTTTTCCCAATTATTTTTCAAACATTTGGGACGCACAATATAACTGAATATAATAAAATAAATATTTCGCGATACAAATACGATGCGTAAAAAATTAAAATATTATTCTATTGTGTCTTCATATTTTTCCCATTTTTTTCCTTTTATTTATTATTTTTTTAATAATTAAAATAATTAAATAAAAATTTTCACACCTCAAAAATTAATTATTTCAACAAAAATGAATTAATCATGTCATTTTGAGGTGACGTGCAAATTTTCATGCAGTGGGGCCAAGGCGCGCGCGCGCGCGCGCGCCGGCACGGGCCGCGCAGGCGCGCGCGGGCAGGCCGGCGCAGGCCGCACAGGCCGCGCAGGCGCGCGCGCAGAGGCCGGCACGGTCCGCGCAGGCCAACACAGGCCGCGCAGGCGCGCGCGCGCATGCCGGCACGGGCCGCGCAGGCACGCGCGGGCAGGCCGGCGCAGGCCGCACAGGCGGCGCAGGCGCGGGCGCGCAGGCCGGCACAGGCCGCGCAGGCGCGCGCGCGCATGCCGGCACAGGCCGCGCAGGCGCGCGCGGGGAGGCCGGCACAGGCCGCGCAGGCGCGCGCGGGCAGGCCGGCGCAGGCCGCACAGGCCGCGCAGGCGCGCGCGGGCAGGCCGGCGCAGGCCGCACAGGCCGCGCAGGCGCGCGCGCGCAGGGCGGTACAGTCCGCGCAGGCGCGGGCGCGCAGGCCGGCACAGGCCGCGCAGGCGCGCGCGGGCAGGCAGGCACACGCCGCGCAGGCCGGCACAGTCCGCGCAGTCGCCATCGCCCCCGGCAGTGCCCGCACTGGCGCTCGCGCGCAAGGCCGGCACAGTCCGCGCAGGCGGGCGCGCGCGGCCCCGCCCGGCAGTGCCCGCGCAGGCGCGCCCGCCAGGCAGTGCCCGCGCAGGCGCGCCCGGCCCCGCCCGGCAGTGCCCGCGCAGGCGCCCGCGCGCCCGCCCGGCAGTGCCCGCGCAGGCGCGCGCGGCCCCGCCCACAGTGCCCGCGCAGGCGCGCGCGCGCGGCCCCGCCCACAGTGCCCGCGCAGGCGCGCGCGCGCGGCCCCGCCCACAGTGCCCGCGCAGGCGCGCGCGCGCCCGCCCGGCAGTGCCCGCGCAGTCGCGCGCGCGCCCGCCCTGCAGTGCCCGCGCAGTCTCGCGCGCGCCCGCCCGGCAGTGCCCGCGCAGTCGCGCGCGGTCCCGCCCGGCAGTGCCCGCGCAGTCGCGCGCGGCCCCGCCCGGCAGTGCCCGCGCAGGCGCGCGCGGGCCCGCCCGGCAGTGCCCGCACAGGCGCGCGCGCGCCCGCCCGCCCGGCAGTGCCCGCGCAGGCGCGCGCGCGCCCGCCCGCCCGGCAGTGCCCGCGCAGGCGCGCGCGCGCCCGCCCGCCCGGCAGTGCCCGCGCAGGCGCGCGCGCGCCCGGCCGGCAGTGCCCGCGCAGGCGCGCGAGCGCCCGCCCGGCAGTGCCCGCGCAGTCGCGCCCGCGCCCGCCCTGCAGTGCCCGCGCAGGCGCGCGCGCCCCCGCCCGGCAGTGCCCGCGCAGGCGCCGCGGCCCCGCCCGGCAGTGCCCGCGCAGGCGCGCGCGGCCCCGCCCGGCAGTGCCCGCCTGCGCGCGCGCGCCGGCAGCGTCCGCGCAAGCGTTTTTTTTTTTTTTTTTTTAATAATTAAAATAATTAAATAAAAATTTTCATAACTCAAAAATAAATTATTTCAACAAAAATGAATTAATCATGTGATTTTGAGGTGACGCGAAAATTTTCATGCAGTGGACGCCCGAGGCCCGACGTCCGCGCAAGCGTTTTTTTTTTTTTTTTTTTTAATAATTAAAATAATTAAATAAAAATTTTCATAACTCAAAAATAAATTATTTCAACAAAAATGAATTAATCATGTGATTTTGAGGTGACGCGACGCCCGAGGCGCGCGCGCGCACACGTCGGCACGGGCTGCCTGCGCGCGGCCGTCGGCAGTGCCCGCACAGGCGCGCGCGCGGCCGTCGGCACTGTCCGTACAGGCGCGCGCGCGCACGTCGGCAGTGGCTGCCTGCGCGCGGCCGTCGGCAGTGGCTGCTGCGCGCGCCCGCCCGGCAGTGCCCGCCTGCGCGCGCGCCGGCAGCGTCCGCGCAAGCGTTTTTTTTTTTTTAAATATTAAAATAATTAAATAAAAATTTTCATAACTCAAAAATAAATTATTTTAACAAAAATTAATTAATCATGTGATTTTGAGGTGACGCGAAAATTTTCATGCAGTGGTCGCCCGAGGCGCGCGCGCCCCCACGTCGGCACGGGCTGCCTGCGCGCGCACGTCGGCAGTGCCCGCACAGGCGCCCGTGCGACCGTCGGCACTGTCCGTACAGGCGCGCGCGCGCACGTCGGCAGTGGCTGCCTGCGCGCGCACGTCGGCAGTGTCCGCGCGAACGTGAACTCTCCAGTTTTTTTCCCAATTATTTTTCAAACATTTGGGACGCACAATATAACTGAATATAATAAAATAAATATTTCGCGATACAAATACGATGCGTAAAAAATTAAAATATTATTCTATTGTGTCTTCATATTTTTCCCATTTTTTTCCTTTTATTTATTATTTTTTTAATAATTAAAATAATTAAATAAAAATTTTCACACCTCAAAAATTAATTATTTCAACAAAAATGAATTAATCATGTCATTTTGAGGTGACGTGCAAATTTTCATGCAGTGGTCGGCCAAGGCGCGCGCGCGCGCGCGCCGGCACGGGCCGCGCAGGCGCGCGCGGGCAGGCCGGCGCAGGCCGCACAGGCCGCGCAGGCGCGCGCGCAGAGGCCGGCACGGTCCGCGCAGGCCAACACAGGCCGCGCAGGCGCGCGCGCGCATGCCGGCACGGGCCGCGCAGGCACGCGCGGGCAGGCCGGCGCAGGCCGCACAGGCGGCGCAGGCGCGGGCGCGCAGGCCGGCACAGGCCGCGCAGGCGCGCGCGCGCATGCCGGCACAGGCCGCGCAGGCGCGCGCGGGGAGGCCGGCACAGGCCGCGCAGGCGCGCGCGGGCAGGCCGGCGCAGGCCGCACAGGCCGCGCAGGCGCGCGCGGGCAGGCCGGCGCAGGCCGCACAGGCCGCGCAGGCGCGCGCGCGCAGGGCGGTACAGTCCGCGCAGGCGCGGGCGCGCAGGCCGGCACAGGCCGCGCAGGCGCGCGCGGGCAGGCAGGCACACGCCGCGCAGGCCGGCACAGTCCGCGCAGTCGCCATCGCCCCCGGCAGTGCCCGCACTGGCGCTCGCGCGCAAGGCCGGCACAGTCCGCGCAGGCGGGCGCGCGCGGCCCCGCCCGGCAGTGCCCGCGCAGGCGCGCCCGCCAGGCAGTGCCCGCGCAGGCGCGCCCGGCCCCGCCCGGCAGTGCCCGCGCAGGCGCCCGCGCGCCCGCCCGGCAGTGCCCGCGCAGGCGCGCGCGGCCCCGCCCACAGTGCCCGCGCAGGCGCGCGCGCGCCCGCCCGGCAGTGCCCGCGCAGTCGCGCGCGCGCCCGCCCTGCAGTGCCCGCGCAGTCTCGCGCGCGCCCGCCCGGCAGTGCCCGCGCAGTCGCGCGCGGTCCCGCCCGGCAGTGCCCGCGCAGTCGCGCGCGGCCCCGCCCGGCAGTGCCCGCGCAGGCGCGCGCGGGCCCGCCCGGCAGTGCCCGCACAGGCGCGCGCGCGCCCGCCCGCCCGGCAGTGCCCGCGCAGGCGCGCGCGCGCCCGCCCGCCCGGCAGTGCCCGCGCAGGCGCGCGCGCGCCCGCCCGCCCGGCAGTGCCCGCGCAGGCGCGCGCGCGCCCGGCCGGCAGTGCCCGCGCAGGCGCGCGAGCGCCCGCCCGGCAGTGCCCGCGCAGTCGCGCCCGCGCCCGCCCTGCAGTGCCCGCGCAGGCGCGCGCGCCCCCGCCCGGCAGTGCCCGCGCAGGCGCCGCGGCCCCGCCCGGCAGTGCCCGCGCAGGCGCGCGCGGCCCCGCCCGGCAGTGCCCGCCTGCGCGCAGCGCGCCGGCAGCGTCCGCGCAAGCGTTTTTTTTTTTTTTTTTTTAATAATTAAAATAATTAAATAAAAATTTTCATAACTCAAAAATAAATTATTTCAACAAAAATGAATTAATCATGTGATTTTGAGGTGACGCGAAAATTTTCATGCAGTGGACGCCCGAGGCCCGACGTCCGCGCAAGCGTTTTTTTTTTTTTTTTTTTAATAATTAAAATAATTAAATAAAAATTTTCATAACTCAAAAATAAATTATTTCAACAAAAATGAATTAATCATGTGATTTTGAGGTGACGCGAAAATTTTCATGCAGTGGTCGCCCGAGGCGCGCGCGCCCACGTCGGCACGGGCTGCCTGCGCGCCCACGTCGGCAGTGCCCGCACAGGCGCTCTCGCGGCCGTCGGCACTGTCCGTACAGGCGCGCGCGCGCACGTCGGCAGTGGCTGCCTGCGCGCGGCCGTCGGCAGTGGCTGCTGCGCGCGCCCGCCCGGCAGTGCCCGCCTGCGCGCGCGCCGGCAGCGTCCGCGCAAGCGTTTTTTTTTTTTTTTTTTTTTTAATAATTAAAATAATTAAATAAAAATTTTCATAACTCAAAAATAAATTATTTTAACAAAAATTAATTAATCATGTGATTTTGAGGTGACGCGAAAATTTTCATGCAGTGGTCGCCCGAGGCGCGCGCGCGCCCACGTCGGCACGGGCTGCCTGCGCGCGCACGTCGGCAGTGCCCGCACAGGCGCCCGTGCGGCCGTCGGCACTGTCCGTACAGGCGCGAGCGCGCACGTCGGCAGTGGCTGCCCGCGCGCCCGGCCGGCAGTGCCCGCGCAGCTGCCCGCGCGCCCGGCCGGCAGTGCCCGCGCAGGCGCGCGCGCGCCCGGCCGGCAGTGCCTGCGCAGTCGCGCGCGCGCCCGCCCTGCAGTGCCCGCGCAGGCGCGCGCGCCCCCGCCCGGCAGTGCCCGCGCAGGCGCCGCGGCCCCGCCCGGCAGTGCCCGCGCAGGCGCGCGCGCCCCCGCCCGGCAGTGCCCGCCTGCGCGCGCGCGCCGGCAGCGTCCGCGCAAGCGTTTTTTTTTTTTTTTAATAATTAAAATAATTAAATAAAAATTTTCATAACTCAAAAATAAATTATTTCAACAAAAATGAATTAATCATGTGATTTTGAGGTGACGCGAAAATTTTCATGCAGTGGACGCCCGAGGCCCGGCGTCCGCGCAAGCGTTTTTTTTTTTTTTTTTAATAATTAAAATAATTAAATAAAAATTTTCATAACTCAAAAATAAATTATTTCAACAAAAATGAATTAATCATGTGATTTTGAGGTGACGCGACGCCCGAGGCGCGCCCGCGCGCATGTCGGCACGGGCTGCCTGCGCGCGCACGTCGGCAGTGCCCGCACAGGCGCGCGCGCGGCCGTCGGCACTGCCCGCACAGGCGCGCGCGCGGCCGTCGGCACTGTCCGTACAGGCACGCGCGCGCACATCGGCAGTGGCTGCCTGCGCGCGGCCGTCGGCAGTGGCTGCTGCGCGCGCCCGCCCGGCAGTGCCCGCCTGCGCGCGCGCCGGCAGCGTCCGCGCAAGCGTTTTTTTTTTTTTTTTTTTTTAATAACTAAAATAATTAAATAAAAATTTTCATAACTCAAAAATAAATAATTTTAACAAAAATTAATTAATCATGTGATTTTGAGGTGACGCGAAAATTTTCATGCAGTGGTCGCCCGAGGCACGCGCGCGCCCACGTCGGCACGGGCTGCCTGCGCGCGCACGTCGGCAGTGCCCGCACTGGCGCGCGTGCGGCCGTCGGCACTGTCCGTACAGGCGCGCGCGCGCACGTCGGCAGTGGCTGCCTGCGCGCGGCCGTCGGCAGTGGCTGCTGCGCGCGCCCGCCCGGCAGTGCCCGCCTGCGCGCGCGCCGGCAGCGTCCGCGCAAGCGTTTTTTTTTTTTTTTTTTTTTAATAATTAAAATAATTAAATAAAAATTTTCATAACTCAAAAATAAATAATTTTAACAAAAATTAATTAATCATGTGATTTTGAGGTGACGCGAAAATTTTCATGCAGTGGTCGCCCGAGGCGCGCGCGCGCCCACGTCGGCACGGGCTGCCTGCGCGCGCACGTCGGCAGTGCCCGCACAGGCGCCCGTGCGGCCGTCGGCACTGTCCGTACAGGCGCGCGCGCGCACGTCGGCAGTGACTGCCTGCGCGCGGCCGTCGGCAGTGGCTGCTACGCGCGCACGTCGGCAGTGTCCGCGCGAACGTGAACTCTCCAGTTTTTTTCCCAATTATTTTTCAAACATTTGGGACGCACAATATAACTGAATATAATAAAATAAATATTTCGCGATACAAATACGATGCGTAAAAAATTAAAATATTATTCTATTGTGTCTTCATATTTTTCCCATTTTTTTCCTTTTATTTATTATTTTTTTAATAATTAAAATAATTAAATAAAAATTTTCACACCTCAAAAATTAATTATTTCAACAAAAATGAATTAATCATGTCATTTTGAGGTGACGTGCAAATTTTCATGCAGTGGTCGGCCAAGGCGCGCGCGCGCGCGCGTCGGCACGGGCTGCCTGCGCGCGCGCGCAGGCCGGCACGGGCCGCGCTGGCGCGCGCGCGCATTCCGGCACGGGGCGCGCAGGCGCGCGCGGGCAGGCCGGCGCAGGCCGCACAGGCCGCGCAGGCGCGCGCGCACAGGCCGGCACGGTCCGCGCAGGCCAACACAGGCCGCGCAGGCGCGCGCGCGCATGCCGGCACAGGCCGCGCAGGCACGCGCGGGCAGGCCGGCGCAGGCCGCACAGGCGGCGCAGGCGCGGGCGCGCAGGCCGGCACGGGCCGCGCAGGCGCGCGCGCGCATGCCGGCACAGGCCGCGCAGGCGCGCGCGGGCAGGCCGGCACAGGCCGCGAAGGCGCGCGCGGGCAGGCCGGCACAGGCCGCGCAGGCGCGCGCGGGCAGGCCGCCGCAGGCCGCACAGGCCGCGCAGGCGCGCGCGGGCAGGCCGGCGCAGGCCGCACAGGCTGCGCAGGCGCGCGCGCGCAGGCCGGTACAGTCCGCGCAGGCGCGGGCGCGCAGGCCGGCACAGGCCGCGCAGGCGCGCGCGGGCAGGCCGGCACACGCCGCGCAGGCGCCCGCGCCCCCGGCAGTGCCCGCACTGGCGCCCGCGCGCAGGCCGGCACAGTCCGCGCAGGCGGGCGCGCGCCCGCCCGAGTGCCCGCGCAGGCGCGCGCGCGCCCGCCCGGCAGTGCCCTCGCAGGCGCGCCCGGCCCCGCCCGGCAGTGCCCGCGCAGGCGCGCGCGGCCCCGCTCGGCAGTGCCCGCGCAGGCGCGCGCGGCCCCGCCCGGCAGTGCCCGCGCAGGCGCGCGCGCGCCCGCCCGGCAGTGCCCGCGCAGGCGCACGCGCGCCCGCCCGGCAGTGCCCGCGCATGCGCGCGCGCGCCCGCCCGGCAGTGCCCGCGCAGGCGCGCGCGGCCCCGCCCAGCAGTGCCCGCCTGCGCGCGCGCGCCGACAGCGTCCGCGCAAGCGTTTTTTTTTTTTAATAATTAAAACAATTAAATAAAAATTTTCATAACTCAAAAATAAATTATTTCAACAAAAATGAATTAATCATGTGATTTTGAGGTGACGCGAAAATTTTCATGCAGTGGACGCCCGAGGCCCGGCGTCCGCGCAAGCGTTTTTTTTTTTTTTTTTTTTAATAATTAAAATAATTAAATAAAAATTTTCGTAACTCAAAAATAAATTATTTCAACAAAAATGAATTAATCATGTGATTTTGAGGTGACGCGACGCCCGAGGCGCGCGCGCGCGCACGTCGGCACGGGCTGCCTGCGCGCGCACGTCGGCAGTGCCCGCACAGGCGCGCGCGCGGCCGTCGGCAGTGCCCGCACAGGCGCGCGCGCGGCCGTCGGCAGTGCCCGCACAGGCGCGCGCGCGGCCGTCGGCACTGTCCGTACAGGCGCGCGCGCGCACGTCGGCAGTGGCTGCCTGCGCGCGGCCGTCGGCAGTGGCTGCTGCGCGCGCCCGCCCGGCAGTGCCCGCCTGCGCGCGCGCCGGCAGCGTCCGCGCAAGCGTTTTTTTTTTTTTAATAATTAAAATAATTAAATAAAAATTTTCATAACTCAAAAATAAATTATTTTAACAAAAATTAATTAATCATGTGATTTTGAGGTGACCCGAAAATTTTCATGCAGTGGTCGCCCGAGGCGCGCGCGCGCCCACTTCGGCACGGGCTGCCTGCTCGCGCACGTCGGCAGTGCCCGCACAGGCGCCCGTGCGGCCGTTGGCACTGTCCGTACAGGCGCGCGCGCGCACGTCGTGTTAGGAAATGGATCGGGTTAAGATGGATAACAGGTGGAATATGAAGGCGATAAAAGACACACGAATTTGTTAACCCAGTTTGGATATAAATCCTACGTCTGGGGGCGATACCAAGCCAGGAGAAAACACTCAAAGAGGAGGAAAATTGAGGAGTACAACACACACACACTTGTATGCAAGTCTTCACCACACGTGAAAAACAACACTCACCCTCGTCTCAACTCTTTCTTTTCTCTCTACTCTATTCTACTTTGCTCTATAAAACAATGCTAATAAGAGTAGTATATATAGCCATGACTTATCCTTTTTCCAACTCAACTTGGGATTTCTAAGTTGAATGAGGTTATCCTTCTCCAACTCAACTTTGAATCGGGTTATCCTTCTCCAACTCAACTTGGGAATTCTAAGTTGAATCAGGTTATCCTTTTCTTCTTCAAATCAATCTTCACAACTTAACAATCTCCCACTTGAAGATTGATTAGCTTTTCTCCACTTCTTTCTTGGTACCGCCGGGTTTGTCCACTCTAGTCATCAAGGCCAGTCGAAGCCGTACACAGCTTCAACTTCGCCATCGCAACCGCCTTGGTCAGCATGTCCGCAGGATTCTTTTCTCCTTGGATCTTCTCCAGCTGCAGTGCCTTCTTCTCCAGAAGTTGTCGGATGAAATGGTACTTGATCTCGATGTGCTTTGTCCGCGAATGGAACGCGGGATTCTTTGCCAGATGGATCGCACTCTGGCTATCGCTATGAAGAATCACATCTGCCTGAGGTTTCCCTAATTCACCCAACAAGTGTTGCAGCCAAATGAGCTCCTTAGCTGCCTCAGTAACTGCCACGTACTCAGCTTCCGTCGTGGACAGTGTGACAACCTTCTGCAACTTTGAGACCCAGGATACGGCTGTACCGCCATATGTGAACACGTACCCTGTAGTGCTCCTCCTTTTGTCATAGTCACTCCCTGCAAAATCAGCGTCAACAAACCCAAACAAGGTAAGCTTGCCCTTACCAAACACCAATGCTCGGTCCTTAGTACCCCTCAGGTACCTAAGAATCCATTTCACAGCTTCCCAGTGCATCACTCCTGGATTGCTCATAAAACGGCTAACTACTCCCACTGCATGTGCTATATCCGGTCGAGTACAGATCATAGCATACATCAGGCTCCCAATTGCTGAGGCATACGGTGTGACTCTCATCTTTGCACGTTCGGAGTCAGTCTGGGGCGAATCACTGTTGGATAGTTTGAACTGATTTCCCAATGGCGTTCCAACCGGTTTTGCATTTTCCATCTTGAATCTGCATAATACCTTCTCAATATAATCAGATTGAGATAACCATAATTTACCAATACCTTTGTCCCTTGTGATTTTCATGCCCAATATCTGTCTTGCTTCGCCAAGATCTTTCATGTCAAACTTCCTCGATAACTGATCCTTGAGCCTATTGATCTCCTTGACATTTGATCCTGCTATCAACATGTCATCAACATACAGGAGTAGAATGATAAAAAACTCATCGAACCTCTTCACGTAGCAGCAATGATCAGCATTGCATCTAGAGAAACCTATCTCTAGCATGAAGTTGTCAAACTTCCTGTACCACTGCCGCGGAGCCTGTTTCAATCCATACAGGCTTTTCTTCAGGCGACACACCTGCTGATCATCTCCATTATACCCCTCTGGTTGTACCATGTATATCTCCTCCTCAAGATCCCCGTGTAGGAAGGCTGTCTTTACATCCATCTGTTGTAACTCCAAGTTCTCTGCCGCTACCATGCTCAACACAAGACGAATAGTAGTTAACTTGACAACAGGTGTAAAAACATCAGTAAAGTCAATACCGTATCTTTGTTGGAATCCCTTTACTACGAGTCTTGCCTTGTACCGCTTCTTCCCGTCTGATTCTTCCTTAACCCGATAGACCCATCTGTTCTGTAGGGCCTTCTTTCCTTTTGGGAGCTGACACAATTCCCATGTGTTGTTTTTCTTCAACGAGTTCATCTCGTCGTTCATCGCAAGCTCCCACTTGCTCTTGTGGACATCATTGACTGCCTCTGCGTAACATTCGGGTTCTCCACAATCAGACAAAAGCAAGTAATAAAGAGAGGGGGAGTACCTATCTGGGGCCCTTCTCAGCCTCGGTTCTCGACCTAGTGCCAAGGGTGTGCTGCTTTCAGTAATCGGTTCCTCCGATACTGGTTCTGGCTCTATCTCCGTTTGTTCGGTTTCGTCCGTCTGAACTCCCACTGAATCCGTATCTGCTGGTCTCATGATCCCGGAATTTGAAATATCGAGATCAACAAATTCCCTTTCCTTCTTGTCATCGTCCGGGCTTACCTTCCTGTCGTTGTACATTACATCCTCATTGAATATAACATTCCTGCTACGAATTATTTTCCGGTTTTGATCATCCCAGAATCTATACCCAAATTCGTCAGTCCCATACCCAATGAATGTACATTTAATCGACTTAGCATCCAGCTTAGTCCGATCATCGTTCAAAATATAGGCTGAACAACCAAACGTACGTAAGAAAGAAAGATCCACTTTCTTACCACTCCATACCTCTTCTGGTATCCTGTTGTTCAACGGGACAGAAGGCCCTCGATTGATCAAGAAAGCAGCCGTGTTGACTGCATCTGCCCAAAACATCTTTGGTAGTCCGCTCTTCAATCGCATGCATCTCGCACGCTCATTCAGTGTTCTGTTCATCCTCTCAGCAACGCCATTTTGCTGAGGTGTCCCCGGGATTGTTTTCTGCATTCGGATTCCATGGTCGGCGCAGTAATTCTTGATACCTTCACTGTTGTACTCGCCACCGTTATCCGATCTGAGACATTTCACTTGTAGACCTGTCTCATTTTCCACTAGTGCCCTCCATCTCCTGAATGTATCAAAGGCATCAGATTTTCTTTTTAAGAAATACACCCATACCTTTCTAGTGGAATCATCGACGAATGTCATGTAGTACGTTGATCCACCAAGAGATGACACTGGTGCTGGCCCCCACAAATCGGTGTGAACAAGCTCCAACTTTTCTTTCCTCGGAGTTCTTCCTGTGGTCAAGAAGCTCACCCGCTTCTGCTTTCCGAACACGCAGTGTTCACAATGACCCACCTCCACCGATTTTAACTCGGGCAACCGTCCTTTCGACTTCAGCACGTTCATTCCTTTCTCGCTCATGTGGCCCAAGCGATTGTGCCACAGGTTAGCCTGCGATACAGTTCCTGCAAAGGGAATGTTTGAACTAGATCCTCCCGCCATGTAGAGCGTTCCCGACTTTAGTCCTCGAGCCAAAGTCATTGCTCCCCGACTGATCTTCCACTTCGCGTCTCCAAACGTCGTGTGGAATCCATCACTATCCAGCTGTCCGACTGAGATCAAGTTCCTTTTCAGTCCTGGTATGTGTCTCACATCATGTAGGGTCCAGCATGACCCATTCGTTGATTTGATCCGCACATCTCCCTTTCCTACAATCTTGAGGGGTTTGTTATCTGCAAGATAAACTAAGCCAAAATCACCTGAGGTGTATGGCTCCATGATGTCTTTGTTGCTGCATGAGTGGAATGAGGCCCCTGAATCCACAACCCAATCATCGGAAGAACTGCTCACACTCAACAAGAGTGCATCCGTGATCTCCTCCGTCGCGGCATTCGCTGTTCGGCCCTCCTTTTCCTTCTTTGGCGCCCGACATTCGCTTTTCATGTGTCCGGGCTTCTCGCAGTTCCAGCACACCATCTCCTTCTTGCCCTTGTTCTTCCCCCTGGACCTTGACCTTGACCTTCCACGGTATTTACCCCGTGTGTCAGGTCTCCCTCTGGACTCTGTATGTAGCGCAGAGCCAGATGATCCACCCGTTTGCTTTCTACGGGTTTCCTCGTTCAACATCATGTCTCTGATGTTGTCGAACTTCATCTTCTCCTTCCCAGACGAAGTGCTCACTGAAGTAACAACCACATCCCAACTGTCAGGTAAAGATGAAAGCAAAATTAACGCTTTTACCTCATCGTCAAACACGATATCCACAGACGCCAGCTGTGTCGTGAGTTGGTTGAAGTCATTGAGGTGATCGGCCACCGACTTCCTCTCCTCCATCTGCAACCTGAATAGTTTTTTCATCAGCATAACCTTGTTCATTGCTGAGGGTTTCTCGTACATATCGGCAAGAGTCTGTAGAACTTCCTTCGTGCTCTTTGCTCCCTTCACATGATAGGCGACATTCCGAGAGAGCGACAGGATTATTGCGCTCATCGCCTTTCGATCGAGCACCTTCCATTCTTCATCACTCGTCTTCTCGGACTTCTCTGCAAGTGGTTCGTACAGGTCCTTCCCGTACAGGTAGGCCTCCATCTGCATACGCCAAAACCCAAAGTCGGAACCATTGAACCGTTCGACTGGAAACTTTCCCTCCATCTTAACTCCTTGAACCAGGCTCTGATACCAGTTGTTAGGAAATGGATCGGGTTAAGATGGATAACAGGTGGAATATGAAGGCGATAAAAGACACACGAATTTGTTAACCCAGTTTGGATATAAATCCTACGTCTGGGGGCGATACCAAGCCAGGAGAAAACACTCAAAGAGGAGGAAAATTGAGGAGTACAACACACACACACTTGTATGCAAGTCTTCACCACACGTGAAAAACAACACTCACCCTCGTCTCAACTCTTTCTTTTCTCTCTACTCTATTCTACTTTGCTCTATAAAACAATGCTAATAAGAGTAGTATATATAGCCATGACTTATCCTTTTTCCAACTCAACTTGGGATTTCTAAGTTGAATGAGGTTATCCTTCTCCAACTCAACTTTGAATCGGGTTATCCTTCTCCAACTCAACTTGGGAATTCTAAGTTGAATCAGGTTATCCTTTTCTTCTTCAAATCAATCTTCACAACTTAACACGTCGGCAGTGGCTGCCTGCGCGCGGCCGTCGGCAGTGGCTGCTGCGCGCGCACGTCGGCAGTGGCTGCCTGAGCGCACGTCGGCAGTGTCCGCGCGAACGTGAACTCTCCAGTTTTTTTCCCAATTATTTTTCAAACATTTGGGACGCACAATATAACTGAATATAATAAAATAAATATTTCGCGATACAAATACGATGCGTAAAAAATTAAAATATTATTCTATTGTGTATTCATATTTTTCCCATTTTTTTCCTTTTATTTATTATTTTTTTAATAATTAAAATAATTAAATAAAAATTTTCACACCTCAAAAATTAATTATTTCAACAAAAATGAATTAATCATGTCATTTTGAGGTGACGTGCAAATTTTCATGCAGTGGTCGGCCAAGGCGCGCGCGCGCGCGCGTCGGCACGGGCTCCCTGCGCGCGCGCGCATGCCGGCACGGGCCGCGCAGGCGCGCGCGGGCAGGCCGGCGCAGGCCGCACGGGCCGCGCAGGCGCGCGCGGGCAGGCCGGCGCAGGCCGCACAGGCCGCGCAGGCGCGCGCGCACAGGCCCGCACGGTCCGCGCAGGCCAACACAGGCCGCGCAGGCGCGCGCGCGCATGCCGGCACAGGCCGCGCAGGCACGCGCGGGCAGGCCGGCGCAGGCCGCACAGGCGGCGCAGGCGCGGGCGCGCAGGCCGGCACAGGCCGCGCAGGCGCGCGCGCGCATGCCGGCACAGGCCGCGCAGGCGCGCGCGGGCAGGCCGGCACAGGCCGCGCAGGCGCGCGCGCGCATGCCGGCACAGGCCGCGCAGGCGCGCGCGGGCAGGCCGGCGCAGGCCGCACAGGCCGCGCGCGGGCAGGCCGGCACAGGCCGCGCAGGCTTGCGCGGGCAGGCCGGCGCAGGCCGGGCAGGCGCGCGCGCGCAGGGCGGTACAGTCCGCGCAGGCGCGGGCGCGCAGGCCGGCACAGTCCGCGCAGGCGCCCGCGCCCCCGGCAGTGCCCGCACTGGCGCCCGCGCGCAGGCCGGCACAGTCCGCGCAGGCGGGCGCGCGCCCGCCCGAGTGCCCGCGCAGGCGCGTGCGGCCCCGCCCGGCAGTGCCCGCGCAGGGGCGCGCGCGCCCGCCCGGCAGTGCACGCGCAGGCGCGCCCGCCCGGCAGCGCCCGCGCAGGCGCGCCCGGCCCCGCCCGGCAGTGCCCGCGCAGGCGCCCGCGCGCCCGCCCGGCAGTGCCCGCGCAGGCGCCCGCGGCCCCGCCCGGCAGTGCCCGCGCAGGCGCCGCGGCCCCGCCCGGCAGTGCCCGCGCAGGCGCGCGCGGCCCCGCCCGGCAGTGCCCGCCTGCGCGCGCGCGCCGGCAGCGTCCGCGCAAGCGTTTTTTTTTTTTTTTTTTTAATAATTAAAATAATTAAATAAAAATTTTCATAACTCAAAAATAAATTATTTCAACAAAAATGAATTAATCATGTGATTTTGAGGTGACGCGACGCCCGAGGCGCGCGCGCGCGAACGTCGGCACGGGCTGCCTGCGCGCGCACGTCGGCAGTGCCAGCACAGGCGCGCGCGCGGCCGTCGGCAGTGCCCGCACAGGCGCGCGCGCGGCCGTCGGCACTGTCCGTACAGGCGCGCGCGCGCACGTCGGCAATGGCTGCCTGCGCGCGGCCGTCGGCAGTGGCTGCTGCGCGCGCCCGCCCGGCAGTGCCCGCCTGCGCGCGCGCCGGCAGCGTCCGCGCAAGCGTTTTTTTTTTTTTTTTAATAATTAAAATAATTAAATAAAAATTTTCATAACTCAAAAATAAATTATTTTAACAAAAATTAATTAATCATGTGATTTTGAGGTGACGCGAAAATTTTCATGCTGCGCGCGCACGTCGGCAGTGGCTGCCTGCGCGCGCACGTCGGCAGTGTCCGCGCGAACGTGAACTCTCCAGTTTTTTTCCCAATTATTTTTCAAACATTTGGGACGCACAATATAACTGAATATAATAAAATAAATATTTCGCGATACAAATACGATGCGTAAAAAATTAAAATATTATTCTATTGTGTCTTCATATTTTTCCCATTTTTTTCCTTTTATTTATTATTTTTTTAATAATTAAAATAATTAAATAAAAATTTTCAAACCTCAAAAATTAATTATTTGAACAAAAATGAATTAATCATGTCATTTTGAGGTGACGTGCAAATTTTCATGCAGTGGTCGGCCAAGGCGCGCGCGCGCGCGTCGGCACGGGCTGCCTGCGCGCGCGCGCATGCCGGCACGGGCCTCGCAGGCGCGCGCGGGCAGGCCGGCGCAGGCCGCACAGGCCGCGCAGGCGCGCGCGCACAGGCCGGCACGGTCCGCGCAGGCCAACACAGGCCGCGCAGGCGCGCGCGCGCATGCCGGCACAGGCCGCGCAGGCACGCGCGGGCAGGCCAGCGCAGGCCGGCACAGGCCGCGCAGGCGCGCGCGCGCATGCCGGCACAGGCCGCGCAGGCGCGCGCGGGCAGGCCGGCGCAGGCCGCACAGGCCGCGCGCGGGCAGGCCGGCACAGGCCGCGCAGGCGCGCGCGGGCAGGCCGGCGCAGGCCGCACAGGCCGCGCAGGGGCGCGCGCGCAGGGGCGCGCGCGCAGGCCGGTACAGTCCGCGCAGGCGCGGGCGCGCAGGCCGGCACAGGCCGCGCAGGCGCGCGCGGGCAGGCCGGCACACGCCGCGCAGGCCGGCACAGTCCGCGCAGGCGCCCGCGCCCCCGGCAGTGCCCGCACTGGCGCCCGCGCGCAGGCCGGCACAGTCCGCGCAGGCGGGCGCGCGCCCGCCCGATTGCCCGCGCAGGCGCGCGCGGCCCCGGCCGGCAGTGCCCGCGCAGGCGCGCGCGCGCCCGCCCGGCAGTGCCCGCGCAGTCGCGCGCGCGCCCGCCCTGCAGTGCCCGCGCAGGCGCGCGCGCCCCCGCCCGGCAGTGCCCGCGCAGGCGCGCGCGGCCCCGCCCGGCAGTGCCCGCGCAGGCGCGCGCGCGCCCGGCCGGCAGTGCCCGCGCAGGCGCGCGCGCGCCCGGCCGGCAGTGCCCGCGCAGTCGCGCGCGCGCCCGCCCTGCAGTGCCCGCGCAGGCGCGCGCGCCCCCGCCCGGCAGTGCCTGCGCAGGCGCCGCGGCAACGCCCGGCAGTGCCCGCGCAGGCGCGCGCGGCCCCGCCCGGCAGTGCCCGCCTGCGCGCGCGCGCCGGCAGCGTCCGCGCAAGCATTTTTTTTTTTTTTTTTTTTTTAATAATTAAAATAATTAAATAAAAATTTTCATAACTCAAAAATAAATTATTTCAACAAAAATGAATTAATCATGTGATTTTGAGGTGACGTGAAAATTTTCATGCAGTGGACGCCCGAGGCCCGGCGTCCGCGCAAGCGTTTTTTTTTTTTTTTTTTAATAATTAAAATAATTAAATAAAAATTTTCATAACTCAAAAATAAATTATTTCAACAAAAATGAATTAATCATGTGATTTTGAGGTGACGCGACGCCCGAGGCGCGCGCGCGCGCACGTCGGCAGTGCCCGCACAGGCGCGCGTGCGGCCGTCGGCAGTGCCCGCACAGGCGCGCGCGCGGCCGTCGGCACTGTCCGTACAGGCGCGCGCGCGCACGTCGGCAGTGGCTGCCTGCGCGCGGCCGTCGGCAGTGGCTGCTGCGCGCGCCCGCCCGGCAGTGCCCGCCTGCGCGCGCGCCGGCAGCGTCCGCGCAAGCGTTTTTTTTTTTTTTAATAATTAAAATAATTAAATAAAAATTTTCATAACTCAAAAATAAATTATTTTAACAAAAATTAATTAATCATGTGATTTTGAGGTGACCCGAAAATTTTCATGCAGTGGTCGCCCGAGGCGCGCGCGCGCCCACGTCGGCACGGGCTGCCTGCGCGCGCACGTCGGCAGAGCCCGCACAGGCGCCCGTGCGGCCGTTGGCACTGTCCGTACAGGCGCGCGCGCGCACGTCGGCAGTGGCTGCCTGCGCGCGGCCGTCGGCAGTGGCTGCTGCGCGCGCACGTCGGCAGTTCCCGCGCGAACGTGAACTCTCCAGTTTTTTTCCCAATTATTTTTCAAACATTTGGGACGCACAATATAACTGAATATAATAAAATAAATATTTCGCGATACAAATACGATGCGTAAAAAATTAAAATATTATTCTATTGTGTCTTCATATTTTTCCCATTTTTTTCCTTTTATTTATTATTTTTTTAATAATTAAAATAATTAAATAAAAATTTTCACACCTCAAAAATTAATTATTTCAACAAAAATGAATTAATCATGTCATTTTGAGGTGACGTGCAAATTTTCATGCAGTGGTCGGCCAAGGCGCGCGCGCGCGCGCGTCGGCACGGGCTGCCTGCGCGCGCGCGCAGGCCGGCACGGGCCGCGCTGGCGCGCGCGCGCATGCCGGCACGGGCCGCGCAGGCGCGCGCGGGCAGGCCGGCGCAGGCCGCACAGGCCGCGCAGGCGCGCGCGCACAGGCCGGCACGGTCCGCGCAGGCCAACACAGGCCGCGCAGGCGCGCGCGCGCATGCCGGCACAGGCCGCGCAGGCGCGCGCGGGCAGGCCGGCACAGGCCGCGCAGGCGCGCGCGGGCAGGCCGGCGCAGGCCGCACAGGCCGCGCAGGCGCGCGCGGGCAGGCCGGCGCAGGCCGCACAGGCCGCGCAGGCGCGCGCGCGAAGGCCGGTACAGTCCGCGCAGGCGCGGGCGCGCAGGCCGGCACAGGCCGCGCAGGCGCGCGCGGGCAGGCCGGCACACGCCGCGCAGGCCGGCACAGTCCGCGCAGGCGCCCGCGCCCCCGGCAGTGCCCGCACTGGCGCCCGCGCGCAGGCCGGCACAGTCCGCGCAGGCGGGCGCGCGCCCGCCCGAGTGCCCGCGCAGGCGCGCGGCCCCGCCCGGCAGTGCCCGCGCAGGCGCGCGCGCGCCCGCCCGACAGTGCCCGCGCAGGCGCGCCCGCCCGGCAGTGCCCGCGCAGGCGCGCGCGGCCCCGCCCGGCAGTGCCCGCGCTGGCGCGCGCGCGCCCGCCCGGCAGTGCCCGCGCAGTCGCGCGCGCGCCCGCGCTGCAGTGCCCGCGCAGTCGCGCGCGGCCTCGCCCGGCAGTGCCCGCGCAGGCGCGCGCGGCCCCGCCCGGCAGTGCCCGCGCAGGCGCGCGCGGCCCCGCCCGGCAGTGCCCGCGCAGGCGCGAGCGCGCCCGCCCGGCAGTGCCCGCGCAGTCGCGCGCGCGCCCGCCCTGCAGTGCCCGAGCAGGCGCGCGCGCCCCCGCCCGGCAGTGCCCGCGCAGGCGCCGCGGCCCCGCCCGGCAGTGCCCGCGCCGGCAGCGTCCGCGCAAGCGTTTTTTTTTTTTTTTAATAATTAAAATAATTAAATAAAAATTTTCATAACTCATAAATAAATTATTTCGACAAAAATGAATTAATCATGTGATTTTGAGGTGACGCGAAAATTTTCATGCAGTGGACGCCCGAGGCCCGGCGTCCGCGCAAGCGTTTTTTTTTTAATAATTAAAATAATTAAATAAAAATTTTCATAACTCAAAAATAAATTATTTTAACAAAAATTAATTAATCATGTGATTTTGAGGTGACGCGAAAATTTTCATGCAGTGGTCGCCCGAGGCGCGCGCGCGCCCACGTCGGCACGGGCTGCCTGCGCGCGCACGTCGGCAGTGCCCGCACAGGCGCGCGCGCGGCCGTCGGCACTGTCCGTACAGGCGCGCGCGCGCACGTCGGCAGTGGCTGCCTGCGCGCGGCCGTCGGCAGTGGCTGCTGCGCGCGCCCGCCCGGCAGTGCCCGCCTGCGCGCGCGCCGGCAGCGTCCGCGCAAGCGTTTTTTTTTTTTTAATAATTAAAATAATTAAATAAAAATTTTCATAACTCAAAAATAAATTATTTTAACAAAAATTAATTAATCATGTGATTTTGAGGTGACGCGAAAATTTTCATGCAGTGGTCGCCCGAGGCGCGCGCGCGCCCACGTCGGCACGGGCTGCCTGCGCGCGCACGTCGGCAGTGCCCGCACAGGCGCCCGTGCGGCCGTCGGCACTGTCCGTACAGGCGCGCGCGCGCACGTCGGCAGTGGCTGCCTGCGCGCGGCCATCGGCAGTGGCTGCTGCGCGCGCACGTCGGCAGTGGCTGCCTGCGCGCGCACGTCGGCAGTGTCCGCGCGAACGTGAACTCTCCAGTTTTTTTCCCAATTATTTTTCAAACATTTGGGACGCACAATATAACTGAATATAATAAAATAAATATTTCGCGATACAAATACGATGCGTAAAAAATTAAAATATTATTCTATTGTGTCTTCATATTTTTCCCATTTTTTTCCTTTTATTTATTATTTTTTTAATAATTAAAATAATTAAATAAAAATTTTCACACCTCAAAAATTAATTATTTCAACAAAAATGAATTAATCATGTCATTTTGAGGTGACGTGCAAATTTTCATGCAGTGGTCGGCCAAGGCGCGCGCGCGCGCGCGTCGGCACGGGCTGCCTGCGCGCGCGCGCAGGCCGGCACGGGCCGCGCTGGCGCGCGCGCGCATGCCGGCACGGGCCGCGCAGGCGCGCGCGGGCAGGCCGGCGCAGGCCGCACAGGCAGCGCAGGCGCGCGCGCACAGGCCGGCACGGTCCGCGCAGGCGCGCGCGCGCATGCCGGCACAGGCCGCGCAGGCACGCGCGGGCAGGCCGGCGCAGGCCGCACAGGCGGCGCAGGCGCGGGCGCGCAGGCCGGCACAGGCCGCACAGGCCGCGCAGGCCGCGCAGGCGCGCGCTGGCAGGCCGGCACACGCCGCGCAGGCCGGCACAGTCCGCGCAGGCGCCCGCGCCCCCGGCAGTGCCCGCACTGGCGCCCGCGGGCAGGCCGGCACAGTCCGCGCAGGCGGGCGCGCGCCCGCCCGGCAGTGCCCGCGCAGGCGCGCGCGGCCCCGCCCGGCAGTGCCCGCGCAGGCGCGCGCGGCCCCGCCCGGCAGTGCCCGCGCTGGCGCGCACGGCCCCGCCCGGCAGTGCCCGCGCTGGCGCGCGCGCGCCCGCCCGGCAGTGCCCACGCAGGCGCGCGCGCGCCCGGCCGGCAGTGCCCGCGCAGGCACGCGCGCGCCCGGCCGGCAGTGCCCGCGCAGTCGCGCGCGCGCCCGCCCTGCCGTGCCCGCGCAGTCGCGCGCGGCCCCGCCCGGCAGTGCCCGCGCAGGCGCGCGCGGCCCCGCCCGGCAGTGCCCGCGCTGGCGCGCGCGGCCCCGCCCGGCAGTGCCCACGCAGGCGCGCGCGGCCCCGCCCGGCAGTGCCCGCGCAGGCGCGCGCGCGCCCGCCCGGCAGTGCCCGCGCAGTCGCGCGCGCGCCCGCCCTGCAGTGCCCGCGCAGTCGCGCGCGCCCCCGCCCGGCAGTGCCCGCGCAGGCGCCGCGGCCCCGCCCGGCAGTGCCCGCGCAGGCGCCGCGGCCCCGCCCGGCAGTGCCCGCGCAGGCGCGCGCGGCCCCGCCCGGCAGTGCCCGCCTGCGCGCGCGCGCCGGCAGCGTCCGCGCAAGCGTTTTTTTTTTTTTTTTTTTTTTAATAATTAAAATAATTAAATAAAAATTTTCATAACTCAAAAATAAATTATTTCAACAAAAATGAATTAATCATGTGATTTTGAGGTGACGCGAAAATTTTCATGCAGTGGACGCCCGAGGCCCGGCGTCCGCGCAAGCGTTTTTTTTTTTTTTAATAATTAAAATAATTAAATAAAAATTTTCATAACTCAAAAATAAATTATTTCAACAAAAATGAATTAATCATGTGATTTTGAGGTGACGCGACGCCCGAGGCGCGCGCGCGCGCACGTCGGCACGGGCTGCCTGCGCGCGCACGTCGGCAGTGCCCGCACAGGCGCGCGCGCGGCCGTCGGCAGTGCCCGCACAGGCGCGCGCGCGGCCGTCGGCAGTGGCTGCCTGCGCGCGGCCGTCGGCAGTGGCTGCTGCGCGCGCCCGCCCGGCAGTGCCCGCCTGCGCGCGCGCCGGCAGCGTCCGCGCAAGCGTTTTTTTTTTTTTTTTTAATAATTAAAATAATTAAATAAAAATTTTCATAACTCAAAAATAAATTATTTTAACAAAAATTAATTAATCATGTGATTTTGAGGTGACGCGAAAATTTTCATGCAGTGGTCGCCCGAGGCGCGCGCGCGCCCACGTCGGCACGGGCTGCCTGCGCGCGCACGTCGGCAGTGCCCGCACAGGCGCCCGCGCGGCCGTCGGCACTGTCCGTACAGGCGCGCGCGCGCACGTCGGCAGTGGCTGCCTGCGCGCGGCCGTCGGCAGTGGCTGCTGCGCGCGCACGTCGGCAGTGGCTGCCTGCGCGCGCACGTCGGCAGTGTCCGCGCGAACGTGAACTCTCCAGTTTTTTTCCCAATTATTTTTCAAACATTTGGGACGCACAATATAACTGAATATAATAAAATAAATATTTCGCGATACAAATACGATGCGTAAAAAATTAAAATATTATTCTATTGTGTCTTCATATTTTTCCCATTTTTTTCCTTTTATTTATTATTTTTTTAATAATTAAAATAATTAAATAAAAATTTTCACACCTCAAAAATTAATTATTTCAACAAAAATGAATTAATCATGTCATTTTGAGGTGACGTGCAAATTTTCATGCAGTGGTCGGCCAAGGCGCGCGCGCGCGCGCGTCGGCACGGGCTGCCTGCGCGCGCGCGCAGGCCGGCACGGGCCGCGCTGGCGCGCGCGCGCATGCCGGCACGGGCCGCGCAGGCGCGCGCGGGCAGGCCGGCGCAGGCCGCACAGGCAGCGCAGGCGCGCGCGCACAGGCCGGCACGGTCCGCGCAGGCGCGCGCGCGCATGCCGGCACAGGCCGCGCAGGCACGCGCGGGCAGGCCGGCGCAGGCCGCACAGGCGGCGCAGGCGCGGGCGCGCAGGCCGGCACAGGCCGCACAGGCCGCGCAGGCGCGCGCTGGCAGGCCGGCACACGCCGCGCAGGCCGGCACAGTCCGCGCAGGCGCCCGCGCCCCCGGCAGTGCCCGCACTGGCGCCCGCGGGCAGGCCGGCACAGTCCGCGCAGGCGGGCGCGCGCCCGCCCGGCAGTGCCCGCGCAGGCGCGCGCGGCCCCGCCCGGCAGTGCCCGCGCAGGCGCGCGCGGCCCCGCCCGGCAGTGCCCGCGCTGGCGCGCACGGCCCCGCCCGGCAGTGCCCGCGCTGGCGCGCGCGCGCCCGCCCGGCAGTGCCCACGCAGGCGCGCGCGCGCCCGGCCGGCAGTGCCCGCGCAGGCACGCGCGCGCCCGGCCGGCAGTGCCCGCGCAGTCGCGCGCGCGCCCGCCCTGCCGTGCCCGCGCAGTCGCGCGCGGCCCCGCCCGGCAGTGCCCGCGCAGGCGCGCGCGGCCCCGCCCGGCAGTGCCCGCGCTGGCGCGCGCGGCCCCGCCCGGCAGTGCCCACGCAGGCGCGCGCGGCCCCGCCCGGCAGTGCCCGCGCAGGCGCGCGCGCGCCCGCCCGGCAGTGCCCGCGCAGTCGCGCGCGCGCCCGCCCTGCAGTGCCCGCGCAGTCGCGCGCGCCCCCGCCCGGCAGTGCCCGCGCAGGCGCCGCGGCCCCGCCCGGCAGTGCCCGCGCAGGCGCCGCGGCCCCGCCCGGCAGTGCCCGCGCAGGCGCGCGCGGCCCCGCCCGGCAGTGCCCGCCTGCGCGCGCGCGCCGGCAGCGTCCGCGCAAGCGTTTTTTTTTTTTTTTTTTTTTTTAATAATTAAAATAATTAAATAAAAATTTTCATAACTCAAAAATAAATTATTTCAACAAAAATGAATTAATCATGTGATTTTGAGGTGACGCGAAAATTTTCATGCAGTGGACGCCCGAGGCCCGGCGTCCGCGCAAGCGTTTTTTTTTTTTAATAATTAAAATAATTAAATAAAAATTTTCATAACTCAAAAATAAATTATTTCAACAAAAATGAATTAATCATGTGATTTTGAGGTGACGCGACGCCCGAGGCGCGCGCGCGCGCACGTCGGCACGGGCTGCCTGCGCGCGCACGTCGGCAGTGCCCGCACAGGCGCGCGCGCGGCCGTCGGCAGTGCCCGCACAGGCGCGCGCGCGGCCGTCGGCACTGCCCGCACAGGCGCGCGCGCGCACGTCGGCAGTGGCTGCCTGCGCGCGGCCGTCGGCAGTGGCTGCTGCGCGCGCCCGCCCGGCAGTGCCCGCCTGCGCGCGCGCCGGCAGCGTCCGCGCAAGCGTTTTTTTTTTTTTTTTTAATAATTAAAATAATTAAATAAAAATTTTCATAACTCAAAAATAAATTATTTTAACAAAAATTAATTAATCATGTGATTTTGAGGTGACGCGAAAATTTTCATGCAGTGGTCGCCCGAGGCGCGCGCGCGCCCACGTCGGCACGGGCTGCCTGCGCGCGCACGTCGGCAGTGCCCGCACAGGCGCCCGCGCGGCCGTCGGCACTGTCCGTACAGGCGCGCGCGCGCACGTCGGCAGTGGCTGCCTGCGCGCGGCCGTCGGCAGTGGCTGCTGCGCGCGCACATCGGCAGTGGCTGCCTGCGCGCGCACGTCGGCAGTGTCCGCGCGAACGTGAACTCTCCAGTTTTTTTCCCAATTATTTTTCAAACATTTGGGACGCACAATATAACTGAATATAATAAAATAAATATTTCGCGATACAAATACGATGCGTAAAAAATTAAAATATTATTCTATTGTGTCTTCATATTTTTCCCATTTTTTTCCTTTTATTTATTATTTTTTTAATAATTAAAATAATTAAATAAAAATTTTCACACCTCAAAAATTAATTATTTCAACAAAAATGAATTAATCATGTCATTTTGAGGTGACGTGCAAATTTTCATGCAGTGGTCGGCCAAGGCGCGCGCGCGCGCGTCGGCACGGGCTGCCTGCGCGCGCGCGCAGGCCGGCACGGGCCGCGCAGGCGCGCGCGCGCATGCCGGCACGGGCCGCGCAGGCCGCGCAGGCGCGCGCGCGCAGGCCGGCACGGTCCGCGCAGGCCAACACAGGCCGCGCAGGCGCGCGCGCGCATGCCGGCACAGGCCGCGCAGGCACGCGCGGGCAGGCCGGCGCAGGCCGCACAGGCTGCGCAGGCGCGCGCGCGCAGGCCGGCACAGGCCGCGCAGGCGCGTGCGCGCATGCCGGCACAGGCCGCGCAGGCGCGCGCGGGCAGGCCGGCGCAGGCCGCACAGGCCGCGCAGGCGCGCCCGGGCAGGCCGGCGCAGGCCGCACAGTCCGCGCAGGCGAGGGCGCGCAGGCCGGCACAGGCCGCGCAGGCGCGCGCGGGCAGGCCGGCACACGCCGCGCAGGCGCGCGCGCGCAGACCGGCACAGTCCGCGCAGGCGCCCGCGCCCCCGGCAGTGCCCGCACTGGCGCCCGCGCGCAGGCCGGCACAGTCCGCGCAGGCGGGCGCGCGCCCGCCCGAGTGCCCGCGCAGGCGCGCGCGGCCCCGCCCGGCACCGCCCGGCAGTGCCCGCGCAGGCGCGCCCGGCCCCGCCCGGCAGTGCCCGCGCAGGCGCCCGGCGTCCGCGCAAGCGTTTTTTTTTTTTTTTTTTAATAATTAAAATAATTAAATAAAAATTTTCATAACTCAAAAATAAATTATTTCAACAAAAATGAATTAATCATGTGATTTTGAGGTGACGCGACGCCCGAGGCGCGCGCGCACGCACGTCGGCACGGGCTGCCTGCGCGCGCACGTCGGCAGTGCCCGCACAGGCGCGCGCGCGGCCGTCGGCACTGCCCGCACAGGCGCGCGCGCGGCCGTCGGCACTGCCCGCACAGGCGCGCGCGCGCACGTCGGCAGTGGCTGCCTGCGCGCGGCCGTCGGCAGTGGCTGCTGCGCGCGCCCGCCCGGCAGTGCCCGCCTGCGCGCGCGCCGCCACCGTCCGCGCAAGCGTTTTTTTTTTTTTTTTTTTTAATAATTAAAATAATTAAATAAAAATTTTCATAACTCAAAAATAAATTATTTTAACAAAAATTAATTAATCATGTGATTTTGAGGTGACGCGAAAATTTTCATGCAGTGGTCGCCCAAGGCGCGCGCGCGCCCACGTCGGCACGGGCTGCCTGCGCGCGCACGTCGGCTGTGCCCGCACAGGCGCGCGCGCGGCCGTCGGCACTGTCCGTACAGGCGCGCGCGCGCACGTCGGCAGTGGCTGCCTGCGCGCGGCCGTCGGCAGTGGCTGCTGCGCGCGCCCGCCCGGCAGTGCCCGCCTGCGCGCGCGCCGGCAGCGTCCGCGCAAGCGTTTTTTTTTTTTTTAATAATTAAAATAATTAAATAAAAATTTTCATAACTCAAAAATAAATTATTTTAACAAAAATTAATTAATCATGTGATTTTGAGATGACGCGAAAATTTTCATGCAGTGGTCGCCCGAGGCGCGCGCGCGCCCACGTCGGCACGGGCTGCCTGCGCGCGCACGTCGGCAGTGCCCGCACAGGCGCCCGTGCGGCCGTCGGCACTGTCCGTACAGGCGCGCGCGCGCACGTCGGCAGTGGCTGCCTGCGCGCGGCCGTCGGCAGTGTCCGCGCGAACGTAAACTCTCCAGTTTTTTTCCCAATTATTTTTCAAACATTTGGGACGCACAATATAACTGAATATAATAAAATAAATATTTCGGGATACAAATACGATGCGTAAAAAATTAAAATATTATTCTATTGTGTCTTCATATTTTTTCCATTTTTTTCCTTTTATTTATTATTTTTTTAATAATTAAAATAATTAAATAAAAATTTTCACACCTCAAAAATTAATTATTTCAACAAAAATGAATTAATCATGTCATTTTGAGGTGACGTGCAAATTTTCATGCAGTGGTCGGCCAAGGCGCGCGCGCGCGCGTCGGCACGGGCTGCCTGCGCGCGCGCGCAGGCCGGCACGGGCCGCGCAGGCGCGCGCGCGCATGCCGGCACGGGCCGCGCAGGCCGCGCAGGCGCGCGCGCGCAGGCCGGCACGGTCCGCGCAGGCCAACACAGGCCGCGCAGGCGCGCGCGCGCATGCCGGCACAGGCCGCGCAGGCACGCGCGGGCAGGCCGGCGCAGGCCGCACAGGCTGCGCAGGCGCGCGCGCGCAGGCCGGCACAGGCCGCGCAGGCGCGTGCGCGCATGCCGGCACAGGCCGCGCAGGCGCGCGCGGGCAGGCCGGCGCAGGCCGCACAGGCCGCGCAGGCGCGCCCGGGCAGGCCGGCGCAGGCCGCACAGTCCGCGCAGGCGAGGGCGCGCAGGCCGGCACAGGCCGCGCAGGCGCGCGCGGGCAGGCCGGCACACGCCGCGCAGGCGCGCGCGCGCAGACCGGCACAGTCCGCGCAGGCGCCCGCGCCCCCGGCAGTGCCCGCACTGGCGCCCGCGCGCAGGCCGGCACAGTCCGCGCAGGCGGGCGCGCGCCCGCCCGAGTGCCCGCGCAGGCGCGCGCGGCCCCGCCCGGCACCGCCCGGCAGTGCCCGCGCAGGCGCGCCCGGCCCCGCCCGGCAGTGCCCGCGCAGGCGCCCGGCGTCCGCGCAAGCGTTTTTTTTTTTTTTTTTTAATAATTAAAATAATTAAATAAAAATTTTCATAACTCAAAAATAAATTATTTAAACAAAAATGAATTAATCATGTGATTTTGAGGTGACGCGACGCCCGAGGCGCGCGCGCACGCACGTCGGCACGGGCTGCCTGCGCGCGCACGTCGGCAGTGCCCGCACAGGCGCGCGCGCGGCCGTCGGCACTGCCCGCACAGGCGCGCGCGCGGCCGTCGGCACTGCCCGCACAGGCGCGCGCGCGCACGTCGGCAGTGGCTGCCTGCGCGCGGCCGTCGGCAGTGGCTGCTGCGCGCGCCCGCCCGGCAGTGCCCGCCTGCGCGCGCGCCGCCACCGTCCGCGCAAGCGTTTTTTTTTTTTTTTTTTTTAATAATTAAAATAATTAAATAAAAATTTTCATAACTCAAAAATAAATTATTTTAACAAAAATTAATTAATCATGTGATTTTGAGGTGACGCGAAAATTTTCATGCAGTGGTCGCCCAAGGCGCGCGCGCGCCCACGTCGGCACGGGCTGCCTGCGCGCGCACGTCGGCAGTGCCCGCACAGGCGCGCGCGCGGCCGTCGGCACTGTCCGTACAGGCGCGCGCGCGCACGTCGGCAGTGGCTGCCTGCGCGCGGCCGTCGGCAGTGGCTGCTGCGCGCGCCCGCCCGGCAGTGCCCGCCTGCGCGCGCGCCGGCAGCGTCCGCGCAAGCGTTTTTTTTTTTTTTAATAATTAAAATAATTAAATAAAAATTTTCATAACTCAAAAATAAATTATTTTAACAAAAATTAATTAATCATGTGATTTTGAGATGACGCGAAAATTTTCATGCAGTGGTCGCCCGAGGCGCGCGCGCGCCCACGTCGGCACGGGCTGCCTGCGCGCGCACGTCGGCAGTGCCCGCACAGGCGCCCGTGCGGCCGTCGGCACTGTCCGTACAGGCGCGCGCGCGCACGTCGGCAGTGGCTGCCTGCGCGCGGCCGTCGGCAGTGTCCGCGCGAACGTAAACTCTCCAGTTTTTTTCCCAATTATTTTTCAAACATTTGGGACGCACAATATAACTGAATATAATAAAATAAATATTTCGGGATACAAATACGATGCGTAAAAAATTAAAATATTATTCTATTGTGTCTTCATATTTTTTCCATTTTTTTCCTTTTATTTATTATTTTTTTAATAATTAAAATAATTAAATAAAAATTTTCATAACTCAAAAATAAATTATTTCAACCAAAATGAATTAATCATGTGATTTTGAGGTGACGCGAAAATTTTCATGCAGTGGACGCCCGAGGCCCGGCGTCCGCGCAAGCGTTTTTTTTTTTTTTTTTTTAATAATTAAAATAATTAAATAAAAATTTTCATAACTCAAAAATAAATTATTTCAACAAAAATGAATTAATCATGTGATTTTGAGGTGACGCGACGCCCGAGGCGCGCGCACGCGCACCTCGGCACGGGCTGCCTGCGCGCGCACGTCGGCAGTGCCCGCACAGGCCCGCGCGCGGCCGTCGGCAGTGCCCGCACAGGCGCGCGCGCGGCCGTCGGCAGTGCCCGCACAGGCGCGCGCGCGGCCGTCGGCACTGCCCGCACAGGCGCGCGCGCGCACGTCGGCAGTGGCTGCTGCGCGCGCCCGCCCGGCAGTGCCCGCCTGCGCGCGCGCCGGCAGCGTCAGCGCAAGCATTTTTTTTTTTTTAATAATTAAAATAATTAAATAAAAATTTTCATAACTCAAAAATAAATTATTTCAACAAAAATGAATTAATCTTGTGATTTTGAGGTGACGCGAAAATTTTCAAGCAGTGGACGCCCGAGGCCCGGCGTCCGCGCAAGCGTGTTTTTTTTTTTTTTTTAATATTTAAAATAATTAAATAAAAATTTTCATAACTCAAAAATAAATTATTTCAACAAAAATGAATTAATCATGTGATTTTGAGGTGACGCGACGCCCGAGGCGCGCGCGCGCGAACGTCGGCAGTGCCCGCACAGGCGCGCGCGCGGCCGTCGGCACTGCCCGCACAGGCGCGCGCGCGCACGTCGGCAGTGGCTGCCTGCGCGCGGCCGTCGGCAGTGGCTGTTGCGCGCGCCCGCCCGGCAGTGCCCGCCTGCGCGCGCGCCGGCAGCGTCCGCGCAAGCATTTTTTTTTTTTTTAATAATTAAAATTATTAAATAAAAATTTTCATAATTCAAAAATAAATTATTTTAACAAAAATTAATTAATCATGTGATTTTGAGGTGACGCGAAAATTTTCATGCAGTGGTCGCCCGAGGCGCGCGCGCGCCCACGTCGGCACGGGCTGCCTGCGCGCGCACGTCGGCAGTGCCCGCACAGGCGCCCGTGCGGCCGTCGGCACTGTCCGTACAGGCGCGCGCGCGCACGTCGGCAGTGGCTGCCTGCGCGCGGCCGTCGGCAGTGTCCGCGCGAACGTGAACTCTCCAGTTTTTTTCCCAATTATTTTTCAAACATTTGGGACGCACAATATAACTGAATATAATAAAATAAATATTTCGCGATACAAATACGATGCGTAAAAAATTAAAATATTATTCTATTGTGTCTTCATATTTTTCCCATTTTTTTCCTTTTATTTATTATTAATTTAATAATTAAAATAATTAAATAAAAATTTTCACACCTCAAAAATTAATTATTTCAACAAAAATGAATTAATCATGTCATTTTGAGGTGACGTGCAAATTTTCATGCAGTGGTCGGCCAAGGCGCGCGCGCGCGCGTCGGCACGGGCTGCCTGCGCGCGCGCGCAGGCCGGCACGGGCCGCGCAGGCGCGCGCGGGCAGGCCGCCGCAGGCCGCACAGGCCGCGCAGGCGCGCGCGCACAGGCCGGCACGGTCCGCGCAGGCCAACACAGGCCGCGCAGGCGCGCGCGCGCATGCCGGCACAGGCCGCGCAGGCACGCGCGGGCAGGCCGGCGCAGGCCGCACAGGCGGCGCAGGCGCGGGCGCGCAGGCCGGCACAGGCCGCGCAGGCGCGGGCGCGCAGGCCGGCACAGGCCGCGCAGGCGCGCGCGGGCAGGCCGGCACACGCCGCGCAGGCCGGCACAGTCCGCGCAGGCGCCCGTGCCCCCGGCAGTGCCCGCACTGGCGCCCGCGCGCAGGCCGGCACAGTCCGCGCAGGCGGGCGCGCGCCCGCCCGAGTGCCCGCGCAGGCGCGCGCGGCCCCGCCCGGCAGTGCCCGCGCAGGCGCGAGCGCCCGCCCGGCAGTGCCCGCGCAGGCGCGCCCGCCCGGCAGTGCCCGCGCAGGCGCGCCCGGCCCCGCCCGGCAGTGCCCGCGCAGGCGCGCGCGGCCCCGCCCGGCAGTGCCCGCGCTGGCGCGCGCGCGCCCGCCCGGCAGTCCCCGCGCAGGCGGGCGCGCGCCCGCCCGGCAGTGCCCGCGCAGGCGCGCGCGCGCCCGCCCGGCAGTGCCCGCGCAGGCGCGCGCGCGCCCGCCCGGCAGTGCCCGCGCAGGCGCGCGCGCGCCCGCCCGGCAGTGCCCGCGCAGGCGCGCGCGCGCCCGCCCGGCAGTGCCCGCGCAGGCGCGCGCGCGCCCGCCCGGCAGTGCCCGCGCAGGCGCGCGCGCGCCCGCCCGGCAGTGCCAACGCACGCGCGCGCGGCCCCGCCCGGCAGTGCCCGCGCACGCGCGCGCGGCCCCGCCCGGCAGTGCCCGCCTGCGCGCGCGCGCCGGCAGCGTCCGCGCAAGCGTTTTTTTTTTTTTTTTTTTTTTTATAATTAAAATAATTAAATAAAAATTTTCATAACTCAAAAATAAATTATTTCTATAAAAATGAATTAATCATGTGATTTTGAGGTGACGCGAAAATTTTCATGCAGTGGACGCCCGAGGCCCGGCGTCCGCGCAAGCGTTTTTTTTTTTTTTTTTTTAATAATTAAAATAATTAAATAAAAATTTTCATAACTCAAAAAAAAATTATTTCAACAAAAATGAATTAATCATGTGATTTTGAGGTGACGCGAATATTTTCATGCAGTGGTCGCCCGAGGCGCGCGCGCGCCCACGTCGGCACGGGCTGCCTGTGCCGGCATGCGCGCGCGCGCCTGCGCGGCCCGTGCCGGCCTGCGCGCGCGCGCCTGCGCGGCCCGTGCCGGCCTGCGCGCGCGCGCAGGCAGCCCGTGCCGACGCGCGCGCGCGACTTGGCCGACCACTGCATGAAAATTTGCACGTCACCTCAAAATGACATGATTAATTCATTTTTTTTGAAATAATTAATTTTTGAGGTGTGAAAATTTTTATTTAATTATTTTAATTATTAAAAAAATAATAAATAAAAGGAAAAAAATGGGAAAAATATGAAGACACAATAGAATAATATTTTAATTTTTTACGCATCGTATTTGTATCGCGAAATATTTATTTTATTATATTCAGTTATGTTGTGCGTCCCAAATGTTTGAAAAATGATTGGGAAAAAAACTGGAGGGTTCACGTTCGCGCGGACACTGCCGACGTGCGCGCGCAGGCCGCCACTGCCGACGTCCGCGCGCGCGCCTGTGCAGGCACTGCCGACGTGCGCGCGCAGGCAGCCCGTGCCGACGTGGGCGCGCGCGCGCCTCGGGCAACCACTGCTTTAAAATTTTCGCGTCATTTTTGTTAAAATAATTTATTTTTGAGTTATGAAAATTTTAATTTAATTATTTTAATTATTAAAAAAAAAAAAAAAAAAACGCTTGATCTTACGCTGCCGGCGCGCGCGCGCAGGCGGGCACTGCCGGGCGGGCGCGCGCAGCAGCCACTGCCGACGTGCGCGCGCGCGCCTGTACGGACAGTGCCGACGGCCGCGCGCGTGCCTGTGCGGGCACTGCCGACGTGCGCGCGCAGGCAGCCCGTGCCGACGTGCGCGCGCGCGCGCCTAGAGCGTCCACTGCATGAAAATTTTTGCGTCACCTCAAAATCACATGATTAATTTAATTATTTTAATTAAAATAATTATTATTAATTATTAATTTAAAATATTTATTTAATTATTTTAATTATTAAAAAAAATAATAAATAAATGGGAAAAAAGGGAATAATATGAAGACAGATTAGAATAATATTTTAATTTTTTACGCATCGTATTTGAATCGCGAAATATTTATTTTATTATATTATGTTATATTATGCGACCCAGAAGATTGAAGAAGCATCGGGAAAAAACTGCCGACGGCGGCAGACGCCGCCTGCCCGACTACTGCCGACGTGCGCGCGCGCAGGCCTGTCGGCAGCAGACGGGCGCCCGTGTAGGAAGCCACTGCCGACGTGCGCGCGCGCGCCTGTGCGGAAACAGCCCCGCCTGCGCGAGCGCGCCGGTGCGGAAATAGCCCCGCGTGCGCGCGCGCGGCTTTGCGGAAACAGCCCCGCCGGAGCGAGCGCGCCGGTGCAAGAACAGCCCCGCGTGCGCGCGCGAGCCTTTGCGGAAACAGCCCCGCCGGCGCGAGCGCGCCGGTGCGGAAACAGCCCCGCGTGCGCGCGCGCGCCTTTGCGGAAACAGCCCCGCCGGCGCGAGCGCGCCGGTGCGGAAACAGCCCCGCGTGCGCGCGCGCGCCTTTGCGGAAACAACCCCGCGTGCGCGCGCGCGCCTTTGCGGACGCTGCCGACGTCCGCGCGCGCGCCTTTGCGGACGCTGCCGAAAATTTGCACGTCACCGCAAAATCACATGACTAATTAATTTTTGTCGAAATAATTTATTTTTGAGTTATGAAAATATTTATTTAATTATTTTAATTATTAAAAAAATAATAAATAAAAGGGAAAAAAGGGAAAAATATGAAGTCACATTAGAATAATTTTTTAATTTTTTACGCATTGTATTTGTATCGCGAAATATTTATTTTATTATATTCAGTTATATTATGCGTCGCAAAAGTTTGAAAAAAATTTGGGAAAAAACCGCCGCCGGCCGGAAGACGCCGCCGGCCGGCAGGCCCCGCCGGCCGCCGCTGCCGCCGCCGCCGGCCGGCGGCCGCGCGCGCACGGTAGACGGGCGCCCGCGCGCGCGCGCCTGCGCGAGCACAGGCAGGGGCGACGGGCGCCCGCGCGCGCGCGCCTGCGCGGGCACAGGCAGGGCCGACTGGCGCCCGCGCGCGCGCGCCTGCGCGGGCACAGGCAGGGCGGTCGGGCGCCCGCGCCTTCGCCCGCTCGGGCACTGCCGACGGGCGCCCGCGCCTGCGCGGGCACAGGCAGGGCGGTCGGGCGCCCGCGCCTGCGCCCGCTCGGGCACTGCCGACGGGCGCCCCCGCGTGCGCGCCCGCGCGGGCACTGCCGGCGTGCGCCCGCGCCTGCTCGGGCACTGCCGCCGTGCATGCGCGCGCCTTGGGCGGCCGCAGCATAAAAATTTTCACGTCGCCTCAAAATCACACGATTAATTTAATTATTTTAATTAAAATAATTATTATTAATTATTAATTTAAAATATTTATTTAATTATTTTAATTATTAAAAAAAATAATAAATAAATGGGAAAAAAGGGAAAAATATGAAAACATATTAGAATAATATTTTAATTTTTTACGCATCGTATTTGAATCGCGAAATATTTATTTTATTATATTATGTTGTATTATGCGTCCCAGAAGATTGAAGAAGAATCGGGAAAAAACTGCCGACGGCGGCAGACGCCGCCTGCCCGACTACTGCCGACGTGCGCGCGCGCGCCTGTGCGGACGCTGCCGGCGCGTGTGCGGAAACAGCCCCGCCTGCGCGAGCGCGCCGGTGCGGAAACAGCCCCGCGTGCGCGCGCGCAGCTTTGCGGAAACAGCCCTGCCGGCGCGAGCGCGCCGGTGCGGAAACAGCCCCGCGTGCGCGCGCGCGGCTTTGCGGAAACAGGCCTGTCGGCGCGAGCGCGCCGGTGCGGAAACAGCCCCGCGTGCGCGCGCGCGCCTTTGCGGACGCTGCCGAAAATTTGCACGTCACCGCAAAATCACATGACTAATTAATTTTTGTCGAAATAATTTATTTTTGAGTTATGAAAATATTTATTTAATTATTTTAATTATTAAAAAAATAATAAATAAAAGGGAAAAATATGAAGTCACATTAGAATAATTTTTTAATTTTTTACGCATCGTATTTGTATCGCGAAATATTTATTTTATTATATTCGGTTATATTATGCGTCGCAAAAGTTTGAAAAAAATTTGGGAAAAAACCGCCGCCGGCCGGCGGCCGCCGTCGGCCGTTAGACGCCGCCGGCCGCCGCTGCCGCCGGCCGGCAGACCCCGCCGGCTGGCCGCTGCCGCCGGACGGCAGACCCCGCCGCCGGCCGGCGCCCGCGCGCGCGCGCCTGCGCGGGCACAGGCAGGGCGGACGGGCGCCCGCGCGCGTGTGCGGAAACAGTGACTGGCCGCTCCTTGGGCAAGACGGCCGGCAGTGACTTGCGGAGGACGTGCGGGCGGCTAGGGGAGGCCGGCCGGCACGCAGGTGCGCAAACGGCCTACGAGCAGAGACTCTTACCGATTGGGGATTGCAAAACTGTTCGTATGGGAACTTCCTTGATGTGTGGGGATGCTATCCGCCAAGTATGAAGTCATTCCGAGGACGTTTGGACAAGGAGATATAAGGGCGACGATCAGGCGCCACCCTGCGCGCGAGCAGGAGAGAAATGCGTGAAGCAGAGTGCTTTATCTTTCGAGATTTGCAAAACTGTTTCTATGGCGAGATCCTTGGAGTGTTGGGAACACCTCCAAGATGTTTCAGAGGTAGACGATTCCGTTTGGGTAGGAAACGACGACGATCTTCAGAGTCTGCCAGTGCAGTGGCGAGACTGTAATTTCAGAATATTGCATGGGCAATTCCTCAGCGATGGATGATCGGATGGGGCTGAAATTCAAGAGTTATGATGTAGAAGTCGTAGGCTATGCTACGGTTCAAGCGGCACGTGATTTGGACATCGGTTGAGGGAGATACGAAAAAGGTGCGCTCCTCAACCCCTTTCAATGTCTACTGCTGGAAATAGGAAAAACTTTCTTAAGCCTATTATAAGGGGGGTATGATGCGGTGAGCTCCAGCCGGCCCTCCCCGTGCACGACGGCAGTGGCGGTAGGTAACGTCGGCACTAAATGAGCATCTCTTGGGGGCATGTTGGGGGCCACCAAGGGCCGGCTCTAGGCATCTCAAAGGAGTGTTTAGAGTCCCCGAAAGGCATGGGAACCGGACGGGCAGCGTAGGGCCTGGACGGCCTACGTTGGGCACAAATGCGGCCGAGAGGTTCCGTGTGACGTGCAAGGTTGCTCCGCGGGCTGCGAGATATTTGGGGCAACACCTCTCGTGCGAATGGGTGATCGAGGCAAGCACTCCAAGACCTCGTGATCCAACTCATGGCATGTGCTATCGGGTTCTAGCCGTCCATGGGGGTCCGTTGGCCAAGATGAGCGGTCGTGGGGCGACGCCGCATTGTGGGCAAATTATGTAGCCACGTCGAAAGGCAAGAAGGCATGTCGGGCATGCCATGCGTGATCAAAGCAAGATGTCGGCATATCATGTGGGCCTCGGACTTAAGGTGCGGTCCTACTCGGGCGAGGCATAAAAGACGGCCACGACGAAGGCGTGCGCCAAGGATGCCCGAGTGTGCATTGGACATGAGACGGGCGTTGCGGGCGCATGCGGAGCGCCGTAACGCCGAGGCGGAGCGAGGATGCTCCTTGCCATCGAGGGATGCGTCGGCGGGTTCCGAGATTGTGGGCGAGACGCAGGGCGGCAGACTAGCTAGTCGGGGCCGGCCGCTAAGAGACGCTAAGGCGTGCGTGCCGAGAGCCTCGGCGAACATGGGCATTTTGGATAGACGAGCGCAAAGGCACGCGGTGCCGCGCAGGGATGCGTTCAGATGTCGTGCTAGCGAGCTTCAGTGTCGAAGACACGCGACGAACAGTCGGTAAACTCTGAGATGTGCGAAGGCTGGTCGAAGGTTGGGCGAAACCTGAGACGCCGCACGGGCGAAAAATATATTCCGCTGCGTGACAAGAGAGTCCGCCCGTGACTTCATATTTTTCCCTGCGCCGACTGTACCGGCCTGCCCGCGCGGCCTGTGCCGCCAGTGCCGGCATGCGCACGCGCGCCTGCGCGGCCAGTGCCGGCCTGCGCGCGCGCGCGCGCCTTGGCCGACCACTGCATGAAAATTTGCACGTCACCTCAAAATGACATGATTAATTCATTTTTGTTGAAATAATTAATTTTTGAGGTGTGAAAATTTTTATTTAATTATTTTAATTATTAAAAAAATAATAAATAAAAGGAAAAAAATGGGAAAAATATGAAGACACAATAGAATAATATTTTAATTTTTTACGCATCGTATTTGTATCGCGAAATATTTATTTTATTATATTCAGTTATATTGTGCGTCCCAAATGTTTGAAAAATAATTGGGAAAAAAACTGGAGGGTTCACGTTCGCGCGGACACTGCCGACGTGCGCGCGCAGGCAGCCACTGCCGACATGCGCGCGCAGGCAGCCACTGCTGACGTCCGCGCGCAGGCAGCCACTGCCGACGTGCGCGCGCGCGCCTGTGCGGGCACTGCCGACGTGCACGCGCAAGCAGCCCGTGCCGACGTGGGCGCGCGCGCGCCTCGGGCGACCACTGCATGAAAATTTTCGCGTCACCTCAAAATCACATGATTAATTCATTTTTGTTAAAATAATTTATTTTTGAGTTATGAAAATTTTTATTTAATTATTTTAATTATTAAAAAAAAAAAAACGCTTGCGCGGGCACTGCCGGCGCGCTCGCGCAGGCGGGCACTGCCGGGCGGGCGCGCGCAGCAGCCACTGCCGACGGCCGCGCGCAGGCAGCCACTGCCGACGTGCGCGCGCGCGCCTGTACGGACAGTGCCGACGGCCGCGCGCGCGCCTGTGCGCGCACTGCTGACGTGCGCGCGCAGGCAGCCTGTACCGACGTGCGCGCGCGCGCGCCTCGGGCGTCCACTGCATGAAAATTTTCGCGTCACCTCAAAATCACATGATTAATTCATTTTTGTTGAAATAATTTATTTTTGAGTTATGAAAATTTTTATTTAATTATTTTAATTATTACAAAAAAAAAAAAAAAAAAACGCTTGCGCGGACGCTTCCGGCGCGCGCGCAGGCGGGCACTGCCGGGCGGGCGCGCGCGCGCCTGCGCGGTCACTGCCGGGCGGGGCCGCGCGCGCCTGCGCGGGCACTGCCGGGCGGGCGCGCGCGTGCCTGCGCGGACACTGCCGGGCTGGCGCGCGCACTCGGGCGGGCGCGCGCGCGCCTGCGCGGACTGTGCCGGCCTGCGCACGGGCGCCAGTGCGGGCACTGCCGGGCGCGCGGGCGCCTGCGCGGACTGTGCCGGCCTGCGCGCGCGCGCCTGCGCGGCCTGTGCCGGCCTGCCCGCCCGCGCCTGCGCGGCCTGTGCCGGCCTGCGCGCGCGCGCCTGCGCGGCCTGTGCGTCCTGCGCCGGCCTGCCCGCGCGCGCCTGCGCGGCCAGTGCCGGCATGCGCGCGCGCGCATGCGCGGCCTGTGCCGGCCTGCGCGCGCGCGCCTGCGCGGCCTGCGCCGGCCTGCCCGCGCGCGCCTGCGCGGCCTGTGCGACCTGCGCCGGCCTGCCCGCGCGCGCCTGCGCGGCCTGTGCCGGCATGCGCGCGCGCCTGCGCGGACCGTGCCGGCCTGCGCGCGCGCGCAGGCAGCCCGTGCCGACGCGCGCGCGCGCGCGCCTTGGCCGACCACTGCATGAAAATTTGAACGTCACCTCAAAATGACATGATTAATTCATTTTTGTTGAAATAATTAATTTTTGAGGTGTGAAAATTTTTATTTAATTATTTTAATTATTAAAAAAATAATAAATAAAAGGAAAAAAATGGGAAAAATATGAAGACACAATAGAATAATATTTTAATTTTTTACGCATCGTATTTGTATCCTGAAATATTTATTTTATTATATTCAGTTATATTGTGCGTCCCAAATGTTTGAAAAATAATTGGGCAAAAAACTGGAGGGTTCACGTTCGCGCGGACACTGCCGACGTGCGCGCGCAGGCAGCCACTGCCGACGTGCGCGCGCGCGCTGCGCGGGCACTGCCGACGTGCGCGCGCAGGCAGCCCGTGCCGACGTGGGCGCGCGCGCGCCTCGGGCGACCACTGCATGAAAATTTTCGCGTCACCTCAACATCACATGATTAATTCATTTTTGTTAAAATAATTTATTTTTGAGTTATGAAAATTTTTATTTAATTATTTTAATTATTAAAAAAAAAAAAAGGCCTGCGCGGACACTGCCGACGTGCGCGCGCAGGCAGCCACTGCCGACGTGCGCGCGCAGCAGCCACTGCCGACGGCCGCGCGCAGGCAGCCACTGCCGACGTGCATGAAAAATTTTCACGTCGCCTCAAAATCACACGATTAATTTAATTATTTTAATTAAAATAATTATTATTAATTATTAATTTAAAATATTTATTTAATTATTTTAATTATTAAAAAAAAATAAATGGGAAAAAAGAGAAAAATATGAAGACAGATTAGAATAATATTTTAATTTTTTACGCATCGTATTTGAATCGCGAAATATTTATTTTATTATATTATGTTATATTATGCGTCCTCAGAAGGTTGAATAAGCGTGTTGGAAAAAACTGCCGACGGCGGCAGACGCTGCCTGTCCGACCACTGCCGACGTGCGCGCGCGCAGGCCTGTCGGCAGCAGACGGGCGCCTGTGTAGGAAACCACTTCGACGTGCGCGCGCGCGCCTGTGCGGACGCTCCCGGCGCGCGTGCGGAAACAATCCCGCCTGCGCGAGCGCGCCGGTGCGGAAACAGCCCCGCGTGCGCGCGCGCGCCTCTGTGGACGCTGCCGACGTGCGCGCGCGCGTCTTTGCGGACACTGCCGAAAATTTGCACGTCTCCGCAAAATCAAATGACTAATTCATTTTTGTCGAAATAATTTATTTTTGAGTTATGAAGATATTTATTAAATTATTTTAATTATTAAAAAAATAATAAATAAAAGGGAAAAAAGGGAAAAATATGAAGACACATTAGAATAATTTTTTAATTTTTTACGCATCGTATTTGTATCGCGAAATATTTATTTTATTATATTCAGTTATATTATGCATCCCAAAAGTTTGAAAAAGCATCGTGAAAAAACTGACGACGGCGGTAGACGCCGCCTGCCCGACCACTGCCGACGTGCGCGCGCGCAGGCAGACGGCAGCAGACGGGCGCCCGTGCAGGAAGCCCCTGCCGACGTGTGCGCGCGCGCCTGTGCGGACGCTGCCGGCGCGCGCAGGCAGACGGGCACACGTCCAGGCAGCCCCACCTGCACGCGCGCGCCTGCCTTTGCGGACACTGCCGCCGCGCGCGCGCTCCGTGCGGAAACCGCCGACGAGAAAATTTATTTTTGAGTTTTGAAAATATTTATTTAATTATTTTAATTATAAAAAAAATAATAAATAAAAGAGAAAAATACGAAGTCACATTAAAATAATATTTTAATTCTTTACGCATCGTATTTGTATCGAGAAATATTTATTTTATTATATTCAGTTATATTATGCGTCCCAAAAGTTTGAAAAAAAATTGAGAAAAAACTGCCGACGGCGGCAGACGCCGCCGGCCGGCCTGTGCGCGCGCGCCTGCGCGGGCACAGGCACGGCCGACGGGCGCCCGCGCGCGCGCGCCTTCTCGGGCACTGCCGACGTGCGCGCGCGCGCCTTGGGCGGCCCCTGCATGAAAATTTTTCACGTCGCCTCAAAATCACACGATTAATTTAATTATTTTAATTAAAATAATTATTATTAATTTAAAATATTTATTTAATTGTTTTAATTATTAAAAAAAATAAATAAATGGGAAAAAAGGAAAAAATATGAAGACAGATTAGAATAATATTTTAATTTTTTAGGCAACGTATTTGAATCGCGAAATATTTATTTTATTATATTATGTTATATTATGCGTCCCAGAAGTTTGAAAAAGCGTGTTGGAAGAAACTGCCGACGGCGGCAGACGCCGCCTTCCCGACCACTGCCGACGTGCGCGTGCGCGCGCGCGCCTGTGCGGACGCTGCCGGCGCGCGTGCGGAAACAGCCCCGCCTGCGCGAGCGCGCCGGTGCGGAAACAGCCCCGCGTGCGCGCGCGCCTTTGCGGACGCTGCCAAAAATTTGCACGTCACCCCAAAATCACATGACTAATTCGTTTTTGTCGAAATAATTTATTTTTGAGTTATGAAAATATTTATTAAATTATTTTAATTATTAAAAAAATAATAAATAAAAGGAAAAAAGGGAAAAATATGAAGACACATTAGAATAATTTTTTAAATTTTTATGCATCGTATTTGTATCGTGAAATATTTATTTTATTATATTCAGTTATATTATGCGTCCCAAAAGTTTGAAAAAGCATCGGAAAAAAACTGCCGACGGCGGCAGACGCCGTCTGCCCGACCACTGCCGACATGCGCGCGCGCCTGTGCGGACGCTGCCGGCGCGCGCAGGCAGACGGGCGCACGTGCAGGCAGCCCCGCCTGCGCGCGCGGCTGTGCGGACGCTGCTGCAGAGCGCGCGCGCGCATGTGCGGACGCTGCTGCAGAGCGCGCGCGCGCCTGCCTTTGCGGACACTGTCGCCGCGCACGCGCGGCTATGCGGAAACTGCCGACGAGAAAATTTATTTTTGAGTTTTGAAAATATTTATTTAATTATTTTAATTATTAAAAAAATAATAAATAAAAGGAAAAAATATGAAGTCACATTAGAATAATATTTTAATTCTTTATGCATCGTATTTGTATCGCGAAATATTTATTTTATTATATTCAGTTATATTATACGCCCAAAAGTTTGAAACAAAATTGGGAAAAAACTGTCGACGGCGGCAGACGCCGCCTACCGGCCTGCGCGCGCGCGCCTGCGCGGGCACTGCATGAAAATATTCACGTCACCTCAAAATCACATGATTAATTCATTTTTGTTGAAATAATTTATTTTTGAGTTATTAAAATATTTATTTAATTATTTTAATTATTTAAAAAAGTTACTAAATAATTGGGAAAAAAGGGAAAAATATGAAGACAGATTAGAATAATATTTTAATTTTTTACGCATCGTATTAGAATCGCGAAATATTTATTTTATTATATTATGTTATATTATGCGTCTCAAAAGGTTGAAAAAGCGTGTTGGAAAAAACTGCCGACGGCGGCAGACGCCGCCTGCCCGACCACTGCCGACGTGCGCGCGCGCAGGTCTGTCGGCAGCAAACGGGCGCTTGTGTAGGAAGCCACTGCCGACGTGCGCGCGCGCGCCTGTGCGGACGCTGTCGGTGCGCGTGCAGGCAGCCCCTCCTACGCGAGCGCGCCAGTGCGGACGATGCCGACGTGCGCGCGCGCGCCTGTGCGGACACTGCATAAAAATTTGCACGTCACCGCAAAATCACATGAATAATTCATTTTTGTTGAAATAATTTATTTTTGCGTTATGAAAATATTTATTTAATTATTTTAATTATTAAAAAAATAATAAATGAAAGGGAAAAAAGAGAAAAATATGAAGACACATTAGAATAATATTTTAATATTTTACGCATCGTATTTGTATTGCGAAATATTTATTTTATTATATTCAGTTATATTATGCGTCCCAAAAGTTTGAAAAAGCATCGGAAAAAAACTGCCGACGGCGGCAGACATCGCTTGCCCGACCATTGCGGGCGTGCGCGCACGCAGGCAGACGGCAGCAGACGGGCGCCTGTGCAGGAATCCCCTGCCGACGTGCGCGCGCGCGCCGGCAGCGACCGGCGCCCGTGCAGTCCCGCCTGCGCGCGCGTGCCTGTGCGCACACTAAACTTTTACTTATATATTGATTTTATATTATTACATTACATTATTGGGGTTAGTTATTAAAATAATTAAGTGGGATGATATTTTAAAAAACCGAAATATATTATGTATATTTTAAAAAAATTACAAAACTGGCCCTTCAGGCCCCGGCCCCGTAGATCTGTCCTCTGACGTCCTTGCATTGATTATTCTCATTATGTGATCAAAATAAAATATTCGTGGATTAGTTGTTGTCTTCTGTCATTTATTTGGTTTTCGGCATTCGAATCGACAAAAGTCAGTAGTGTGTGTGTGTCTTAATGCCGGTGTGAATGTGATGATGTGAGACTCAAGATGTGCAGTCATGCGGTTCCTGTGAACAAAGTGAATTGGTTGGTTTCCAACTAAAATCCTCTAATGTCTAAACCAGTAAGAGTTGGGATCGAAAGCGATTTAAAAGAGTTAATGTGATCGTAAATATAATTGATGTAACGTATCATAAATGCCTCACAATAGTATTAATTAATCCAAATGTCGATACATGACAGGGCCACATGGCATTATTTAGGTAAGGTACTTGCTAGAAGATGAACGGCTCAGGTTTTGAGTCCTGAATTCAAGTTGGTTATGACAGTGAACCTGATCCGTTAAAAGTACACGGATTTAATGGCATTTTTTATATTTTCCTTTATCTAAAGAGTATTTCTGTCCAAAGGTCCAATCAGGATTGACTCAATAAAAAATTTGACTAATCTAGATTTGTTTGGGACCAAATTAGTTCTAGGCTGAACTTGTTTTGAATTGGTTCATGTCGATCTTGGATCAGTTCAACCTACTGTACACTGTGATGTGAGAGAATGTTCGTTGCTTTTTTCTCTAACAACAGTCCAGTCTCCTTTTTTAAATACTATGAATAAGTTGGGTATGCAACAAAAAAACCGATGAAAACAAAACTTCAATACAGAGTTGCAAATAAAAACCAACACCTGGATTGTGCTTCTATGTATTGGGTCTGGCGGATGAATACTCGATTTTGAACCCATTTGATGCTTTTGGTTGGGTGGGCCCTACCTCATTCGGACCTATTTATGGATATGGGCTTAAATTGAGTATACCGTCTTTTACATTTTCCGAAATTCTCTTCACAATATTTGAGAAAAATCAATCTTTTTACCAAACTGATGTCGGCTATGTCTCCAAATATTATTACCTTTTCACCTTTCATCCGACAACCTTGATAATGTTAATAGTAAATCAATGTATAATTTTACCAACTTTGATGTCTGGTAGATTTCCCACATCCATAGACATTGGGATTACGTATTTGCTAAGAGGTGCTTGCTTACGTTTTTTATACAAGTGACTTACAATTTTTTGATTAAATTAGTTGATTAAAAATTAAAATTATTAAAATTTTAAAATGACAAAACAAAATTGCGATGACGGGGCCAGAATTAAAATTATAATTTTTGGTCTTGATGTGGTATGTAGAATTCATGGAACTAGGCCAGGCAATAGTCTAGCTTTTTGTCGAGCTCTGCATTCTCGAGCTTGAGCCCGAACTCGAACGAGCTCGAGCCCGAGCTATCGAGTTCGGGCTCGAGCTAAACAGGAAGAGAAACAGAACATATTTGACACAACTCATTCCATTTATTTGACAAAGAGCAAGGAAAATCTTAGCAACAGGCACAAATGTGTCATCTAATGCAACTACGATGCAAGCAATTGATCAACAGAAAGAAGAATTATCAGGAAGCCGCACTCGTCGTTGTCCTCATTGTCGACTTACCTTTCTTGTTGCTGTGAATTTTGGGGCTAGGGTTCTAAGAGATGGGTTTGGCCATTTGGGGAAGAAATAAGAGAGGGGAAAGAATGGAGGTAGAAAGAGAAAGAGAAAGAAAAAGGAAGAAGGAAGAAATAAGAGGGGAAAGAATGGAGGTAGAAATAGAGAGAGAGAGAGAGAAAGAAACAGGAAGAAGAAACGATGGGGAAGAAAGAGAAAGAAAGGTTTTGACTTTTTGTATTATTATTATTATTATTATTATTATTATTATTTTAAATCATGAGATTCAATCATTAAGTTTTTATATAGATATAGTTGAAATTATATATGTTTACAATTTGCAAAATTTATATATTTATAAATGTTAGTATAACATTGATGTAACTATCATTTTATATTGTTGAACAACATGGGTTAATCGGGCCATCAAAATTCAGATCAAACCGTTAGATATGATAAAACTTATAAAAAAATATGTTTGGTAAAGTTTTAGACTTATTGGTTATACGGATGTCGAGATATCGTACTCGAAACATAAGAGTAATCATTCAAAACGGTGTATCGTTGAATCAGGCTATGCGATTTTAAATCATGTCGTCTGATAAGATCTAATGGACACAGTTTTGTATATATTTAAATTTCGTATGAATCAGGTGCCCTGATTTTTAGATATTTTAATTATTGATTAAACTTTTTAATCTCATTATATATAATAAAATAATAATTAAAATTATTCAACCATATCATCATCATTATTATTATTATTATTATTTTAAATAATGAGATCGAATCATCAAATTTTTACATAGATATAGTTGAAATTAATATATGTTCACAATCTGTAAGATTTATATATTTATAAATGTTAGTATAGTATTGATGTAATTATCATCTTACATTGTTGAACAACATGGGTTAATTGGGCCATCAAAATTCAGTCAGACCGTTAGATATGATAAAACTTATAAAAAAATACATTTGGTAAAATTTTCGACTTATTGGATATACGGATGTCGAGATATTATACTCGAAACATAAGAGTAATCATTCAAGACGGTGTATCGTTGAATCAGACCATGTGATTTTAAATCATACCGTCTGATATGATCTAATGGACACAGTCTTGTATATATTTAAATTTCGTATGAATCGGGTGTTCGAATTTTAAGATATCATAATTATTGATTAAATTTTTTAATCTCATTATATATATAATAAAATAATAATTAGAATTGTTCAACCATCATCATCATTATTATTATTATTATTATTATTAGATTAATTCATAAGAATTACTAAATTTTGACATAAATTTATAAATAATAAAAAATCATAAGTGAATTACTTGTCAATTTAAAAAATGTATAACATAATACAAATATATATTAAAATATAACATAAAAATATTATAATAATTTTAATTATAAAAAATATTATAATTTATTAAGTTGTTGATTAAATTTATTTTTATATAAAGATCAAATGTATAAATAAAAGTATCATAATTTATTATTATCCAAAATAAAATGTATGATATTGATTAATAATTATAATATATGATCAATTTAGATTATAAAACTGATCAAATAATAAATATAAAATTAAATATATAAAGAATTCAAAAATAAAAAAATATATAAAAAATAAAAAGTATTGAGCTGGTGAACACCTAAATATGAGCTCGAGCTCAAATCGACTTGCGAGCTCGACTCATCTGTCACCCCTACATGGAACAACTGCCTGCCCACAGTCCCGAAAAGAGGCACATAGGTTGTTACCAAAAACCATGAAGTTTGATGATTCACATCCTCGTCACTTTCCAATTTTGGGATAAGATAAAATTTGATTATTACTCAGGATAAGGTACTACTTTACTCTCCACTCTCCACTCAACCCTATCTCATTTCAAGACAAATCAAAAGCCCTCTAAATATTCCTTTCTTATCATATATCTATTATATGTTTCGCAGGATACTAAAAGCGTTATTCGAACACTTTTGTTGCTTAATATTCATGAATCATCAACCTCTAAATCACTTAACTATTACATTAAAAGTTGGTTTGCTTTTAAAGAGTTGTTAATTATGAAATACCATTAATTACCAGGAGAAATGAAGTGACATGGATGTGATTTTTGTAGACTATATATATGTAATTATAAAGATACGAAGCAGAAAGAGACAAGATTATGAGGTAAGACTTGTAACTGGTATGTATTATTCAGACAGATGTACAACAGGAAAAACAAAACTAGAAAAGTCTGCAAAGAGATAAAGACATTGAAGTACGAGAAAGAATCCTTATCCAACATCATCAAATCAATCCCCTCCCTCTCAACTCTACGTATAAATTCATCAGCACGCACCGTTTCACAAAATCATACTTATTAAATTCAACCAAGTAAACATCCGATACATCTCATTTCATATTTTCTTTACTATCCAAGAAAAAGGAAGAAGACGAAAATGTTGGCTATATTCCACAAAGCGTTTGCTCATCCCCCGGAAGAGCTGAACAGCCCTGCTTCCCATAAGGTCGCCAAGAAGCCTAAGCTCCCGGAGGAAACTCTTGACGAGTTTCTCTCTTCACACCCCACTAACACTTTCTCTATGAGCTTTGGGGATACCGCAGTTCTTGCCTATGTCCGGCCTGATCGCTGTTCCTTTCTTCATCACAACCAGAGGTAAAATGTTCAAATAACCTTATTCATTTCAAATTTGGATAAGTAAACATCTTCAAACTTTTTTGACAAGTATGTTTGGGGGTTTTTTGGGTAAAAGAACTTATGGGCTTTCAGTGTTAACTTCTTATGATCTTTACCTTGTAAGATACCACTTTTTTGTTTAAAAAAAATAAATTTAGCCAGATCCATACCTCTGAGTTGATATTCTGACAACTCGAAACATACTAGATGGTCGTCAAATTTGAGCTTGTTTAGTTAGCATAATAGTGCCCGGACATAATATCTCATAGTTATATCGCTAACAGCTTTCTGTATTCTGTTTGCGCAACTCTTCAAAAAATCTTGAATTTGCATGTGTTGGACAGGTTATTCTGCGGGTACGATGACATATACTGTCTTTTCATGGGGAGTTTGAACAATCTGTGTGCACAAATCAAGCAGTATGGACTATCAAGAAATGCCAATGAGGCTATGCTTGTGATTGAGGCTTACAGGACACTCCGGGACCGTGGTCCCTATCCGGCAGACCAAGTCATTAAGGAACTCGAAGGGAGCTTCGCCTTCGTAGTCTACGACAGCAAAGTCGGAACCGTTTTCACCGCACTGGTATCTCTGTCCTCATCAGTAGTAAACTACAGAACACAAATTCAGTTCCTAGTAATCATTGTTTCAGAATTTTAAGGAACATACTTTACTCGCATTTCAGGGCTCTGATGGTGGAGTCAAGTTGTACTGGGGCATTGCTGCCGATGGCTCCGTGGTGATTTCTGATGATTTAGAAGTGATCAAAGCAGGCTGCGCCAAGTCATTTGCGCCGTTTCCAGCAGGTTGCATATTCCATAGCGAGGCGGGGCTTATGAGCTTTGAGCATCCTATGAATAAGCTGAGGGCGATGCCGAGGGTGGATAGTGAAGGGGTGATGTGTGGGGCTAACTTCAAGGTTGATCTATATTCCAGAGTTAACAGCATTCCCCGTGTCGGGAGTGAGGCCAATTGGGCTCCCTGGAATTCGAATGAGTCGTAATTTTAGTTGGATCGAGATGGTGAATTTTAGTTGGATCGAGATGGTGAATTTCTTTGTTTGTCATTTGATGTTGGTTTTTCTTTTTGCTTGTTCCGTTTTTGGCCAAGCAAGTGTGTAAATGGGCATTAGAGGGAAGATCTGGTATCCAGGAAACCAAATTGATGGATAAGACTCTATCCCTTTGCCTGTGAGGTTTCTTGTCTAGATAATGATGTAACACAAGAAACCAAGAATCTTTGTATGGTTTAATAACTTGGACAACCGCACAATGTTTCATTACACTGTTCTCACCCTTGGAAAAGGGGGTGTTCTTGTATTTGGCACATATTGCCGCTGATATGGCAGCCCGGAACTTCTGTTATTGAGAAGCTAACCACATAATCTGATAAGTTACATGCTTGAATAATTGACAATGCTGTTGTAAATTCATAAATTACGTCTAAGAAATATAAGCAATGGAGACTGCAAAACTATGTTACTGGTAAGATTCAATCATCCAGCGGGTTTAAAATGCAAGGCCAGAAAATCAAGACATTTTGGGAAACCAATTGAAAAATGAAAAAGAAAAAATTATATGGAACTTGAAAGTGATGGGACAAAAACAAGAGAAAATTGAATTTTTAGAGGAGCATATAACACGTTAAGGAACCAATAGCACAAGCGAGCGACAAAGAACAGTACAGCTCTGACAAAGCTCAGAGAAGTATATCCTGGAATAAGCAACTCTCCCTGGTTTACGATTAATTGAGTTAGTTTACACCTGCCCCATATTTATGTGCTTGGCCGGAAAGTGATAAATATATTGTAGAATAGTCTGTTTATTCCTTGTGGAGTTGATAATTCAGCAATGCCAAACTATCAATTCATCCATGAAAATAAAAGAGTGATTTTACTCTTCATTAGTTTATCATGAATTTATCTCTCTCTCTCACTACAAAGTTCCTCAATCCAAAACTCATGCGCTCTGGCAAACATCACCCGGACAAACCAACAAGTTTCTCACTGATTTCCCACACTTTACGGGCTTTATCAGCATCACTCGCTTCCTCAGACAGTTGATTCTCAAATGAAGCCGAGGCCTTATTCCAGCTCCAGTACACCCCCGACTTCGTCAGGCTTGGATCACTCACAACCTGTTTCAGCCAACGATAATTACACTTAATATTCACATTATTCTACACCTTCAACTTGCCGTAATTATGAGCTGATCATTCTGTTGTTTATTTACCTGTGCCAGTCTTTTTCCGGCTTCTTCCTCCGATACAAAGCCCTTTGTGATGAACTTCTGGAACGAAGGGAAAAGGAGCCTGAAAAGGGGTATGTGCTCCCTGAACAGCCCAGTCGTGGCAATGCAGCCCGGGTACAAGGAAGCAAATGTGATGCTGGTATCTTCGTGGTAACGCCGGTGAAATTCTTGCATTGTCAGCATGTTGCACACCTTGCTATCCTTATATGCCTTGGCGCCGTCAAATTCTGCACCGTCTATCATGGGAGAGCTGTTCAGCCCATTTAGCCCTCCCTGGAGCCCTCTCAGATCCCCAAGGTTTGCCTTTGGAGGTACATTTCCAGCCAATGTATTTGTATTCCCTGGAATATAAACAGAACTTGAGTTTATACACAAGTATATATATATATATATGGTTAACATGAATGAGATGTATCGTGCTCTGTTTCACCTGTGATTGAGCCGACAATTATGAGTCTCTTTGAGGGGTAATCAGATTGCTTCATTTCATCAAGCAACAATCTTGATAGAAGGAAATGACCGAGATGGTTGGTCCCAACGCTAAGCTCAAACCCTTCAGCTGTGAACGAAGGCTCCCGGGCAGTCGGCTGGTAGACAGCTGCATTGCAAACCAGGACGTCGAGAGGCCGGCCGGACCGTTTGAAATTGTCCACGAATTGCCTGACGCTATCAAGAGAAGCAAGGTCTAAATGCATGATGGTGTAATTTTCCTTGGCCATGCCAACAGATTTAGCGGCCTTTTCAGCCTTGAGAAAGTCCCTGCACGCCATGATTATGTGCCATTTGCCACTTTCAGCCAAAGTTTTAGCCGTGGCCAGGCCCAGCCCGGAGGAGGCTCCGGTGATAACTACAGAACCCTTCCTCAAAGTTTTCTTCCCTTGCACTGTCGAGGGCGTGAAAGTTGGAGCAGTAGCCACTGCCTGAACTCTTACAGAAGACAACTTTCTTGAACTGAATTCTTTCTGCAAGAAAGAAATCCACCCTCCACGATTCAATTAATTACCCTAATTAATCTTGATTCAATAGAATTTATTTATATTACTACAACGATGGAGCTTGTTTTACCTTAGATTTCAGGGCAGAAGAGAGCAAGTCAGCTTTGACATGGTCTGAGAGTGAAAACCCAAAGAGGGTGGTGTCCTTCAAAGATGCGCCAGATTTTCCCTGCAGCAGGAATTTTACATCTCCAGAGTGTTACATTTTACCTAGGAAGGTAAGTAAGATTTGCTATTTACTGACGAATGATGGTAAAAAGAAGGGACAAAAAACCTCTTTGTGAATGGAGAATGCTGAGGGAAGCAGAGCAGCAGCCTGTAGAGCCATTGAGTTACTGAAAAGTGACCTTAACTGGGAAGATATTTTGAGATTTTTCTTTGCCACGAATCTAATCACAACTTGAGACTTTCGATGCAGTGTGCGGACAAGTATATATACTAAGACTGTTGGCTGATTTTTGACAAAAAATGAATATTTTTTACTATATGAAACCGAACAAGGATAAGATAATATTTTGTGGAACTACATGCCACGTAGGGCCCGACGACCAATGAGAGTTTCTGGTTGGGATTTCCTTTGTTATTTCGAATGAGCCAAAGGAAAATGGATTCGAAATGGGGATTATTGTGTTCATTCAACAAGTATGAAGTATTAGTCTGCCCGGAGTTATGGGCCTGGGGTATGGAGAAATTGATAAAAGGATAATGTTATGTGTGTTATGCTCCCAGACTTGGCAGCAGTGCTGTGGCAGTCAGGCCTGGTTTTAAGTTCTTTGATTAGGGTCAATGAAAAGAAGACAAATTAAAAAGGAAATATAGTATTCCCATTCTCAAGAACAATATGGAGAAAACTAGTATTCATTCTCATCAAGAGAATGATACAATGAGAAGCAAGTATATAAATACAACAGAGGAAATCTAGTTAACAAACTACTGACCAACCAAATATAAGAATAATCGAGAAATCGTAACAAACAACATATTTGTACAGAAAAGACAAAAGAGCAAACTGTACATAAAAAGACAAAAACGGAGGTCGCTGGTGACCCACAGGACGGAGGACACCGATGCGACCTGGAAACAAGCGACTTGGATATACAAGCGACCTGGATGTAACCTGCAATCTCACGACCTGCGATCTTGCGGACTTACTTTGTTCACAGTCAAGAACTCACAAACTCCGAATCACAAATTGGGATTTAAGGAGTATAGCTAAAAGCCCACACATAATTGTATTTATTTCTCTTGTTAAATTCATTTGGTTTTTAAGGGATGGTCTTGTTAAAGCTGTTAAGTTGAATGTCTCAAAGTAGAATTAAAGTTTCAATTTTCAAGTTATAAGAATATGACTTACAAAATAGATGATTTTAGGTTAAACGCAAAACATCCTGTGAAACATCAATGGTTAGTTTGCCACCCTGTGTTAGAGAAGAGGGCAAAAAGCCCTCTGTCATTTTGAAAAAGGTGCAAACTACCCTTTGCAGGAGTTTTTTGCATTTAACCCGATAATTTCTAAGAGACGATGAATTACCTTGGAGGAGCCGTGCCAAAACACAGACAAACATAGGAAAGCATACAGTTGACCTGGGTGGAGAGCTGCGGAAAATAATGCAAAAGTTGCCGTGTTGGTACATTCATGGCGCACATGCACAACCAATATGCCTGAATTCATCAACTAACCTTGATTGATAATTAATAATGTCGTTCATGCCACCAAACCTCATGCATGCTTCTCTACAATATAAAACTTCATAAAGTCAACTTGACAATTCTTACCCTGCATCCATTTCAAGAGAAAACCAAACTGTAAGTTCTTCTAGAAGAAACTGGAGGTGGAATCATGTCGGGATTAGGACGTCTGAAAGCGGTTAGTACGGTGTCATGGGATATACTTATTTGATAAATCTTATCATTTTTATAAGGTGTTTTCCTCACCGATCATTGAAATTTTTTTTTATATAAACTCATAATATTTATCTTTAAAATATTTTTCAAACACTATAATATTTTATAAACTTTTAAATATCATATATTTTGAAAAACTTATAACTCAGAGGCACACTCTCTAAACAACGCCAAGACTATGGATGTAGAAGAAGAAACAAACTAACAGCTTCTTCAGGATTTTCTACTCCTGTATACTTAAAAATGAAACTGATTATATCTAAACGATTACAAAAGTAAGTTATGGGAATGCGATTAGTATAATTTCATTGAATTAGCCTTCAATGTTCCAGGTATCCGACGGGTTTGAAGTTGAGCACTCCTGTAGCATCTGGGCATCTATAGCGCTTAAAAGCTCATCAGTGGAGCCAGGGACAGTGAAATCAGACAGGTTCATGAAATCGACATTCGCGCCATTGTGCCATGTTGAACTCTGATCTGGAAAACCATCCAAGGTTTCTGATGCGCTTGCATTAGTTCCCCATTCAGACCCAAACATTTCCAAATTGCCGAATTCCCCTAACAGAAAGCCTGTGTCTGTTGCATCACCACCACATTCATCTATACTTGTCTCGTCGCACGTTGGAAGAGAGCCCTTTTCAAGATTCTTCCAATTAGTTTCGGTGCCATTTTGCCCACTGTTGGTACGAGGAAAATTTTCTAAATGTGATTCTAGTGCTTTTCCAGAAAAGATCCTGGTTGGAGATATTACGTAAGTATTCGAGACTGGTGCAAGCTGAGTCTGATCAACAGGTCTTTTGGCAGGAATGAAGAGATGTGGGAAGTTTAGACGTGCATTTTCGCCTCTCAGCCTGAAGGCCTGGCGGTCGTAGGCCAGAGCTGCCTTCTCTGCACTCTCAAACGTTCCTAGCCAGAGTCGGGTTCTCTTGCGGGGAAGACGAATCTCCGCCACCCATTTGCCCCAGTGGCGTTGCCTCACTCCCCTGTAAAGCTTAGGCGTCATTTCAAGACACTGCAGATGATCAGCACCAATTTTAGGTCTGTCCAAATCGTTACGCGTACTGTCCCTTTGCCATTGCCGAGGTTGATGAGCAAAAGAAATCATGTTTGGATTCTTGTGTCGTGAAGAGGAATCCAACAATTGGAATCTGGAAAAATAAGGAGTCATTGCTATCTGAGGCTCATCATCCAGGGCAAAGGGGAAAAGTAGCTTGGAACGAGGAGGGTTCTGATTCTTTCCAGGCCCGGGACAACGGATTTTCTTCATAGGTCTAATCGACATCGTTAGTTGTCTTTCAGGTGAAAGTCGGATCTCCGTGCTGCGATTCCCCTGTTCCTGAATGTTACTAAACTTAGCAGCTTCCATTGATGGTTCTATCAAATTTAGACAGTAGAAAAGTTTAAGTAAAAGTTATACTATGTACCAAGGTAGCCTGAGAATGGACGTGTATTTGATAGCGAGAGCCGATCGAAAAGCATGCTTGCTGATGGTACATGACGATGGCATAATGGCTAGTAAAGTGTCTAAAGAGATACCGTGCGCTGACCACAATGTTTTCGTGCAAAGAAAGACATAGACACAGGGTAACACACATCGTAAAATTCTAACACACCAACCATATAAAAAAAAAAATTGAACTAATCATATATTGATGCACAGTTTAAAAAGAGTGACCAATTATACTTATCGTTTGAATGATTCACTTAGGCAAACCCTGATCTGAATAAATTTTTTTCGCAAAAGCTGACGGTAAATCAATGTCTCTATGGATGATCCAAAGAGTAACAAGAAATGAGCATGACTGTTGCTTCAAATAAGAGCCGAACATATGGTTTCTTGCACGGTCCTATGAAAGATCAAATGCCCCAGTTGAATGTGTACTTCTCTTACCATCTCAAACACCGATTCTTACATACAAATATCAAGCGTGACACCAGGAAACAACCCATTTCTCCATTGTCAACGAATAAGTTGACAAATTGATACTCTAATAGTTAATTAATACTTGTCTCTTGATTATTACACCACTTCTGCAATAAGCGTCATCATCATCGGTGCTTGTTTTCAAGGGCAGACGAAAAAGAGAGCGTCAGATGTTAGTTGATTTCTCTTATAATTATGACAATATTATGCCAATAGTCATCCTAAACCATACTATTGATCAAGCAAATGTATTGAAACAAGTGAAAATAATTTTCAGATGTCGGTATAATTATCGCCATCAGATCAAGTGGGCTAATCCCACAATTAACAGACTGTGAGGATGTGAAAAACATAATTAATTAGGGTTTAATGCGATTCACCCATGTGACGTATTAGTTAAAATGAAGCAATTTATCCTATATCTAAGGAGGTAAATTAGTTCATTTTAAAAAACATAGAGGGATAATTGCTGCATTTTAAAAAATATATAGGATAAATGACTATTTTTTTTTTATATAAGGGGATAATTCCCTCATTTACAATATCAAAGAAGAGTTACTTTCATTTTCCCCTAATTAATTAGGATGAATTCTTTATGTACTATTAGATTTCTTGTAATAAATCAAACAACATTGTTTTAACCAAATAACCTTTGCTAAACTTAATACATACAACAGTATTTTAATTATATTACAAGTATAATATATTTGTTATATAATTAATGCACGATTTAAAAATAGCGACTAATCATATATAACTGTAAATTCACTATAAATAAAACTATGATCAAATTTATTACATTTCTCGTATAATCAATCATTCTACTTAAATTTGACTAATATCAATTGGTATTAGAATTTTTCAGACATATTCACATAGTGCATTTCACATCCCTTGTCCATTCACATCAACTGTTTATATTGCTCAAAATTCTGCAGTACAAACACAGTCACGCCGATCAGACATCCATTCCAACTCTCTTGATCGACAAACTAACAAAAAACTACACGGCCGGGGTAGACGAATGAATGAAAAAGAAAGGTATTACATTTATTATTCACCTTAAACTAGATCGATCGACTCCTATAGCAAGAGAAAGGTATATTTGAGACGAAATCGTGATTCACAATATTCATCTATCTGTGAAACGAAATCAATCGCTCAATTGTATGCAGCCATGCCAACTGCTGCATCTCCTCCTCCGTAAGGGCTGAAACTTCCCCTGGCATTGGAATAACTAACGTAATAGAACTCGGAGATTATGCCCGTGAAGAGAACGAAAGCGGCTCCTGCTGCAAACACTCCCTTTCTCACTGTCTCACAAGACGGTGGATTCTCGAAAAACCTCGTCCTGTACTTGGTGTGATAAGCATTCCTCACTGATCCAGCCAGCAAACAAACCTCCGCAATGAAAAATGTCACCCTGCATCCAACAACATTATACATGTAACTAAGACATCCGTAAAATACGATAAAATTACAAAAGAAGACCCTGATGACAGAGAATATGTAAAAAAGTTGGATCTAGTATTGGGTCAGACTTCCGTCCAAGAGCTGTTAACTTTAATTATGCCTCACAATCGCAGTCTCCTCAATTTTTTCCAACATATAAATATATTGATAGTATGTTAGTGGAAATAGTTGCAATGAGAATGTATACCAGCAGAAGATGAAAAGGAGAACAGCACAAGCTCTGGAGCCTCCGGGTTTGAGCGGAGTTCCACAGCAGAAACACCTGCTTGCAAGCATTATCAGTAGTTGGCTGGCCAGGAGGAACAAAAATGCACCGACGCCGTAGCCAGTGGCAATATCAGAGTCATAAACACAGTAGTTGTAGTTACTGTCCATATCTGCTTTTGATACCCCCTGCCAAGTCCCAACAACCAACCACATCATTTACTAAACATTATATTATACATGCATAAATACCGATATTCAGCTCACCCCTTTAGTTGCACTAGTTAAATGAGCTAGTTGCTACAGCTTGATTTTCTCGGAATTTACTCTTACTACGTTATTAAAACCTCCTAATAAATATTTTCTTGGTTGAAACCATACTATAAATCGTAAACAGAATGTACGTCAAAGAGAACAAGTGTTCCTTCACTGCCAGACTTTGAAGAATCCCAATTCAAACGTTTTTCCTGAATAAAAAGTACCCAAAACAAATGTATGCAAAAATTGCAGGTCATTTTGAGACATCCCATCTCAAAAAACCAATCATTCATCTCAGAAAAAGCCAGCAATCACGACAGGTTTAAGGTAGAAAGACGAACTTACAGTACTTCTTCTCTGCTCAGCAGCAACAGCCAAACCGAAAGCAATGAGATCGAAAATGAAGACAGTGATCATTAAAAGTTTCGAAGCCATTGAAGTTGAGAGTTGACAGAACTCACAGCAGATCCAGATCTGTCCTGCTTCCTTAGTTTCTGTCTCAGCAAATATACATATAGATGGGCACTTGAGTAATCAAGAAGCAGAAACAGTGTGAGTATATAGTAACCACCAAATTATGACAGCTCAACACTTCACCTGCAACCCATTGCTACCAGCCACCAGAATATTAACATATGCTACATATTTGTTATATGCACATAAAAATAACGTACGACAACGGTTAATAAATGAAAAAAAAGGGGGAGGAGAGGAGAAATGAAAGTATCACACACTACCGATTATAAGTGAAAAAAATGCTAAAAGAATTCCGGGGGAAGTGTCGGTGGCAATAAATTAAAGTGAAGTAGATGTATTGATATCAAAAACTCCAATAGATCGGTAGAAAGCAAGTGGTAAACAGATCACGGGAGAGAGGGTCATCCATCAAAGAGCCACACAATTCATCATGTGATACAGAGACGGATTTAGGAGTAGGCCTATATATACTACCCCAAATAAATTAAATTTAATGAATTCAAAGAGACATAACTTAAGTGGGACTAGTCCAATTCTTATATTTAAAAGTATTATGAAAATAACGTTTTAATATATTTTTATCCCTCAAACTTTTACTTTTGAATCTGTCATTAATATGATACAAAATGCAGTACAAAATATAACATTAAATTATAATTTAATATTCAAAATGGATTATTTAAATATAATTAGGGTGAAATATTTGTGAGTATGAGTATATATGTCCAACATATAAAATGCATAATATTGTAGGAAAATTTTTTTTTCTTTTAAAGTTAATGGAGTAGAAAATGAACAACTGATTTGTTTTATTTATCAATTTAATTTGCGATCGATATCATTAAAACATTTAGTACTCATTGTCTACGTATAATTATGTGCTATGTACTGACGGGTAAAACTCTATATATTTTAACAAAATTTATTAAAAAAATATGAATATAGATCAAATCTGATATACATTAGTAAAAGAATATATAAAATTATAAGGACAAAAAAGTAATTGGATATATAGGAGGCACACCATAAGCACATAAAACCTATCACACCATACAAACTCCCATACCACTATAAATACCAAAATACTAATTTTTTAATCCTAAGTTACTATTCATTGACAACCCCTCATTCTTGAGAATTACACATTTTGCGGAAATTATATTTCACCTGGTGTAAAATTCCGTCGTGGTAAAATCCCGATTTATTTCCTAACAAAAAAACCTCGACCACATCAAAATCATATAATCAGAATTGAAAATAAGAATATCAATAATTTATATAACATGTTTATACTTATTAAAATGCCCAATCTTTCCGAACTCTCATTTTCTAAATTAGCTTTTAGTTATAGGAAAAATTACAATAATTTTTTTTTTGAGATTTTGCAAATCGCAAATTCTCATTCATTGTTTGAAAATTTATCAATGCATCCTGATGCTTGGTAAAATTATATAATCTTTGCATGAAGACTTGAAAATATTTACTTTGGTTTTATTGTTTTTTTGAAGAAAATAAAAAATTATACAAAATATTGACGAGGTGAAAATTCTTTTCTCTCTCTTCTAATCAATAATTTTTTTAGATTTTTTTAAAATATAAATAGAATAATTTTATAGTTCACAAGAGGATCTTGATCTATTCATCATAAAAAATAATTAGAAAAATAACAAAGACTAGTATAATAATTTAATTATTACACGGACGTTAAGATTAAGAATATTAATAATTTTTTAAATGAAAAGATAATTTTATAATTATATCAATCATCAATGGAAATCCTTGTTATTTACCAAGATGCACGATTAATTGTTATAGTTTTCATTCTTTTAACCTCTGCTTTTACTACAACTTAATTAGCTTGTTTTACCCATAATGCGTGGTGGACACAGAAAAGTTTCTCTATCGCTATAATTATAGGATACTTGTCATTAATAAACGACAAGGAGGTGGTGGCTCCAAATCACAACATTGATCCTATCCCGGCCTTCACACCATAGCAACAAGAATACATATTCCTCCACACCTTAGAATTTACCTGGAGGACTACGCATGTAGTATAGTTGGTATTTTGAGTACCATAACTTAGGTTTATATCACTTTTGATTTAATCTATTATGGAATTAGCATTTAATTTACAAAAATTAAAACTTTTGGTTATTATATACTTTTTCATTTACAATTTAACGATATAAATCACGTGCCCAACACTTTGACATTAAATATTTTTTGTTGAAGGAAAAATTTCCCATTTTTTCAATAATAGCATATAAGTGCTTTATTTGATACTTGTGAAAGACATTACTACTTGACTTCAATTTATAGAAATATGGAAATGATAGGATCTAATTTTTATGAGAGAAGAGAGAAAGCGCTACGTTTTTTGTTCTAATTTTCTTCAAAATTTATTTTTTTTTTCCTTCAAATATAGTTATATTTTTCCCCAGGAATGGTCCTAACCTGAAAAACAAATCAATTTTTTCTCCAATCAAAAATATTTAATGATCACATGCTAAGGACGCGCGCTATATCGTTAAATTATAGACAATGAGAACCAAAAGTGCTAATGTATGTTACTGAATTAAAAGTGTTAATCCCATAACAAATAAGACCTAAAATGAAAGGAGCCTAACTTATGGGATCAAAAATATTATGTACCTAGTATCGCATATGTTGTCCAGTTCCAAAATTGACTGATTTTAATACCCAAAACGTACGAGAGAGATTTTCTTACAGCATTGATGACGATATATTCCATTTTCCTTGTACGGCCGAATGTGATCGATGGCGAAATCGTTTTTGGCAATTATCGCATCGTTTTGAACAAAGATATATTTTGCAGAAACAATGCAATGAATCTCGTGATATTAATTCTTGCTGCTTCTGATCCAAAAGTTACCTAAAATCACAGTGGAAAATTATTTTCTAATAAAATTTGGTCAAATCAAATCAATCATACATCAATTGTTTATTATTCCCGAGTAATATGACAATCACACCATAAATGTATTGCACTTGTCATATAACTGATTCAAATTTAATTTGAATTAGAATTTTCCGTAATGGAAAACTCTTCTTCTTCTTCTATGTTCAAATATATAGGCAATAGGCATGCACTATACAAGGAAACGAAAGAAAGGACAATGGGTTTGAATAATATGTTTGGTCCAATTCTTGGATTGATCGGAGGCTCATCAAAACGATGGAGAAAAGCTTCTACATGGTAAGTTCTGATCGTCCATCACATTAATTTCTAGTGTACTAGCTAGAGATGAGAAACTGTTGAAAGCAATATGTATGTAATAGAAGATCGATCTGTTCCCTATCAATATGTGCAATATGAAAAAGAAATTCTTGTCCTGATCACGACAATGAGTACAATGGTTTGAGCTTCTCGTTATTACATGCATGTTGTGCCAAACTGAATTTTGATAATATGATCGACCTCTTGATTTGTGCTACTTGAGTGTTCGATCGATCGAACGAACGAACGAACCATTGATTCTTCTGATCCCATACTTAAGATAGTTTATAGTTTCACCCAATTGTTTAATTCTGCAGCGAAAGATTAATCAAGAAACTCAAGATTCGTCTGGCAAATCAAAAGAGCAGAAAAATTGTCATCATAAGGCAATCGCGTGCTGATATTGCTCAACTCCTCCAGATCAGCCGCCAGCAATATCATGCTGCTTTAGCAAGGGTAAGTTGGGATCATCGGATTTCTACTCAATTGATATATACATCATCAGAAATCAAGCAGAAAGGATGATATATATTGCTAGCATGGGATTAATCAATTTTCAAGTGCACTAGCTAGTGGGAAAGTATAATAATGGCCGTGTCAACTTTTAGGTTGAGCAATTGTACAAAGATGAGTGCAAGTTATCTGCATATGAGCAGCTGGACGGCTTCTGTGACTGCGTTCACGAAAACCTTTGTTACATTAGCCGGCACAGCAGGTAACTATAGGCAGCCCCACCTACAGTTTATCTCTCTCTCTGATTGTCTATTGTATTGTCTTGCAATTTTGTAACAAGCTTTTGGTGCGTTCTCAATGCAGCAAGCTGTCGGTTGAGGTCCTTGAAGCGCTGTCGAGTTTGATATTTGGTGCCTCAAGATGTGGAGAACTGCCTGAGCTGCATTCCTTAAGAAACTTGTTCAGACAGCATTTTGGTCAGAAGTTTGAGAGAATGAACGTCGAAATGCTACCTGGAAATGCTGTGAACTCTCGATTAGCTCACAGTCTCAACACAGCGTTTGTAACACAAGATGTTAAACTGCAATTACTTCAAGAAATACGCAGCGAATTCACAATTCATTCAGTTTCCCTGCACCAGGAACAAACTAATTTCATCCCAGAAATCAAGAAGGTGTGATTCAGAATTATTTGATTTTACCTCGTACTACCTACTACTGTTCCTTATACTTAGCAACTTCTTCCATTCTTGACCGATGATCTCGTTTACTTTATTGCAGCGGAAAGGTAATCTGTATCATCAATCTGATCATGATCAGCACGCCTCCAAATTTAAGGACATGATGAAGATCATCCGAAGATGTCTTTGTTTCCTTAAGTATGCAAGTCCAGGAGGTCATGATGGATCACTTTGTCGGCCTTCTTGTAGTTGTGGACAAGCTCAAGGTTGCCAATGGGACAAAAAAGGGATTTCAACATGTCCGACGACCCTCTTCATCCAATGAATTGGCGGCACATGCATTCTAATCCAAATTGCCACCCCTATTAGTCTAGGGTTAATTACACTTAGATCCCCTCTAAATTAAAATATAAAATTATACTTTTCTCCAAAAAAATTTCAGAATTACATTTACACCACATTCGAAAATTTACTATTTATATAAGATCCCATTTCGTTTGGATTTGGATGAAACATACTAACATAATTAGCAAAAAAAGTTACATAAGATTTCCATTTTACCCCTCAGTTTTTATGTAATAATTTTGTACTGACAGGAGAAAATGTAATTTGTTAAACTCACTCCTTATATATAGAAAATGTTAGATGAGGTACAAATTTAAAAATTTATGTATTTTTTTTTTTTCTTATCTCAATATTTTTTGTCCAAACCGTAGTGGAGTAGTCAGGTTTAAGGCTGTAAATATAATTTTATATTTTCAAAGGGGGTCTAATTGTAATTAACTATTTTTTTAATTGAAATAGACGAACTATTATTCTTTTTTGAATAAGTCAGTTACAATCATCAATATCAAATACTTATGTCGGACAACTACCTATAAATATACCAATCATATACTAATTAATCATCATATCAGATAATTTATCTATTCAACATCTACTATTAAAGTAGAATTATATTCCATATATTAATGGGGTTCGAATCCAATATTTTAGAGTCATGGAGTCTTAACTTCATCAATTAGACCTCATTGATAAATTGTCACTTCTACGTAGAAATAGTGAAAAAAAGATGAAAAGAAATAATAAAATGAAGAATTTATGACCTCCCTGGAAATTTTGTTGCAGATTAATTCTTTTATTTATTTTAATGCCCACAAAAATGATTACCAGTTTAATTAGGTTTAGAAATCCGACCTCAATCAATAAAAGGCAAAGAGGATGAAATTTGTTCCCTGCCGCAGACAACACAAATTCTAGTTTTGCGTGGACAAAAATCGTCCCGATCGACTCATATTATACACATTAAATAGACTAATTAAGGTTCAAACCGACAAGTGTATCATGAAATTTGACTGCTCATTGACCAAAACTCGTTTCTGTTTATTATAAAAAAAAAAAAAAGTTATTAAAAAAAATAATTGAAAGGTAACTTGAATCAATCAAAAGTCGTTTTTGTTGCACTTTGAAAGGTAATTTGAGTCTTTTATTTCAATTTTATATTTCAAATATATACAGACAATATGTATAATTCAATAATAATAGAGTATAGATTTCAAGAAATCCATTTTATTAATTTACTGTGTTAAAAATATATTTGTTGATACAAAATTATAATATGAAATATTATACTAAATGAAAATTGAATATTTAAATATAGGAATATTATTGCATGCAGCAGGCACCAAATTATATATATTTCAACTGAGAAATTCATCTGAAGATTTTGTTTTATTGCACCTACACTTGTTCAAGAAAATAAACACGGACGATAATGTGCACCTCGTCTTGTGTTCGGTAACATTCAGCCACCCTGGACATGCATCAAGGTTTTTGCGAATATATATATATATATTTGGGAATTAGGGGATTTTGTCCTCTTTATACAAATAATGGATTGTTAGAATTTAATCCTCACTCTTAGATTAGGAAAAAAGAATGCTTGGAAAAACACTTTTTTTTTTTTTTTTTAAATTTCTGCCACAATCCTCCGTCACCAACAAGTTTAATTAGGTCACATTTAAAAATTAAAGAATTAAATATGTTTTACATAACTATCTGTGCAAGAATGGAGTCTGTTCACTTTATAAGTATGTGATAAAATGTGTCACTGTATATTAGTTTATAAAATTGAATATGTTTTTTCTAATGGAAAAATGAGTAAAAGTGTATCGCCCTTAGAATGATAGGCCTGAAAAATATATTTTATTGATTATTTTTTATATACTTCAAAATTTTTATTCATAAAAAATATGTACTTAAAAAAAATTCTCATTTAAATAAGTTTTCGCCAGATAAAATCGATAATTTAATAAATACAATTTTATAATTATTTATTTATTTTTGAATATACATTAAAATAATATATTTATTATATAATTAGTTAATACGAGACCAACCCAATTTGAGCTGGTATTAATTCATGTGCTTGCAGTCGCAAAAACGTATTTGAAGGGCCAAGAAAAGCTAGTTCAGGCAAAAGTCATAAACTTCAAACATTTTTCATGTCGTCTCTAGTACTGTCAAATCACACGTTAAGAAAGACATTCTTCAGCAGTACTGTTTAACCAGATCCACTGAACCCTTAAATTAATGAAATTCATTTGTAATTCACGTCGATCAAAGCATTCCACCATGATCCAACGGTTAGAACTATTTGAATTTGGACCAACAGGGTTTATTCCACCATGCATTATTCTTTCCACAAATCAACGTTAAACGTTAAAACCGGTTGTAAAGACAACATGAATTTCTAAATTCACACACGAAAAGTAATCAGAATTTTGTACCTATATAACAGCAACAAATCGAAAACTACAGACCAAAGAGGAAACAACATAGTAATTTTTACAGCCATGCAACGTTCAGTAGCAATGAACTTACGCCAAGCCCTCACCCACAGGAGAAGAAACCAAATATTTCACCACATCAGTACTAGACAACAAACCTATGATGTTTTCATTAACCATAGGGGCACGGACACGAAACGGTCCGTTGCGTCCTTGTTGTACGATCATCTCTATCAGCTTAAACTTCGTCCCTTTTTGGACAACAAGAACATGAAACCAGGTGACAAATTATTCGAGAAAATCGATGCCGCAATAACAGGGTGCAAGATCGGAGTGGCGGTCTTCTCCCCACGTTATTGTGAGTCGTATTTTTGCCTTCATGAATTGGCATTGATGACGGAGTTGAAGAAGAAGGTGATTCCAATTTTTTGCGACATTAAGCCCTCGGAACTTAACGTTGTGCAGGCCGACGGGAGAATCCCGTCGGAAGAAGTTCAACGCTTCAATCTGGCTCTGGAAGAGGCTAAGTACACCGTGGGGCTTGCGTTCGACTCCGAAAAGGGGTGAGATTTCATTCAGACATAATTACACTAATATACATGTATATATATATATATATATTTATGCATCACTTTTGCAAATATAATTCTTGTACTAAAATCGTGACAGGAACTGGTCCGACGTCGTGAAAAACGCTGTTGATATTGTAATAGAAAGCTTGATAGAGGTTGAGGAGGATGAAGAGAGAATGCTGCAACCAGCTAGTAACCATTTCTCTTACACACATCGGGCACTCATGCAGCTCCAAGCTCCTCGTAAACTCTGAAATTCGTTCCCATATTGTGATCGATGTTCTTTTATTTTATTGTGTGTCCGACGTCATGAGTATGTAATAACCCAGTCGTTTTATTTATTTAAAACTCTTCACCTGTATTTATTATTCTTTTGAAAATAGCAGATTACGTAACTCTCCTGAGTGGCTGACGGGTTGCAAACAAGAATTGTTGTTTTTGTGTTTTTCAAATTGGTTATCATGTGATCTTGTACTTGCAATTTTTTCTAGTACATATATGTAAGAGCTCGCGATAATATTAGCATAAATGGTTTCATACATTTGTGGAAATTTTTTTATCCAGAACAGGTTTGATTGGATTGAACCAAATTACATAGTAAGTATAATATACTTATTATTATTTAATTGATCTATTTTTTTGAATTATACAAAATTACATACCAAATGTATTACTTTTAACATATAATTAGTTCAAATTTACTACGTAGGAGTCTTAATTGCATTTGATCTGCTCCGATAATAGAAGGAGATACGAAATATATTTCAGAAGAAAAAAAGAGGAGAAATATAACATAATCGAAAGGCTTAAAAATATTTTTGGTCATTTAATTTTGATATTTTGATATTTTTATCTTTTATCTTTTATCTTTCTAGGGTTACACATGTGTACCTTAGGAAAATTTAAATTGTGTTTTTGTTCTGATTGTTTTACTATTGTAAATGTGGACAAAAAATTTTTAAAAAAAATAACAGGGAACATGATTCATTTCGCAACTTTTGCAAAATTCGGCACCGTAGTGACCTGCAAAATGCCAAAAAATTATAGAACTCTTTTACAACTCTTACAAAGATAAATGATAAAAATATCAAAATCGTAAGAGGGAGATGATTTATTCTAACAACTTTTGCAAAATTCGGCATCGAAAAATCAAAAATTGTAAATATAAAAAAATTACAGAATTATTTTACCATCTCAAAAAAATAAAGGACAAAAAAGGCCAAACTACAAAAATTAAAGGACCAAAAAAATATTAAGCCTAATAAAAAAATACAAAATTCTTGGAGCAAATGAAATGAGCTCAGCCTCATGATAGTTTGGATCCGGCCCGACACGATTGAATCTGCTTTAGCCGTCACATTTTCATTGCAATATATTTCCATGGCGGGTTTGTGAGAATTACAATAGAGAGTGAGGGCATCAGAAAGTAGTATCCGTCAGGATCGTGGGGCTAATGTAGCGTGGGATGGGATGAAAGCTTCACTCATACTCTCAAACCCGTCAATGGGGCTGGCGGCACCAGCTACCAAAGAAGGCAGTCAGAGTGGGGTAGTAGAGGGACGAGTTGGGGTGGATATTGGACCCACCTTGCTAACTTCCGCATGGATTTGGGACCAACGTTGGTCCGACCTCTTTTCTACCTTGTTAGTATCTACTTCGCTACAAAATTTATTGAGATAGATTTGATATTATTTTCTTTTTATAATTGTTGAAATGAGATTTGAAAAATCAACAAATCAAATGGTTTTACAAACAAATAAAAAAGGAAAGTTTGACACTATATCAATTACACATAATTAATATTGTTTCATCACCTAACTCACAAATATTTAAGTCCATAGATTTTTCTTCCAATCATTAAATTGAATTCCAATAACCAAAACAACCCCAACAAACTATAGAAGATAATTTATTACACGTTTTCTATAATAAATTAATAATATAATTAAAATACATATATATGAGACAAGCAAGGGATGGACTTGTGACCCGTCTCGACTTCAAATGAGTTCTATTTATTAGGATCTGCTATCAATCTTTCTACCCATTATCCAGATCCAAACTCCCCCTAATTGAGGTGGGTATCTAAAAAATTCGGACCCATTGCCACCCATTTCAAACTACACCGTAAAATTAGGGAAATATCACTTTCGCCCTCAAATTTTATCCATTTAACTAAATATCCACTTTAATTTAATCATTTTTATCTCATATTTTATCCAATAATGTATATGATGTACATTGGTAAAAAATATTAACTTGTAAGGGTAAAAAAATAATATAACATATATGGCATACATTAAACAAATGCAACCCACCACACCATATAATTTCCAACACTACTATAAATACCAAAAATATTAATTTTTTAAGGCAAACATTATTCATTGATTTGACTATTTTTCTTGCTCCGTCGAAAATCGCACTTCACCTGATGTATATTTGTGCCGTAAGTAAAATTTTCAATTTTTATCCCTTAGTAAAAACCTCGACCACATCAATATATATGAACTTAATATTATTATAATTCGACCTAATCATCTCTCCATCACACATTTAATAAACTTGTTCCCTTTTCATATAACAAAATATCATGATCTAACAAATATTGCTTTCAATACAATTTTAAGAAATTCAATACAATTTTAAGAAAATTATCTAACATTAGATCGATAAAGTTTTGGGAATTAGTATACAAAATGGCAGGTAATTAAAAATATTATTTCATTGAAAAAATAACTTTGAATTATTCTTCACTAGAGTATAATCAAATTATTATTTTCTTTTTCTTCCTCTTTCTTTCATTTTCTTTACGTCTGCATGAAGAAATCGATGTAATAAGTCCATATCCGAATAGGTTATGATTAGATTTGCACACGATGAATACTGAGATACTTTTTACGGGTGCATGAATTTTATATTTTTCGAAAATCCAAAACTTTAGGAGGTGTTTCTAACTTCTTATACTATTGACAAATTACTAAGTACAAACATAAACAAGTACAGATTACAAAGTATTATTATTGACAACCATGTCCCTGTAATTTAAAATATTCCGAAACAGGTCCATTATTAAAGCAGTCAATCTTTGTAACATATAATACTGTTCATAGCGGCTACCGCAGCACCTCCCAAGTACTAACTACACTAGGACTAATGCAATTGTATCCAAAACTAGCATCACTAGTACGGCTCATTTTGTTGGCGTGAATATGCATCAAAATTCACAATTATATACTAGTTTACATTAATTTTATCATTCACAATTATGTTTGAAAAAAAAATCTCATCGATTGGGCACAAGAAGACAAAAATGTTATCTTTGTTGGTCTTTTCACATGCATATTATCATATTTTATAATTATTTCAATCAAGCATAAAACTGAATTGTCATATAAGATATCATACACCATAATATATCAAACAACAATAATGAATAAAGGGATTAATTATCATTTCAATTCATGCCCCACCCAATCCCATCATGCCTAATTACATCACGTCAAGCAAACGATCCTACTGCCACTTCCCTAAACTAATGCTACAAACTTGCCAAACCTTTATTACTACTTTCCCGAACTACACCAGCTACTGTTCCGGGCCGACTATGCACAACTTTGTCTGCTTACCACTTGCCCACCACCACCGCCGCTACTATTAGTATATGATCATTTTTTATGCTTATATGTATATAAGATTTACACGTTAAGCATATCATGATATATCTACTATTCTTATTGCAACTTATAATTTACCGAAAATCTAACTATTAGTTGATTTGAATGAATTTTTGAATTTGAATGTATTAAATGATGTAGTGAATATTATATTATAGTAGGAACAAAAAATTATTCTACCAAAAATTCTACCTATGAATTGTTTATTATCTTTCTAACTTTTCTAAAAGTTAGCATCTTTTAAAAGCTTAATGTTCCGTAGACCATATAGACGTTGTCTGATTTGGGGATGAATGACCCGTTAATTAATGGAGTACCCTTGTATTAGAGGTAAGTTCTATGCGTGTGCGTAACACGATATATATATATATATATATATATATTTTTTTTTTTTGAAACTAATAAAAGGATATTTCCTATTTGAATTATTCTTATTATATATGCACAAACATTATCTTTACTTCATAAATGGTAGTTATGGGGAAATAGTAGGGAAAAAAAAAGGAAGGGATCACATTCTATGATATATATATATACATAAGCACTTAGCTACACCAATTCATTTCATATATATGGCTTTTGGAAAATGTATGAGAATATAACGAATTATGACAATATATACTCGATCGGAAATTCTCAGCAACATGTGTTGGCATGTCGACGTAGTTTGCTTAATGCAATATATTTTACTAAATTTGAACATATTCACAATCCAGTGGCTACAAAGGCTAAATATCTAAAAGGTGAATGAGCTATTGCTCGATTCGAAAGGCACTTGAGGTTTTATAATTAAAAAATTATCAATTTGATTGTCATGAATATGGATGCTTGTCTACTTTTTTAATAGTTTGTAGTCCAATAAATGCGTGGGTATTTACCACAGATCGAGAAGTGGTTGTTGTCTAAGATGTCTTTCGTTTTTATTGTCTTTTTTTTTGCTTTCAGCTGGAAAGAGAGCCTCTGTTCTATGTGTCAGGACCAGTCATGAGGCTCTAGTGCTACCTACTGTGCTCTCCGACTCCCGAAACCCTGACTTTGCCTTTCAATTCAGCTAGCTCTTGTTTATCTTTAATTATTTGTTGAATCGTTGTAATTTATCTATCCATTTTAGTCATATGGATATATTAGTTGAATAATGTATTACTCAAAAAAAAAAAAAAAATCATTTCTTAGTATCCTGATGCAGTATGTATGTTTCCGATGTGTTTAAAAAAATTGTCTCTGTTTTTGTTTTCTGATACTCTTAATTAAGTTTGTTCTTTTCAGTTTCCATTAATTAGTGTATATATTTAATCCAATAGTGTTTTAGCAATTTGATTTAATAAATGGCATGATTTGGTTTTTAGTGTACACTCCTAATTAAGGAGACGGAAGAATAACTAATTATCGGTGTACATTTAATGAATTGTTTAAATTAACCCCATGCAGTACAAAAATTGACAAATAATAATAATAATTTGCCATCGATCTTTCTTCTAAATCTTCTACGTCTGTATCTCGATCCGCTCTAATCATGATTTCTTTACGTAAATTTTTAAAATAATTAGTTCAAATAAATTAAAATATATATATGACTAAGAAAAGTATAAACATCACATACAAATAGATAAACTTGTATAATTTAACATACAAGACAAATTTAAACATATACATCCAATCAAATGTAGTTAATAATTAATCACAAGTGCAAATTTGTCTGTGCTCTCTCTTTGCTTCAATTAATTCCCTTAATTACTGTTGATTTTGACCGATAACAGTTTTTAATTAAGTAAATCCTTTCTATCAAACTATAGCATAATAATTTTGAATCTTCAAAAAAAAATTGGTAGGTTGAATTTAGAATACCTTTCACATAAAAAGTTATCTTAATTTCTGCAGGACGTTAATAATAATAATAATAATAAACTTCCCAAAATTAAAATGCACGCTATGGACATGCACAAATAAAAGTAAGTACACATTATATGATATGAATAAAAATATGTATATATATTATCATGTGTTGAATTTTTTTTATTTGAAACGATAAATTATTATTCATACCTAACAAAGACAATTATACCAATCATACTCTGATCAACAATATCATATAAATTAAATTTAAATGACTTCTATTATTACAATAACAACACCAATTATACAGTAAAATAGCATCTCATGCACGTAATAGAATTTGAATACATAACTTCTAAAATCATAGGCCTTAACTTCGCCAAGTAAACCTTATTGGCATCATGTGATGAATGCATTACATGTTTCAACGTATGTACGGCATCTTCTCAAATAAATTGAATTAAATAGCGTGATCATACTCGCGACTCCCAGCTATATATAAGTATAGAGCTTTCAGAATTAGAAATGCACCAAAGCATAGGCCGACTGGAACGCCAAGGTGCGTGCCTGATAGGTGTAAATATAACACAAACTCAAGGCAGGAAACCGCACTAAAACAATTGCGCTTGAAGAGAAAATCTTGTGACACTTGGGCAGCATGTCACCATTGCAATCGCCGCCTCGGTGCCCTTTCTCATCATCTCTGTTTCATATATGTATATGATAATCATGTCACCTACATTACATTGCATTTACTCCAAATTTTCTGTTTTTAATTCGTTCTTGTCTGCAACTTCATTTGATCTTAGAATTAGTATCTATATATGAGTGTTTTCGAGTGCATATAAAGTTTAACGGGGCCGGCCATGCAGGGGCATTGCACTTGAAGACTGCAGAGGTGTGAATAATTTGATCAATAGGGATGGTGCGGTGGAGGGGAAGACGTCGGCGGTGATGGTTGACGTCGAAGCACAAATTCAGGATGAAAATCACGCCATCTTCAAGAAAGCTAAATCTCGCGTCACATTGAAGGTAAGGAAAATGACGATTTTATTTACTTCTTTTATTACTCATGTATGTGGCGTTGAAGTTCTTGATTCAGGGTGATTTCAGAAGTAATTTCTTGAAAGTTTTACCGAATTATTTTTGTTGATTTCTGGAGTTCTAGTACAAATTGAGAGGGTTTCTCAACTTTCAGCTGATTTGTTTGCATCAATCTTGTTTATCGATAATGATGCCTGTTGATCAGTACTTTGGAATTGAATAGCTGTAGCTGGAAATACCGGCGAGAATAAACCTCGAGATTTCCCCAGAAAATTTCTCTATCTAAGGGGATTCAAACTGTAACTTAACTAACTAGTACCAGTATCGTTTCACATAATTAGTGGTACTGTTGCACCTTCAAGATTCTTGTTATTGAGTAGTTAACTTTACCTATCACAGCTAATCATTCTAGTGATCGTTCAATAGTACTAATTTCTTTAATTACATTATCTGTTCATCATCAAAATTTGAATCCAATTGAACTTCCAAAAAGAAATCTTTTAGCTAGCTTGAGATCCTGACCAGCTTTTGATAATCAAACCTATGTGCAGTTTGCGGATGTTGTCTACAAAGTTACAATCGGGCAAAGCAAAAAACTATTGAACAAAAATACAAATTCCGAAGAGAAACTAGTGCTCAAGGGCATCACAGGTGTGGTGCGGCCAGGCGAAATGCTAGCCATGCTCGGCCCATCAGGCAGCGGCAAAACAACTCTGTTAACTGCCCTTGGAGGCCGACTAGTCAGCGGCCATCTTGGCGGCGCCATAACTTACAACGGCAAGCCATTCTCCACCACCATGAAACGCAATACGGGCTTCGTCACACAAGACGACGTCCTATATCCTCACCTGACGGTGACTGAAACACTAGTATACACAGCTCTCTTACGCTTGCCGAGAACTTTAACTAAAGAGCAAAAGGTACAAAAAGCTGATGCTGTGATCAATGAGCTTGGATTGTCCAAGTGCCGGGATAGCATTATAGGGGGACCCTTTTTGAGGGGTGTCTCTGGAGGCGAGAGAAAAAGAGTCAGTATAGGGCAAGAAATGTTGATGAATCCGAGCCTGCTATTTCTTGATGAGCCCACGTCCGGGCTCGACTCGACCACTGCTCAGAGGATTGTGCACACATTACGGGAGTTGGCTGAAGGGGGCAGAACTGTCCTGATGACCATTCACCAGCCTTCGAGCAGGCTGTTTTACATGTTTCATAAGGTTCTGTTGTTGTCTGACGGGAACCCTTTGTACTTCGGAAAATGCTCCAGTGCCATGGATTATTTCTCTAACATCGGGTTTTCTCCATCGGTCCCCATGAATCCTGCAGATTTCTTGTTAGACCTTGCCAACGGTATGCTCTGGTACTTCATTTTTATTATGGTATGTATGTCTTAACATCGTAGACGTCAAATTCTATCCTTCGTTTTCAATTTCTTTTTCTGGTACATAGGAGTATCAATGGACGGTTTTCAAGAATTAGATCAAACGGGCATCAAGCAGACTTTGGTGTCAGCTTACAAGACCAATTTGTCAGAGAGTGTGAAGTCTGACCTTGCTGATGATAATGAATACAATGAGTGGTCACTGGATGATCAAAAACAGTTGAAGAGGTGGTCCAACACTTGGTGGGGACAGTTCTCGGTTTTATTCATAAGAGGATTAAAAGAAAGAAAGCATGAAACTTTCAATGTAATGAAGGTTCTCCAGGTTCTATCTGTTGGTATAATGTCTGGGCTGTTATGGTGGCATTCGGACATGAGTCATCTACAAGACCAGGTGATGAGAATTTTCTTCTTTTTAATTTTTAACTAATATATACACTGCTAGTCTTTTATATTCTTATCCGAATATCTGATCAAAATAGATCGACTGACAAACTTTTATAATGTAATAGAATTTAGCAATGAGCTGATATATGTATAATAATTTTAATTTAAAAATTAAATGGAGGCAGGTGGGGTTTTTCAACTTCTCCGCTGGATTCTGGAGCTACTTCCCAGCGTTCGAGGCTATTTTCACAATACCTCAAGAACGCATGATGCTTGAGAAGGAAAGATCTTCAGGCATGTACCGCTTGTCCTCATTCTTCATGGCATTAACCCTCGGCGACCTCCCCATGCAACTCGTCCTTCCCACCATTTATTACACCCTAACCTACTGGATGGCGGGTCTGAAACCCAAACCCGGATATTTCTTGGCGGGTTTCTTCATTACCCTATACAACGTTGTGTGCTCTCAAGGCCTCGGTCTTGCTATTGGGGCCGTCGTCATGGACATGAAAGCCGCCACCGTACTTGGAGCCATCATCAGTTTGGTCTTCCAGCTCGCAGGTGGATATTTTGTCCAGAACATACCCACATTCATGAAATGGCTCAAGTATTTATCCCTTATTCGGCACACGTTCAAGCTCTTGTTAGGGTCACAATACAGGCCTGGAGAGACGTATCCTTGTGCTGATAATAAGACTTGCCTGGTTGAGGATTTCCCACCGATAAAGGCCATCGGCGGGCTTCACGGGCAAGCCGCTTCAATAATTGCCATGGCGATAATGTTTGTGGGATATAGATTGATTGCATATCTTGCGCTCATGAGAATTGGTGCGACGAGGAAATTAAATTGAGTTTTGCATAAGAGTAGGCATGAGAGAATTGTGACAGAAGTGTTACATATATGTTAGTACGTTGCTGCAGGGGGGTTTCTAACGCAGCTGAACAAATCCAGCCACAGGGCTGACTACCCCCTTCCCACTAGTCCAGATATGTCTAAAACTTCTCACTTTGACAGTGATTTGAATAAAACTCAATAATCTTAGTGCCTGATTGGTTTAATAATAGGTGGGATTTGATGAAATTTTGTACTTATAGTCCTGTATTAAATAAGAATAATTAATGGATCTTCATTTTATATGAAGTGTAAATTACAACAAATTTTTTTAAAATTTGACATAATTATACCCATTGTTATTTGAAAATTTATAAATACCCATCATATGTGAAATTACATAATATTAGATGGGATTTAAAATTTTCAACTTTGCCCTTGTTGTATAGATTATTTAGGGCAAAATATTTTTTTAGTACCATAAAACAAGGGTAGAGTTTGTTTTGGTACTACAACTATGGTAGGTAGCATTTTTAGTCCCATAAAATTTAAAATTACGTCTTTTTAGTTATCCACACTCTTTTAATAAACACACTAACACATAATATTTACTTGTAAGAAAGAATCACATTTTTATGAACAAACATACACATTTGTGAAGCTACATACCTCTTTCTAGTTGACAAAGGTAATAACCAAAGATGTGGGATCTCCCATTTCTAGTGGAAGTTAACATTTCTTTTCAATTCTTCCCAACTGCATTAATGTTATCTGACCAACATGCTCATAAGAAACATTTTATATCATAGTAACAAACATGCTCTTACTTGATAAGTCGAGTGGTTTACAACGAAGCCACTCCGTTCTTCAACCATTTCAAGGCGCAAAACATATAGTATTGATTCGAGATATAGATCACCAAATTCAAGCAAAACGGTCACCAGACAGCTATAAATTTGATGATAACTGTGTCTATTACTCTATTTCGCACAATAATATGTCGGCACAAGAATTCCTCTTTCAAACGATAAATATCGTTCTTGCTAGGCAGGCTGAAGAACAAAAGACATTTTTCACCAAATTTATAGCAAGTCAATGTGCAAAATCTACTTTTACAGAATGGTTGAATGTGGGATGTTCAAGATGTATCATCCACAGGAGAAAATTGAACATATTCTTCATAGTGAAATATGAAGATGTTTTAGCAAAGTTTGAAAAGGAAAGGCCTTTGTGAAGTCAGTTAACAGAATCATTAGCCAGTCACTAATAAATATAGCGAACGCCATCTGGATTTTTTAAGCTTTTCGTCTACTCTAAATATGAGGGAGACAGATTTCACAGAGCACACGGCACGATGTCAAAGAGTCAAAAACATACACATGAGAGCTGGACGGAGAAGAATATAATAGAGGAGAGAAAGTTAGAAAAAATATACTATTTAGGATAAAAAGAGCTTCCGCTTCTTCGATTCTTGTGAAATCAAGTCACCATGGATTTCACATTAAGAGGGTGTTTGGGTGAACTTATAAGCTCTTTAAACATGTTATAAGATGTTACAAAAGTGTTTGGTGAATGCTTGGAGTGTATAAGCTCTTTTAGAGAAAGTAAGAATTCCTAACTTACTTTTGAAGTATTAACAAACTCCTTCAAATTAATTATAAATTTGTCACTACTAACATCTTATATGCTCCATTATCTTATTTTATCCAACAAGAACTTACTTTTAAAATAAGATTCACCATCTCACAAGTGTGATTTTGGAACTTTTTAGTACCAAAACTACAACGTGCATTACTTTTTGGGACTAAAAATGTGTGGTTATAAGTTTTGTGGGACTAAAAGCGACACATGCTATAATTGTGGTACCAAAATAAATCCTGTCCTTTTTTTATGGGACTAAAAAAGTATTTTTCCTGTTTATTTAAAAAAATTAAAAAAAATCAGATGAGGTAGATGAAAAATTTTGAAAGTTTATTAAAAAATTAACCAATTAGTCTGTAAAAGAATTTTAATTTTTTTAAAAATAAATAAAATTATAATTCATAATCCATAAGGACATGTTGTCAGTTAATCACAAAAAATGTATGAAAACCTAACTAAGACTAACTAATTTAGTTAATTGTTAGATGATTCTTAATATCATAAGGATGTTGATAATTTTTTCAAATAATAAAAGATATTTATAATTATATCAATTTTCATGAAAAGTCATTATAATTTACACATGCATAAATTATGCTTGGATCAGTGTTGGATATCATATAGTTTTGAACAATTGTATTTAAATTACATTCTTACTCTTGTTAACACAAATCTTTAAAATTATCTCAAACAAAATTACGACAGAAAATTCTTTTTGTAGATAACTTTGGGCCTACAATCTGCACTGGATAATAATCAATCAAGCAGTGGATGTTGTGTTGGGCTTGACTTTAAAAATGGACATCTTCTAATAATACCAATCGTAAAATTTAGTGGGAGGAAAAAAAAAATCATCGTACCTAATTACACACCAACCGAACCCTTACAAGATCTCGTTGTGATTTATTGGATCCGGTTGTGTATGAAACATGACAATACTGTAATTCAATGGATATATATACATATCAAGATAGCTAGCACATGATAAATATCCTACCGAATCAAAGGTGTGTTGCCACTGCACAGTACCGCTGAACATGCAGCCATTCTCCTTTCATTTTCAAGTTATGCGCTATGGGCTGGCAAAGTTCGGAAGCTATCAACCTGCCCAAAAATTTAAATTCTGACCACACCATTTGTATTCTTTGAATTTTCTAATTTTTCTCTGCCTAAATGTAAATAAAGTCGCTCTTTTTTCCAACATGGATAAAGTTGCTTTGTTTTCATACCATTTTAATTACTCCGATTTTTCTTGCATTATGCAACTCGTCATTTAAGAAAAATACAATCAACTCTTTATTTTTTTTTTCTTTTCAAAACGATGATCGATCGCAATCTTATCTTTTTTAGAATAAGATACATATGCATTTTGATCCGTTCAAAAGTTGAAGATAAATGAAAAGATTTTGTAATCTACTTTAGTAGTTCATATGTCACATTACATAGATATGATCAAAATCACAACTTAATGAATGGCCTAGCATGTCAAGGTTGTACATTTGACGTGACTAGTCAAAGTGGTCCAATGTTCACGACTACCTCATGACAAAATTAAGGCTTCTTCCTCGTGCGAAATGTTGAGGAAAAAAATAATTTAATTTATTAAAAATTAATTTGGTGTAATTATATATATTTCAATTTCAATTCTTTGATTTTTATTAGGTTAGTGGTTCCAAAGAATATATAAGATACATGATTTTTTTTTTAATTTTAAATTTTAATGTATATGTAGAACTTCAATATGAATCAAATTAAAGGCTCCATTTGTGGACGGGAGAAGTATGATTCTTGAGCGCACATGATAATTATTAAAAGCAAGCGTCTATATATAGCACACACAATACACGTGCTTACATCTTTAAATAAAAGTACAATTTTTTTAATTAAAATTTTAAGTTAGATTAAGATGTTTTCTTTGTAATACTTTTTTAAATACCGACCAAATTGAAAACTAACTTAGAATAATTATAAATGAATATAACTTAAAAAAGAAAAATAAATAGTTAAAAGAGAAAAGATAGATAAACACCTTAAATAAGAGACGAGAAACGTGCAGTGAGTGAGGTGAGACGAAAGAAGAAAAAAAATTAAAGGTTAATTATACTTATACTCTCTTTAAAAATAAAAAATTATATTTTCTCCCAAAATTTTTTTGAAATATTCTTTTCAAAAATTCTCTGTTTATACCTTATCCCATTCCGTTAGGTTTGGACATAAAATACTAAGTAAGTAAAATAAATTATATAAATTTTTAATTTTGCTTCTTATTTAATATTTTCATGTATATTTTTAGATTTGTAAAGGAATAAATGTGATTATATATATGGAGTGAGATTAATATCATCATGTTTCCTCTTATAAGTATATAATTATTACATGGCCAGGAACATTAGATAAAGATTAAAATTGAAAATTTATGTATTTTTTTTTTTTTTTTGCTAACATCAGCATTTTTCATCTAAATTCAATAAAATGGGATCATGTGTAAATAGTGAATCGTTGAAAGGGATGATTGTGTAATTCAGAATTTCTATGGGTGAAAATCTAATTCCTCATTTTTAGAGGTGGTCGAAGTGTAATTAACCCAAAAATTATAGAAAAAAATATTTAATTAGTTATCTTTTAAGAATGGAATTAATTAATTCAGACATATCTAAAAACATGTTAAAAAAATAATCATTAAGATCGTCACACTTTATTAAAAATTACTTGTCAGACACAATGATTTAATAGTAGTTTTGGTGCAAGATGTGGTGAATGGATGTTGTGTGTATCCAATGAGATTGAAGTTGGAGAGGACAGGATAGGATCGAATCAAACAAGCACTATATTTTGTGAGAGATGAAGAGGAATATTCAAAGATCCTCCCAGAAGTGGATTCCCATTGGTTCATTTTATGCTTCAGACATTATTGTAGATATATGTATGGTTTGTTGCAAATAACAACTAACGAATTAAGGATCGATGTATACATGCAATTAGGCGGCAACTGATAAGGTTGAAGTCTCCGACCATACGTGCCTGAATTGGTGTCACCGGAAAAGTATGTTCTGTGAAATTAGTCTGGATTGACTTTCAGTCTCTTCTTGTTTGGGTAAGTATGCTTTGAATTTTCTTTCTGCTTTTAGCAGTCGACTATTATTATTGACTCTAATCTCTGTCTTTCCTACATAATATATATAATATATTTCTTTTTGTCGAGTCAATAATAATCTATCTTGCTATCATCATGTTAGTTTAGTTGAACAATTTGTGTTTTCTTATAAGTAACAGGGTCGAGTCGACTTAAAAATTAGCAATGATAATGCAATCGATTCTTTCAAACTCGAGACCTGCCCTTGCTCCATTTTTGGAAGATCAAAATATACCCTAACTCGAGTTGGTCGTCGTTTCGCTTCATCCCTAATTGGATCCCGTCATGTCTACAAAATAAAATTTGTTATCAGAATTAAAATAAATAATTTGTACTCAAACCCGCCCCATTTAGATCGAGTCTGGGGCGAGGCCCCACTATACCCTCCCTATTTACTGTCAAAATCAGCAATGAATATCACCAGAAGAAATTTAACGTTTAATCATGACTAATTTTTATTGTTAAAAATAAATAGCCGTAGTAAATAGTCATTAATTGGCCACGGCCACGTAACGATTGTTAGCCGTAATTTTATGAGTGTGCTAAAATATTTAAGCCGAGGAGAAAATAATTTTTATGATGGATAATCTAAATTTGTGATCAATTTTTGTTTAACTATGATTAATAATAATTATTTATCATAATTTTAATTTATTGCTGATGAAATTGTAGCCAATAGTAAAATTGTTTATGGTGTATACTTATGGTAATAAATTTATTGTCATATTATATTGAGTGAATACGTAGTTTGATTGGATTTCAGCTACGAACGCATCTTTAATTGTAATTATAATTCAAACTAAATATTTTACAACAACAAAAAAACATATTAATTATCCTATAAAAAGACATACTAATTACATATATTAAAAAAAAAGTAATTATGCTGATAACCTTATTCCCTATCTTGACATAATTTTTTCTTTGTTGTCTTGTTTTACTACGTAAGGCCAAATAAGGTGACGTTTCGTCGTTTCCCATGAATTTGTCAAACGAAACGTGGTTCTCTTTTCTCTTGGGAGGTATTAAATCAAATTCGCTGTGACAGCTAAGTAAAGATGGTAGGTTTAGCAAAGTCTTGGATTGACATGCCACATAGCATTCAATTATTTAAAAAAACAAAATGCCACTTAGCACTTAATAAATAATATACATGAACAAATTCGAGATTATAAATTTAAGTCCTATTATTTTTGTGGGTATTTATATCGTTTTATGCTAATTATTTTAATTTATTTATAATTATATTGATGTGTTGATAAAATCGAGTTTCATTGTAACTTATTTTTTGTTAAACTCGTCTGTTCCTAAATGGGTGTTTGACATGGAATCCTACCCGTTTATTAAAAATTTTCATAAATTGCACTTGTATCATTTTAAATACAAAAAATAAGAGTGATTACTCCCATAACAATCAAGTATCTATTTACACTTATCATCCTAGCGAAGAACTCAATCAAATTTAAAGCACAGAAGAAGATTATCTAATCGAAGAGTGTTATTGTAATTTATTATTTATTATTTTTAATATATTAATGGAATGAATTTAATGCTAAAAAGTATGACACACCACTTGTGTACTACGTGACGTTAGGCTTACGCCCACTTGGAATATTATTATAATTATCTAAATATGCACATGGCATAATATCCGAGAAATCAGGCAACAGAAGAGCTATTATTATTTCTTGTGGGCAACCATTTTCATCTAATTCCAAATCAAAGTCCAAACCTCACATTTAAATTTCTTGTGAAGCCAATTAAAACGCGTACTTTATTTTAAATTAATATTACATTTTGTATCTCAATTTTTAATAGTTTATTACAATAAATATTTAGAAAATATGTTTAAACCCTAAAAGTTGTACCTAATAAGCTTCTTGTTATTAACTGAATGTCGTAAATATAATAGTAGATTAGTATTTCTGGTTGATGTCATAACTTTAAATTAAATATTACAGTAATTATGGATGTAAGAGAATTCTTGTATCGGTAAAAGCATGATGCATATACAAATAATAACTAAATGAGTTGTATTTTACTCCTAAATATTTTATATTGTTACTTTAACTCTATGTGAATGAATCTTTATATTACACGTTCTCATATGTTTGATTGATTTTTGGGTTAATTACTTTTCAAGTTTATCTAAAAATGCAAAGTTATATCTTTTTTTAAATTATACTTTTTCCTCTAAAAATTTTTCATTTACACTTGACCCTTTTCTTCAAATACTAACATTAGCAAAAGAAAGTTACATAAATTTTAAATTTCACACCTCATTTAACATTCCTATGAATATTTTTGTACTTATAAAATAATAAATGTAATATATCTCTATATATATTGAGTTAGGTTAATATCGTTATATTTTTTTCTTTATAAGTATAAAATTATTACATGAGAATATTAACTGATAGGTAAATTTGGAATTTTATGTAATTTTTTTACTAATTTTTTTCTTTCAATCTCTAATGAAAGTTGTCTGCTATAAATTAACAGTGAATTTTTGAAAAGAGTGTAAATATAATTTAATTTTTTTTAAAAAAAAGTATAATTTTATATTTTTTTTAAAAAAATTAAGTGCAATATGTTTTTTTGTCATAATTACTTTAAATAAAAGTACATGGCATGTTAAATATCCAAATAATTACCAACCCGTGTTTAACTAGTTAGGCTCATATATTATAAAATAAAAAATGTGTAATATAATATTAAAACATTATTAACTGGGGCTTATTTGAAATGGGTAGTGTTTGCGCGAACTTATTTGAAAGTTGTCAATTTTTATTAAAAATAGATTAAAGATTAATTCAATTTTACACAAAAATACAAATTATGTTCTAGCAATTTATGTTGTTTTATTTTTATTTTTCAAGTAGTCTTAATTATATCATATTTTAACTAATAATTTGTTGATAAAATGTTTTATCTTGTGAAAAATATTGGAAACACCGTAAAAGTCATGAGGGGTGGAAGGAAGTGGGAGCAGACGACATAGCAGACGTCTGTGGTCGAACTTACTAAAAAGAGAGCACAAATACATCCCCATCAAGACAACAGAGGAAGCGGGAAGCGGTGTCAGAATCTGAGCCGCACACAAAAAACGCCTCGCCTCGGACGTGTACCTTTGACCTACCAAACATACATACATAAATTTCTCTCCTCATCATTCCTTCCCTCTCCGCCCACCACGTGCACTTCGTACCCTCTCTATCGAATCAAAACCCTCCACTCCAACAAACCTGTCCCTAATCACAACCTTTGACCTCCAAAACCCACCATCGCCACCTCAGACTATCAATCTATCATTACACCCCATCTTCAACATGTATCTATGTATGTGTAGGAGTTTGTAGAGTGAAAGAAACACCCAAAACTCTCCCCCCCCCCTCCCCCAACCCCCAACCCACCAAAAAACAACCTACAAATTGGGCTACGTACGTGTCACAACAACAAGGAACTTCTTTTTCAAAATCAGAAAATTTACAAGTGTTAATTCCTAACCTAACGCATCCAAGCTTCTCTTTTCTCCACGTGTTTGTGTCCTACAGTCCACTCTAGCTTCTTTATCGACATGTTAAATCTTAAAATGCTTCGTTTCCCCCTCTCTCGCATACGTACATACATTCAAGTGACTTCAATTTTAATCACAGTGAAATTGATTATAAAAGTTCTTACAAAATATTTAGTAACGTAATCATCATGTAATAAAATGGCTTTGTCATATTGATTAAACAACGTACATTGATGGTGTAAGATTATAATTCCACACGTAAAACCATGGGTATGAATCAAAAAATTAGACGAGAAGTGAGAAGAGTGTGTAGAGGCGTATCTTTTTAAAGGTGGCTCTTTTAGAGTGAACTTTATGCTTTACTTGCCTAACATCAAATGCAGCTCCATGATTGCTATTCACTTTATGGTACATGCACTTAAAGTAATGTTGTTTTTTTCTTCGATATCATATCTTTTATATGATGCAATATAATTAGATATTGAATTTTGATTAAATAAATAAACTAATTAAGAATTGAACAGTGCATATGACAATGGAATTTAAAGCGTGTTATTGGCTTCCATATTAAATGAAAAAGGAAAAAAAAATTAGAGTAATTTATAAACTCAAATCTTTTTTTTTCATAAAGAAATATTTTCCGAATAAAACAAATCTGACATGAGTGAATTTGAAGCTCCAAGACGCAATCAGATGAAAACAATGAGGCTGTTCTGATTTCTAGAAGTTTATTGGGGTGGGCACGTGGCGGTGGAGCAGCATGGTGAATCACACACACACACATACACCCGCTACACTGCATAATATTCTAACCCCTCCTCCCCTGTGTATTTATCGCGTCTTCTGAAAAACAACGTTCATGCACTTGGCCTAAAAGCGCTAGTCCTCTTTTACCATCGGATAAGGTCGGCCATACGATAGCGGCCAACCCCTCTACGTGTCGCGTTCGCAATGGTGATTCTTCGGTCCCACTCTTTGACGCTGGGAAAAGGACGACCGTACTTATCTCCTCTTTTTACACTGTTACCCACCTCTATAAATACCCCCCATATCTCTCAGTTTTCGGAGAAAAAAGAAAATCATTTTCCTGAATTTTCAGACAAGGAAAATAAAAAAGCTTTTTATTACTCTTCTCTGCCTCGTATCCAGACCTGAACGCTCAATCATCGGAATTTTCGAAAAAAGGAAAAATGGGCGTCCGAGAAACCGACCCGCTTTCACAACTGAGTTTGCCTCCCGGGTTTCGGTTCTATCCAACGGATGAGGAGCTTTTGGTGCAGTACCTCTGTAGAAAAGTTGCAGGCCACCATTTTTCTTTACAGATTATTGGAGATATTGATTTGTACAAATTCGATCCTTGGGATCTTCCAAGTGAGTTTAATTAATGATTATTAACTAGTTCTTGTTTTGAATTTGATTTTCTCGTACTACGAATTCATTCTAAATTTTCTGTTTTTTTTCCTTTGTTTATGAAGGCAAAGCTGTGTTCGGGGAAAAAGAGTGGTATTTTTTCAGCCCGAGAGACAGGAAGTACCCGAATGGATCACGGCCCAACAGAGTAGCGGGTTCGGGGTACTGGAAAGCAACCGGGACTGATAAGATTATTACAACAGAGGGAAGAAAAGTTGGTATAAAGAAAGCCCTGGTTTTCTACGTTGGAAAAGCACCTAAAGGAACCAAGACAAACTGGATTATGCACGAATACAGACTGTCTGAACCTCCAAGGAAAAATGGCAGCTCTAGGGTAAGAAGCTTATATCAATCTTTTTTTTTTTTTTTCAATGATTTTCTTTTTGTTTTTTCCCGTGGGCTGATGGGTTTTATTCTTTTTGATACATAGTTGGATGATTGGGTGCTTTGCCGGATTTACAAGAAAAATTCAAGTGCACAGAAGCCAGCCATTTCCAATGTTCAGAGCAAGGATTACAGTCTCGGCTCATCGTCGTCGTCGTCATCTCAGTACGACGACGTGCTGGAGTCCTTGCCGGAGATTGATGACCGTTTCTTCTCTTTGCCACGAATGAATTCTCTCAAGAATTTTCAGCAAGAAGACCAGAAGCTGAATCTTCAGCACTTGGGATCCGGGAGCTTCGATTGGGCTACGCTAGCTGGGCTTAACCCACTGCCCGAACTCGGACAGGGTCAGACCCAGCAGGCACAGATGAACAATAACATGAATGGCCAAAATGACATGTACACCCCTGCTTTGCAGCACCTTTGTCCTGGCAATGTTGTGGATGAAGAAGTCCAGAGTGGGTTGAGAAATCAGCGGTTGGACCGACCCGGATTCTACCAACAAAACGTGGGAGTGTTCCCTCATGATTTCTCCAACTCGCTTGACCCGTTTGGTGTTCGGTACCCTGTCCAGCCTGGTGGGTTGGGGTTTAGTCAGTGAATAGTGAAATACCTTAGGGGTTATTGTGTAAATACATGGAATTCTTTGGGCTAACATGCTGGCCGTGTTTGTTAGATTCCGAGAAAAGTAGGAGCTCCAAGGGACGATGATGAATTTTGCGGGCTAATGAATCAAGAATGCCAGCTTTGCCCCCATTTTGTACTCATCTCGATTTGCACACTCGAGGGTGTAATTTACGATAAAAAGAACACTTAGGGGTTAGAATGTAATTTATTGTAAGTAGTGAGTACACAATATATTTACTTTTTTAGTTGAATATCCAATATTGGTAAATGGCAATGGTTGATATTTGCCTTCCAAGTTTTGTACTAGGTGCTTGGTTAAAATAAAATGATAATAACATTCACTTACGAGGAAATAATAATATTTTTAATAATTAAATAATTTGGATATACCAAAATTGTTACTTCAAGTTGATTTGAAACTACAGTCAGTATTGTATATCTACGCATAATCGAATTATATCGTATAATGTCAAAAATATTAATTTAGACCGTATATATATTTATTATGATATTACACCAAAGTCACTGACTATTTACAAAATCGGGGCAATTTTCCTCCAAGAATCTTTAGCTTTTCGGCTTGGAAATTTCAAGAACAACTTTAATAAATTGGGTGTCCAACACGTTAGATGGTATGTCCATAACTAAATAAATTTCAATACGATGATTATGTTCAATAATATTTTACTAATGTATTTGACATATCTTAATGACTCTGATCCCCAAGATAGAAAATAAACAACAATTAAATATTAATTTTTCTAGACTTATAAAAAAGACAGCCGATAACACTTTAATTATTTTTGTTCTATATTTCTTACGTAATGGCAATCATGCCTGTGACTCAATAAGTAATATGCATGAATACTTTATCATATCTGTATTTAATTATTTATGCATCATCATATATATATGATATGAAAAATTATTGTTCGAATCTGGTTCGATCAAATCAATTCAATAACAAAGTAGGTGTGACACACGTGCTATTTGATTAATTATTTTTCCTAAATTATACACCAATCACATGATAAGTATATTATACTTGTTATATAATTGATTTAAGTTTAATCGAGTAGGATCAAATAAGACTTTTTCAATATAATATAGTGAAAGGAAGCATGTAGAAGAATGTTAGGAATTAGGATTAGGAAATCCAAAGAAAACAAGAAAGCCTTGAAAGTCAAAAGTCAGACCGACAGCGCTGTGTTTTCAAAAATCCCAAGTCCTTCAGTATCTCTGCAAAGTGAAGAATATGTATACATTCCAATGGATTTCTACACGTGCTGTAATAAAATTCTACAGCCGCCCTTATATTTGTAGAAAGCAGCTGGCAATGCCAATGCCGATGCAATGGCAATGGCATGCATCATGTGGTCTCACCTCTCTTTTCGGCGCCGCTATAAAAATTCACAGCTAAGTATAATACGATCCATCTTACCACTCTCCTTTTTTTGTTTTTATTCTGTTATTAATATTAATTAAGTAATAATTTCTGCCCATTGACGTTTTCCTTTTCTCATTCTTCAGTTTCTATTGTAATTTTTAGGGTTAATTGTATTTTGTCATTTTAATTATAATTGTTTTAATTTAATTTTATTTTTATCAATTTACCATTTCAACTTTAGAATTGAGTACTTTTTCATTTATAACTATTTATTCACCAAATATTTTATTGAAAATTAATATCGCATACAGTGCACCTATGATATTTAAGGGTTATGTAATGTAATATTTTTCACATAGACACAACATGTGTTGTTTTTCCAATAGAAAAATCAATAAAATCATATATGACAAAGTGAAAAAATTTCGCAAAGCTGATAAGTTAACATAAAAAAATAAATGCTAAATTGTAGAAACGGGTAGTTTGAAAGACAAAATATAATTTACTTTTTTATTATATTTTATGTTTCATTTCACAGATACACATCCCGTGAATAATATATTTTTTTACATAAAATTAATAACATTGTCTTCATACACGTGGACTATATCCGTAAAATAAAATAAAAGAAGCAACAAGAATTACAATAAAAAATTTAATCCGCTCTTCCTTGCTTCTGTGGTTTAGATTGAATTTATTTTTTCTTAGTCTTCTTCCGTTTTCCTTTTTGCCTCCTTTGCTTTGCTTTTGTTTGACTAATTGACTTGTTTGATGCTAATTTAGGTTGGATGACAAGTTTTCTATTATTACAACTAGCTCGGTTTGTTCATACATGCCACTTTTACCTAATTATTTGATTCCTTGTATTTTCATATTTGTTCGTTCGGATCTTTTATTATAAAATTATGTTCTGTCTGGTGTTTCATTTTAAGACAAAGCAGCGAACCTTTTTGGCTGCCATAGCAACCAGTGAAAATTGAATTAAACACTGCCACTGTGTGCGTCTAGATCTTACCTTTTTGTCTTGTACTTGATGATGACATTGTACTACTGTCGGCAACTAGATGTTTCTCTACTCTTCATGTGGTGCACTAAAGCTATCATGAATTTATGATTATATTACTTTTGTTTTAATTTGTTCAAGTTATCAAAGGCTAGTGTTTATAAACATGTCGAGTCGTACGATTTCATGTGAGTTCGTGGTTATTATAAATTTGTACGTGACCGTGTTTAAGTCGGATTGAGGTGATATAGATACAATCCAAATAAAAAATGCTGTTTATGACATGTTATGAAATTAACAAAGAGTTGAGGGCGTTTGAATAAATTTCAAAAACCTTGAATTGAGTTGAACAAGTTATTAGGTAAGTTGTAGGTTGATTTTTTTTTTTTTTTTTAATATCGAGTTCAGAATTATGGATAAAAATTGAATTTAATTATTTATATAAGTCCAACTCAAATGGAGTTTTAGTTTAGCCCAATACAAGTGGAGTTAGCAGATTAGTATTTCGCATATGTTTTATCATCTTTTAATTAATGATTCGAGTCGAATAACTAAGATGGGGTCGTCTTGAGGCCCAATAAGAACCATATAATCAGTCAGTCCAGCTATTAAAACTCTACAGATTTAAAACTGGAAAAATACTTAAGTCTAATCCATGTATTTATCCAGAAGCCCATTTCAAAATTTAGAAGAGCACAATTGGTAAATAATAGTACAAGATTTCATGTTTATTACAATACATTCAATCAAGATTTGATCATTGAGATGATAATTCAAATGGAAAAAAGCTGTGATTTCTTACGAGGTATATTATGAGATTGAATTGATTTAAGTAGGAATAGTCACCTTTTAGATAGTAGTTATGATTCAAATCGGACTACAGCTAAAGAGTTCTATTTTTTATTATTCCGGAAAGATTAAAAGTTAATAATGAATAATAAGATGATGAAGTCGCATAAATAAGATAAAAAAATGAGATATTAAACTCATGATCAAATATTGGCAAGATCTTCGGACTTAGGACCTCTGGGCTTAGGCCTTAGTGTCTGAGAAATAGGTTTAGGAAACATCATTTTCAGGAGCAGCAAAAGCATAAACATGGATTGTTGGAACATCATTTCACATTTCAACAAAAACATAAATGACAGGATAACAATGGAGATAACGTTGTTCCTTTCCTTCCATAACTGGTTACACATTAGGATCTTATCCCAGATTACGGTCCCCAGTAATCAATTCAGATTATCAAATTTAGTAAGCATATTGAAAAATCTCCCTCCAAGCATTTAAAATAAAATCTCACCGTACGCCAATCGGATGTAAAATCAAATCGCACCATTTAAGATAAATGCGCATTATTAAAGGTCAGAAGCAGACTAATTAGCATCTAATACATGATATATTCCCACCTTTGTGCAGGTCCTGTAGATGCTACACTCAGTGTACATTACGTTGGGTATGTGAATGATCTTCGACACAACATCCAATTTTCTAAAATCGAGAGTTATGTACCATTCATCGGTACACTCAGTGCACAAAGCACCGAATGCAGCATGTATTCTTAGCCAGCTTAATTAAGTGCTTTTGTTAAGAAAAATGACTAAGGATTTTGTCTTGGTGTAAGAAAATGGCAAGTGATTGGGTATTAGTGAAAGCAATATTTGACCGGATTATCTTAATCCTGGATTAGGAAAATCACAACTGGTCCCGTAAGATCCTGTAATTCGAAAATCTTTAGCTCATGGTATTAAATGCAGAATTAAATCAGTGGCGTTCTGTGGAAAATGAAATGCATTAGGGTTTGAGATGTATATGTTGGTGATGGGTAAATTCAATGGACTAAAGGTAGATATTTGAGTACAAGTAAAAACATTTACCACATTAGGTACGGTAATTTTGTTGGGCGGGATTCAAATTTAATACTACGATTAAGTACGTCGACTATTAGTTGGCTATAATTTTTTAAGGTGAAAGTGATAAATTATTATTTTTTAATAAATCAATTACAATTATTGATATCAAATATTTATATCTAACCGCTATAACAATCATAAACTAATCATCAATTAATAGTTGCTATTAAGGTAGAACAACATCACATACATAATGGGGTTTGAACCCATAAGGGCCTCAACTTCGCAAATTAAATTAGGCCTTATTGACAATTAGTAATTTCGATATAATTAATAAGTTCAATATTTACGTTATTTCGATGTAATTAATAAGTTCAATATTTACGTTTATGTTGTTTTCATCACACATTTTGTTGTGGGTAACATGTCACTAAACGTTATGTACTGAATTGTGATATTTATTTTAGAAAAGATTTATTTATCTTAATTATGGTTATTTTTTATTCAATGTCCCCTATGATTCAGGAGCAATATTTTATTACAATGACATCCTTTTGTCTTCGTATACTATATTACATTCACTTTCTTACAAGTATAAAAATATTATTGCAGGAATATCTAAGGAGGCGTAAAATTAGAAGTCAATGCAATATGTTGCTGACATAAATATTTTTCATGTAAACCCTAACGAAAAGTGGTCAGTTGCAAATCGAGAATTCTTAGAGAAGTTGTAAATATAATTTTTTAATTTTTTTAAGGAAAAGTGTAATTTCATATTTTAAAATAAAAGTTATACTTGTAATTGGTCTCTAATTTATGTATTAAGACAAGTAAATAGGAGTTTTACTGGAATGGTAAACACAATTTCCCTAAGCCATCGAGAGAAATTCCATAACATCATATATATGCATGCTTTATATATAGTCTAGATACATTCCTCAATGTGGACGGAATACAATTTTTCCAAAGTGAAACGAGAAAACAAAAATACCATTTCCTCTTTCGTTACATTCAATGTTACAATCTTAGAAACGCAATAGTAGGAGCCCGATTTCGATTTGCACTGAAAATGTTAGGTCCAAAAGATAATTACAACATATACGGCGTGAAACATAACTGGGGTTAGGTTCTCCAACATATGCTACGAGCCGAACTAGATTTAGTCACTCAAATCTATTTTCACATTGTGAACAGAGTATATACACTTTTTATGTGATTAACTATAAAACCACGTAATAACACATGCAATGATGCAAGAAAAAAGGTTTGAGAATTTTGGTTCAGAAGAGATTGCGTGGAAACATGGATAATTATGTGAAACGGAATAGAGGAGGTTGAATAAACACATGTGAATGGAAAGGGGGTCATGCAAATTGCGACTTTGTCTGAATTCGGTTGTGGGAGTGATGACTGATGAGGCAGTGCGCCTTTCTTGTGCCGCAGTATCTGCTCTTTACTTACTTGTTTGGCATATGCATCATCACCCACACATTAATGTGCTAACCTCTTAACTGAATACGCCTAATTTTTTTATTATTTACAACTTTTAAAGTTATTAGTTGTTTTTATGTGAATATAATAAATAATTTTTAAAATATACTATAAATAAAAAAAAAAGTATATTAATTAGGCAGTGAAGTTAATGGAAAAATCGTCATTTTGTGTCTACAACACTTGTTTTTCTTTATAATAGTATAGATTTATGTGTAATTGTGCATGAGAAAAATTTACAAAGATGAAGATATTATTGAGTTAAAATGATAATATTTTGACCTTTTTTCTCAATAAATCATATAATAATCTTTAGGAGTATTTGACTTTGAGCAATTGAGAAGCTAAAAGTGCTTGCATTTCAATCCCTCTTTTGGAATAAATATCTTAATTTGTTGCCAACCGTACTTGGGCTACAAAACACTAAAAATGGTGATAATTTGGGTTAAGCATGTGGTCGTTATTCAAAAGGTCGAAGAGTTAATAATCGTGTGCTTAGCACGTGTTTTTCTATCAAAATATTGACGACATCTGATTAAAAGATTAAAATTGACAAATTTTATAATTTATGTTATCGAAAATAGAAGTATTCTCTAACTAATGGAACGAAAAATGTATTTGGTCTAAAAATATAGAACAAAAAAATACAATTTCCCCTACAATTGAGGATATATATATATACTTATTCGACGTCAAACAATAAGAATTTACCATACCAACACAATATGAATTCAATTATTAATTTTGTCATCACTTCATCATTTTAATGGAAACATAAAGAATGTTCCGCGTACATTAGGAGAAATATGCCGATTATTATGGTCAAAAATAAAATAGTTATGGCGAATATGTACTAGTTCATCACGATTACACACATACTGATTAATTGTGGTCAAAATTTAAGTTTTCGCATTAATTTTATAATTTGACGTGGTAGATAAAATCAGTAATTACTATGATATTTGAGTTGTAATCATTTATAATATAGAAAATAATTGTTTTTTTTTTTTGTAGTGATGCGTAGGATGGATCTAGGACAACAAACCAGAACTGGAAGCATGCTACAATCATAGAGTTTCACTTGTCAATGACATTAAAAATCAGCTAGGAGAGGGATGTAGCAATAGACACATATATTATTACATAAACATGCTACCTTAATTGCAGTTTCCTCGTTTTATGAACACATAAAGGGGAAGTTAGGTTTTCCGGGTTGAACAAGAAATGGATTGATACCTCCCCCTGCCCTGCCCTATCTTCCTAAGTCATTACAAAGGGACCTTGACTTCCAACGTTGTGCAGCCCACATGCACGCTGCATCATTCATAACCTCCCACATTGCACACCTTTTGCTATTCTTTCATTTTCTCGCTTCACATCCTAATTCTACACCATAATTCAGTTCATTCAGTTACATATATATTTACATTAAGGGTAAATTACATGAGTTTCTATCAAATTTGATATAATTACGAATACTTATCATTAATTGAAAAATTATTAATACTCTCTTGATTTTAACGACCGTCTAATAGTTCTTTTTTTTTTAGAACACCGTCTGTGCCCAGACGGAGGGTTTGATAGTTCCCTACTTATTTATTAGAGTCTTTGAACAAAATCATGTACAATATAAAAAATAGTAAACAAAAATATTAGTCTCTATTAAGTTTTCTCTAGCTATCTGTCCAACAATTTTTTTTTTTTTTTTGAAAAGCCGTCGGTGCAGTGGCCCTACAACTAAATACAATTAACGCAACCCATGTACAACAAAAAAAAAAATTAGAAAAGAGGATTACAAACTCCCTGTACAATGTAAGCAAATTATCTGTGAAAACGAAAATTAGGTAGTAAGACGTCTCAACGAACAAGAGACGCCAAGTCTCCTTGTGCACATGTAAACACTTGCGATATCTTCTTCTGACATGCGTAGTTGGCTAAGAAATCCGCTGGTTTGTTTCCCTCCCTATAAATATGTGTAAACCTCTCACATCCAATCCTCGTTTTGAGTTTTCGATTTTGGGTGAGACGTTCTGAAAATTTCCAGTCCCCTTCTTCCTTCAATATCAACTGGAGCACCACCTTAGCATTTATCTCCGCCACCTATCTAACAATTTGTTCAATTTATTAGTCTCTATTAGATTTTCAATTATTTTTTGTGGTAAAATAATTAAAATGCTCTCGTGGACTATAAATTATAATTCTACTTATTTTAAAAAAATTGTGATTTTTTTTGTCTATGGATTAGGTTGACAAACTTTTTACAATTTTTAAAAATTTTCCACCAATCTTGTCCAATTTATATAGAAATTTTCAGTTTTTTTTTAAAAAAAATAAAAATAATACAATAAGAGCAAAGTTGACAATTTCAAACCTCCATTGAAAAATTACATAATTTCAATAAAACATCAATAGATACTCATAATTTCTCAAATAATGAGAGAGATTCATAACTAATCACAAATCAATTTCGCGGTGGCGCATGTTTTAAAATTCCAAAATTTTGCTAGAATTTTTGAATTAGTTCTGATAAGATCTTGATAGTGCTTAGGTTGCATACCATATATTATGACGTGAATCAGTAATTTAATCGAACATTAATAACCAATAATTACAAAAAACAACGAGAAACAAATTCATAAAAAACAGACAAACACCCATATATCTCATAAGGTTAGGACCTTTAACTTCACGCAGTGTCGCTTGTGTAGTTTGCCTTCTTTTTTATTCTTTTTTTTTATTATTATTTTATGCGATAAAGACACGATTATATTAATGAGAAACACATCGTTTCAATCAATACATCATTATAATTAAAAAAATTAAAATAAATTATAATAAACTTACATAAAAATGAGATGTATGGTGAGATTTGAACCCATATCTCAAATTTAGTTATGAAATCTCAGCCTTAACCATTGAGTTAAAACATTATTGATCTTATTTGTGAAATTATTAAATCTCAGGATTTTAACTACTAAATTAATAACCCGCTGTAAATTTGCCAAGCACCTAACTTATTACTTAAATCTGCTTCTATAATTACATGTAAATTTGTTGATAATGGGTCCATTACATCACCTATACGTAAAATAAATATTTCCTAGAGAAAGAATGAGTTTAAACAGTCACATTATTCCAATTAATGATCATTTTATCTAGCTGACAAATTATAACATGTTTGGCCTTTTTTTCTTTTTTTTTTCTGATATGGTTACAAATTATAAGATGGTTGAAAACAGAGACTTTGGTTCCTTCATTCTCTGGAGATACATGACTTATTGCTGAATGTATTTTCACACTGCTTTCTGATTCATAATATCCATCAACAGTACTGTCAATGATGTAAAAGTACAACTCAGAAATAATAACTAAAATTTGATATTCCGTCAATTAATTATACCTCTGCAGATAGTATTATTCTCAAATATTCGGAGTCATTATTGATCCAAGTTGAGAAAAATTCAATTTGAATGAGTGTTTGGGATCCAAAAAACCAGATGCACATTGAGCATGCTATGGAGGGTTCCCAACTAAGACCCTTCGACGATTAAGTACTCAGGGTGTAAACTCAAGGGAAAAAAGAGTATAATATTCTCTCTAAAAATGACGTACCTCAGGTTCTGAAAAATTTTTAAAAAAAAAAAATTAGTTCCTAAGTTATAAATAACTATAATTTTAAAAATAATGATATATCAATACCATCAACTATAATTAAATAAATTGATGTAAAATCTTAAATTTTGACCACTGTCAATCAATATTTATCACGATATCAGACACAAAACCACGGGGAGCAGAACATACGGCCAATAAACTGATTGTTGCATTTATGGCTGTAGTTTCCCTTATCAAATATGATCAAATGAAATAAGGATGTTGCCCTAATGCTCTTTTGATCATACATAAACTTCCATTCCGGAAAGTTTGGTCCAAATAATAATTAATAATTCGCTGTAAAATTTAATTAACAGTTTGAACATAAATTTAGTTAAGTGCATGTGTGTGCATTGCAGGATAGAAATGGAATACGTGATTTGACCCTCAACGGACTATTTGGGGCACAATAAGACCTGCAACAGACACAACTCCCACATTTTAATTATCTATAAAAATTGATTTTTTGTCAAAAGCTTACTATAACATTGTTACTTAATATTCACTATTAGATGTATGTGTGTTATGTGTGGAAATAATATTTTTGCTCCTATAAGTTATACTCATTTTACTTTTGGTCTCATTCATTAGGAAATTAGCACTTTTAATCTCATAACTTATAAAAAAAATTAGCACTTTTGGTCCTCATCCACTTTTTTATCTACAATTGAACAGTATAATGCACGTTGCCTAGCGTGTGATCATAACTATTTTTAGCTAGAGAGAAAATTAGTTTATTTTCAAGCTTGACACCATTTTTGAGAAAAATATAACTACATTTGACGGGCAAAAATAAATTTTGAAGGAAATTAGGACAAAAAATATAGTGATTTCTCTATTCTATCACAAAAATTGAGTCATATCCTTTCCATATTTTTATAAGTTGAAGCCAAGTAGAAACAACACAAAGAATCATATCTTCACAAGTTCAAGTAGGCCAAATAAATCATATGCTACTATTGGAAAAAAGGGCTAATTTTTCCTCCAACAAAAAATACTTGATAACAATGTGTTAGGCACGTGATCTACATCGTTAAATTGTAAATGAAAAAGCGCATGAGGACCACAGTACTAATTTTTGTAAATTATGGGACTAAAAATTAATCCCATAATGAATAGGACTAAAAGTGATATAGACCTAACTTTTTTGGACTAAAACTGTTATTTTCCCTTTGTTGTGTCCACATTATAGTTTTCATTTATATTGTGTAATATTTGTGAGACGAAGAATTCCACTGTTATTAAATACAATTTAGTCTTCATATTTTTCTTGTCTCATAATTCTTTTTTCACATACTCAAATTTTGTGTGAACAATTATTAATGACAATTTTGCAACGAATGTGATGAAATTAAGGAGAGCTTATTCAAAATTTGAAAATAAGTTAACAACTTCTTACTTTTCTTATTTTTCGTAAACATGGTTTTGCAATAATCATTAACCGTTGTTTTTGCAAGAAAGGCCAAACAAATATTTTGTTTAATCGTACTTAAAGAGCATTATATCACCAAAGTTTTAAGTTATAGCCGTTTATAATATAATGAAAATTTACTTTTTTTCTTTTTTTTTTTTTTGTAGTGATAAGAAAGAAAATCTAATTTCGATAAGACTACTTAAATAATCTGAATTTTTGTTCAGATTCAGTTAATGTAGTAGTAGTGATAGGCTGATATATAGCAGGTTGAAGTGGGAGTAGTATAATTAAAATACCTAAAATTATGGTAATGATGCATGATGTATAATACATGTCAATATAGCAATTATTGTGTAGTTATCATTTCCCTTTACTCCACAAAAATGAATGATCAGAATACTATTTAGTCAATTTTCTCTTGCCCCTTTCCGACCAATACTTCCAAATTCCAACCAACAAAATATACGAGGATGCAACAAAAATTACTCCCAACAAGTACTCTTGAAATGACTGAATTTCATATCTAAGCAAAACCTAATTGATGTTTCACTCTATTCAAATTGTCTTCCTCACCCCCAAAAACAATAGACTATGTAATCAAAACTCAAGTGACAGTGGAAGAATTTGTGTTGTCATCTTCATAAGTGATGGGATTTGTAAAAAAGTTATCATTAATTGTGTTAGTGAAATTAATATATATATATATATATATATACACATTATGAAATAACAAATTACAAAAAAATTATACAAAAATGAGACAAGTAGCCGGTGGAAATTTAACCCATGCATAACCTCGAAGCAATTTATGAGATCTTAACCACCACTAATATTAAAGATTATTGGTATATTATGCTTTTTGTTACTGTAAATAATTAATGACACACATGACTTGTATAGTTTTATTCATTAGAAAACATATATATAACTTTTTGTAATAACTATGATTATTATAGTCAAAGGCTAAAAGTTGTGGTAAATAAATCATGAAAAAATAATATTTTTTATCCTATAATTTAGGGTCTTTCCATTTTTGATTTCAATTATTACAATCTTTTGACTTTCGATTCCGTAACTTTCAATAAGTAACACTTTTGATCTTATGGTATTTTTTTTGTTAGATATTTAACAGAAAAGGCCGCGTGGGCTTAAGTGCACGAAACCAAAAATATTATTTTTAAAAGTTATGGGATCAAAAAGTAAGAATTTTGTAACCAATAGGACAAAAAATGTAAAGGTCCTATCAACCACGTGCCAATCATATGGTATTTTTTGTTAATATATCTAACGGGAAGTACCATGGGAGCAAAAGTGCTATTTTGGAAGTTACGAGACCAATCTCGTAACCAATTGAACTAAAATATGGAAAGATAGTAAATTATAGACGAGAAGTGTTATTTTTTTGAATAATCATTAGCCATAGTTATGCAACGACTATGACTCGTTTCAACAGACAATGCTATAACATTAGTCTTCATTAAAACTCATGGGGAATGCTTTGATCATGACTAAAAATCATAGTAAATGCTTTTATCATGGCTAAGATCTCAATAGTTATTAATTAATCGTGGCCAAAACTTAAAATTTTACGTTGTTTATTTAATCATAATTAAAAATATTCATTTACTATAATTTTTTAAACTCCATGAATTTATAATGTAGAAAATAGTCCTTTTTTTCCCCCTTCTTATTGTGTGTAGTGATTCGAAGGACAACAAATATACAGCCATTACTATAATTAAGTTGTAACTATATATACACATATCATATTTAGGATCGATAACTCAAATACAATCCTTATTACATTTAAATTTCTTTACAATTATATTATACCAAAAATAAAAATATCTATCCTTAGCAGTATAATGTTTATATTATAACCCTACATATATTTTTTTTATTTTTTGTTATCCGTTTGGAATATTCTCTTAGTCAAAATTGAACCATCCGACGTCATGATGATCATCAATATTTGAAATTGAGCAATAAATTCCGAAAACCTAAATATTATTATTATTATTCAAAATGAAAATTCATAATGCCGAAATCCCAACTACCAGAATTATAAGGATTGGACTAATCCTAGTATCATAACTACCCTCTTTTCTCTTTCTGCCATCCCACCTTCATTTTTATTACTTCCGCTCCAACAATATTATTAAATGTTTTAGTCACTTTTACTTTCAATTTTCAATCCCAAAGTAAAATTTTCTTTTTTTTAAAAAAAAAATAATAATTCTTCTCATACGTATTCGAATATCATAATACATCATAAATGATCTATCAATCATTTTTTTCATAATTTTCAAAGAAAAAGGGTATTTTTTCCATAGTAAATATTTTAGGCATAAATTAGACAAGCGAGGGTAAAAATTTAATTCGATTCAGACATAAAATTCAGATTAATCACATTGAACGCTATAATATATATAGTGCATCATTTATAAATACTTTAAGAAAATTATGAAATAAATTATTAAAACTTATAGTATAATTATTATGAACTTTAATGAAATTTAATTAAATTCAAATAATTGATTTTTTTTAAAAAAAATTTGAAATAAAGTAAGTTGTGATGGTATTTGCACGGCAAAGGCGTGACACATAGGAACCGTAAACATCCATTTCCACTCACATTTATCTTCGTCTTTATCAAACCCATCCCTTCTTTGTTGCCTTCTGCGTTCACCTGTGGTCCCCCCAACAGAACCCCGTAACCACGTGGTGCCTACTCATTGGCTTCTAATAATCACGCGCGTGTCCGTTTATTAATCGCCTAATTTTCCGCTGCTCCACTCCTGTTTTCATCATCATCATCATCCGCTAATCTCCTCCCTCGCAGCCCCATGCAATGTAACGTTTTGATTGGCTGTCACAAGATGCACCATACTGTAAAACCAGTTTAACCAAATTCATTTGGAAAACTATGGTCCGAATTTAATTTCATCCAATCAATTCAATTAGTAACATGACAAGTATAAATTACATATGTTACGTAATTATATTTTTTAAGATGTATATTCATGGCGTATATTGATTCATTTTATATACAATAATGAAAAAATTATAATTTTAGTTTTATAAATATAAATTCTGATAATTTTAGTTCTGTATGATAATAATTTAGGATAATTACATTCCCCTCTCTTGAAATTTAGTGTAATTATAAGTAGATCTCATTGATTTAAAAAATTACATATAACACCCGTGAGGTTTGCTTCCGTCTAACAAATAAGTCACTTCATTAGTCAAAGTTCACCTAAAATTGATAATATTAACAAAAAAAATTGAATGAAAAATTTATATTCACCCTCGATTGATTTATTGCAGATACACTTCCTCACATACATTAACGCATGAATACGTATAAGGATAATTTGGTTATAAAAGGATTTATAATTTAACCTACAATAAATCAGTGGTAAATATAAATTTTTTTTTGTTAATATATTCGGTGAAAATTTTGATATGGAGGGACTTATTTGTTAGATGGAAGCAAACTTTAGGAGTATTAAATGTAGTTTTTTAAACTACAGAGAGTTTAAGCGTAACTACCCCAAATCTCAAGAGAAAGGAGTGTAACTATCCCTAATAATTTTGTTCGAAATTTGCTAAAATGGCTGAAAATACAGTAAATTATGCTGGTGGAGTGCATGTCACTCATATATTTTTCTATCATTTTTATCCTCAATAAATTTCTAAGTTATATGACAAAATTATGGAAATACATTGGTAGAACTAAAATTGTCAAACCCTTATATTTAGACCGAGTAAAATTGTTTTTCCCATTATAATTTACACAAAAATGTTTATATTAATATAATTAATGGAGTTAGAATTTCTTGTAATTTCTCTGTATTTGGTAGCGTGAACAGAGGTTGGTATATACATATAAAAAGATTGGGAAGCCAACTCCGAGCAAAACATCTCAGCTTATGCTGTTTCTTTTCTTGGTACTGTACCATGCTCTTCTCCTTCTCTCATAAATTTCAAGTTCCCAAACAAGGTACTAATAGTCTTCTCCAGAATATACGTCGCCGGTGATTTACTGATCCAAATTAGAACTGATTGTCCAGATATGGAAAGCACCGATTCCTCCACCGGGTCCCAGCAGCCTCAGCTGCCACCGGGCTTCCGCTTCCACCCCACCGACGAAGAACTGGTGGTCCACTACCTCAAGAAGAAGGCCGCCTCCGCCCCTCTCCCCGTCGCTATCATCGCCGAAGTTGATCTGTACAAATTCGATCCCTGGGAACTTCCAGGTAAGATGCCTTTTGTACGCTATACGTAGTATTCTGTTGTCTCTCTGTTTAATTGTTATTTCACTGTATTAGCCTGTGAATTTTTTTTCCAGCTAAGGCTACGTTTGGGGAGCAAGAGTGGTATTTTTTCAGCCCGAGGGACAGGAAGTACCCGAACGGGGCGAGGCCGAACAGGGCGGCAACGTCGGGGTACTGGAAGGCGACAGGGACCGACAAGCCGGTGCTGACGGCGGGGGGGACTCAGAAAGTTGGGGTTAAAAAAGCACTGGTTTTCTACGGCGGGAAGCCTCCTAAAGGAATCAAAACCAATTGGATCATGCACGAGTACAGGCTCGCGGATAACAAGCCCAACTGCAAGCCTCCAGGCTGCGACAAAAAGGGTTCTTTAAGGGTAATTAAAACCAGCGATGGCGGCCCGCCCATGTTAATTTCATCACTAGTTTTTGTCTTAATTCTGATCTTGTTTTTCCATTTTACGGGCAGCTTGATGATTGGGTGCTTTGTCGGATTTACAAGAAGACCAACGCGCAAAGACCCATGACTCAAGAAAGAGACGATCATATAAATGATATGATTGGTTCGGTTCAGCCAACTCTGTCACTGCCGCTCGGACAACATCAAAAGATCCACGGAATCAAGGCTTCCAGTTACGGGTCATTGCTGGAAAGTGATGATAACTTGTACGAAGGAATGATGAACAACAATGAATCAATGAATTCTCATTTAGGTTCATCTGCAGACCCTAATCTCCTCCAGGGCAAGAGAACGCTGCCAAATTTGTACTGGAACGAAGAAGGGAACGCAAATTCTCCCCCGACAAAAAGATTTCTTGCGGAGAGTTGCGATGGCAGCATTGGCAGGGCGGACGAAACGACGACGAGTTCTATAGCCACCATTCTCAGCCAGCTCCCGCAAACTCCATCTCTGCAGCAACAAGCAATTCTAGCGGCCGGCGCCCTCGGTGACGGGGTTTTCCGGCAACAGCCATATCAAGTGTCCGGCATGAACTGGTACTCGTGATTACTGAAAAGACCTGCCAATTAACTGATCTGTGGGAAAAATTGCTGGACTTTGAGAATTTTGTTGCTAGGGAAGAAGACATAAAGATTGATCAGGTGATGTTTATAATTAATTTCCGAATTTATATATATATCTTTATAATTTTAGGATAGGTGGGGTGGTATATATTAATTAACTGTCAATTTTATTTTCAGTATTATAATATATGATTCATATATATATATACACTATATATTATATGTTTTTGGTCATTGTAGATTGGAAATTATACAAAATCTTGTATTGACGTTGTTGTAGCTGCTGGGCAAATAGCTAGGGACAAGAATCAGATTATAGATTTTATTGTTCTTCTGGGAAGCAGTAATAAATAGAATTGATGTATGTTCTAAGAGTTAAGACATGCAAATATGTGTTTAATTATGCTTATTAGTGTGTGTTTTTTAATTTCATTGTTTCCATGATTGTCCTGGTACGAAACTGCATACCTTGCCTAAAATCTTACACACACACACACACACACACATATATATATATAGAGAGAGAGAGAGACCGACTGATCATAGTTTGAAGTCCTGATTGAAGGAAGTGGTGATCAGGCATGGGTTTGGGATTCTTTACATCTCAGAAAACCCTAATTAAAATATGTAGCTAGTAACTGTATGTACCTAGAGCTCTCTCTCTCTCACTCTCTCTCTCTTTTAAGAAAAATAATATTTTCGTTTTATTTATTTTTTTGTGGAGACAATAATCATAAATTAAGTTCACATGTCATGTGCATAAGCATGTCACCTCGAGCTATATATATGTTTAATAGTCAATAATTAACATATTTTACAAAGGGTAAAAATATTTTACCATTCCAGGTGTGCCCGTTCTTAATTATATTTTACCATCTGAATTTCTTCTTCCTTCTTCTTCTTTTTAACTTATCATCTCAATTTTGTGAAATTTGTAAATTACTATATATATAATCAATTTTTTATTGGTTTTTTTGTCGAAAAAATATTACATATAGTGCACATATTCCATGCAGATATGATAGTTGTAGCATATATATATACATTATAAAATTGATTACTTTCTCCATTGAATTCAATACATCCACGAAATTTTGAAAAATAAATTACATTTTTACCCAAACTTTAAATATTAAGTCTTGATTCGATTCGATTCGATTCGATTATTTAAGAATTTCATGAAAAAGGCAGATAAGACTTTAATGTTTATCGTGAGGAGAATAATGTTTACTGATCAAAGAAGAGGAATCTCTCAACTTTAATTACTTCTTGTCTGATAAAGTAGTTATAATTTCTGGAAAATTGGATTATAATTTTTTTCTTCTTAAACCCAAAAAAAAGGATGAACACAAATAGAGTTGAAAGATAGGGGGAAATAGCAGATACTTTTCCCACATGAAATGCAGTTAAATATAAAATAGACAGGAATTAAATTAAAAGAAAGGGAAATTCAACTAATAATATGAGCTGTTATAATACATCTTCTCAAGGAAAGTATAACCTTCCCAAAATTGAGCTATTCTACATTATTCACATGCCATCATTTTTCTCTGCCATATTCAAAATGAAGCTGGACATAGTAAAATAGCTTTTGATTAATTCATCTCTGAATAGCATTCTATATATGAAATTAGGAATAGAAAAAATTAAAAGAAAAAATCAGAATTAGCCCTATTTATCTTAATTTGTCCTAATTAATGCCAGCTTTCGTGTCCATCATCTTCAAGATTTCCTTGGCTTAATGTCTGAAAATGAATTAAGTTACAGATGTATATTCCGGTTGTGGGTGTCCTTTTCCAGCCACTACAAAAACAGACCAGATTTGCGACCAAAAAAATAATAATAAGCGTCAATTTTAGTGAATATTCTCACTGATTTTATATATTTATTACAAGAGAATTTTTATTTTATAGTAATTAATATTTTACAAAGTTTTTACTATTAAGAATTAATTAGTGATGAATAATAAGTGTCGTCATTATATTGTATTATCACAATACATGCACTACTATAATTATCTACCAGGAAGACTTTGTACATAATTTTTATTATTAATAATTATCTAATGACAATATCGATCAAAATTATTGTCATTTAATATATGTGTTTAATGATAATTTTTAAATCGTCAGGTGATACTTTGTCACTGATATTGTATTTTTTTGCAGCGAGCAAAAAGCTGGGCTACTTCGAAAATGGCTTCTTTTTTCCTTTTTTCATGACTAATTTTATTTGGATCTTGAAATTCAGTGAGAAAATATTAATGAAAGAATATTATACTTTAAATTATATGATTTCGTATTTTTAGTCCTTTTTCTTTTTTTAAATCTTTTATTTTTTTGGAGGTCCCTTCATCCAAACATGTCATTAGGGACCATCTCGTCTATCATCAAAAGAAATCGTTATCTATAACGTGAAAAAAATTACTATTGCTAATTGCATTCTCATTTGAGGAAAAAGTACAAAACAACTTTAATATGATATTTCAATTTCACAAGTGCCAAATATGGAAAATAGATCATGCCTCTCATAGACACTAAATATATAATAATATTAAATTTTTTAAAATTGTTAAATATTGAGTCGTAGTAACTTTGATTTCATATCATAATACAATTTTCAGAATTTATGAGTGCGAAAAAAAAAATCTAAGTAGTTATTTCAAAAGTAAACGGCCCCAAGAGTTTGAGTTTCTCTCGTACGAGAGTCCTACTTTACTCGACTTGTAGATCGATTTGAGGCGGGTACTGTGAAAGGAACCGGCGAGAGTTTTGGTGCCTTTCCTCCAAGTACAAAGCCTGAGTGACGGAGAGCTTTGGGTGGTTGCTGGACGATTCCTCGTACGAGACAGAAACTTAATATATCCCTTACATCAAATGTACATAAAATGACAGGAGAAATTATTATTTTAAAAAGGGTCCACGAAATTTCTGAGTTCTTGAGGACAATTGATGGAACAAACAAAGGGGACTTGGTATGAAACAGACATATACTAATGATGGGGTGGCTAGGATAAGGCTGTGGGGGCTATGATTCAATAATTGTCAAGAATTTGGACACTTCATAAATGAACTTAACATCATCCTCAAATTGTAGTTGGGCTCCTCCTCCTACTACTCCTACAAATGCATGTGATATGACAACCTGAATCAGCATTCATAATCATTAACAACTTGGCAAATCATAATTAATTCGAATTACTAGTAAGTGCACAATTAAGTCTCATGATCATGGTTTGATTTATATAGTGTTTGAGAGTTTATGAGATATTATAAGATTCGTTTTACTTTTTTATGAATATATGATGGAGTTTATGAGATTTAAATAGAATGTTGGGAGTTTCTAAACTGTATTAGAAAAAGTTAAGAGCTTTTGACTTATTTAAATTATAATAAGCTGCTTCAATCTTAGTCATTAATTATGACTTTATATTACTAATATTTTGTAAGTGATATAATCTTATTTATTTCAATACTTTAAACTTTCATTTTTAAAATAAAATCTAATATTTTATAAATTCAAAAAAAATTCTTCCCAATTGGGAGTAGTGTAGGCTCTTGCAACCTAAAACCAAACATGTTAACAATTCAAAACCCAAATGAGTAAACAAGTAATCGTAAGGGATAAAGTGAAAAATGCGTAGTAAAATAGATGAGAAGGCCATTTATATTGGATCCCATGACGAAACGCCTGCATGTGGGCTTATTGCTCCTTTCCTCCCCTTTTTAGGGGAATTTTGTCAGACATTATCTCAATATAGGCAACCATATAAGATGAGAAATAAAAGTAAAAAACGGTGATGGCCCAGTCCAGCAAAAAGGTGCATTAAGAGAATAAAACTAGCCCATAAATGAAAATAAATATTTGTGATTACTTGTTAGGTTTATTTATTCAAATTTTAAACCCAGTGGGTCAATACTCCTCATTATCATTTCCCACCACAAACAAGTAATTAAGTATACAATCAAGCCTAGTAATCACTAATCAGGCGAAGTCGATGTCAGTGCAAAATATAAAATAAATTAATATTTATATATCTGATTATAATAATAATAAAAACAATTATTACTCAAAATCAGGGTGTTTTTTAAAAGTATTAAGTTTCTAACTGATAATTGTAATGATGAATAGATAGAAAAAGAAGGAATTAAAAGGGGCGTTTTAGTAAAACTATATTAAAACACGTCAAAAGTTCCTTGGTGTTTTATTAATAATAACCTGAATTTTTAAGAGCAAGAATGAAAAATTAGGAGAGTTAGTTTTATTAGTGTTAATTTACAGAAAAAATAGAAAGTCAAAAAATCAGAGACATAACGAGTAGTATGAATGTTGTTGGAATTGGTCTAAACCTCCACCACTATATATATTTCGTACGGACCATCATTTAGCCGTACATCCAAAATTCTAACAGCATTCACTGACGGTTCCACTTTGGACAGCCACAGAATTCAAACTGGAAATAAGAAAATGAATGATTCCCACAACCTGTTGTAATTAGTCAGCAGGGATACTACACCTCACTTAAAGTATAGGATACGATGGATGGATGTTCGTGATATGAGTATGCAATTGATATACAATATGTGTCAGCATCGTTAGCCTGGAGATGAAAGGTTTGGAAAGATACATAATCTTATTTCCACATACAATATGATACATGATCATATGAAAAGTTTGAAACAGACACATAACTTTATTTCAACATACGACACTGACACATGATCAACACCCAGAGAAAAGGGGACGAACGAATGCATGACTTTATTTCCACAGACGACGCCAGATAACACTACAAAAAGTCTGTCCAAGACCTACATAGTTAAAAAATTATCTACTGGTTTAGGAAATCTCATTTTTTGTATAATAACTTAGGCCATGTTCACTTTTGGTCCCAATGAAATCTCAAATTAAGGACAATATCTTATATTTTGTTTCACTTTTAGTCCCACCATTAAATAATTGATGAAAATCACAAAAAGTGAGACTCATGTGGCCGCTAAGTGCGCATTTTGAAGGAAAAAATAGAAATGTGCCTATTATAGGAAAATATTATTTTTGATCCCATAACTTAGTTCTTGTTTACTTTTAGTCCTAATGATTACGGAATTCTCACTTTAAGGACAATAACTTATGATTTTTCTTACTTTTCATCATGTCGTTAAATATTTAGTGGAAACGGTCATGCGATACTCACTTGGTCATTAAGTTGGGGTGTGTTGGAGGAATTATGGCATGTGAACAGTACATGATTTGTTTTTGGAGGGATTATAACTACAACTTTTGGCAAGAGAATGAAATAACAAAATTAAGACTGAGACTGTTCGGGTCCTTCCAAATTCCTGAGAAATAAACTTTTCAGACTAAAAATATAGCTTCAATAAGTGATTCAACTGCTGCAAAACCAAATATCATATGTTACTGCAGTAAAAAACCGTGTATGAGAACCTCGTAGATGAGTTCGAGTTCGAAAAAAAGATTTTACGGCCGTTACAATATCACAAGTCCAACAGAATGGAAGAAGTGTTGTCTGTGATGAGGAAAAAAAAATAAAATTTCTCTCCAAAACGAACACTTAATGACCACATGAGTTTCACGTAATTATTTTCGTCAGTCAATTAATGGTTACATGAGTACCAAAAATGAGATTCTCAGTATCGTTCTTCACTCTGATCTCAATACTAGAAGATCCCTCCATTGTTGTTAGTACTCTTTAAAGTGAGAATCACATCTGGTAGAATTCTCACTTTTCTCATGCACATTTTTTTTTTTTTTACCACAGTAACATGTGATACTTGATTTTGTAACAATTGAATTATTTGTTGAAGTTATATTTTTAGTCTGAGAAGCTCAATTTTTGCAAATATGGAAGGACCCAAAATGATATCAACCCTAATTCAGTCATAATTTTTTAAAATCAATAATAATTTAAACAAATTTGGACAATTGAGTCATGTTCCTCTCAACTCAAATTCTTTACCACCCTATTTGTCCTACAATAGTAGTTTTTTCCAAAGACGAAATGGTAATTCAACTTTTCTCTTTGACAAACTAGTTCTTCCTTATTTCCAACTGTATTAAATTAGGTAGCATTAGTTAGACCCAGATATCTTGTCATGTCAGGATAAGTATAACCAGTGTTTAAAATTCAACCCAAACCGTTTGGTCGGATCGCTCGAATCGCTGATCGGGCAACAAAGTGGGTCGGATGAAAGGCAAAACTCGATGAGGAGTAAAAATTGTCTTTTTTTAAGAGAACCGTTCGATCCTGCGGTCCAACTGTCGACCCGCTTGAACTGGACTTACGTCAATCGAACCGGTCAGGTTGTAGAAGGGTATCATAAAAATCCCTAATTGTTTTTTTTTTAAAGATGTTGCATGGTTAAGAAGCAATTGTGTGACTTCAAAATTTTATGTGCAATTTGAATTAGACAATGTTGATAGGGTTATCTTTTTATGATTTGAATAATTAGAATAATTTGTGTAAAGTCATTGGTGTTGGACATTTATTTGATATTTTGGAACTTGTATTTTGGGTTTGGCTTGATATTTATTATTTGAAATTTTTGTATTTTTATGCTACATTTGTTGTATTAGACTGTTACGTCTCTATTTTATGTTATTTAATTATAGGCATATATTATCGAAAATATTAATTGTAAAAAGAAAAATATTTAAAAAACAAATTTTTTAAGTATATTTATATTATTTAATATTTAAAGATAATATTTATATATTTTATAATTATTTATGACATATATATAATGTTACCTTCATTTAAAATTGAAGCAATGACCCGTAATTCACTGAATTTTTCAATTTGATTATGAATCCGAATTTTAAAACACTGAGTACAGCTAATTGCCCTTCAAATTCAACTTTTATATTTTAGTATTCAATAATTAATTAACGAGTTTATAGTTTGCAATATTTAATAAGTCGAAATACTCTATTGAATGATCTTCTATTATATGTTGACCATTACATCCTTAAATAAATATTACCAACTAATTTGAATGAGTGCAGCGGAACAGAATTAAACAAAATCATAAATCTTATAGTAATAATTAAAATAACACGACATCCAGACTTTGAAGACAATTAACAATATTTAGGCTATAACGCATTACACATGGCTAATAAATGCACTGGTTCCGAAAGTCAGTAGACCCACCACGCAAAATAATAAATATAAACATGATGATTGCTGCCTAATAATTTTGACAGTCGATATAGTCTAGCTAGATACCTTTCAACGCTACCACTCAATAAATATATTCACCACTTGAAACAATATCAAAATAATACCTATATATTATTATATTCGAGGTTATGGGTTGTAGCTTCACCAAAGATTATTAAAAAAGTTATTATTAATTGTAATTTGTATTTGTAATAAATAATTATTATTAATTATAGATAAATAAAAATCGATGCAAAAATTTAGCTTATATAACATGAAAATTATTTTTAACATGAGTTTTAATCATGGAAAATATTTTAGTCGTACTCGAAAAAACATCACGGTCACCACGTTATTTATTATGATTATTTATTTTTAACCATAACAATTAGCCATGATTAATTTTTTTAATACGTGTAGGAATTTTTCTCATTATATGTGATTTTACTGTAAATTTATTTTGTTATTTTTAGTTATATAATGTATTGGTTAAGTTATTAAAATATTAATCTAATTAATCATGTAGTTAAAATAAATTGTACCCTCCGCTCATAAAATTATTTGAGAAATACTTATTCATTACTATATGTTAATTAATTCAATTATCTTTATTGTTCTCTTATTTAAATTTAATGAGAGAAAATATTTTTACGTCACAAAATAGTTACCTAGCTATTAAAAATGTAATTAATCATATATATATTTAATTAACATGTCGGTATCTTTTTTCGATATGGTTTTTAAATAATTGATTCTAATTTAATTTTTAATATACTTTATCTTTTTCAATGAGAAAAAATTAACCAAAAATCGATTTTTAAAAAAAATAAAATAAAATTTACATCTGTGAAGAATAAGAAAAATCGAGTGTTGTTGACATGGTCAACCAAAGCGTGTTTAACCCTGACATTAGGAAGACTCAAATTGTGAACACGCCTTTTCTGAATTTAGAAAGATAATCACTCATCACATCGATGCTTACTATATATAAAATCCAGCCCAAAAATTCTGCGCAACACACACACACCACTCCGCTCCACATCCAAATACAGCAAATCTCTCTGCTATTTCTGCGCTCGTGAATTCCTTATACTCCATCATATGGAACATACCGCGAAGAGGCTTCCGCCGCCGGCGAGGCCCCCCGCCTCCGCCGTCAGAAGCGTATCCGACAAGAATTTCAATATCCGGAAGAGATATCCCGCGTCTTATAGATCTCATAATTGCGCCTACAGAGTTTCGACAGTTCCTGGTTCCCGATACCGATTCGAAATGGCCGTACCTGAAAATAGGTTGCGGCGAAGGCAGGCGAGCAAGGAGATCGTCAGGAGAGCGTTGGCGCCGCCGTGTCAGAGGCCGAGCTGGAGGTGGCGGAATTTCAGGCCGACGCCGAGCCGGTTCTCCATTATCTCTACGGCTTAAGAAATTTTCAAACTTTTTTGCCCTCGTAGAAACGGAAAGCTCTTATGAACTTTCCGAAAACAGAATTTTGTGACTAGTGAATTGATGTATAAGCAGAGGCTGTATATGTTTTGAATTACTTTTCTTTTACTAAATAAATTATATCTCGTGACTTGATCGGCTCTTCTTCTCTTTGATTAAGATGAAAATCTCTGTCGCTGATAGGGATTTATCTGTTGAATTTTCGTCATTTCATAACTGAAATCAGTTTCTGAAAATTCATAGGCTTCGAGAGTTTGTCAGTTAGATGTTAATTTCAATTCTCTGAGCCTGTCTCTTCATCAAGTCTTCAATCCCCCAAGTTAAAGATTTGCTAATTAGGAACAATATCTGGAAAATCAAATTTCAATCTCATCTGTATTTCGATCAGACAACAAGCAAAATATAATTTATCAAGGTACAATAATGTGTTTTCAAAATGTGTAAAATAACCTATGTAAAATATAAAACAGAAAATATGATTTTAGAAATATAGCAAAACACTCTTTCGGATCGTGAGGTGTATCACAAGCACCTTTCATGTAGCTTGGGCTTAATTTTTAACAATAAATCAATTTTATATCTTAATTTATGAACCGTTAATTAAATCTTGCTTGATATACATCGAATAGTTGAAATTTATAGAAAACAAATCAACGGTTAGATTTCATTAAACTTGAATCAAGGTCTAAATTTAATGCACAATTCAGTGGTCCGGATTTCATCTAATTTAAATTATTGGTCCAAATTTAATATATAAATTTTTATCATATTTTATTTATTAAATATGAATAAAATAATTAAATATATTAAAAAAATTAAAAATATTGTCTTCAAGAGGGGGTGTTCAGCTATATTTTTTAAATCACAGTAGAGTTATTTGCTGTTTTATTTTTTATATAAAAGTATTTTACATATTTTTAAAAATACATGGAACTAAATTGCATTTTTACCCTATTTATGATCATACACAGCTGAATTGAGTTTAGACAAATGCAATTGGAACAAAATTTTAATGGAAAAACACAGAATTCCAGCTCCTTGCCACCTACTATCTGTGTGGTAGGAGACTATATCTTAATGGAAAACTTAATGACGAGTCTTTACTTTGCAATCTTTTTCAAAAGGAAGATATTTGGAAGCATTTGTGGGTCTTCCCGTACATTTGTTTTTCAAATATTGTTGCGTGTCTTGGGGCGTTCTTTCCAACATTGTTAGACAGTGAGGAGGTTAATTTCCCAACCATCGTTTAGATTTACGGTATCGATTATAATATGAACAGGTGTTGTGTCACTTTAATAATGATGTATGAAAATATTATCGATGGTATGAAACCAATATATTATAAAATACTCAAAGGTTTCTAAAAGGGAAAATAGTAAAATTATAAATATATACAATTATAACAAATTAATATTTAATACTACAAATAAAAAAAATTATAATTTAAAGTATGGTTAAATTAATCATAAAAATGTTTAAGAAATTAATACATAAAACTAAAATATAAACACACGAAAAACAATCAAGATTGTCTAGACTACATTTATTCCTGGAATAAGTGAGAATTAAATAAAAGTTGTCTAGCATTATAAGTTGCATAATGATAGAAATATAAGTAGTTTAAAATTGTTAGTAAATCCATACAATTCCTGCATGCAGTTATATGTGTTGAAGCCTGATGCCATCTCCCACTTTCAAATCAAATCAATGCACTTTCTTTATCTCATCTGTCTCTGCTGGGGATGATGCTGACATAATTATACATTTGATAAATACAACATGAGTTTCTGTTGGCGACTTGCATATATCTTCTCTTTTCCCAATCTTAATTATACTTTAAAACCAAAAGCTTTAACGGCGATGATGAATTTCCAGAGCTTGTACACAAAGACAGTTATGCAACAACTGATTTTGTCCGTGATTAGATGTCCAACGTACTGCCCATATATATCTACCCCTATCACAACTTTTTACCCTTGTAATTTTGCATCAACATATGAAAAGCCCTGCAGCTCCAGACTTCTTCAGAGCGAAATCATGGTTTGCTGTCGGACTAATACAGTGAATATATATATATATAATACATGATGTTCCTCTTTCTTCGACAAAGCAATGGTAATGCTGTCCCTAACCCCAACCCTAAGAATGTGGGCACAAAAGATAAAAGCAGCTTTATCACACATGTGAGTAAAGCATATATATGTGAATCCCACACTCTGTAGTGTCGTTTTCTTCACTTGCTATATTACTATTCATAAACTCCCTTTTAATTTCTGTTTGGCAATCATAACTCTCAGCCCTCTATCCTATGTAGCATTTTGAAGATCAACCATGGGAAGTTTTCCAAATTAAATTTTATCATACTTGAACTAATTATATAATAAATATAATATATTTGTTCTGTAATTTATGTATAATTTAAAAAAATAATCAATTATACAATAAATATGTCATATATAGTAAATAATTAACCTGATTTGGATAAAAAAATTCAATTCAAAATATATATTTACAATTCCCAGACATGACCATATCTGATATGATCTACATTAGTATTTGATGTTTTACACGTAAAGAGGTATCTGGTTCCACTTGGTATCCCCAGACCTATTTAAGTTTTTTCTACCTCATACAAAACCGAAAATTGGAAAAACTAACAAAATACGTAGTGCTGACGTCGCTTGGTTCTTTGTTTAGGGTCAACCGAGGTGGTTGAATCTCCAATCTAGTCTCACTTCAGCGGACCCCATGAAGTGCTGACGTGGCTTCCTAAAGGATACGATGTGGCTGCTTACCATGAACGCCGTCACGCTCTCCGACACCCTGATCTCCTCCATCTTCAGCTCATTCAACCTCTGCACGTACTCCGGCACGTGCACGTTGTCCCACACCACCGCAAACCCGCCGGGCTTCAGCACCCTCACCACCTCCCCCAACACCCTCATCCGCTCAGCCGCCGCCGCCGCCGACTTCGGCCCGAACTCCTTCCCCACCGTGTGCAGGAATGCAGCCGAAACCACCACGTCGAAGTAGCTGTCGCCGAAGGGCAGTGTTCTTGGGTCGCCTGACCTGCACGTGACGTATTCCTGGACGCCCTCGAGACCAGCGGTTCTGAGGGTGCGAGTGGGGTTGAGGGCCCTGTTTTCTGCCTGTGTTCGGGTCGGGTTTAGCCCAACAACCCGACCGGAGGATCCGGACTTCTTCAGCTGCAGGGCGACGGTGTTGAGCAGGATACCGCGGCCGCAGCCGAGGTCGAGGGCCTGCTTGACGGAAGACCAGTCAGGGACTGAGGAGACAATGCGCTGAGCCATCTCCCAGTGGAGCGACACGGCGGAGTACAAGAAGTTGCTTGCGGCGAAGAAGAGGCAGACGGCGGAGAGGGCCGTGACCGAGCCCGTGAAGCCGGCGGCGAAACGGGCGGAGGCTGGGCCTGGGAGGAAGTGCTGCAAGAAGTAGCAAGTGGGCTCGAAGTAGAGGAGCAAAAGCACTGACAGAACGGAAAAGCCTATGGCATGGATGAGGAGAAACAGTGGGGTCTGCCAATCATCCACTCCGTAGATAGCATAGATCTGCGTCCAATCTCTGCTCGTTTTCCCCATTATCTTGTAATTTTCTTACTTGGGATTCCAATTCTGCACGATGTTTGTGAAATCTAAGGAAGATACATGGGATTAGTGGGAAAGGAGGAATAGAGTAATCAAACTTACAGGTGAAGAGCAGAGCTGAGCTGAAGAAGAAGCTTAAGCGGCTGACTTTGTCACTGTTGGCAAGACAAGGAAATGGCAGCTGATGATTTTCTTGGAGCTTTCGGTCTGTGAGTGTTGTCAAATTAGTGCAACCAAGTTCAAATTCTGAACAAGCTAGCTAGTTTCTTGATAGCTTAGAGAGATGAAAATAGTTGCCGTGAAAGAGCAAAAAAGTTGAGAGCTTTCACTAGCCAACAAGAAATGAAGCTGCTGCAAACTTAATATCAGATCCGAGAAATACAGGAGAATGATTTGGTGATCCCAACAAGGCAAGATTGATGAACACCAGAGGAAAAGTACAGTTTCTTATCAGTAGTTTCAAGAAAGAAGGGGAGAGAGAGAGAGAGAGAGAGAGAGTTAAGGACACTGATCAGTGGGCTGTAAGGTCAAGTTGAATGAATACACACACGTACAAAACGGGCAGCTTTTCCGATAAAAAATCAATCAATAATTCAGAAAAAGATGAGAGGTGTGGGAGTACAAATGCTTGCAATCATGAAAACCTCTGCAAATATGCAGACGGATTGATTCTTATACTGTTGCATGAAGATACATGTATATATATCGATGGTGAAAGAATTGAAGAAACTGATCTGAGGGTGCTGAATCTTTAAAACGTTATCACGCGTTTTGTGATTTGTCGGGTTATGGGAATGTGCGCGAGCGCGAGTGGAGAGTTTGTTGGGGCGATTGGATTTTCCAGGGAAAAGCACAAACTTTTTCAGAGTGGGAGTGAGTGAGGTACGCGGACATGGAAATTATTGGCTTTTCCTGATGCTGCTGCTCTTATGTGTTTTCTGTATCTACGCCCATCTACTTTCTACATCTACCATTTTTTATTTGATTCCATTAAATTTAAATTAAATTAAATATTTTGATTTCTACAAATTGGTACTTTAGTGATTAATTAATTACTTTTTTATTTAAATTTACGCATTCAATTTTTATACGGGATATCGAACTCACAATTTTATGTAGGTGTATGATGAGTTTGATCATAGCCCATTTATAATATTTGACACAATATAAAATGAGTGTATTTATTAGTACATGTTGGTGGAACTGCATAATCAAATTGGATCGCGGGTAGAGGTATGGTGAGTTATGTCGAAGAAGAAAAGATCCAATTGAGTGGTTTAGGATTACAAGATTGCAGATAATAATTTATCTTATGCTCGAATCTGCAATTTTTGTCATACTGAACTCGAGTTCGATTTATTTGCATTCTACATGTTACGCCAAATTATTGGTGAGAACTCATAAATGCAACTTTTATATGTCTGAGGAAGTCTATAAAGTTTTAATAAAAAAAGCAGCAGCATCCACGTCCTAAAATCATCTAATTTTGCGTAAATATTAAGTCTGGCCGACTTTTCACCGACTTGTGCTCCTATGAGCTACGTCCGAAGAGAGAGTGTGCCGGGAAAAAAAAAGGAATTCGAATTAGAAGAAATTGAAATCAGTGTTAAAAAACAAACCAAAAAAAACTCTCATATTTTGTCTTTTCTTTGTTATTTTTTTATTAATTAATCGTCATGGTATGTCGTCCCTATGTGCATGTAAAAAAAAAGTAACATAAAAAATGAAAGAAAAAACAATCTACTTATGAGTATATTGACATAATAAAAAATTAGTGTCGCGGATGTCATAAATTGTTGTTTATGAGTAATTTTTTTTTTATATTAGTATAAATTATTAAATGTTGTAGGACATTATCCAGAAAATAGCACTACGTGACAAGATTCTTTGAGGATTTTATGTTAAAAAATGCCATATCAAAATAATATTCGAATTATATTTTTATCATGAAAAAACATGTCAAATTATCATTAAATATGCTTATGTATGTAGGAGTAGTTGGAATATGTTGGTTGTACATTGACTTTGATGTTTGACAAACTAATCCACATATACATATATGTATTGTTGGGATAAATAACTAAATAATTATCGACAAAATTTCAGTTAAATTGTACTTATTTATTCATACGGAAATAAGAAGTAAATTGCATCGCTTTTATATTTTCGTGTTATTAGGATTTGATGAAGGAATTTAAGATATATTACTATATGATTGGAGGATAATTTGACTCCATATATTTATATGATTCTATTAATTACTTCAAATTTATGTGAATATTTTTATTGTGAAGTAATATTGTATCTCATATTTTATTTAAGGATTAAATGCAATTTTTGTTCACAAATTATAATCAAATTTCACTTTAGGCCTTTAATTTTCAAGGGTTCTAAAAAGGTCCTCTACCTTTTGAAATTGCTCAATTTTAGGACACTAGTCACCGAGTTTTGTCCAAAGTCACTGGATTTTGACACGCCATGTCAGCTTCAGGTGTTATTTTTCGACGCTTTGGACAAAATTCGGTCACTGGTATTCCAAAATTGAGCAATTTGAAAAGTTAGAGGACCTTTTTGAAACCCTATAAAGTTAAAAGACTAAAATGAAATAAGACTATAGTTAGTGGACGAAAATTGCACTTCATCCTTTATTTATTGTAAACATATGATATTATGCATATAAGATGTTTTTTAATATGTAAATTATATGAATACATATTGAATGTATATATTTATTAATTGAATTCACTATGATTAATTATAATGATTAAATCAAAGTAGATAATCTGGTGAATACTAGTTATTTATAGTTATATAAAATTTATTTATTAGTTGTTATTTTTTATAAACGAGTTCAAAATATTAACTACATGTAAAAATCAAGTGAAATATTTTGACCATGTGCTAATATAATGACAAATAATAATTAATCAAGATTATTTATCATAATCTTTTAGTCATAATAATTTTGAATGTAGGAAATTAATTTATTTTCTTCCAGAAGAACTAATATAATATTATTTTGTGCATTAGGTAAGTCATGGAACTATTGTAATTTTCCTAAATTCTTGTTTAATTAATATGGTTCATAGAGAGAGAGTTTTCATGTCAACTTTGACATTGTACACCAAATTTGACGGTTGATACTTAAATATATATGTAAGAGTTAAGCGCTAACAAACATACGTTGACAACTACATATACCCAATCTCCCCTAGAAAATTTGTCTTATTCTATGTTTTAATATTTAGTTTAGATTAAATTTAATCAGACCTAAATTACCTACGGAATCGAAAAAATATATCTAATAATTATTACATGAAAAATTCATTATATTTATTATATAGTTGATTTTATCTAATAAATTTGCTCAAGATGAAAACTTACGAAATGTTTGGATTTGTTCGTTTGAGTGTTCTATTTTGTGTTTTGGAGATATAGAGATAAATAAGTGTGTGATGAAAATAGATGGTATGTTTGAATTTGTGTTTTAAGGTAATTTAAAATATTTTTAAATAAGTGGTAAATATTTGATGTTGGGATTTGGGAGACAAAAATCACTAATATTGTATTTTTTTGGAGAAAAAAATTATTATTTATTGTCAAATAATATATCTTTATATATATATAAAGTTGAAAAATAAAAAAACACACAAATAAAATGTAAAAACACGAAACCAAACATAATGTTAAATTTTCAGGGCTTAGGTGAGAATTGAGAAGAAATATGATTGAAAAAGAAAAAGAAAAATAAAGAAATAGAAAAATGTGAATGCGGAAAAGGAGGCATGGAAAACGGAATAATTCTTCACCGCCAAGTGTGTACGGATTGTTTTGAACAAGTCGCTGTACGAATTCATTCTTTTCCTCTTTTTTTCTTTGCTTTATTAAGCGTTAAACTGATTTTGACTACACCAAATAGTCGTGTAACAACTTTTTCTACATCTCATCCTTATTCTGACCCAACTCTCTCTAACTATTTTTTAATAAGATTTGAGATCCATTTGTTCTGAGTATGTAAAGCGTTTTTATTGATTGAACAGTTAATTAATTTTTAACAATTGATTGATTTCTTATTTAGAATTGTTTATTTAAGCTTGTAAGCTACTCAACTTTGTTGATATATGAAATCTCTTTCTTCTGTAATTCTTGATTCTTCAAGTGTAAAAATTTATTAATTACAAGTAAGTGAGAATTGTTTTAAGAGATGGTTGGTGAGTTCATCTCTTTCTAGTTTCCATGTATGATTGCAACTCTTTTATTATAAACATGAAAAGGAAATATAGGTCCTAATTTTTCAAAGGAGGCAGGAATATGCTATGCTTGCCAGATGGGATAAACGCGGGAGTGTCGCTTTTCATGCGGATTTGTTTTATTATATATTTATGGGAGAAATTGTTTTTTTTAATCCCATACAATACGGGGTGTTGTACTTTTGATCCTATAGTTTACGGGTTTATCACATTTAGTTCCATAGAATGAAGATTGTAACATTTTTGGTTCCATAGGAATAAAATTTGACACATTTGGTCTCATACGATAAAATTTATTGCAAATCTGGTCCCCCGGAATATAAATAACTTTATATCCTACATGTGCCACAACTTTATATGCTATGGAACCAAATGTGTTGTAATTTTATTCTGTGCTACTAAAAATGCTACAATATTTATTCTATGAGACTAAATATGCTAAAGCCGTAAATTGTGAGACTAAAAGTGCAACACATTCTATTGTATGGGACCAAAAATATAATTTTTTCTTAATTATGTTTATAATTTCTTCTTTTACATAAAATAAATAACACAAACTGTGCCATGCATATACTATTGAAGATTCAAGATTGATATGAAATCAAACTTTTAAATCATGGAATACGTTGATTAAATCAAACACTATAAGTCAATCACTTTCAACTCGCAATATATTCACACAAAAGTGATTAAATCAATATTATTAACAAAATTCAAACTGGAAAACCAACGAGTTAACCATTACACTACGATATGAGAGTTTCAAACCTTCACAATTTGCAAGGTTTGAGGCTCTTAGTGCATTGATTAAAAGATTTTATAAGGGAGTACCTTTTATTGTACTTGAATATAACAACATTTAATGATCATACGTAGGCACAACTGTAAAGACGCGGTTTGTAATAAATGAGTTTCTAAAAAAGATAATGCTAGAAAATGTAGGATGTGCCACGTACATGTAATGTAACAAACTTCTTCATTAAGGTGTAATATACCAAATGAAACAATCTTAATCCGCAATTAAGTTCTCTGATTACCATAACCACTCCTAATTAAAGTACAAGCTTAGACCTCGTGATCTAATCATATCCCACTCAAAAGTTTTGATTGTACATAAAGAATTCCTAGATTGACTAAATCTTATTATTTTTGAAATTGTACTAGGAAAAGATTGCCTCGTTAACAGTTCGGAATCATTTGCTACTCCCCCCTTACCTCAATGTTAAGGTTGAGATTTCAAAAAATTTTGGGTAGAAGATGTTTGGGTTCAAGTTTCATATATGTAGTTATCTGCCTACTTATATAGTAGCTTTTGGTTTTATCATCGTATTTATAATGAAATTATTAATGTACTTTATAAAATTTTGAATATTTAATGGTGTACAGTATAATGTAATTGATTGTTTTTATTTATTCTAAGATGTTTTTCACTGATAACGATAATTTGTGACATCATGACATCAATTTGTTTATTGTATCAATATTCCCCCGAGTGAGTTTTCTTTTAATTATTATTATTTTTTAAATATGATGTATTGATTTATATATTTTATTTTTATTTATAATATATTTTAAAACTATGAGTGTTATTTTTACACACACAACCAAGTACCACAACGGTTGCCGAAGAAAACAAAAGAAAGAAAGGAGGAAATCGTTGATACTTGGGTCGGAAAAAAATCACAAAATGAATAACCCACACACATCAACGGTGTATAACTACTAATATTGTCTTGTAACTGATGTCTTAAAAAAAAGAAAAAGAAAAGGTTACTAACCACGTCAAAATCTGGCAATTTCAGAATTCAGAATTCTGTACGGCATCTCGAAAGGCTACTGTCACTTGGGATTCTGCAAACCCAACTGCAGTTATATATATGTTAGAAAAACCATAGGGACTGTTATTGTTTAATTCTATGACATAGCAACCATGCACATTCTTGAACACTATGAGAAAACCAACGGGTAACCGTCTACCGCACAGTTCACAAGCATGTGAATGAACATGTGTTCTGATCCTTAAAAACAACCTAACTCAATCTTAACCCATATGAAGAGACTGTTCCTTCACTTGCAACCTAGTGAAGGTTTACATAGGGAAGAAATCCATATGGCGAGTAATTAACTATACACGAATAGTCGAAATGGCTCGTATGCTATATTATGCTCTCAGTATGTTAATGACGACTACCACATGCAGACAGGCCAGCCGAAGTTTACACTCCTGGGGAAAAAGGCCCTATGTTACTAAAAGTATAAGCTACTCCATGTTTGAAGATTCCTCTTTAGTAGAACGTAAGAGATCAATTTAAGTCAGAGGAGAGGCAAACGTGGAGTAACCCATCTCTTGCACTGGGGAAATATTGAGTGCTTCAGAGATCCAAATAAGTGAAGAAGAACTCTACTCCACCGATAAGAACTTCTTCTCCTGAAATAATTGGAGTGAACATAAAACATGTCAAGATGCTATGTCAATGCAATCAACATAAAACTAGGTTAAGGACGTTATGTGCTTGAACTATTATGCTTTGGCATGAAAAAAGATCTCTAAATGTCTTCAATGGGAATTTATTAGAATACTATAATGACGAATTCAAGCAGGTCAAAGCAGACGAAAATAAGCCAACAAATTAATGCAAGATGACTCAATTGACTCAGTAGACCAATCAAATTCAGCGAGTTGCCCTCAAGAAGGCCCAAGAAACACAATTTTTTAACTGCGGAAAGCGAAAATGCACTGCTCCTGAAGCTTACCTTGCAGCAACTACCAGTATAGCATTCCAACATCATGTTTCGTTTCTTGGCAAATGAGAGAATTTCACAAGTTTGATGATTCCCAGCTAGCATAAACAGCAGCAATTATTTTCTGGTGCAACTTAAAGCCAGAACAAGCGATTATGCCCCTATCAAGACCTTCGAGGTATATTCCTTTGGAAAAGTCCAGTGGGCGGCCTCCTGCATCAGTGACCATGCCACCAGCCTCTTGCACAAGGAGAACTCCAGCTGCATGATCCCATATTTTCTCCTTATAGCCAGACCTTGCAAATCTCATGTAGATTTCAGCTTCTCCCCGAGCTATGGCAGCATATTTGACCATGCTATATACACGCAGGGGTTTCTTTCTGCATTTAAGAAAGAAAATTTTCCTTACCATCACTTTTAAAACATGGCTGGTTACATGATACTGGAGGTAAAGTAGGCATCAAACGAAATCTAGTAATCATACAACTCATCTTCACACAGCAACAATTGGTAAGAGTAGCCACTTAGCAACAAAGATGACTATGATTATGCTCTACGATCCGCGTTTCCTGATCTTGAAGCCCATGTAAACTTGTAAAGAACTAATACTTCATGAAATTTGTTAAATTTCGGCTCAAGAATGTGCGCAAGCAACTAAGTTTTAACTCGTAATGACTTGGATAATGCATTCGCAGACCTTAGCCCAACAGTATTAGCAACTCCAGCAGCAAAGGAATGGTCTGAATTAGATTTTTCCACTGGTTCACACAATGTTGCCAGTGCTGGATCATCAATGGAAGAAACCTGTATAAGTTTTGCAGAATTTGGCCACTCAAACCGCTTATCAGAACGAATTAAAGGTTGCATCCAAGCTTTTCTGCTGCCTTTGCTTGTGTACATCACACATCCTACTTCCCCTGATGAGATTCTCGACATAACAACATTTTGTTGACTATACTTGTTTAGGCCATCATCCTTCACTGGGTAATTAGGACACCCAAGTACTCCAATTACGACTTCTCCATCGTCAATCATTGCAAGAGCAACAGCATACTGGTCGCCACGCACGAAACCTAGCGTTCCGTCAACAGGATCAAGGACCCAATGCCTACCTAAACGCCCCCCAGTTGAGCTACATTTGCTGATTGCCTCAAGAATTTGAGAAGCATCTAGTGTTTTTTCAGGGCCTTGGAGACCAAATCTAGGTGCCTCAGCCAAGCATGCATTTACAGCACTAACAACCATTGCTAATAGAGATTTTGACTCAGACTTCGACAAAGTTTGGATATCTTCTTCAGCAACAATGGAAATCTTTTGGCTGTCAAAAGCTTTGCAGAGCATCCAGCTTACCGTTGCTTGCACACTCCAGTCTGTTCATGCAAAGATTATTGAGTTACCAAACAAGGGACGTCGTGAAGCATCGATATAAACATAACACTTTGGTATACATAACCCAATCTTCAAAATCGAATGTTTGGTTTTGACTGAAGTCACTCAAGTATAGTTGGATCAGAAGTCTCTAATTAACATGTTGAATTTTCAGGAAAATATGGTAGAGATGAAATTTACACCAATGTCACTAGGAAGCTATATTTGGCAAATGACTGAAGCAACTGGATGTAAATAGCCCTATAACAATCATTGGTTTATTCATTGGGAAAAAAGTTGACTAAGAACAGAGGTCGGATGCAACGTGGAAAGAAGAGACCCCAGAACTTCAGAAACTAAACTATAACCAGAACAATCACGATATGCATGTAAGTACCATCTATCTAATTATTTTTATCTATTTCATTGACTATTGATCCACATATGTTCTCCTAGCCACATAACAACTCTTGGATAGCTGCACATTTAAGGAACAACCAAGTTTCTCGTCTCAATAACAAATGAAAAATCATATACTTCGATAACCAAAATTAACAAATTAAGTGAATAAGGCACATTCGCTATAACATCAAGGACTTGACATCAAAATGAAGTGAGAAATGCTGATCACAAAATAAAAAAGAAACAAGTGAAAAAAAAAAAAAGAAAAAAGGAATAGGAACAAATGATCTCAAAGCTTCAACAAGCCTTTTTGCTTGAGAAGGCAGGACATCAGTTTCAAGCACAAGACTTCAGGACATAGTAAATTGTGGAAGTAGTAAAAATCCTTCCATGTTCTTAAGTTTTTTACAAACAGAAGAGCATCCATATCAACACCTCAAATACAAGAAATGCATAAATGAAATAATAGCTTTGGTAGAACTAAAATAAATGGAAGTCTATGAACCGACTTATAGGAGTAGCTATGGTACAAATACAATAAATCGAAATATACATCCATATTGTAATAAATATGCTATCATAACTAAGAAAAACATTCTTGAAAAGTGTACTTGCGAAAGAGCAGTTCAAATCTAGAGTGTATGCTGAGGATAAAGAGTGAAACATTATCATAGACACAAATACAAAACAAACAATCTCGCAATTTACGTCATTCACCCATATTAAACAAATTCTTAGCTTCCTAAATGATGAAAACGATGTGAAATTCATAATTAGGCAAGCAGTTTTAGTAATTCCCAGAATTGCATTCTAACAATGCAGTCATTATCACCCATATTAGACCCGGGAGAGCTGAAATAATATCAAAAAAGGTAATTGATGGACAATTTGTATTAACCCTCATTACCAAACAGTGCAAAAAATAAAAAATTGGAAAGACCCAAATCACAAAATGCGGACAATCCAAGAACCCATCAAGACAAAGAAAGAATAAACAAAAACAAATGTCCAATTCCCTTATTAAAAAAAAAAGAAGAAGAAAGAACCCAGTTGAAGAAATGAACAGAGGAAAGAATCACAGTACCTGCAACAGTAACAAGGGAATCATCATCCTTGGACTTAACCTGATCAGGGTTCGTCGAAAGCAATTGTCTCTGCACCTTTTCGCACATTGAACAAGCCATGTGGACCACCCGCACCGCCACATTCAACTCTTCCGAGTATTTCCCTTTCTCCATTTTTGTACAATCCCAGTGTTTTTGGATCAAAACCCAGATTAGAAACGAAGGAAAGGTGGCGATATCTGACAGACCCAACTCGTGGTTCCGGGGTTTCTCTTGCTTTTAGTCCTCCTTCACATTATTACAAACGCATAGAGTGCATGAACCTGTACGCGAAGGGAGCACAGGTGCATTTGTGAATTTTCTAAATCTGCGTTCTGTGTTGCTCTGGATTAACAGGAAATGGTTGTAAATCCCAACAAGTATTTTTGCCAAAACATTTTTGCAGGAGTATATTTTTTCTGGATTTCTTTGTGAGAATAAAATATATTTTTGATTAAATTATCAAGGAATCTTATCTACACATTTCCACAAATTATTTTAAAGTGTATGCGCAGAAATTGCTTTCTTTCTTTCTTATTAGTCTTTCATGTGGGGAAAAACGTCATCTGCGCCTTTGATTTCCAATCCAAATCTCTCATTTTTCACTTTTTCTTTCTTAATTTTCAGGGAGCGGTTGAATACATATTAACTACTATATTTTTTTACTTAATTCATGAAATAAAAATATCAGTATGATTTATCATCCATATAATAATGTAGTTTAAATCTTTAAATTTTATATTCTACAACCGATTAGTGCAAATAATTCTATTATTTCTTATCAAGATATAGAAGTAAAACAAAGTATTACTTAATATCATTAGAAGTTTTTAGTATTTAAGTAGATTGAAGCGTCGTGAATAAGTTTGAAATTATAAGTTTGAGTTTTTTCGAATATATGAGTATTTATATTATTTTATGTATTAGTTATATTGATGTATTGGTAGAATTTAGTATTGCTCAGTATATCGAGATAAGAGTAAAACGCAAACCAATTAAAATTACAATATGTTAAGAGGTGTTCGCGATAGTTTATACTTTTATTGTGGAAAAAAGTTATAAAAAAGAGTTGTAAGTTAAGTAGTACTAAAACTTTGAAGTATTTGAAAACATAAGTTAAAAATAAAATCTTTTTGAAGTTATAGAGGTCGGAAAAATAGCTTAATTGACGTTCATAATTTTACCAATAAATCGCAAAAGCTGGTAAGAAGTTAGCTCTTTATAACTTTTGGTTTAGGGATAATTACACTCCCTTTTATGAGGTTTGGTATAATTACACATGGACCCCATGTGGTTTGAAAATTACATCTAGCACTCATAAGGTTTGCTTCCGTCTAACAAATAAGTCCTTTCATTAGTCAAAATTCATTTAATTTGTTGATGTTAACAAAAAAATGAATGAAAATTGGTATTTACTTTCAATGATTGAATACTAATTTATTGCAGGTCAAATAATTTTTTCGACTAAACTATCCTTATAACGGTGAAATTATACCTCCTTAATTGCATTGACGTGTGAATACATAGAAGGGTAATTTGGTCGTAAAATAAAATATTTGACCTGCAATAAGTCAGTATAAGGCAAAGGGATTAATATAGATTTTTTCTAATTTTTTTGTTAATATCAGCAAATTTGGTGAATTTTGGCTAACAGTGAGCTTATTTGTTATGGAAACAAACCTAAGGGGTGTTACATGTAATTTTTTAAATCATATAGGATTTATATGTAATTACACCAAAACCTCGAGGAGGGAAGTGTAATTATCCCTTTGGTTTATACGACTTAATTCACTATTTCAGCTTTTTTCAACAACAAACTGATAAACGCTTATTTTAAGCCTTTGCGAATACTCTCTTAGTTGTGAGGTCTTAGTTTTAATTTAAATAGGGTCCATCGCACGGTTCTCATGAGCATATAAAAAATATTTGTGGTGTGATGTGAAAAGAAAAATAAATTTGTGTTTGTGTGAGAATAAGAAAGAAAAAAGTCTATGATTAAAGAAACATGTGCGACAGAGGAGGAAAAAATTAATTAAAACTGTGGATTTATTAAAAACATGAAACTTTGTGAGAAAAAAACCACGTGGAATACGGAAGAGAAAAAAAATAAATATATAATTATTAAATTATTAAAAAAATATTAAAATTACTATTTTAACCATTTTAAAAAAAGAATAAAATAAATGAAAGAATATATTCTGATATTCAAAATTTTATAATAGTATAAATTATGACGTCTTGGTATTTTTCTTTATACTCAATATCTTTAAATATTATTTGTGAGTAAATCTTTTTTACTCATGTCTTTAACTAACAGAAACTAAGAAATCTATTACAATTTCGGTCCCCGCCAAGAAAACATAGATCGGAATCGAGGTGGGGACCTTTCGATTTTCCAATATATTAAGGACATGAATTAGGAACTTTGACAAGGAATCCCTCTCTCTCTCTATATATATATATACATAAATTAGATGGTTCAATAATTATTTGACTTATGTCATGTGTAGATGTCCAAAAGATTCATATCATGTTCGTTTGTCTTTTAGCCAGAAATAATCATGTAATGAATGTGCCTCTACATACAAACATTTACGTAAAACAAAAAATACATAAATAAAACCATTATAGTCCGAAAATTTTCATCAACTAATTTCCACATAATTTAGAATTTTATAAAATATAATTATAAATATATTTATAATTAAATTAAAGAGATGGGGAACCACGGCCCATGGGCTTTAAGGACATTTGAAGTATTATAAAAAAATAATAAAATTATATTTTTGGTCTTATAATTTTAGGTCGTTAGTACTTTTGGTCATAAAACTTATTTTATTTGTACATTTAGTTCTCTTTTTTTTTTTTTTACGAATTCAGTCCTGAATATTTTACATTTGATCATTTTTTGATAAATTTAGTCATATGTCGACAATTTGGTCCACTTTATTAGCACATGATTAAATTTGCCAAAAATGACGAAATGTGAAATATTCAGACTGAATTCGTAAAAAAAAATGACTAATATATAAATAGAGTAAGTTATATAACTAAAAATGCTATTAACTTAAATTATTGGACCAAAAATATAATTTTACCCTAAAAAAAATAAAACCAGCCCTTACATAGGTCTCTCTAGGAAGGAAAAATCATTGAAACTTCATTTTATAAATTTACGGGAACCAGTTTCATTTAATTAATTCTACCAAATTAACCAAATAAGACTTACTTTTGTTCGTACATATGGATTCACTATAAGTTGCAACCATACTTGAAACGTTGCATTCGGATCGAGTTTTATTTCTAGCACTTCTATACTACTCATTATATCTATCACTGTCTTGGCAGTTGGCCCTACTTTTTTTTTTTTTTGCTGTAATAAATAAAAATGCAAAACTGACACTCACAATGCCTTTTGTACAATAATTTTGATCCCTATAATAATTCAATGGACATACCCCATAAATTAGTCGAAAATAAAAAAATCAAACCATTTCAAAGACATATATAAAGATAGACTCCTAGAGTCATTGTGGTGTATGTGAGTATGTAAATCTAAATCAAATAGAAGCATTATGTTATGAGTTTGTAAAGAAACAATATATAGTCGTTTAGGAGAGAAAGACATTATCAAATTCACATAATCACAACAACATTAGTCGTCCAAGAATTACTAGTTTGGTTTCGACCTTTATCTTTAGGCTATGAATGGCGACGAATCTGTATAAAATCCGAACCCACCCCAAGTGCTCGTCCCGAATTAGGGTGGGTTTGAATCCAATTAAATGGGTTTTGACGTGTCCTGAGTCTTGCGACGGCCCCAACCCTGCACAATTATTATTTTTTTAAATCATGGAATTTTGAGTTTTTAATTTTTTAAATTTCTCCCTCTTTGCTTATTTCTAAAATTATGATCTAAAATTAAGATGATGTTTGTGTTTAAATAATTAATAATGAACAATTCGGTAATTAAATGAACAATGACAAATGCATGGAGTTTATTTGTAGTTGTATATGATCAACTTGCTATTTGTTTAATAGTTGAAATTTTAATTTTGTTTAAATTTATGGTTGGTGAATTAATAATTCTTGTCTTTTTTAGAATAGTTTGTTTCAAATCTTCACCATGTGAACAATAACAAATTGGACTGTTTCGAATTTATTAATTGCATAAATTATTTTTTATTCATTAACTCAAGAAAATATTTTTTTCACAATCATTAAAAAAAAAATAATCGTGAGTTATATAGGTTGGATCTGTCTGGACATGTAGTGGATTGGGGCGAGGCGATTCCCGAGTCCAAGTCGGAGTTGGAGGGACAAGTCCCTGGTCCACCCAATATGCCTGTTGAGTCACTACAAAAAAAAAAAAAGAAAAAAAAAAGTGAGGTTCTTCTCTACCTTATAAATAATTACAATTTAAAAATCATAATAAATCAATAATATTAACTACGAGAAAACAAAATTAAAGCAAAAATTTAAATATTTACTACAATTAATCAATATTTGTCATGGTCTAAAAAGGCATAACAAAAATATTTGACATGGTTTTGCCCATGGGCTAATGTTTTGGCTACATTTGAAGAAACAACAACTAATAACCGTTGCGAAGTCGTAGTTAATTTGTACTTGATACAACTTCCTTCATCTGGAATTAAATTAAAGGCAGGAACTTTTAGAATTGGGACAATTTAATCATCATTATCAAAATCAAACTCAACATAGACTTGTACTAAAATTTGACGTTCAATCTACATATTCATGAACGTTTACAATGAATTTTTCCAAACAAATATTCAAAGATGGCGGAATTCTCGTTTAAATCCAAATTCAACTCCAACCTTCACCCCATCTACCAAAAAATAGGACCACATAAATCAATTCCCCAACATTTATTAATTTCTAATTTATCTCTGGGAGTTGGGGACTAATGAAAAGTTTTCTACTAAATCTTTACTTCTTGCTTTACTATATAATTGTTCTATAAATAAATTAGATGAATAATTATAAATTTCAATCATTAGCAATCGTAATAATTAATATATATATATATAGGGAAAATTGTAATTATAAATTTCAATCATTAGCAATCGTAATAATTAATATATATATAGGAAAAATTGTATTTTTTTTTTCCATCTCATATGTAACTTAAGCCCTGTATTCATTAATTTTAGGCACAAGGAAAAGGATATTAGTGGAGTAATAGGAATTAAGACATTTTGGTTAGTATATAGTCTTTTATTGCAATATATACATATATGTTTGGTATAAAAAATCATGGGCATTGAATAAAATCTAACTGTGAGTGGAACTATACATTAAATGAAGTTGCAATGTCCCATGATGTATGTATGAACAGTCAAATTTTGGTGCAATGAACAAAAACCTAAACTATGTCCAACTTCCATTTTCCATGACACATATGAGGATGGCAAGTCTTCCACCAATTAAGAAATATCCTGATACAATTGGAGTTTGGAAGTATGTATCTAGGCCTTACCCTATTTAGATTTAGACCTTCAAATAAATTAATTTATACTTAATTAGACCCTATTTAATTTATTGAATGTAATTTAAGATTTGATCTGATTTTTTTTTTGGGTAAATGTAATTTTCATTAACTGAAGAATAGTAGTACAACACAGTGTTTATCAGTTGGTTTCTCCCGTTACAGACCACGGGATACGCCATAGTCTGTATAAGGCACATGTGCTAACTGAACAAGCTAAATTAATGCTAAGAATCTTCTGCTTAACATCGTTAACAATCAAGAAAGCCAAAGTAGTCGATGTTCTTTCTTCATGCTCGAATCGCCTCAGGTTCCTCTCCCTCCAAATATGATAAACACAAGAAGCAAGCAGTGCTCTATAAGCAAGGTTGACAATATGCTTGCCCCTCCATTTCCGTGCTGCCCAATCAATGTCATTTGCCCAATCTCGGTTAGGCCATGGAAATCGGACCAATCTGCGAATCTCGGAAAGACACCGTCTACTATATCGGCATTGGAAAAAGAGGTGAGTATGAGTCTCCATCGTCCCATCACACAAGACACAATCACCGAGATGAGAGAGCCATGGCTTGTCCGTCGTTGGGAGTTTGCCGAGAATTGCCATCCATAAAATCAAAAGGTGACGAGGGATTTTACAGGAGCCCGAAAGTAGTGAAGCCCAGTCTACTTTCGTCCCTGGTGGATCAAATAATCTGGTAAGTGCCTTGGTCGAAGGTTGACCGCCGTCCAATCTCCAAATAATACGGTCTGCTCCTCCATGGATTGGAGGTAGTAAATGAGTAATATCCAAGCACTCGAAATCCGTGATAGGAGGCCATCGCCAATTGCCTCCACAAATGACCGAGCTAAGCTTGGTCGACAAGTGAAGTCCCAGTAGGTCCGGAGCGCGTGGGAATCTGTCAATAAGTGGCCCAAGAGGGTGCCATGGATCCTGCCAAATATAGAAACTCGTCCCATCCCCAATGCGGTAATCCACCATTGGACGGAGGAAACTTCGCAGACGTAGCAATTTCCTCCAACCCCACGAACCCCTATCATCCCGTATTATCCAAACAGAGGTTTTTTGTAACCGACCAGCGTACAACCAGTCCACCCAAATTGATGTCCTCTCGCATCTAATCACATCACAAAGTTTCTTGCTCATTAATGCCCGATTTAATGTTGCAACATCACTGATTCCTTGGCCTCCCTCCACAACAGGCCGACACACGTCTTTCCATGCCACCTTTGCATATCCACTATTCCCCGTTCCTTTCCATAGAAAAGCTCGTACTCTTTTCTCAATTTCTTTAATGATTTTCTTAGGCAAAATGAATGCAGAAGCCCAATAAACACTAAGTGAAGTGAGTACAGATTTAATAATTTGTACTCTACCTGCATATGAAAGTTGAAGCCCCTCCCAACCAGCTATACGTTGATCAATTTTTATCAATAACGGTTGACAATTAGAAGCAGACAATCTAGAAGATATGAGTGGAAGGCCAAGGTACCTCATCGGCAATTGGCCTTCCTGGAACCCGAGTAAAGTCAGCATATCTTCCCTCATCCCCTGTGCTGACCGTGAAATAATAAGATGACTCTTTTGGACGTTCAACTTCAGCCCCGACCATCCTGCAAACCGATCTAGTCCTGTTTTGAAAACTCCAATAGAAGCGATGTTAGCCCTGCTGAATAATAGTATATCGTCAGCGAACCCAAGTTGGAACACCCGTGCAGCCTCACATTTCCAATGAAACGTAAAAAGCTCGTCTTGATCAATCAACTGGAGAAACCCCAAGTGTAACACCTCCATAACCAGGACGAATAAATACGGCGAAAGAGGATCCCCCTGTCGAAGCCCTCTCGCTCCCGTGAAGAATCCATGGGGTTTTCCATTGAGCCCGACTGAGAAAGATGCTGTAGTGACACACTCCTCAATCCACCTGATAAATATGTTAGGGAACCCAAATAACTGTAAAACAGCAGACAGAAAGTCCCACTCAACCGTATCATACGCCTTTCTAATATCCACTTTCAGTGCACATCTGGGAGGGAGGCGTGTCTGGTTGTATCCCGAAAAAAGTTCCTGAGCTAGCATGATATTATCACCGATACTTCTGCCAGGCACAAACGCCGCTTGGCAGGGGCTAATAAGTTTGTCCAAAACCACACTCAATCGTTGGACAATAAGTTTGGCAATAATCTTATAAAGCACATTACAACAAGAAATGGGTCGAAAATCACTAACGGCCATTGGGGAGTGTACCTTCGGTATAAGCGCCAGTAAAGTGGTATTGATTTGTTTCAATAGCCTTCCAGTAGTAAAGAAATCCAACACTGCTCTCGTCACCTCCCGTCCTATAATCGGCCATGCAGCTTTAAAGAACCCTGATGAGTAACCATCAGGCCCAGGCGCTTTATCCTCAGCAATATCAAATAGTGCCTGTTTAACATCAGAAGGGGTGAAAGGCAATAAGATAGAATTGACCTCTTCATCTGTCAGCAAATGTCGTGCCCACGGTCTAAGGAACCTAATATCCACCATGTCCCGACGTCTCTCTCCTCCTAGCAGGTTATGGTAGAAGGAGACAAATTCATTAATCACCGCCTCTTGCTCCCTGTGGGTAACTCCATGTTCATCGTTAATTTGCAAGATTCTCCTCGCTGTCCTTCGTTGCGCAATCTTGCGGAAGAACACTCTGGAACATTGGTCACCCCCCTTCATCCACTCCATTTTAGCTCTCTGACGAAGCATGATTTCCTCGAGCTTCGCCGCTTTTGCCAAGACCATTCGACAGCAGTGCTCCAGGAGTAGGAACAAATCCTCCTGTCTGTTCGAGCTAACTAGGATTTGTGCTGCTTCAAGAAAACCCTTAGCCAACTGCACATTGTGCGATAAATCTCCCTTATTCCTTCTCTGTTCTCGAAAAACTGGTTTTAATGCTTTGAGTTTTCGAGTCACCGCGTACATCGGTACTCCAACTATCTCATGCTGCCATATACTCTGCACACTGGAAATGAATTTTGGTGAGCGGGTAAGATAATTGTCAAACCGGAACATACCTCCCAACTGTTGTTGTCTGTCTCCATACAGGACCATCGGTGAGTGATCCGAGGTACGTGGTGTAAGGCTCGAGTAAGATGAAGCGGCGAAGCGAGCGTTCCATGTGTCATTAATAAGTATCCTATCCAGCCGTTTCCATAGATTCCGGGGGCCTGCACTGCAATTGTGCCATGTGTACCATTCCCCCTGCATGGGTAAAGGAAGCAATCCTGCGTTCTGGATGCAATTATTAAATTCCTCCATTGCTAGCCTTATGTCTCCAGAAGCTCCGCAGACCTCACTAAGATCCCGAACAGCATTGAAGTCACCCCCAACTAACCACGGGGTATCCACACATTGGATGGATAATGTAGTGATATAGTCCCAGAGTTCTCGTCTGTCCGCTAACTCATTGGCCCCATAAATGATGGTAACGTGAACTGATTCCCTTGTCCTCGCGTTTCTTCTCTCCACGTCGAGCGGGAGGCGCATGCGTGTCCAATGTTGGTGGCTCGCTCTCTTCGAACTGCATAAAGGAAGAAGTCCGAGGTGTTTCGGGTTGTAGAACATTTGACTCTTTAGTAACGTTCTCCTCCCTCCTAGGTACCCGCGGCCCCGCTGCTTTGGGTACATAGATAGTCACCGGTGGTTTGGTGGGTTTAGCCGGTTTTATCAACGAACAATCTTTGATAGAGTGTCCCAAGCTCATGCAACTCTTGCACTTCGGTGGAACCCATTCATATTCGACATCAACTTTGCATGGAGTTTCCCCTCGTCCCTCGTTTGGGGTCATGATAATGATATGCTTTGGTAATGTCGAGGTGATATCTAGCATGACGCATACACGAGCGAAGTCCAGTCTCGTGCATGCTCTCGTTATGGCATCCGGATACAACGGTTTTCCGACTCCGCTCGCTACTGTACTCAATCCTTCCGTGGTCCACAACTCTACTGGAAGGTGTCTAAGTTTGATCCACACGGGGACTTGTGTATGTTTCAGCTTTCGCATTGCCATTCCTGGTTCCCATTTCTGAAGGACAATCGGTTGCCCCTGAAAAAACCACGGTCCGCCTTCAATTACTTCTTCCATATCTATGACTGATTTGAATTGGAAGAAGAAGAAACCATTTGCCGTAGCAGTGACGTCACGCAACGCCGGCCATATTGACGTGGCAAATTCTTTCAGATGGTGAAAATAAGGTTTTTTTCCGAGAAAATATCCAACTGCCGTAGACTTCCATCGCTTCGATCCTTCCCGAATAATTTCCAAAGAAGGACGAACAATCACCTCGCCATTTTGCACAGTGGGCGCCACATACGCTAAAGTTTTTCTTGAAGAATTATTGAAAACTTGCGCAATTTTATCTTCAGATGACGCTTGTTCGGGACTTGCATACAATGGGATATTCCCAACGTACAATCCCGTTTGGACGTGATCACCAATTTTCCTTGCCGCGTCGGGAGAAGGCTGTTTTTTTTCCCAAAAAAAGCTTATGTCAGCAGCCTGTTTCTCCCTCGTTTCATCTACTATTTCATCGCTTTTGTTTCCGAAAAAGCCTTCGCACAGCTGCCCCAGAGTTTCGTCAGTTTTTCCAAGCGCCGGTGAACCAGTTTCAGCATTAGCGCCGTTTGCCCTCTCAGTCGTCGCGGGTGGAGTTCCAAACGTCGTAGCCACCCCTCGCGTTTCAGTCTCTGTTTGTGTTGTCTGATTTCCGCCATTGCCATACCTCTCTTCCCATCGTGATTTTAGCGCTTCCAAAGCCTCCATTGAGACATCATCGCCATCATCCACAACTCTATACGCAAGGCTAAGAAACTGAGTCATATTAAACTCGCGAGCTCTTCGTCCGCCATTAATGGAGCTTGAAGAATCTCCAAGGAGCAACAATGGCGGTGCTCTGAAAACTCCACTTTTCGTGGTCAAGTCGCCTCGTTTTTCGTTCAGGTTAGTTGCTTCTGTACCTCCAACGCGGCGGCCACCCAGAAGAACTGCTGCTGCCGGCGGATTAGAAGAAGGCATTTTTTCAATTTCAGACCCAAGAAGCTGCTGTTCACCATAAAACACACCTCCTAAGCCTACCTCACGACAGTCTCCAACCTCCCCGCCGTCCCCATCACCGGCCGGAGTATCTTCGGCTTCCTCCTCCTCACCGGTGGTCATGTGTTTGGAGCTTTCACTAACTGTAGTTCCTTTTCTCCTCCTCATTCGCCTTGTACGAGAAATCACTTTTGCGGCGGAATAGCACCTAATACTCTGTGTGCTTCTGGTTCCAGTAGTCATCCAGATGGCTCTTCGGTTCGATCCTTGCTTCGTGATGTCGCTGGGAGGGTTCTTGCTGCTGTTTGGCATCAGTTCTTCTTCTTTTTTTTTTTTTTTTCTCTCCCAATTTTTCCGTTGATGTGTGAGTGTGGCTATGGTTACAGTTACAACACGTCTACAGCTAAGATCTGAGAATGAGAAAGAGAGCTCAAGAAACTATGGATCTGGAAAACGATTTGATCTGATTTAGTGGTCAGGTTCGGCAGACTCGTACCTTTTTTTTTCTGACACATATTTTATGTAAATCATAATAATCAAATTAAATTTCTTTCTTTTTGTTTTTTATTTTCACCCATAATTTATCGATAAGTTCAGAATTATTTAGACTAATTCACAAATTTACTGCTTTTTTTTAAATAATTTTTTTCAAATAACATATCATTTATTATATCGTTTACAAAATAATCTTATGAAAATATTAAATCTACATATGTTTTAAAATTCAATTTTATCACTTCAACTCTTCAAGCAAACATTGTTGCCTATCAAGATATTGAAAAACATATCTAGCATGGTCATATACTTATATAACTAATTATTTAATTATTTATTGTTAATGTATAATTACGCTAAATAATGATATGATGTCTTAAGTTTATTAGATTGGTTCACTTAAAGATAAATTAACGATAAATAATAATCCAATTGAATTAGAAACAAAAATAAACATATATTTTGGATTCAAATTGGATACATAGATCATGGATATTGATGGGTAGAGAACCAATCCAAACGCAATTTATATTTTTTTAATAATTCTAGGCCTGAATCTAATAATATTTATTGAGTTTGGATTTGAATCTTAGAATTAAGTCATAAGTTTGAGTAAAATTTTATCCTACCCTTTGATACTCCTGAATGTATGGTTTGATTGTCTATATTCTTACCGACTTGCTTTCATTACATTGACATTACGCATCTGCGGTCGTTGACTAATTACAAAGTGATAAGATATGACTGTGAATGAAATAAAAAAACACTACAACTGTTTGTCTCTATTTCTTTTTCTTTTCATTTTTTTTTTTAAATAAAGAATGAACAGAGACAATTTCCGAATTGCTTTAAGGACTTAACGTCGTAACTTGACCCTCACAGGAAGAAAGTATCACCGTTAAATCCCTTATTCATCCATAGTTTTCAATTGTCCATCCCAGCCTGTGGGTTCAGATGTTAACAACTTAACACTATGTTTGGCACTTGATTTTTAATGAAAATTTAGGCCCTAAATGACAATATGTTATCTCTTTCTTTTAATAGTCTCTTTTTGTTCCTTTTCTTTGGGAATATCCACAAGACAAACAATGTACAAGGAAAAAGTGTTATCACATGATCAAGTTATGAGAACACGTGGTGTTAGGTAGATGATCCATACCCCTATCACATGCCATCACCCAATAACACTCATAAATGCGATTTTCTTACTTCAATTTGGCGCTTTTCCGCAAAATTACTTCCATGCGTACAGTTGAGGTTTGAATTTTATTACATAATTGATTTTTAACAACTACAATTGTGATAGAAATAAACCACAAGACTCACACCATGTCTACTTTATCTGAGACCCCATAATTATAAAATATTTTCAAAATATGAATGATTGGATTGTCAACAATATATAAAAATTAATTTAATATTGTGGATTGATTGATGTAACTAAATATATCAATTATATTATAAATTGTCACGAGTATGGGTAGCAGCACAAGTTCACAGCTCTCTCTTCTCTGTTCTGCTTGAAGAAGCCCAACAAGGAAAACGCGCATTCTCGTATTTTATGTTCCACGCTTTGTACTTGAACACCTTTGTAAAGTTGCTTCTTTCACGTTTTTAGTGTTAATAGTTGGTTAGAAATTATTAGCTATTTTGTTAGCAGCAGTTAATTAGTCTCTGTATTTAAATCACAAACCATCGTTTTCTTCTGTAATTTTTCTTCAGCCAAAACAATTCTACTTCCACAAATTATGAGTTCTTGTTGCTCTTCCATGGCTAAACTCCTTGTATTTGCATATGTATATATATAATTTAAAGTTAAAATTATAGTATCATAGGATTTTCTTTAAAAAAAATTGATCTGTTCGATATCAGACCAAATCAAATTGAACTAGTCGGTTCAATATTTAATATGTCATTTCGACGTACTGAATTTTGAACTAATAAAAAAAAATCCCTATGTCGAACTTGAATTTCCGATCGGACATAGATTGATGTTCCAACTTCGGTTTCATCGATGAATTAATCAAATTATGAAAGGTTGCCCATAAAGATGCCATGCTATAATTTTGTAACTAAGATATGCATTTATTGTCATGGGACTGTTGGTGTTGGATTCATAGAAGCGGCAATATACATTTTAGGTCTGCCGTACATTGCATTCTACTATAATAGCAATATCTAACTTCCTTCTTTCTAGCATCCCAATTTCGAATCACAATAATATACGTATATGTATATTTAGTAGTAAATCTTTGTATTTTTTTATCTCGTTTACATATATTTATTAATTTAAATTTTTGATGTAGTAAATTAATTTTTAATGTTATATATATCGAATAATATAATGAATTGTGACTATTAGAAAAATTCATTAATTACAAATATGTTTTGTATTTAATATTCATATTATAAAATATTTTTCAAGTGGAACGTTTATATACATATTGTGTAAAATATACAAAATTTGTAATAAAAAAGGAGAATATCGACCACTATAAAAAGTTGATTATTTCAAATATTATAAATTATTGTCGATTAAAAATTATTATAAATTAATATTATTTATTACAATAAAACAAAATCAATGTGAAGCATTGTGTTTGGTGTTGTTTTTGGCTTGTCTTCAAAATAGGCCAAAATACACATAATGTTTGTCTGCTTTTTATTACACTTTTATTTGTGTGAAATTTTGTTTTGGCTTTGTATATGTAATATATATACACACGAATATATATAGAAATATAATATAAAAAAAATAATTTGATAATGAACATATAATTTTTATATATAAATATATAAAAGAAATATGATTTGATAATGAACAGTGATTTTTGTATCTTAAAACACAATATAAAAAATACAACATTTATTTTAAATTATCTCTAAAACACAAATTCGAACATACAAACACATACTTATTTAGTTTTATTTTTCTCCATCTATCTTTACAAAAGACAACAAAACGCACTATGTAACACTTTTGATCATGTTTGATCAATATTTTTTATGATTTTACTTATAACCAAAATGCTTACAATAATTTTCAAATATGATAAATATCTTGATTTTACTTGTAAAAATAATAATTAATAATTATTGTGCAATCGTAAAAATTATTATTGACTACAAGTTTTTGCTTTCAACTATGATAATAAATGATAGGGAAAATTTTGTAAGGTGTTGTTTCACTGAGACAAGGTTAAGATAAGATAATGGAGAAACTGTAAGAAAAAGACACATATCTTGTCATTAAAGATAATACTTAATTACCCAACTAACCCATTGCACACGTGGCAATCGACCCCCAAACTCTTCTGAAAGTTCACAGGTTTTTCCATCCAAATAGGAACTCTCTACACGCGTAGCAAGAATCTGTCATTCTGCAGCTTAGATATTGTACATATACTATACTACAAAATACATATTTTATTTAAATAAAATAAAATTCCAGTTAGTAAAGGTCAAATAATTTAATTTTGCCACGTGGCGAAAAGATTGGAATAATTTAAAAATAGTGGAAATAAAAGTATAAGTATGGAGCATATGTCTGTAAATGTAGTAAGTTGAACCCACAAGCCTTTTATGCTTCTGAGCCAAAGTGGTGAAGAAGGAAAAAGGAATAGGGCCTCTCTCTCTCTCTCTCTTTCATATATGGTTTGCTTCTGTTTTCTGGTGGACCAGAAGAGCGTGGTGCGGCGGAGCAAGCCGGTGGCGGGGATGTGCTCGCGGTGCCGCCATGGAGCCACGGTGGCGGATATGAGAACGCTGACCAGGTTTTGCTACATCCCATTTTATTGCAAGTCGTGGAAGGCCATCATGTGTAGTTTTTGTGGGACTATTCTAAAATCTTACAGGTGATTTATTCATCAGTGTATGTGAACTCATCGGCCGCCGCTCAGCTCTCTCTCTCTCTCTCTCTCTCTCTCTCTCTCTCTCTCTCCATGTTTTGTAATACTATGAGAGGATTTTGATTCATTCTGTATTATAACCTGCATGAATTAATTAATCAAGTTTTGTGGATAATTCTCTCTCCACTCTCTCACTCTCTCTACCCACAGGAGCTTGATTTTTGGACAATAAATGTTGTCATGAGTTTGAAAATCCACTACTGCAGAGATGTTCCTTGATCAGATCGACCATTTTGGTAAGATACTGGGAAGGGGAAGTGCTGAGAAACTCTAACTCATACTCAATTTGATCGAACTTGAACCAATTATACAATAAATTTTGAATATTTTAAGGTAACCTCAAAGTTCAGATGCTTAATAATTAACAAAAAGTATCAAATTTATGGATTTTTCCCATAAGATGATCGATCATCGTCACCACTTATACAAACCGCGCATACCCCAAAGCTGCAATTTAACTTTTATCATTATGTCCGACTTTCGTCTTAGTTCAACCAGTCGATCTCACAGTGAGACAGGCTTGTACCATTACGCTCACTCACGAGCAGAAAATAGAATTCATGACTAATTTTGGAGTCAGTAAATGGAGTTCAAATTTCTATTATCAGGAGAATTAAGAGTATATATTAATTCATAATCAGATGAAGATCAATGATCGGGACAAACCCTTCGTTTGGTTTCGTCATAAGTTCAGAATCGGCCAGAAATTACGTTATCAGAGACAATTTCTCAATCTTTCTTTTTCTTGCGTACTTGCTACAATGACAATTTCTCAATCTTTTTCCCCAATGACAATTTCTCAATCTTTCGTTTTCTTTTGTGGGCTCATTTTTCTTTGTGAACTTTTATCATTTCACGACTTTCTCATTAATTCTTGTTCGAGAAACGACTTTTGGCTTGAGTTTGGCTGTAACTTCTACTCATATGGACAGAAAACGTGGTTTGGACAATCTTTCCACTCGCTTGCTGCGTCAAAATGTATGTCGACATCATAGCATGTTATGACATGAGAATTTTTCAACATGCATATTATTTATATTTTGAATGTATGCAAGTTTAAGACAACCACATTAATTACAAGGAGAATTTAGTATAAGGCCTTAATAATTCAGCCCATCCTTCTATAAAAATTAAAATATGTGCAGAATATTCCTATTTTTTCTGTAAAAAAGAAAAAGTCAAAAAAACGCCTTAATATTTTGAAACAGAATTTTCTAACACTTCCGTCTTGCTATGTTTTTCACTCGCGCAATCTGTTATGATTGATTTTTATTTTTGCATGTATATTATTTTTTTTGTCCTCATTTTTTAATTATAAAAACTCAAATATTCAGATAACACTTAATCTTGTTTTATGTGGAGGGGCAAGTGCCCGAATATTTATCCTTTATAATTAATTAGCAAATGAGGACAATCAAATGTGCCAAATATGATACATGAGAGCACATGGTGCGTGTATTGCGTGGAAAATGCAGCGTTTGAAGAATGTTCAGGCAGCGGATGAGGTGGAGGCAATTGCGGCACGCACATCCGCTGAAATAGCTGTCAGGTTTGAGGACTCTCTGGTTCATATTGAAGCTGCATGATTGTCTTAATTATGTCATTCGTAGCATTAACTCGAGAAGCTTTAAAATGACACCTATGGGGACTGTCTTCTTCGCTATTTCGGCGCTCTGCTAATCTCTGGCTCATAACCTTGCTCCAAATACTTAGTTTGATTGTGATTTGTGAGGGAGCTGTTCCTTCTATCTGTATTGTGGAGCATTTGGCGTTATCAAAATCTAATAGAAGATCTTCTTCTTCAAAAAATAATAATTGAAAACAAAGAGGGCAAAATCAATAATATATAAGTCTGAAAAAAAAAAATCAGTCACACCAAGAATACAACAAGACAAGAGATTTAGATGCTTTTTTTCTTTTTAAATGTTGAGATTCTTCTTCTCCTTTTTTTCTTTTCTTTAATTTAAAGTATTTTTAATTTAGAATTTTATAGGTGCAATTTAAATATTGATGCGAGCAAAAAGTTGTTCGTTTGTACAGGTTCAATTTAAGGTCTCTGGGCGTAACTTTTCACAAGTCATGGAAATGAGATTTGTAAAAAATACATCAGCACTTCGACGCTAAAGTCAATAAATAGTGATGAAATAAGAATTAAATTGCAGAAAGCGTAATTTAGAACAATAATTAGATGATGGAAGGCGGCCATGATGAGGGCGAGCGCCTAGGATGTACCGAGTGAGTGTTGGACATGAGATGGGCATTGCGGGCGCATGCGTTGTGCTGTAATGCCGAGGCGGAGCGAGGATGCTCCTTACCATTGAGCAATGCGTCGGCAGGTTCCGAGATAGTGTGCGAGACGCTAAGGCACGAGCGCCGAGAGCCTCAGCGAGCATACGGATTGTCGCGATACTCTGATATGTGCGAAGGCTGGTCGAAGGTTAGGCGTAACTTTAGACGCAGCATAGACGAAAAATATATGAGAATTACATTCCGCTGCGAAGAGTACGCCTGTGACACAGGGGGAAGTCCCCCTTTATAGTACTCGCATCTTGCTGGCTGAGGGATTCTAGTACCCCGTGGACTCGAAAAAACAGCTGCAAAGAGATAGACTCCTAACTACCAGAAGTTATCTTCTAATTTGAGTTATTAACTGTTGAGATTTATTCTGATAAAATCTTTTTTGGGGTAAGCTTTCCAAATTCCTAGGAGGTGGTGAAGGTAGTCAACTATCTTCCCTAAAATTTTTCGACATTAGAGGAGCCACCACTCCTCCGAATTGTCTGACTAGAACACAACCAGGCGTGAGTGGAATGTTTCGGCATTTAGGTGGTTTCCGCGCCAACGTTCCCTGCGTTTTCTTGATCCTTTCTCACTTAATGGGTTCAGTTTGTGGGTTTGGTACTTGGGTCTCATTTACATGCCCATTAATCCATCTTGGGCTCTTCCCGTGATAGATTTTTTCTTGGGCCGAACATATTTTGAGACATTACATATAATTCTTTTAAAAAATAATTAATTATTTGTAGAAGAAATTGAAATAAAATTTATACTTAAATTTCGAATGAACTATTTCCTCCGATTCATATTTTTGTTTATACATTCCACAATTATCACTTTCTTGAAAAAGAAAAATTCAATCAAGTAGAAAACTTAAAAAGTAGATGGTAGGTGGATAACATGCTTCTACAACCATTTATAAATTTCTCACAAAATCACATATTTGGCCACAAGTTGCGCTGCCTGAGCACTTCATTCTTTTCTCCCAATCGCTCAGTCTCGTCTGTTTTACACAGACTCAACTGACACGCTATTTCCTTCACTCAAAACTGCACCCCGAGAGAACATACAGCGCGCACAATCCGTAGCCAAAAGCGACGACGTTCTGTACTTATCTTCACCTCCCACGACCGGCATCGCCACGCCCAGCTTCGCAGGGTTCACAAAGTCCGCCTGATAAGTTCTCCCAAGCACACCCTCCACGTTTCCAGACAGGCCATAGAACCTAAACTGCACTTCCAAGTGAGCAAAACAATCATCGGAAGGTATGCGATAGTTGTGAATCCTGTCATCCTCCTTCGTCACGGGCACAACGTTGATTGAGATCTCAGCCACTTCAGGTAAACTGATGACGACGCTGTTCTTCTCCGACGTTCTTTCCACCTTGATTTTGTTCTCCGGGGATTCCCAGATGGACGGAACGGTTAATTCTTGGCCGTTGTAGGAGAACTTCAGGTGGTCGGTTTCTTGATCCCATTTTCGAGCTTTAGTTGCCTCGACGGAGAAAGTGTGGGCGTCGAAGAGGACTCCGAGGGCTTGAATCCATGTGAAGTCGCGCTGCCTGCCGACGGGGCGTAGGCCGATGAAGCGGGCGTTGATGTGAAGATTGGGATCTGACACTAAGGTGAAGTGGTGGTTGCTCTGGCCGTGGAAGTAGAAGACAGTCCCGTCTGCGCCTATAAAGCGGGGGTCCAGGCAGGCAGCCCCGGGGCCGTTGCAGTTAGGCTTCTTATCTGCAAATTAAAATTTGATATGGAGTGCAAAAATGTAATATAATAGCAAAAAGAATGTAATATAAATAAGAATGTCGGCATACTCTTGCATTCGGGCTTGCATATGGGTGAGTTACAGTTGAGGTAACAGACTTTAGCGTAGGAGCTGGTGGGTTGCTTGGAGGGGCACTCGGCGGGGCACTTGAGTTGCTTGAGGAAGCACGGACTTTTCCTGGTGTAGCAGGTTATTGTATCTCCATGGGCGTCGACTACACAGACCAGAAAGAGTAGCACAAGGGTAATGAAACGGAAACAGTTGCTGCTTATTAGGTTCTTCATTATGTTTTCTCCGATCGAGATCTATACTAATAACTTAAACACTCCTTCCTTCGTTATATAGAGTGCAATGACTTGGACTTGTGGGTCGTTAAAACATAAAATACTAAACAGATCTGGTGGGTGCTCTGTCTGAACTTGTATCGATTCCAGCTAGGTGCGTGCATGGGAATTTGGAATTAAGTCTTCGTAGTGGAGTACTAAATTGTTATTGTTGGGTCAATGGGTTTGGTGCTGTAAGGCCTATTTTTAAACTAATCAACTTGCAGTTGACATTTTATATGTCTGGTCTTTTGTGAAAAAGGAGTCACATGATGACTGATCCGTGATCAAAGAAGTTGATTAATCATTAGTACGTAGTGCTGGGTGAAAAGCCTAATAGGTTGGACCAAATTTACGGCCAGATTGATGTGTGCCTAGATTAAGACAGTGTTCATGAAATTATTACTTGCTCCTAGAATAGGGCTAATTGAATATTGCTACTAGTACAACTAGTATACCTACATTACATGCTTGTCTCTACCAAGGGTACCTTATTTCAAGGGAGATACATGTGGAACTCAGTACTCATTTTGTGTGCCGAGTGGAGGTGCAAAATTTTTATTTAAATTAAAATTTGATTGAATTAAATTAATTATAAATTACTAAGTATAATATATATTTTTATATAAATAATCACTTTTTTTAAAAAAAAATTGAATACCAATTTTGTACTTGTTATATAATTAATTAAAATTGGACAAAATTTAATTTAAATTAGAATTTTGAGAGTAAAGATAGGGCAGATGTTTGATAGTTGACAACATGCATTGTTATGCTCCATAAACACTCCCTGGATTCTTGCCTATGTTTCCTCCTCCTTCGGTATTCTAACCATAATACCTTCAATTAGTACTTCAATTGATAAAACACACACACACATACACATACAGAGGACAGTTTATTGTACTAGAATCCCGCATTTTCTAGTTATATCTATAAATTGTTGAATAATGCTTCGTGCCAACCAAATAAAATGACTTGTATATCTTTATGCTAGTCCAAATAGTTACATTAATAAAGTGAAGAATCACATTTGGGAATTGAGAAGAGGTAAAAGTAATCTAAAGATAATTTTATCAGACATTTGGTCCTCTTACTTTAGAAAGAGTTCAAGTAAAATATCAATTAACAAATAATAATAATAATTTTCATAAATAAGGAGTCATTTACTATTTCAGATATGAACAATGGTTCGATTACTTTGACTAGTCCAACCATGGACTAGAGGAGTAGGCCCGACATAATGATCAGGCGACGGACCAATCTTCGTCTCTCATATTGTTTGGAACAGATTGAGTTTGGTTGAATATAAATTAATTATATGATAAGTACAATATATTTATGGTGTAATTAATATGAATTTATAGATAGTGAGCAAGTGTATCACGCTTCCTCATTGATAAATTTGATTCGGCCAAACTTACTTTAAGTAGGAGTTTTCTCATTTTTGACATGATAAATATACTTGGGCATTTATGACATTTTAACATTTATTGGTCCAGTCAAGTAAATAAAATATTGTATAAACTTATCATAATTTGTTCCTTATGTTATCATTTATTAATAATCAACACCGTAATCCCTTCACGATTAACGAGGCCTTACTTAATGGACTTTGGTGAGCCCATGTGATTGGTACCTTTCTGCAGACTGCTCTTCTGGGCACCCAATTATAACTCAAACACAAGTCCTGAGGCCTAATTAAAAAGCCCGTAAGAAATTTCCTAATTGGGCCTATTTAAGAGCCCATCAAATGTGTGATTTCCCTCCAATCACATCGGACACTTTCCAATTTCCCCGAGTCAACTCGCCTTGCAAGCGCTGCGACGGTGCAATAGTTCCCAAACTAAACCCTAATTCCGCTTAACCATATTTGTGTCTCACCAAATTTTGACGCTCCCTCAACGGTACGTTTTCTTCCCCTGTTACGAACCCTGGGCCGGAATTTGGCTGTTTGCAGTCGCTCTGTGCCGTTGAGTTTTTGGTTAGAAAGTTGAGAGAATTCAGTGCTCATTTGAAATTCAAGTTTGGGGTGTAATTTCCCTCATTGTGCCGGGGTTTGAGTTCTTCGTAGTGAAAATGGGGTTTGCTAGTGTTTTTGAATGGAAAGATAGAGATTCTGAAGTAGGAATGTGAATCTTAAGTGTACGTGACGCTGAATTCTGGTTTTGTCAGTTGAAGGCAAGTCTCAAATGATTAGAATCGATTATAAGAAAAGAAAACTTTTGTAGATGAAGAGAGTGCACGTGTGTTTTGTTGATGAGCGGAAAACCTTCTTGATATTTTGAAGTTTTATAATGCATGTGGTTGCTTCTTGAGAAATGTATAATGAGGCTTCATTGTGGGGATAAAGTCCAAGATATTTGAACGAGATTGAAGTTTCAGGAACAATGGGGGAAACTGGGGATACCCCTATATTGGATAATCCAGGTTCCAGAAGGTTATTGAGAAGGAAGAGGGGCTCAAAAAATTATGATGAGAATTTGATGGATGAGTTGATAGAGAAGCATTTGGGTGGTTCTTTGAAGAAGAAAAATAGGACACAGGAAGATTTAGAGAAGGAAACTGAGACCGAAGCCATGATAGCATTGTCTTTGGGATTTCCAATTGACGAGTTACTTGATGAAGAAATAAGAGCTGGGGTTGTGAGTGAATTGGGTGGGAAAGAGCAGAATGATTACATAGTTGTAAGGAACCACATACTTGCAAAGTGGAGGGACAATGTGCACTCATGGCTTTCCAAAGCACAGATTAAGGAAACCGTAAGTAATGACTACGCGCGCTTGATGAATGCAGCTTATGACTTCCTTCTAATAAATGGTTATATAAATTTTGGGGTTTCGGCATCATTTGAGTCTCAAATTTTTGAGGAAACTACGGAGGCTTCTGTGATAATTGTTGGAGCAGGACTTGCAGGGTTGGCAGCAGCAAGGCAGCTCAGATCCTTTGGTTTCAAAGTGCTCGTCCTCGAAGGTAGGAGCCGACCTGGGGGAAGAGTTTACACTCAAAAGATGGGTCAAGAGGGTAACTATGCTGCTGTTGACCTTGGTGGCAGTGTAATAACTGGTATTCATGCCAACCCTCTTGGAGTTCTAGCCAGACAACTTTCGATTCCTCTTCACAAGGTCAGAGATAAGTGCCCTCTATACAAACCGGATGGAACACCCGTTGATGAAAAAATTGATTCGGAGGTCGAACTCATCTTTAATAAGCTGCTTGACAAAGTTACCCAACTTAGACAAATAATGGGTGGATATGCGGCTAATATTTCTCTAGGTTCAGTTCTAGACACACTTAGACAATTATATGCTGTTGCTAGAAGCAATGAGGAAAGACAACTACTTGATTGGCATTTTGCTAACCTGGAATTTTCCAATGCTGGAAGTCTTTCAAACCTTTCTGCTGCTTATTGGGACCAAGATGATCCTTATGAAATGGGAGGCGACCACTGTTTTCTTGCAGGTGGAAACTGGAGATTAATCAGAGCTTTATGTAAAGGAGTTCCGATCTTATATGGTAAGACCGTTGAGACCATTAGGTATGGCAATGAAGGTGTTGAGGTCATTGCAGGGAATCAAGTGTTTCAAGCAGATATGGTCCTTTGCACTGTCCCCCTTGGAGTCCTGAAAAAAGGAAAAATCAGATTTGAACCTGGTTTACCTGAAAAGAAGCTAGCAGCAATAGAAAGACTCGGGTTTGGGTTGCTTAATAAGGTGGCCATGGTTTTCGCCCATAATTTCTGGGGGGAGGACTTGGATACATTTGGCTCACTGAGAGAATCCAGCCACCATCGGGGAGAATTCTTTTTGTTTTACAGCTACCATACTGTTTCTGGTGCTCCGGTTCTTGTTGCGCTGGTAGCCGGAGAAGCAGCACAACTTTTTGAAAACACAGACCCAGCTTCTTCTGTTCATCACGTTTTGAGAATCCTCAGAGGTACATTATTTAATGCTGGTGCTTTTATGCCATTTCATTAGTCTATTGATATTAATGCATTTGTGGTTTTATTTTCTTTCCTGTTCTTTCTGTAAAACTTTGATTTATGTTTTTTGTTTCTCTGTTGAGCTTTCTTGGGTGTTATTCCATTTTTACAGGCATATACGCTCCCAAGGGAATTCATGTACCTAATCCTTTACAATCAATATGTACTAGATGGGGAACTGATCCTCTTTCTTATGGTTCATATTCGCACATCAGAGTCCAGTCTTCTGGAAACGACTATGATATCCTTGCAGAACCTGTAGGTGGCCGTTTGTTTTTCGGTGGCGAGGCCACAACTAGGCAGTACCCTGCCACCATGCATGGTGCTTATCTAAGTGGCCTTAGAGAAGCTTCTCGAATCCTCCAAGCCACAAGGGCTAGGCAAAATAATCCTAGGAAGTCCATGCAGAAGAATCTGGGACAGAACATTGATATTTTGTTAGACCTCTTCAAGAGACCTGATCTAGCATTTGAAGAATTTTGCTTTGTGTTTGATCTTTCCTCTGGAGACCCTAAATCTTTGGGATTAATGCAAGTGACTCTTGGCACATGCTGCAATGGATATATCAGTGACGACTGTAATGGGAAGGAGATTTGCAGTCAGCAGTTGTTAAATCAACCGGTGCAGCTATATACAGTAATATCTCGTGAACAGGCACAAGACTTGCAGCAGGCTACTGAAGGACATTCAAATAAGTTATCTTTTCTGTGCCAAAAGCACGGCCTGAAGTTGATGGGGGCCAATGCTATCGGACTCTTAGGTAGCACATTGATTTCTAATATTGCTAGTTCAAGGAGAAGTAGGAGTAGGTCTCGCATACTTGCTGGATAACGAGATGCACCAATATTCTGCCGAGATTCTTGGAGGAGATTTCTTTGTCAATTATTGCATAAGCACATAATGATGGCCAGAAAATTGGCATGCTGTGATTCTCTGTTGGACTCTTGCATAGATGGCAATGGAAGTTAATCTCGGAATGAAAGTTGTTGTTTTGTAACTTGCCCAGATGGTCGTGTTGATTAATAGGTTACTATATCTGGTAAATGATATGTTTGATTAGGTTTCTCTAAAGAATACGAGCTCTCTGCAATGCTGAAACTATTTCTCGAAGCTGTAGACTCTCTCCTCCATCTCTGCCCCTTTCTTTGTCCAAGATTCTTTGGTCATCACCTTATAGAGCAGGACAGCAGGACGAAGAGAATCTGAGCTTCCCGCGGCAACTGAATATGGCCCTCTGCTTACAGATTTTGATTGTTTTGAAATATCCATTGCACATTGATCCCCTGTACACTAGAAAGTAGAAACCCTACTATACACATGTATCTGTTCTTTTCTTCTTGTGCTTTATTAAGTACTAGTATAGTACTACAGAGTTGCTGCATGCTTATAATTCCTTCTCGGTCCATTTCAAGTAACTTTCGAATTAGGTTAAAAATTCTTAGTTAGGTATATAACTAGAGGTAATTAATTGTTTTCTGATTCAAAATTGCCGGATGTGTGATCGTGCTGAAGAAAATGACACAGGATGTCAATAATATGAATTAGACCCACATTCCTGAACCTTGGTCAAATATATTTAGGTAATGACTTCATCGTCCGATAATCTTCATTCAAGCAGCGGTAGCCAGAATATAACACTTCATCGCAGTATGTTGGTTGGGTTATGTAACCAAATTGAACAATGCCCCGTTGAGTTTTGATGAAGAAACATTTGAAGTTCCCTAGTGAAGTAGTTACAACAGGAATAACATTTTGTGGTGATTAGGTTTCCTTAGAGTAGCCGCAATGGGTTCATCTTGACTTCATTTTTTATTGATTACAAAAAACTAAAAATAAAACTCATAGTTATCATTATAACTAAATGTTGGGCCAAAATTGACAACAGTGTGGACATGAAGTGAAAAAGAAAGTATTTTTAATACAGACATCATCATCCCACAAGGGCCCAATACTCTAACCCAAATTGTAATGGGCTTTGAATTGCATTAACACTAAGAACTGGGAGAAGTGTCTTTCCTCTGAAAGCTTGATTCAGAAAATGTTTCTGTACTTATCCTCCACCACATCCGTTTATCCTCCGCGCACTTTCACCTTACCCTGCGCAGCCACCGCTTATACCGGAGCCAAAATTTCTGCCCGCCGGAAGTCTCGGGTTTCAGCTGTCTCTCTCCATTGCGAGGAACAAACGTTTGTTCCTGAGGTACAACGTGGACACCGGCTTAGTGCTCCTTATCAAAAAATCGACTGACGAGTAATTTTTTCTTTTTCTCTTTTCGTGAATTGATTGGAAATTTGTGTAGGTTGAGAAAGCAGTGGACTCGTTGTACCCGGAGTTCCGAGCAGTGGATAATTTGGTGGCGCGCAACTCGGCGCGCGTGCTTAAAGCTTTTCAGAATGGTCGTGTTGGATCTCATGTAGGCGTTGCGTTTCGCAGAATTTCCGCTTCCTTTACTTATTTGGTCTACGTTTCATTACCATTATTTCTGCAAATTGTGTTGGTTTCGATACGTAAATTTTGACTATGCTGATTGTGGCGAGACATTAATGAAGAGGATGGTTTGGTTTCAGAATTTTGAAATTTTTTGCATGCTTTCTTGCTGGAATGAAGTTAATTGTTGACTAATTTAGTATATATACTCAATGGTGTGCACCAGACATTTATTTCAACCTTTATTTACCATTAGAATATGAAGTGGTGATGTTGATGATTGAAAGGCCTCTAACTCATATTACCATCATTCATATAATGCAAACCCACCTAAAGCAGTGTTGGGTAACATGTTAATAATTTTGTATTTTGTTGAATGATTTGTAGAATCTATGAGATTGTCTAACCATAATATTCTTAAAGATCAATGAAAAGCCTGGATCACCTAGCGACTTGCATGATTATCAGAAAATATAAACAATCATGTTTAACCATAATATTCTTAAAGATCAACGAAATGCCTGATCACCTAGTGACTTACACGAGTATAAGAAAACATAAACAATTGTGTCATGCAGATATATTTTCACTCTTACATTACTTTGCCGGTCAAGTACATTTGTTTAGCTTAATCCTAGAAGCTTTTATGAGTACCATGCAATTTATGTATGGCATCAGCACTTTGGTGGCAGCACAGGCTATGGTCATGAAGAAGCCGGTGGGCGTGAGGCGCTTGATCAAGCCTTTGCAGAAATTTTTGGTGCTGAATCTGCAATTGTTAGAGCACAGGTTTGCCATTTCCCGTCGATGTTTCTTTGTTTGATAGGGGTGATAATACTTTCTTACTTACTCTTGTTCACTGCCAGTTTTTCTCAGGTACTCATGCAATCACCTGTGCATTGTTTGCTTTTCTAAGGCCAGGAGATGAGGTAAGTTTCATTTCCTTCTTGCTGTTCGAGTTCCTAAGTATTTATATTTTGTTTGTGCAATTTGCGTGCTTCAGCTGTATCTATAACATGCTTAGACTGATCATTGGCCAGCTTCTGGCAGTTGCTGGAGCTCCTTATGATACACTGGAGGAGGTGATTGGAATAAGAGACTCTGACAATATAGGTTCTTTGAAAGATTTTGGAATAGATTACAGAGAAGTGCCAGTATGTTGCTGCTGATACCTTTTCAGTTATATGTTGAGATTTCTGTTTCTCTCACAAGTGTTAATTTTCTGGCTCTTATTGATTGTGTTTCAGCTTTCTGAGGATGGTGGACTGGACTGGGGTGCCCTAAGGGTTGCTTTGAGACCTCAGACAAAATGTGCACTCATTCAGAGGTCATGTGGTTATTCATGGAGACGCAGCTTGAGTGTAGATGAAATAGGAAGGGCAATAAAGATAATCAAGGTAACTTTGGAAAACCAGTTCTGTTATATGATCTGATCAGTATTGGATTCAGTAAACTTCTGTTAACTAAGATGGGATAAGGGATAACCTGGTTTCCTAGGGGTTGGAAGAGCTTATCAAACTTTTCTTGGCATCAACTTATTCTTTTGGTTGATTTTTCTCTCCATTCACGAAAGGATAAATGTTCCTAGTCATCTTACCTTGCAGCTAGTGATGAGAAAAGCTTATCAAACTTTATTTGAGCATCAAATATCAAACTTTATTTGAGCATCAAATATCAAACTTTATTTTAGCATCAAATTTCACATACTCTCTCTCTCTCTCTCTCTTTGGATATTTCTTTCTGTTTTTGTATGAAGTGGTCAATTGTCCTAGTCATCTTACCATTAGTGTGCAATTACAGTTGCAGAATCCAAATTGTTTGATCATGGTGGATAACTGCTATGGTGAATTTACGGAGATCATGGAACCTTCGATGGTGGTATGTAGCATTGGCTTTTGGTGATTTCTGCTTCATAATAGTGCTTTGAGTGTCAAAGTTTAGCACAATATACTGTTGGTGGCTGGCAGGGTGCAGATTTAATTGCTGGAAGTTTTATAAAAAATCCTGGTGGAACAATTGCGCCATGTGGTGGGTATGTTGCTGGAAGAAAAAAATGGGTAGCAGCAGCAGCTGCTCGTCTCTCCGCACCAGGTCTAGGAGTTGACTGTGGTTCAACTCCAGGAGATATTATGAGAATATTTTTTCAAGGTCTGTTTCTTGCTCCACAAATGGTTGGCGAAGCAATAAAGGTAAGTAATCCTAATTCTATTTTCATCATATTCTTCTTTTCATTTTGTTGTTATCTCTACCCTGTCAATGACATTTTAATCAATTACCAGGGAAGCCTTCTGATTGCTGAAGTCATGGCAGGTCGAGGATACAAGGTTCAACCAGGTCGCCGGGTTCCTCGCCATGATGTAGTTCAGGTTTGTTTAGTATATTTACATCTAAAATGTAATTAATTACATAACACTAATTGGTTACTTCATTGCAGTTCAAATTGACCTTTTACGCTGATTTGATACTGCTTTCTTCTGCCTTCAGGCAGTACAGCTTGGAAGCCGCGAGCGCCTGCTTGCCTTCTGTGAGGCCGTGCAGAGAAGTTCTCCTGTTAGTTCTTTTACAAAGCCCATAGCAGGTGCTACTCCTGGCTATGCGTCTGAGGTATCTTTACACGCATTTCAATACAACTGCTGCACTGCAACAGACCGTGGAACTATAATTGTCATAGTTGTTTGCGCTGAGTATTCTTTGTTCACTTGCAATAATTTACTAATCAACAAATTCATTTGATGAAAGAAAAATTTCTAATCATTTAAATATAATGTGATTTATATATGCCTTTTCATGTGAAGTTACATATGAAGCTTCTGAGACAATCTGATTCAAATAAAAATCACTCGTGGAATAGGTGATATTTGCTGATGGAACTTTTATTGATGGAAGTACAAGTGAACTTTCATGTGATGGACCACTGAGGGAGCCGTTTGCTGTTTATTGTCAGGTGTGTACTACCATTTTCTCCTGCTGTTCTTATAATCTTTGCTTCTACAACAAGGCTAAGTGGAGGCCTGTTGGTGAATCATTATTAAACTTTGAAGTTCTATTCACCAATACAGTTTGTCATGTTGGTTGTTGTGTTCATTTATTCATGAATTTTGAACAGGGTGGCAGCCATTGGACTCAATGGGGACTAGTTCTTGGGGAGGTTCTAAAATTTTTATAGACACAGCACATATGGGTTCTCACAATGGTGCATTCATCTCTGAAAGTTTCTCCTTTGGGTGATTGCAAGGTGGCTTCAATATGGCTTAGATTCTGCATATCATATGCCTTACTGCAAATGACCTCCAGTGAGATTTCAGTCACATGCTGAAATGCTTTAAAGCTTGAATATGTGAATTTCACCTTCAACACATGATAAGATAATTGACTGTAGCTGTACTTCAGAACATTTAAGTTCATTGATTAATATACTTACCTATCTCAATTCGGTCATTGACTATGAAAAAGTTTTTTTAATTGTATCTATGAAGTTGAGACTCATTATACACGAGCTATTTGTAAAATATTCGTAAGAGAGCAACTACCACTTGGTGGGATTTTTTCATTCTTTTACTCTCCGCTTTGATTACCATCCAACCATGTCTAGACTAATCTATGCCTTTTTGCACAGACAGCTAGAAATGTGATAAAGAAATCGACAACTTCTAAATGTTAATTTTGATGGTGCAGTGACCAGCTATGAATTGCATGCTCCCAAGGTTTGTGGGAATTGTCCCAGGATACGAATGACTTATGAGGTCCAAGAACTAGTCAAGATCAGATATTATGATGTATCAATCTAGTTCTCAAATTTGTACTCGTTATCCTCATGGAGTCATGGGAATCAAAGTTCTGCTGTGAAATATAGTGAACTGAGAATTTGTCGCAAGAGAAGAGCACTGAAGAAAAACATGGTTCGAACTGTTAAACTTTTAGAATTTTAATTTTTTACTCTGTACAGTGTACACGTAGTAGCACAAACAAAGACTGTCACTTTAATTTCCTTTTGTGTTTCATTTCTTGAAATAACTAATCTGTACTTGATGTCACGGATGCAATCAGATATATATGAGGCTTGTATGGGTCAGTTGATTCATATTTGATTGGTGGTACCCATGCTCCATGCACCCTCACGTGCCCTCTTTGTGGGCCAAACGTTAACGAATTACTTCATGAAGTAGTAGTACTCGACCCATCACATATTTCTGTCAATGTTCAACTTTTCTAAAACTAAAATCTCCTTTTCTAGGTAGACTTTAATTGCCAGAAGTGATGGGCCATCTGGTATGTCATTATTTTATCCTCTACAATTTTTAAAAGGTTATATTACAAATTGGTTTTCCTAATCTTGATCATAATTCTAAAAAATATTTTATTATTTAAAAAGTATAAATACTTTTTTGAAATTTACGGTCATCTGACAAACATTTCTATAATTGATTGTCATGAGGTGTATTTATTAGATAATTGTTAATTTTAAAAAGATTAATTAATTATTTTAAAAAATAAATAATTTTTAAAAAATAGCGATTTATTTATAATTGTTGCAGGGCTACTTGTAAATTACTGTTTTCAAAATCTTCAAATTTTCTATCGAGATCCGAGACAAGTAGCAATCACGTGCTGATCCGTAAACAGAATTCAATGGTAAGACTTTTTTCAATCCAATAAACCTCACGTTCCCCAATCTCTGGGTAAACTGCATATTTATTTACTATATTTTTAATTTTTCTTTTTCGCTGAATTGTTATTGTTCTTGCCCTTAACATAACAATCAAACCAACCCCATCAACGACTCCAATCGACATATATATATGTATATATATATTCTGCTTTTACAGCCTACGAATTGTCAACGCATCCCACCGTATTTATTGCCATTTTCAAATAAACATGTGAATTTCGATGTATATATATATATGTATATATTCAAGTCTTGAAGTCAAGGCTCAATCATCTCTGGGTTCATTCGTCAAGCAAACAGCAGTGGGCTGTTCTTGTTCTTGATTTCTTCACATCTCCCGTCAACCTTTACTCTCCACAACTCCGTAAGTGTTCCCTTTTCCTTGTTGCTTTTGTGGTATATCTCTCTCAGTGTCTTCGTTTGCTGTGGGAATGTGTTGTGGACTGGGAGTGCGCGTTGTATCTGAGCTTTAAAGACAAGATTATGGTAGTTGAGTGGGGTTTTTTCAACTTGTTGAGACGCTGAAGATTTTGAGTTCTTAGCTGTGGAAAGCATTCGGTTATTCCATGTTTCTTTTGTATGTGTTGAATGAATGCAATAAACTTTTGTGTTTTTCATCTTTTATTTAGTTGTCATGCTTTTCGCGGGATGGACCCTACTTTAAACATTAGGTCTGATGGTATCCAGAGATCCTTAGAAAAAAATATTTTAATAATGTAAAAAAAAATTACGAAAGTAGGGTTATTTGAAAAGTGAGATAGAATTAGAGAAAAAGGTATTTACAATAATCACATTGTATGACTTTAGTTAAAGTAGATACCAAGCATTTTTTTCAAAAATAATTATTTTTTGAATGTACTTTTTCCCAAAAATATTTTAATTTAATAATAAATTTTAATATTTTTATTAGTACTGTGTACAAAAACTTAACAAAAGTAATATTGCATGTCCTTTGATATTGGTACAAAAATTGAAAATAATTATATTGTGTAACTTTATTCGAAGTAACTAAATCAACTAATTTTTATAAAAATAATAAATATGTGCGTATGTCAAAATAATTAAAATCATGATATATAATAATTACTTTTTAAAAAAATTATTTAGTATCGGTACTTCAATATGATTATTATCAATTTTTTTGTACATGACATTAATAAAGACACAATATTATTTTTGTTAATTTTTTGTACATGATATTAAAAAGAGACAATAGTTTTTTTTTGGTCGATATTAGTCACGCAATATTGTCAATTAATCATATTGTACAAAAATTAGTCACGCAATATTTTTTTGATAAAATTACATTCTAATAATAAATATTTTTTTGAAAAATTTGCTTGGTTAAAATCATGTAATATGATTGTTGTCAATTTTTTATACACAATATTAATAAAGACACAATATTATTTTTGTCAATATTAATAAAAAAATATTAAATTTAATTTTTTACTAAAAATAAATTTTATTAATAACTCGAGTAACTTTTTTCACATAAAAATAATGAGAGGACTATTAAGAGTAGTAAAATTATTGCTATCAATTTTTGGGTTTCCAACCGAATAAAAGAGCTTTTAAACATTCACAAATAAACCCGCTGAACGAAAACTTTTTGCCGATGAAGAATCACATTTTTCAGATGAAAATTTTCTGAAGATGAACGAAAATTTGTTGTAGCTGAATCACAAACGATGGGATATTAATACATAGAAAACCATGCATGCAACTAGCACACATGCCTCAAGTCAGGAGCTGAAATTGAGATGTCTTGATTTCAGCGGTCAAAGCTACTTTTTTCCCCCAATGTTGTCAGAACCGGGGTTATACTGATGGTCCAAGGGAAGATTGGGATAGGTAGTATGGGTTGCTCCTAGTCATTAGTATTGATTGCTGCTGCTACTTACTGAAATTCTTGATATAAATGTTAACTAAGCAGTGATTTTGTAGGGGCAGCATTGGTTGAGAGCAAATCCTAAATTTGGAAAATGGCCCAAGTTGGACATGTTTCTGCTGTCAGCCTGAGCAGACCAAATAACATAGCCAATATTTGGAGTTCACGATCTGCCAAGACAAGTGGCTGCACCTCTAGGAGGTCCAGCAGCAGCACTGTTGCTCGAATGTATGGCTTGTCGTTTGCTGGTGGTGATGCTATGGGCCTTCAATTAAGGATTCCTCCTGTACATGCTTTTACATCAAGATCTAACAGGGATCCGCTCCCTTTGAAAGTATGCTCTCAAAATGTTGTTCAAATGGTTGGGATTATATGTCATGAATAAAGGACAGCCTTGATGCTATGTTTGTTGAGTAGGTTGTTTGCATTGACTTCCCGAGACCAGAACTTGAGAATACAATCAACTATTTGGAAGCTGCTTTTTTATCTTCATCTTTTCGTACTTCTCCCCGTCCAAACAAGCCATTGCAAGTGGTTATTGTTGGTGCAGGTGAGATGAGCATTTTCTAGTTTTCAGTTATTTATTCTTGTTTTTGTATCAGCTGATTGTATTTCTTGTGTTTTCACAAATTTCCCTATGCTATTATTGAATTACTTTGGTTTATGCTTTACTTAATTTGATTTTTTTCTCATTCCTTTAGGAAGAAATATTATACTTGTAGTTTATTTCTGGTTCTTGCCTTTCCTTGATAAGCAATTGGATTTGATTTCTGTTCCCATGTCGCTGTACCAAATATTATCCAACAACAAGAATGCAAAAATAAGGACCCTGTTTCCCCATGCTCTTAGTTCATGGTTCTTGTTGAATTCACATCCTTTGATCAGTCCCTTATTTTAGTGCAAGAAAACCAAACAGTTGAGTAAGAATAGCAACCTCAAGACAGTGCTTCCTGTTAATGTTTTCCCTAGAATAGTGTAGCCTCTTCCCGAGCAATGAATTTATTATTTATCTTGCTACATCTGATGTAGCTTCACTTATGTCACAATGTGCCACTTCTGGTTAATATTGAAAATGACTAGAAGTCTCACATGATTTTTTGTTACAGAGTATTATCTGATAGATCTCTTCCTTTTTCTTTTCTTCCCCAAACTGCTGAGCTGTTCAATACTTGTAGGTTTGGCTGGTTTGTCTACAGCAAAATATTTGGCAGATGCAGGCCATAAACCAATACTGTTGGAAGCAAGGGATGTCCTGGGTGGAAAGGTTAGTAATATGCTCCAGCCTCCAGAATTTCACTCTCTCACAAACTTTTCTGTTCTTCAAACATATCTTCTTTTATGGACATCTGTCTGGTCCAGGTGGCTGCATGGAAAGATGATGAAGGAGACTGGTATGAGACTGGCCTACATATATTCTGTAAGTTTGATTTCCCTAATTTGACTTCCAAAATTTCATTAAACTTTTTAATGCAACGAAGCTTAATTTACTGAATCGCCTTATTTCCATTGCAGCATATCTTGTTAGATTTCTTATTTTCACTTATGCACTTCTGGAAACTGTGCTGACAAGATTTATAGTAATACAAATCTTCATTGTGTATTTACCTAACTTTTCTTACTTGCTATTGTTTAAGGACCCTTTCAATAGCTTCCTACATCTATAGATGACATTCCTATGCGCCAAATGACTTTCTATTTATTTGTGATTTGCTTTAGTTGGGGCTTACCCAAATATTCAGAACCTGTTTGGAGAGCTAGGCATTAATGACAGGTTGCAATGGAAGGAGCATTCTATGATATTTGCAATGCCAAACAAGCCAGGAGAGTTCAGCCGGTTTGATTTTCCCGAAGTCTTACCATCGCCAATAAACGGTGAGCCTGTCTTTGCAAAAGCTAAGGATGCATTACATAAGGACCTACCATACCACAATGAAGATTCGTATTATTATAAATCTTGTCAGCACATTACATAAGGACGTACCATACACCACTTTAACCGCACAAAAAAAAAAGAATGTTAGATAATAAAGCCTCATATTTTTATTACATTCTGGTTGTCTGTGTGGAGGTCATTTCTCGATGCATAATTGCTACCCTCTTCAGCAGCTTATCCTGCAAAATTTTGTCTAGTTAAGTCTTTCCAAGCAGTCAGTGATATATATGCCCAAATATCAGACTCAAATCAACATCTCCTGACTTCTGTCGTGGGTACTTATATACTATCTTATATATTACATTTGTTTGAAGTAGATGACTTTCTGGTGATGATCTTGTGAACACAGATCCAAATAATGTGATAGTTCTTCGCATCATGAATTCATAAATTGAGTTATTGCATTATTTGTTTCTCATTACCCTTAGGTCTAGTGGGAATGGCATTTTTTTGGGAATTTAAATCCCAGGTAGCATATATTTTCGTTTGGTTAGATAGTTTAAAAAAACAGGAAATGGAAACAAAATCCCCACAAATTATGAATATGCATAGAAAATCTAAGAATCTAAAACCTATCTTTTGTTTTCCACTCCCTTGGGATATACCAATAAAACTATTTTTGGACATTATTAAACTTATCTATATATATATTTTCCATTCCTTTGTCATATGTAACACACCAAACATTTTTTAAGGAATTTGATTGATTTCTCTATTAAATACCTTGTTGTATCCAAATATCTGCAATGGAATAAGATTTCCAGCAATCAAATTCCCTGCATTTTTATTTCGTGTATAATATTCCATTCCCGACAAAAAAACAGGGGCTTAGTGTGCAAACAGATTGAAAGTTCTTGTTGAGTGAAGAAATTTATCATATTACAGTGAACTTTGGACTTTGCTGGGATCCATTGTATTCCCTTTCCTGATTCTGTATCTTTGCCCATTCACGAGGAAGATCTTCACTCACTTTGCTATTAAAGTGTGCGTACCAATATGCATAGGAGGAATAATATACTTATTTAAGTTTACAAAAAGTCATTTTTTAAAGGTTCTTTTACGTGAAAGTTATTTTTGAGACAATTTTGTCTTCTGTGCTTAAGATAAACTGCATGAGCACCTGAAAAATCATGAGTTCCTTGAATGTGGGATAGTATGTGGTCATAGTATTAATTACGAATTGTCAATTTTCCAGTTCCCGTCCTTCACTTAAAATGCTATTGGCAGGATTATGGGCCATCCTGAAGAACAATGAAATGCTTACTTGGCCAGAGAAAATCAAGTTTGCCATTGGGCTCTTGCCAGCCATAATTGGCGGTCAGTCTTATGTCGAGGCTCAAGATGGAATAACAGTTGAAGACTGGATGAGAAAGCAGGTATGCTTGGTTTCTTATACTGGTAACTTATTGTGCTGTACAATGAAGTGAACAACTTTTCCATTTTGACGATGCTTGCTTATTTTGAGAAACATAAATATCATTTCAATTATTTTTCTCTGCACTAATTCATTTGCCATCATTTCTTGATCCCCATGGTATAGTTAATAATTCATAAATCCTGATCATTTCAGGGCATACCAGATAGGGTTACTGATGAAGTGTTCATTGCCATGTCAAAGGCACTGAACTTCATAAACCCTGATGAGCTCTCAATGCAATGTGTTTTGATTGCTTTGAACCGATTTCTGCAGGTCTCTCTCTCTCTCTCTCTCTCTCTCTCTCTCTCTCTCTCTCCTCTCTCTCTGTGGTGTGTGTGTGTGTGTGTGTCTATCTCTATCTCTATTTCCCTGTTTCACTCGATCTCCAAGTGCAAATTAATGCACTACAGACAACAAAATATGATTAGTATAGCATGAAGCTGTTGCTTTGCACTATGAAAGTTCACAATAGGAATTCACAGAGTAAGAATTAAGGTTCCTTGATCACTTCAACTTAAGACTATAGGTTAGCAACAGCTACAAAGAGGCCATGTAAAGTTCTCATGGAATGTGAGTATAGTTCGCATTTAGTTTTTATTTGGCACAACCATTGTTCACTTTGTTTAATATCATACTCGTTTTGTCTAAATGACCACTAATCATACAAGACTTGCATGAATGAATATACTCTTGGAACTCGTTTTTTATCCATAATAAAGAAATCATCTGGTTGGTCTTTACTTTCATGATTTAGTAAGTTTATGTGGCATTCATTTGAATTAGACCAAAAGACACAGACTCCAATCTGTTTGATAAAACAACAGGAGAAGCATGGATCAAAGATGGCTTTTTTGGATGGTAATCCGCCAGAAAGACTATGCATGCCAATTGTTGATCATATACAGTCTCGTGGTGGCCAAGTCCGACTTAACTCACGAATACAAAAGATTGAGCTAGATAAAGATGGAAGTGTCAAAAGCTTCATACTAAATAATGGAAATGTGATTGAAGGAGATGCATATGTATTTGCAACTCCAGGTAGAGCCTTCGTTCTCCTAGCCCATCATATATATATACCCCTGTTATTTAGCTTGAGTCTGTATAAGATTCTGATTAACCATTATCCTGGTTAGTCGATGTCCTGAAGCTTCTTCTACCGGAGGACTGGAGGGAGATTGAATATTTCAAGAAATTGGAGAAATTAGTCGGAGTTCCAGTTATAAATGTTCACATATGGTTAGTCTTGCAATTTTAATACAGAACTTACTTCATAGGCAGTTTGCACTACATTACTTGTAGAGTGATAGTATTAACTAATGCCATGGTAACTGCATCAACAGGTGATGTTATCCTTTAGGAAAAAGATAAAGCATCTTTAATTCTATGAACACTGGATCTGATTTTGTCGCATGTATATAAACTGAGATGACATGTAAGTGTGGTAATGTCAGGTTTGACAGAAAACTGAAGAACACATATGATCATCTACTTTTCAGCAGGTATGATCATTCACTTTATATGTTACTTATATTATTTTATGAACTTCTTTCAGCTAAAATACATGTAATTATCAGATTAGCAACTCTACATAATACAACAATTATAAAATTGTATCAATATTCAATAACATCACAGTTACTAACTTATTATATCTACCGTGTTGGGTTTTCTTTGTAAGATCCCACTGAGCTACTTGTTCATGCCTTTTCTTTTTTTGTATGCAGAAGTCCACTTCTCAGTGTATATGCTGACATGTCAGTGACTTGTAAGGTAATACCTAAACCTGCATCTTCGTCGTTTTGTTAGAAGAAGGTTCCTTAAGAGCACCAAAATCCATAAAGTAATTAGAATTATCTTTTTTTGGCTTTTATCTCACCCAAGTCAGGGAGATAGAAAATTTCTCCTTTTTGTTTCTCGAGGATTTACAATATATTACATTGTCTTGTTTCAAGGTTGTAAGCCACTCTGCTATTGCTCGAGCTTTGAGGACAGTTATTTCTAACATAATAAGGTGTCTGTTACTGTTTGAGAAACCCGGGAGCAATTTGGATATAAGATTGGGACTAAACATGATTGATATGAACTGTTAGGCATTTTTTCTAACAGCTCAGTTTGGCACACTAGTTTGCGTAGTTTGTTATGCAGTTCTTGAGGAATTTGTTTTTCAAATTATCTTGCTTTGTTTCATTTGTGCTTATGTCCCTTCTGCTTATCAAGGCATCAATGCTTTTGTCAGGAATACTATAACCCTAACCAATCCATGTTGGAGTTGGTTTTTGCACCGGCAGAAGAATGGATCTCACGCAGTAATGAAGAAATCATTGATGCCACAATGAAGGAACTCGCAAAACTATTTCCTGATGAAATTTCTGCTGATCAGAGCAAAGCAAAAATATTGAAGTACCATGTAGTTAAAACTCCACGGTAAATGAATAATGCTAATAGCTATTACTTGCCACAGGCTATTGATGTTAAATTGCAGAAGCTTGTGATGAAAAATCCAACACTATGATGATATTGCATTTTTTCCCCTTTTTTCTTTTCCTGTCAGTTTAACCCGACTCAAGTTCTATTTTGCAGATCTGTATATAAAACTACACCTGGCTCTGAGCCTTGTCGTCCATTACAAAAGTCTCCAGTAGAAGGATTCTACTTAGCTGGTGATTATACAAAGCAAAAATACTTGGCCTCGATGGAAGGTGCCACCCTATCAGGAAAGCTTTGTGCTCAGGCAATTGTAAAGGTGAGCCTTACCGACTATTTTATGATGTCTTGGACATAAAACAAAGCATGGTACATTTAATTTCTAATGTTTCATCATTGATGTCCCTACTCATCTCCTTTATGGTTGGTCTATTCATAACTATTATTCTACATCTGAGCCCAACATACATCCTTCTTTTATGATTTTTATGTAAACATGTGCAAAAATAAGCTGTGTATTAGAAGTGTTTGTGTTGTAAAGGAGCTTTGAACCTTATGTGGTACTAGCTACATTACAGCATCAAAGGTGATTGAGTATTGTTCTTATGATGAAAGGGTTATGTGTGGCTGAATGCACTATTGATTTCTTCAGGATTATGAATTGCTGGCTGCCAAAGGACAGAGGAAGAAGGTTCCTCAAACCACCTTTGCCTAATGCATTTGGACTTTTCAAGTGCTATATTTGCAGCGCACGATCGATTCATGGAAGACAAAAGATAAGGATGAAGCTTATGTACATGTTAGACTCAACGAAATAGAAACATAAGAAAATTGGCTCAACATTTTTTTGGTGGTGTGGAAACATTAGATCGTCGTACTTGGATGTTCCAAATTGTAAGATGCTGAACTCAAATCTTTTCTTTCTTGAATTGGAAATAACAGTTGTTACAATTGCCTAATTGGTGATTTGAAGTTAAATGATAACAGTAAGTATTCATTGTAATTCTTCATTCAGTATGCCTTCCCACAAGATGCGAATTATTGAAATGTGAGTGAGGCAGTTTGAATCACCAGAGATGGCAAAAGATTTTCGAAAATTTATGAGATTTCTATTCCAAATCCTATTGCACCTACTATTCTATTTGACATACACAAATGGAGGCCTGTCAGTGAATCATAAAACTCTAAAGTTCTATTCACCAATACAGTTTGTCATGTTGGTTGTTGTGTTCATTTATTCATGAATTTTGAACAGGGTGGCAGCCATTGGACTCAATGGGGACTAGTTCTTGGGGAGGTTCTAAAATTTTTATAGACACAGCACATATGGGTTCTCACAATGGTGCATTCATCTCTGAAAGTTTCTCCTTTGGGTGATTGCAAGGTGGCTTCAATATGGCTTAGATTCTGCATATCATATGCCTTACTGCAAATGACCTCCAGTGAGATTTCAGTCACATGCTGAAATGCTTTAAAGCTTGAATATGTGAATTTCACCTTCAACACATGATAAGATAATTGACTGTAGCTGTACTTCAGAACATTTAAGTTCATTGATTAATATACTTACCTATCTCAATTCGGTCATTGACTATGAAAAAGTTTTTTTAATTGTATCTATGAAGTTGAGACTCATTATACACGAGCTATTTGTAAAATATTCGTAAGAGAGCAACTACCACTTGGTGGGATTTTTTCATTCTTTTACTCTCCGCTTTGATTACCATCCAACCATGTCTAGACTAATCTATGCCTTTTTGCACAGACAGCTAGAAATGTGATAAAGAAATCGACAACTTCTAAATGTTAATTTTGATGGTGCAGTGACCAGCTATGAATTGCATGCTCCCAAGGTTTGTGGGAATTGTCCCAGGATACGAATGACTTATGAGGTCCAAGAACTAGTCAAGATCAGATATTATGATGTATCATCCTTGAACCGACTCACTTAAGGCTTGGACCAGGATCAGACTAGACCTGGATCAAGCTCAAATGTGTCTATCTCTTTTTTTTTTTTTTATGAAATAGAAATTTTCTTTTGAATAATTACTTAAATAATAGTATTATGCAATAAAATAAATAATAAATTAAATTACAAAAAAATCCTAACTAGAAAAAATAATATTTAAAATTATATAATGAATTTAGATGATAACAAATTCAAAAAATATTTATAATAAACTTTGAAAAAATAAACAAAAAGTATTAATGAATTAAAGTACTAAGAATTTAGAAATTAATCAATAATGACAATAATTTTTCAAGTTTCAAAAGTATAAAAAAAACTACTAGATTAGTTAGTGTAGAAGAATAAAATGAAAATTATATACAATGTATTGTTATTATTTAAAAAAAATGGCCCAACAGGCCTAGCTCAAGACTAGGTAGTTCTGGACCACTATGTTTAGATGGCTCTAGGTTTCAATGCTTAGAACCAACCTAATACCAATCAAATCTATACTAACTCAACTTATTTTTTTAGTGACTCAATCCGATCGTAAACAAAACAACTCAATTCATCTTGATTTGTGCTTGATGGAATATATATATATATATATATATATGAGGCTTTTATGGGAGATTTATACATATTTGATTGGTGGTACCCATGCTCCATGCACCGTCACGTGCCCTCCTTGTGGGCCAAACATTATGAATCAATTCATGATGATTCATCCATGTATTTTCTTTACAAAACATTTCATATATATCAACGTGATATAAATTTTAAACTTTTGCACCTTCATGAAAGGTATGCGGAGTTAATTATTTTTTTATGGTAAAAAAAATAAATTATATAAGTATAATTTAAATAAAATGTATAATAAATTTATAACGAGTAGCGGATAGAATTTAAATTCTTTATAAGTTAATAATTAAATTTTACTTGTAACAGTTGCGGTGCGCTACAAATTGCAGTTTTACCTGTTGTGCTCATATTGCATAATTCACGATATAAAAATGCAAATACAGCACTGCCCCAACTGTAGTTTCTAGTCGTTTCTGTATCCTCTAATTTTGAAAGATATAGTAACGATACCAAATTTTCTGATGAATCTGGGCACATCATTAATGAGTCGTGGATTCAATCCACGACATAGGTTTTTTTTAAAAAAAAAAAAATATTGTAGTGGATTATATCCGCATCTCGTTATAGTTTTATTATATAATTTATTTTTTTTATAATATAAAAATAATTAACCCAAGGTAAGCGAATCATGCATGTCTTTCCTTTTTATTTTCATTTTTGGGGGAAAAAAAAAGTCATGAAGATGTAAAATAGTGGAACAATCACATATTTGAGTGTAGGTTCAAAATTTTTAAAATTAAAATCTGTTTTTCTAAGTACAGATATGTCCTCTATATTTAAAAACTTCAGATTTGATCTGTCTTTTTCTAAAATTTCACGCCATTGATCCTTCCTCCATAATTCCTATATTTTCCTTAAAAAAAAAAAAAAAAAGTCTATTGAGATCCGAGGCATGTACCAATCACGTGCTGCCGCGTAAAGCAAAATTCAATGGTAATACTTTCTCAGTCCAATAAGCTCACGTTCCCAAATCCAGGGTAAACTGCATATTTTAGTTTTTTTCTTTATTGTATTTTTAATTTTTCTTTTTCGCTGAATTGTTCTTCTTCTTGTTCTTGCCCTTCACCTAACAATCAAACCAACCCATCAACCACTCCAATCCAGATATATATATAGATATACTACTTTTACAGCCTGCGAATTATCAACCCATCCCTGGATTTATTGTCATTTTCAAACAAACATGTGAATTTCGATGTTTATATAGACATATATATATATTCAACTATTGAAGTCAAGGCTCAATCATCTCTCGGTTCATTCGTCAAGTAAAAACCACTACACTTTTCTTGTTCTTGATTTCTTCACATCTCGCATCAACCTTTACTCTCCGCAACTCCGTAAGTGTTCCCTTTTCCTTCTTGCTTTTGTGGTGTATCTCTGTCTTCGTTTGCTGTACCGATGCTTATGTTGAACTGTTAAGCGGAAAGAAAAAGAATCAGTGTGTCTGGGAATGTGTTGTCGGCTGTTAGTGGTTTTAGCGAGTGCGTGTTCTATCTGAGCTTTAAAGATAAGATTTTGGTACTTGAGTGGATTTGAGTGGGCTTTTTCAAATTCTTTTTTATGACGTTTGTAGTGTTCAGACGCTGAAGATTTTGGGTTCTTAGCTGTGGTTGTCTGGATGAGCATAAAGCATCGTTATTCCATGTTTCTTTCATTTTCTGTGTTGTCTTTAGAGCCCGCTTTATGATTAAACGATGGTGCTTGATGGTGGAGCCCAGATTTGAACTATGTTTATCTTCTCTTTTGATGGGGGGGATGAAAAGTTGTTAATTTTGATGAAGAAGGAAGCTATGATAGTTATTATTGTGAGGGAACTACAGAAATAAGAATTCAGTGTGAGAGGATATACTTGCGGGAACCAAATAATCATGAAAATTGCGTTTTGAGTCTCAAATAGCCAAAACATATGGAGCTTACTACAATAAATTCACAAAGTACAATTATTAAAGAAAATAATTGGAAGCAAATGTTAGATGATTGACTTCATGATTGCAATTGAGGTCAGGCATATGCTTGCAGCTCTTAATAGTTATCTCTGTGTTGTCTAGCCAGATATACTTCCATTATGGATCGCGGGCAATTAACTCTGATCGGATCAACTGTATGTGTCATGCTATCTCTGCACTTCTCCATACAGTTAGTATCCCAACATTTCATGTCCTGGAAGAAGCCCAAGGAACAAAAGGCAATAATTATTATTGTCCTCATGGCTCCCTTGTATGCTATCGACTCCTATGTTGGTTTGCTAGACATACGAGGGAGTGAGACATTTTTCACTTTCTTGGACTCTATAAAAGAATGTTACGAGGCTTTGGTGAGTTTTTCTACAATTGAGATATCATTTGTTGTCTTTGGAACTTAAGACCATTTATGTAATTAATTTGTCATTTAATGGTAGGTGATGGCAAAGTTTCTGGCTTTGATGTATACATACTTGAACATATCCATCAGCAAAAATATAGTTCCTGATGAAATCAAAGGAAGAGAAATCCATCACTCATTTCCAATGACTCTTTTCCAGGTACGTGTCTTCATCTTTTAACTTTTGTATTTATTGCTTATTTACCCCTAGCCATTAACAATGAGAAACTTTGCTGTATCTGGAAGATCTTATAATACGTGGATACAAGTAATGCTCCATTTGTCCCTGACTTCCCTCTCCAGAAAACATTGAATTGTTAATGTAGTGAAATAGAAATTTACTGTCATAACTATTGCAACAAACTGTAGGAATGTTAACACTATATCCAATCAAGGTTGCTTTGTAGGTAATAGGTTGTCGGATATATTAAAACTAGCTTTAGATTGCTGATCGTCCAAGCTGTGTTGTTCTTTATGATCTTTTGAAATGGCACTACCCTACAGAACTTATATTGCACACATATAGAATTGTTTCTGTGTTTTTCCTTAAACCTCATGATTGATAATAATGTTTTTAAATGTTTGTCTATGTTAAATGCAGCCCCACACTGTCCGTTTGGATCACAATAATTTAAAGCTTCTCAAGTACTGGACATGGCAATTTGTTGTGATTCGCCCTGTTTGCTCCGTCTTGATGATAGCATTTCAACTTCTTGATATTTATCCCAGCTGGCTTAGCTGGACATTCACCATCATCTTGAATGTTTCAGTTTCACTGGCATTGTATTCTCTTGTGGTCTTCTACCATGTTTTTGCAAAGGAGCTAGCACCACACAAACCTCTGGCCAAGTTTTTGTGCGTCAAAGGGATTGTCTTCTTCTGTTTCTGGCAGGTATATTTTCATATCTCTTCACTCAATGACCAATTTGATAACGAGCAGATGCTTTTCTGTATATGATCAACATTGCGGTAGTATCCTGATATATATGGTACCTTTCAATTACATAAATTATATTATGTCTTAATTTAAAGGATCTAAGAACTATATATATTTTGCCATAATATAACTGCTCTGGAATCAGTTCTTTGTTCTTTCCTCACTTATCTGACAATGTTTAATGCATATCATACTTTTACCGGATGCTAAGTTTCTCTTCAGCTATAAATGGAAATTACCTTATTGAAACTAAATTACCCCTCCCAGGATTAAAGTGTTAAACTTAGTTACAATCTTCCACATTCAATGAATCAAGAACTGGAAAGAGTTTGATGATATTATTGGTGAACATGGGCAGCACAGTTTTCTGCCAATCTTTGGCAGATTATGTAACGGTTAGCCAATGCTTATTCTTCATCCTTCTCCAGGGAATTCTGCTTGATATTCTTGTAGCGTTGGGGATAATTAAATCGAACCATTTCTGGCTGGATGTCGAGCATCTTCAGGAAGCTCTGCAGAATGTCTTAGTGATAGTGGAGATGGTTTTCTTCTCTTTGCTCATGCAATATGCATATTCGGCTGAGCCTTACCGCACTGGATCTGTTGCAGAAAAGAGTGACAAGAAGAATGAGTGATTGAAGGAACTGAGGTCCTGGTGTATACTACTGCCAGTACATGTGGCAGCTTCATGGTGTATAACCATCGGTAATGCTATGCATTTCATCTTTTGTTGTATTAATAATAATACCACGGATCTTTTTGGCTTGGATGTACTCGGAGTTAGTAGATTGCTGATCATATTACAAGAACTCTATTTTACAAAAATCACTGTAGCTCTTCCAGTGGTAATAAAGGATATTTAGTTAGCAAACAGATGGGGTTTGTCCAAAACTAGACAGAAGTTCTGAAACTCAATCCTTTCATTTGGGATTTTGTTTGGAAGTTATATATGTGTTGGATCCACCAAAAAATAAGGCTCTTTCCGGTGAGAAAACCATCAGCACTGTGAAAGCTAAACAGTTTGCAGATTCTGAAACTTGCAAAGACCCGCGCAAGCGAATTCCGTGAGTTACTTGCCCAGCTTTAGATCATGGCAGCAGCAGCATGTCATAGGCGGCACAGCTGCTTGCAGAGGTACAAGTGCATGACGAGTATCTATCGTTATTAACTGGTTCAGAAACACTAAGCAAAGCTTTAATAACACAAAATCTGCAATTGTTAACTTGTTCAGAAGCACCACCCCAAGTTATTTTCTAATCCAATATAATTATGGAACAAGAACCATTAATGCAGTGATGGTGAACAGACTTTAGTTCGTTTGGACAACCAATATGCTTTGTAATGACTTGGAATAATGCACCAGTAGTGATCTCTCGTACTACGGAAATATGGATAGGTTCTTTTCCTTTTTTTTTATATAAGATTCAATATTTATTACATCATATAAATAATGGATACAACGATTGAATGAAAATAAAGATTGAGAAGTCATTTTAGGGGGGGAGAAAGAAAGAAAAGAAAACGATTTTATGTTCATATAAGGTTATATATTCGAATTCCACCAACATATAAAATATTATTCTACTTTAATAATAGGTGTCGTTTTACTTTAATAATAATTGTTGACAAATATAATTATCTGATATTGATATATGATTGTTATAATTGTCATTAGTTATTAATCATTAAATATAAATATTTGTTTTGATAATTATAATAGATTTACTCAAAAAAATAATAATTTCTCGTTTTCACTACAATAAAACAAAACAAAAAGGCAACTTTCTAGAATTTTTAAATTAAATGATAATATTTGTCCACTTAATAAAACCAAAAGAAAATTCCCAAACTAATTTCTTGAGAAAGACATAGAAGGGAAGCCTTTATTTTATTTGTGGGTGGGGAGTTTGTTAATTAAAGGGAGGACTTTTCTTGATTTCGTCTGAGGAGAAGCCATATAAAATGCAAGAGAAAATATCCATTCAATTTTATCTCTTTCAGATTTGCAAAGCATGAAATTAATTGCTGCTCCTGCACCAGTCCACCTCCATAGACAAGCACCACGAACTTCTCTTACCTGACTTTCTTCACATCGAAAAGCTTTGCCATGCCAGCATTAGTACAGATTTCAATCAATTCCTCGGCCTTATACCCTCTCCACAAATACAGGGGTACAAACACGAAACACCTCATATATAAGTTGAACCTTTCACAACCCATCAATTACTATTCACGATTAAGAACAAAGATTGAATGTATTCACAGAGACGGGTTCAAGGCTGAAGCTTTGAGGGAAAAATTGCCATTCTTAGGAGTGGGCAAGCGCGAAGATGGGATTTTGGTTAGTAAGGGTCGGAGGGTAGTCGCAATGAGATTCAATAACGGCTTTAATGGGCTTGGTGGAGGTGGTGGCGGTGATGGTGGTGGGAGAATCAACAGTGAAACTGCAAGAGTGTTGGGGAATCTTGCTTTGGCAATTCTACTGACTTATCTTTCTATGACTGGGCAGTTGGGCTGGCTTCTTGATGCTATTGTTTCCCTTTGGGTAGTTCTCTCTTTGTTCTTTTGTGCCTTTGTTCTTTCCTTTGAGGATCGAAAGATGGAGTTCTGTTTATTTGATCATTTACATGTATGTAGCGATGTGAATATAGAGATACTCAGGGATATATGTTCTTCCATGAATTGTCACCGTTGGCCATTATTCAGGAATGTTGGCGTTGAGGCTGTTTTTGAATTTCGAGTTTAGCTTAATCTACTTGCTATAATAAGATTCAAAACACTATTTTAGGGGAGGGGAAAAGAATGAAGGATAGTTAATTTGGTATGTGAGTCTGTAATACTGAACTGCTCAATTTGTTTCTTATTTAGAGGTTATTATTTTCAGAGATAGCTTTGTCCGTTGTTTCTGATTAATGTGAAACAGTTCAATATCAGTTCGCAAACTAACTAAGCGTACCAGTTAAGGATTAATAATTTTCTTGAGATGTAACGCTATTGCATTTGCTTGTTCTGTAAAATTCTGTTCAGTAGCAGCTAGCTGTGCAGGTAGTTTTCTAAACATGCTGTTTTCTAATTTTCTACTTGGATTCTTTCACTGGTGGTTTGGTGTCTCCTCGTCTTCTGACCATTTTTCTTTCTCTGAGTATGACACGCCATCATCCTCTTAAAGCAACTATCTCTCTTATGTCTTTATTTTCACATTGGTGATTCCTTGGTTTCAGCTTCTTGCTGTGCTTGTACCAATTGTGGGCATAGGAGCTTTTCTATGGTGGGCAGGCAGAGATATAGTTCAAAGCAGTGTAAGAAATCCTTAAGTTTGTTCGCTTCACCATTTGCATGCAAATGTGCTATCAAATATCTAAATTCTTGGGTCATCCCCAATGGGTCAGGAACCACACATTTCTCTTGATGATCATAAGTACTATCCACGTTGGCAAACTGGAGTTGCTTGTCATTTCAGGACCAAATTCATTATATTGGACTGTTCGACAGCAATGCTGTGGAAAGATATTTTCCCAACCTTGTTGAGTAATATTTTGACCCTCCTTCTATGTCCAAAAACCGGCTCTTGAGAAAGCAAATCTTCCCTTCTGATCAGGAAGAAGAAGAATATTTCTACAGATAATGATATATTCAGCGACCTTTGGATTCAACTGATTTTAATTTCTGAGATATGTGAGAAAATGAATCTACTTAATTGTTCATTAAGGCTTACAATTCTGAAACTTATGTGTATCTGGACTTGATTTGCACCAATGCTTGGTAATTATCTTACTGCTTACTTATAAGTTGATTACGTCGTGATTCTTGTGAACCCAAAACTTCATTTAACTTATGTCAAGAAAATTAAATATTTGCAGTCCGTGTGCAACACCCCTTATCGTATTTCTTCTGCCATTTTAGTGATACATGATGGCTTAACGAATGTCTAAAGATCTTATCACTAACAAAGCTATTGTGCATGCAGTGCCCCAACTGTGGAAATGAATTTCAAGTATTCAAGTACGATACACTCAATGAACCCTTTATTTTGCCAAGAATTATATGTAGTTAATTACCATTCATTTCCTGTTCCTCTATTTATTCGTTGCAGATCTACTTTGAATGATGAGCTGCAGTTGTGTCCATTCTGCAGTCAGCCATTCTCAGGTAAAGGCACTGAGCAAGGACTATTAGTAGAGTGAGGACAACTATTATATTATTCTTTAGTTGTCAATTTTGCTCATTTGGCCTTCAAATTACTTAGCTATATCATTCTAGAATTACTGATGCATAATCAACAGAATATAAGCCAGCTGTATTTGCTGCTATCATGCTCACAAAGGCTAATTACCATTCATCTGCATCTCTTCTCTGTATTCTATGTTTCTTCCATCTTGCACTAACCATTTCTATCTCCCAAGGAAAATCTTCACATTTACAGCATTTGCATGCCATCAAAATGAACATGTGGTGCCAATGCCCTGATCATTTTGACCCAATTCTCTCCTTCCATTTCAAACCTTTTTCTTTTGTTATCCAGTTTACATTGATCAATGGTTTTCTCACTGTCTGTGTCTATTTTATCCAGATCTCAATTGAATAAAGCCCCAGTAAATTACTGTTTCCCTGCATGTTCTCAAAGCTAAAGAATTTCTCATTCATTTGTTATATGCAGTGGTTGGTGATGAGTTTGTTAGGGAGCCAGTGAAGTTTTCCAACGAATCCACAGCGTTTGGTCAAGCATTCAGCAACTTCTCTCCACTTAAAAAGAAAGGTTTGCCTCATCTCCTCCTTTTATTAGGAAGAAGTGGCCGTGCCTGATTGAATTAGAAATTCCATTTGAAACTGGAATTCTTTTCAGCTTTCACAAGTCTACTTTTGTAATCCAATGAACAGATAAGGAATCATCTGCTTCTGTAGTGGATGTCGAAGCTGAAATAAGGGATGCAGACTGAGGCCCCTGTAATTTACTCATTGGTATGATTATGGTTATGTTCTTGGAGTTCTGCATAACTAAGACGGTGATCCTTGTTGGAAACAAACGTCGGGCTAAATTTAATGGAACAGTGGGAGGGAAGTATGACAGTCGAGGTGGAACTCCATTTCTGCCCTTGAAGAGAATGTCCGAATCGTGTTGTATAGTACATGGTCTATTTGTATACTGCATAATCTCTTTGGTTTGTCCGGTGATGATAACTTCATGTTTATACCAAGTTATTCTGTAGAGCATGGACTTCAGAAACTACAAACAAACCAGTAGTTTCATAAGTTGCTTCATACTTATTAAAAATAGGCATCATTAATCATAATTTATTTTTTCCACATCCTTTTCCTTTCCTTCTCGTCTCTGGTCTTCTTTTCATTTTAGTCAGGTCGCAGTTGCCATAATTAGGTATTTATGCTATAGAAATTCCAACATCAAATAGGACCTGAGGGGGTTCCTTTTAGCTGGGGAACTTTAGATAAGCAGATAAACCACCAACTGTTAAGCATAGGTCACATTTCTCCCGCAGGGAATGAGAGTGCAAACAACAAGTGCCAAATTATTAGAGAGGGTATTGAACTTATGCTCAAACAACACTCTACAATCCAAAAGAAACAGAAAAAAGATATTTGCAACACAGTCAACACTCACAAGAGTGCATCTGCAACAGGAGCGCCGAAACTAGAGGATCTCAAAGTAGATCATATTTTGCACCTGGAATCTGCAAACATGAAATCCTAATTTGCTGATTTTATTCCTGATGTATAGGCAACTTCCAGACTAATGTGCCCCTTCTCCAACTTTCTGCCAGATACCAAGCAAATTAGGGCACCGCGGTGTTACATAGAAAGCCTCATATAGCATCAAATAACCTTTCTACCAAACCAAAATTTCTTGCTAGATTGAGAATCAATATATGTCAAAACTTGGAATCAAACCAATACCAAGAGATTAGGAATGAAATGAATGCTAAATCGTACCTCTTCCTTCTTGTCTTTCTTGCCCCCTGTGAAGAACTTGTAGCCTCCAAAAATGAGAAGGCCCCACCCAGTAAGAGACACAATCACAAACTGCAAAACACAAAAGGGACTACTCACGTAAGTGTATGGTTACACCTGTTCACACAAAACTAGTATCTAGGAAAATTTTACCCTGAACCTTTAAATCAATTTTCTTTTCCTGTTTCATTTTTGGTAGGGCGGGTGGGAAAGGGGCTTCACTAAAATCACGGACTAAGGATCCAAGTCATTGAGCATACATCAAGAATATGTGGAAATAGGAGGATGATTGCATAATCCTGTATATGAACACTACATCAATGCACTCTAACTACTGCCAACATACGCACTTGGAGGCATATAAGACTCGATCAATTTTTCAAAATTTCATGTGCAGGAAGACAAAGATCATCAACACTTAATTACAAGGATTAGTAATATGTTAGATCTCAATCCTTCTTCCCCTGGCATCTGCTTTTTCTATCCTTTATCTATGTAATCAGCATATGAACGGCATTTCCGTTACTTCCAAGTCCCAAGGAAAAAAAAGCAAGAATTAATCGGTGAGGACACAAATTCTCCACTTCCGTTTCTCATTCATACAGTAGAGCCACCAGCCTCTTACATTATGCACAGCATCAAGTTTACAATTAGACAACTATCAAGCATTTGGAGAAATTTAGTTCATTCAGACATTCAAATTACCGACTGAAGATTGACAAATATTCAACCATTTGGGAAAAATAATAGAATACTAGATACAAAGTCTCCGAAAAATAAAAGGCTGAAGAAAACGTACGTGCTCTTCTTTCCACTTTGAGGGACTCATTGGATCTTGCCAAAAGTTCACCTTTGGAGGACCATGATGATCTGCATTACAAAGGCGAAACAAATTAAACGAATAAAAAACCTCGTAAAATCTAATCGCAGGGGCAGGCCAGAAAACAAAAATCCGATAAATCAAAACCCACAGGAAAATTGAGATGGACTTAGAAACCTTAAGCTCAATTCCAGTAATAAGAATTGGAGCCAAAGAACAACAGGAAAACTTACCGCCACCGCCGGCAAGACCGCGGCGCTGGATTAGGACCGATGCTTGGGCGGAGGTAGCTGCTGTTCTGGGAGTGGAAAGCCTGGCAAGATTTGCGGCTTGACGAGCCGCCGCTGTCCATGCTGCCATTTTTCTCTTTTGCAGGTTGATTCAAGGTGGGAGGCGATGAGTGAGAGAATATAATAGCCGATGAAATTCGAAAATGGAGTGTTTACAGAGAGTACAAGAAATATGTAGAAGTAGTCGACTGAGAGTCGATCAGGGTTTCTGATATTTGCCGTTTGCATTCTAGCCCAATATCTTTTGAAAATGGCATTTTGGGCCCTAAATAATGTTATTGGACTTAGAAAAAAGAATCTCATATCAATCAAACTCATTTCATGGCATATTTTTAAATTTCCAATCAATCCTTTCTTTACTTCTCTATCTTAACTTATTTTATAGTTATTATGAACGACTTTGGACTTTAGATAATATACATAAATTAGCATATTCATATATATACTAGAGGTTGTGAGTTTGAGCCCCATGAATGTGGATATATAATCTACTTTTTATCATACTATCTTATTATTTTATTTATTTTATATATGTTAAACGATCTAAAAATATCTGTGTATTGAATTATTATTTGAAATTGACTGTAACAAATAATCAAATCATTATTAAATAAAATCTTAAATTCAATTTGAAAATACAACTCTATATGTCATCTCACAATATGACATTGTATTTGAAATATAGATTTATGCCCAAAAAAATTTGCATAATATTTGGATTCGTTTTCTGAGTCTTTTATTGTGTTTTGTGGAGGTAGAGAGAGAAAAATAAAGATAAATAAGTGTGTGTTAGAAATAGTATGTATGTTTGAATTTATTTTTGGAGATAATTTAAAATAAGTATTGTATGTTTAATATTATATTTTGGGAGACAAAAATCAATATTCATTATCAAATCATCCCTTTTTTATATATATTTATATATATATATATATATGTATGTATTTGTGCTAAAACAGTTTAAAACACCTAAATAAAGTATTTTTGAATGATGACGAATATTGAGTATGTTATGACTTGTCTCGAAAATAAATTGAAAATGAAAACAAACATAGCGTTGGATTCTTAATAACAACGGTTTTACATTTATTTGGATAATTTTTTTATTCAAAAGAAATATGTTCAACTTTTGTATATAGGACTATTCAAAATTATTTTTCTAATTAAAATTCTTCTATCCAAATATAGCCTTAAAATATATATATATATATATATATATATATTTGGACAAAGCATCGCTTGGATGTCCTATGTGAAGAGGTATTCAAACTCCTAAATATATCAAGGAATGTGAGTACGAAGGGGTCCTACTCCAAAGTCGGAAAACCCTCGCACCTTTTTGCTCCAAAGATGCTATTTTCAAGAAAACGTTTTACGGAGCACCTAGCTAAAACCGATAGTCGTCAACTTCACTTCACACCTTATCCAAGGTGAAATAAAAGGCGTTAATTTCGGACTGGATATTTGTGCAGGGAAATCGGCGATGGGAATAACAGAGGAGCTGCGATGGACCGCCGCCAAACTACTGAACGTGGGCCGAATTGCGGTGGACTCCGCCGTCAACGAGTCCCTTAAAGGTCTCGCTCCGCTCCCTGATTCTGCATCTGTCTTCAAACGCGTGTGCACATGAGTCTGAATTCCCTAATTTCGTTATTATGTACTTGGTGCAATTTATTGATCATGATTGGAATCTGCTGTGACTGACTTAATGGTATTATGAGAAATTTTACATTTATCTTTGGTGGATTTAGAGGTCTATCTCACTCATCTTTTCATATTTTACTTGTTAATTTTGTTGTTTATGGTGAAGAATTTGATAAGAAATTATATATATATATATATATATATTTGAATGTTAGTGGGGTATAGTGTCTGCAGGGGGTAAGCAAGTGTATGCAATTGTGAAGGGAAAACTGAAGGGTATACCCCATTCAGACCCTCCCAGTGGTGATAAGAAGCAAAGTTTTTTGCTGGTGGAAGAGATGCAAGCAAAGCTGGAGAAAATGCAAGAAGACATGAATAGAACACAACAGGAAAGTCTGGTTTCAGCGCTTAGAAGAGAAGAACAAGAGCATCTAAGACAGTTATTCGATGAGCCTGTCAAGAGCTCATCGCCTGAGGTAACTGGTCCAAGGAAGATTTTCATTCGTTCCCGTCTGTGAGGACGAGGGAGAAAACTTGTACTCGTATGATCACTGTGAGTATCGTGCTATTGTAATGTTTTCATGTACATATGGATTCCATTATCTTATAATCCAATGTTGAACAATGAACGCAATATGTGAGGAAAGCTATTTTCTGTATTATCAACATATATGTGGATCAATAGAATGGCAATTCCTATCTATAAACTAGGTACAGGACAAAAACAAATATTCATTCACTTCTGAAATGGAAGATAGCAAGCTCTTTTACACCTTTGCTTCATATGAGGCAAGAAATTGCGGCCATGTTGAATTTCACAAATTCTATGTGAAACAACGAAAACAGCTCACAGGCAGGAAACAAAAAGTAGTTTTCATTTAATATTTTGCACATATGTGCCCCAGTTAGACACTGTTCGGATATTAGTGACACTTACACTGAAGGGAATTAACTTCTTCATCCACCCAATCTCCAGCTTTTTACAACAGGGTGCTATTACAAAATATCCACATGAATTTCATCATTCTGATGCCTCAGATGCAGTATTCTGGAGTTGTGCGTTTACGCAATCATTGCCATGGTCCAACATTCTGTGGCAAAAGCAACTTGCATCAGTCAAAGCATCCATCCTTTTTAACTTCTATAAGTGTCTTGCATATCACATACAATGCACCAGGCAACTCCAGTGAAACTATTTTTGTTGTATTACAAGTCCAAGTAACCAAACGAGATAAGCAACAAGGAAATGGAAAGGGTGAGCGTTTGATCTCAAATTCCTTAGAAATAACAGGTGAGTGCTGTTGGCATCTATAATGTAACATTCTGGCCCAGACCCCAGGAAGTGAAGTGCTCAGATTAATATTTAGAACCAGTCCCAGACCAATGGGCCAGCAGATAATTGCAATTTGCTTTGAGCAAGCTGAATGAACTTCCTAAAAAATAAGGCAGAATGAACAGGAAAAAAAGATGAGACCAGGCATAGACAGAAAAGAAAATATTAGCTATCTCCAATGAAATGGCAAAGAGGAAAAGAATAAATGGAAATATCGCAAAATACTTTGCCCTTTTGGTCAGGAAAGAAACTTCATGAGAGCAGGTTCAACATGAATGTGAAAACAGAGAAGACCTAGAAGAAACTCTGGGATCAACTAATTAGTTGTCAAGCACCAGTTTTTCTCTATCTCCTTCACACTTCAGATTAAAGGTTATATGGTACGGCACCTTATGATCATTGTTTAAAGAAAGCAAAATTGCACTTGCACAAAAGAGGGCAGTGAACTTCTCGAAATTGCAATGTCTGGTGAAGTAGCAAATAAGATAAGAGCTTAATTTTTTATAAAAGGATTTACAATGACAAGCTGTACCCTATGGAGCTTCCTTCTACTCTGAAATTAAGTCCACTATAAATTGAAATCAAAAGTGTACAAATGATCTTGTATGACAAATCATTTCTTTACACAAAGCTCATATAGTTAGTCTTTACATATATTAGATGCTTTCCAAAAACAAAAATTACAATATATATATATTGGTGGGGTGGTTTGCACTGTAATGAGGTCCGCATTGTCAACCTGGATGTGAAGACAAGATTACAGACAATGCATTAAGCACAACTTGAGAGGTAATCATCACAGAAATAAGCACAGAATTACAGAATATCCAAAAAAGAGGACAACAATGAGACCACTAAATTAATTTCACAACTGACTGATTCTAGCAATTCAACATGCCTGTTTCAGAGATGAAGCCCAGAGAAAAGCAACTCCAACTCGTCATCCTGTGATGCTGTCCTCTGTCAACAAAAGCCAGATAGAACATTAGTACAAACACGAGCATCAGAACACATGCTCACGGCTCAAGCAGTAGAAAATGTAAAGATAAATTTATCAGAAAAAAGCATGTTTTACAATTATGGTAAATTTCTTGCAAAAAGGTTACAAGGAAAGAGTGGCAAGATTTAACCACGTCCAAAGGGAATCTAGGTTAAATGAACTGAATTAAAAATGTTCACATAAGATACTCAAGAATTTTTGTACAGTGTATACAACCGTCACTTCTTCTATGCAAAATCAAGCGTTCTAAGTAAAATTCTGATACTTGAACAGATGACCGTGTCACTTACTTTAAAATAAATAACAATTTACATAAACTTATATGTTTCTATCAGTACAAAATAAGGTCTTCTTGAAAACTACACAGAGACACTGCACAGAAGGTCCAGTTAAGTATTCTAATAGGGGATAGGGTCTAAAGAGCATCAAGCTATTGAAGTCCACCAATAGATACATGATGTAACCCATTAACAATTGGCTTCCATTGCCCCTTAAAGAATCAAGTGAAACATCCTTAAGAGTAACCCTCATAGCCTGGGGATTGCTAATCTGGGTTTCTCGGCTCTCAGGTGCTAAAAGAACCAGTAATTCTTCAAATATTCAAGAGACTTTATCTTCACTCCACCATTTTTAATCAAAAATGTTTTACAAATTTAACTGCCATCACAAGGACCTAGAACCAAAAACAGAAAAAGAAATTACAACGAGTGAAGAAGATAAAGCAAGATGCCTTATCCATGGTGCTGTTTCTTTCAATTATTTATCTTCCCCTACATTTAAACCACTACAGATAGACATCAAACTCAAACCCTAAAATTTCCAAAAACCAATCAATAATTTCCACTGAATGAAGAGGTTTTCAATCACACGACACAAACACCAACCTGAAGCGAGAGGAGGTGCTGAATTTTGTTTAAGACCCGCAGGCGGTGGGAGGCGTAGCTGCTGTTGGGCGGCAGCCGGTGCATTCTCTTCATCTCCTCATGAACCGCCGCCGCCTTCTCCTCATGCCCCATCTGCTTCCACTTCAACCCGGGTTTAGCACCCTCTGACCCGGACACCACATACTCCGGATCCATTTTCTACACTACCAGCTAGTAAGTTCTGGATTTCTCCAACTCCAATGGCGGCAATACAGCAATTAGAAAAGGACGCTGACTAAATTATCAAAATGAAAAGAAATTAAAGCTGTTAATTATATTGCTTTCGAGAAGATTAATAAAATAAGCAACTAACGGACTGTTTTCGAACTCTGGTCGGATCTATCCGATTGGACGCGACTTGAACCGTACGGACCCCTATTCTAACACGCTTTAAATTTCTGCTTTAACTAACGATTCTGTTTGCAGAGGAATTGTATGCCAACAAAAATCTCTACTGATACAAAAGTTTCACTATAAAACAGCCGTATCAAGTTTTTTGTGTCGATATAATCAGGATTTCAAAAATTAACTCATGTGCAAGGTGTTGTTGTCTTACGGAAGATGACATCTTTCTTTCCTATATATTTAAAAAACAATGTTCACTACTTGTCCACTTCGTATGGCATTAATTGGCAGGACAAACACAACACAAGCACATCAAAGCAAGCAATAACGTTAGACAAAATAAACAAAAACAAGAGATGTAGGAAATCTGATGATGAATGTAAACGTTAATTACCCTTTGTAGTTATAGGAGAAGAGCTGATTCGGCAATTAATCGCTGACAGTGATGATGAATATATGTGGGGTAATATGTGTTGAGAGTTCTTTTTCGATTGGGATGCTTTAAATTCATTCTTATCTTTCTAGCTATCCTTTTTAATCGGGGCTGCAGGCTGGAGTCCTGTTTCAGTACGTCTTTTCTTGTTTTATATGTTGAGAATTCTTTTTTCGTTGGGATATTTTAAATTCATTCTTATCTTTTTAGCTATCCTTCTTAATTGGGACTGCAGGCGGGAGTCCTATTTCAGTACGTCGTTTCTTGTTTTATGTGTTGAGAGTTCTTTTTCGATTGGAATGTTTTAAATTCATTTTTATTTTTCTAGCTATACTTCTTAATCGGGACTCCAAGTTGGAGTCCTGTTTCAGTACAACGTTGCTTGTTTTTTCAGTATCACCTCATTCATCCAAATTTCTTCTTATTAAGTAAATATTATTTCCACTAATTTCTCAAGCCAACAACATAACAAATAGCTCACAAGATTAAATCTTGGCTTTCACGTTGATCATTGAACAATTGTAACGTTTATTTTGCTAAATTATCTCTTATATTTTACACAAAAATTATAATAATTATTGATACTTTTTTGATAAGTAACACTCATAGTGTCTTTTTCTAGTAGATATGTAATGAAGCCTCTATTGAAAATTGTGAGATTTCAAAGTAAATTAATGGTCAAGTTCAATTTGAGCAGTATGCCTGTTGTTGGTATCAAATTTGCAATTAGAATTTGTTTTATTGAAGCTAAAATTGCATTTTTTAAAAAGTATAGGGGCAAAAGTGAAATATCCTTTATATTCTTGGACAGAGTGCAATACACCCCCCATAAGCATTCGCCAGGACTGTGAAAAACGAAGAGGCGCGTTTCATTCGTATTTATTACTCTGGAGAAACCCTAGATTTTAATTCACCACTCTCCGGTTTCTCTCTATAAAATCTCCTCTCTCTCTCTCCGTCTCGAAAGATGGCTAAGAATCGGGAACCCGAGAAGCCGGTGGAATCGGAAACGGAATCAGGGGAGGAAGAAGATTCTGAAGACGCTGGCTCGCAGGATTCCGACTCCGAACCCGATCTGGCGCAAGTTAGCAAAAAGCCCTCATCCTCAACACAAGCAACTCCCAAGAAAGCCCAACCTCAGTCCTCCTCTAAACCCCAACCGCAGCCGCAGCCGCAGCCGCAGCCGCCTTCATCCTCTGATGAGGAGGAGTCTGGATTTGACTCCGACGAATCAGACCCGAACGTCAAGCCCATAGCATCCAAGCCCATGGAGAATGAACAGAAATCCACTGACGGCGCTAGGAAGCTCAGATCCAAGCCCATTGCCTCGGATCTCGTAACTCCTGCTAAATCCACCGCCGCAAAACGCCCTGCCGAAGAGAAAGAAACGGACGCTAAGGATGCTAAGAAGAAGAAAAAGGCCAAGCCCGACACTACTGAGAAAAAGTCTACTGATGATTCGAAGAAACTGCTTTTCCAGAGGGTTTGGAGTGAGGATGACGAGATTGTGATTTTGCAAGGGATGATAGATTATGTGACCAAGAAGAAGTCCGATCCGGTTGCTGACTTGAATGCTTTTCATGATTTTATTAAGAAGAATTTGCATGCGGACATGACTAGGACTCAATTGCAGGATAAGATTAGGAGGCTGAAGAGGAAGTATCAGAACAATAAGAGCAAAGATAAGACCTTCTCGAAGCCACATGAGCAGAAAGCTTACGAGTTGTCCAAGAAAATTTGGGGGAATGAGAGTGGGAAAGAAAATGGGGTTGAAAAACTGATGGGGAACGGTAGTGCACTGAGGAAGAATCGAGGCAAGAGGCCTAACACGGTTGAAAATGAGGAAGCTAAGGATGTGAATAGTGATCCGGAGAGGCTGTTGCCAGCCAAGCGAGTGAATTCTGGTGGTGTGACTGTGGAGGAGAGGATTTGGAGGATTGGGGCAGAGTATTTTGAAAGCGGAAAAGGGCTCGAGGGGGAAAAAGAATGGAAGAAGCTGAAAGTCGAGGAGATGGAGGTCAACCTGAGGCAGTTGGAGGTAAAAACTGCACAGGCAAAGCTTGTTCTGGATGCTGTGAAGTCCGGGTCACTGAAGCTGTAGACAGGTTACGTCATATTAATGCCTTGGCAGTGTTATAACTGTAGGATTTTGGGTAATCTGTGTCTATGCTATGGAAGGATTGTTAAGCTAATTCTAGTTTTTGGGTAATTTGTGTCTATGCTATGGATGGATTGTTAAGCTAATTCTAGTTTAGGTTTCGTATTTGGTCTTAAGTCCTTTTGTGGTGGAACCCCTCATGTTATGTATAATGAACTACTTTGGTGTTTATCTTAAAATGGTTGAAGGTTCTTTGGATGTGAGGTTTGTGTTTCTTTTACTTATGTCTCATTTGTCTTGTTCAATTAAGATCTCATCTCCAGCTGCAAGAAAGATGAAAGGCAGAAATGCAAAGCAAGCATTGAGTTTGTCAAAACTATAATTAGTGTAGTTGAATCACATGAAAAAAATTGTGAAAATGTAAGATACTACGTGTAGATGTTGCAGTCTAATAAGGTGAGATGTAAAAATCGAGGGAAATAAAATCACGAAATGCATATAATAACAATAAAAGCACAGGTCAATAATCAATTAATTAAATTGGTTCCACTCTTCTCGGCAAATAAGAGAGTTCTAAGTTCGAATCCAAATTGTCACTGACCCCACTCCCATTGCACTATCAAAAAAAAAAGAAAAATACAAAAAAATGTACAATAAGAATTTTTTTTTTACTTATTTATTTATAGATGCAGTAAATTATTAATTTTAATTAATACAGAGAATAACTTACTATAAGTGTGCAAAAGCTAAATAAATGAACTCAAATAAATTAAATTTTGTTATTATACTTGAGAAATAAAAGGCATGATATTTAAGTACAGTTACCACATAAGACATCGAATATAACATGAATTTAACATTAATCCGTCTCTTATTTTTGCTACCGCTTCTTACATCATTTGCATTTAGGGTGGCAAAATGGGTTAAGACCTATGAGTTCAACCCAATCCAACTATTTTTGAATTGGATTGAGTTGGCTATATTTTAAAATAGATTGATATGGGTTAGTGTTAAATAAAATTATATTTTATATGTGTTAGATGTGAATCGATAATAAATTTAATATGAATTGATAATGTACTTAATATGGATTTTTATGAGTTTAATCCATAAACTAAAAAAAAAAAAACTAAAAAATCCCATCATTTCCTCTTTCCTTATATACACACACACTATCTTTCACATCTCTTCCACACACACAAAAATACGCTCACAACTACTCTTACTTCATCTAGACATGCTCTCACAGACACAACTCTCTTTCTCCACACACGCGCACACACACACAAAAAGACTCTCACAACCCCTTTTTCCTCGTATACACACAAACTCTCACATATCTCTCACCATACACACAATTCTCTTTCTCTCTCACACGCACATGTGAAAATTGTTTCTCAACAAATACAAAAAATATGGTTGCACGGCTTGATATTTATTAAAGATGAACATTTAAAATATGAATTATTTTGATAAAAATGTAGTATTTGTTAGATACTTAGTAGATTTTTTTATTTTATTATTTAGCAAATGAATTTTAATGTACATGGTTACTAAACAGAAATAAGGTGTGATACAAATTTAATCGTATTACATTACAAATAATAATTACTTTTTTTAATAGTTCAAATATTATCTATTTTTTTATTGTGTGAAATTCTGAAAAAAAAAATCTTTAAATTCAAATTCAAAAAATAATTTATACTAATCTGACCCAAATTATTTGTGACCTAACCCATTTTAAACTCATTCATTTAAATCCATTTTAAACCCAAATCAGTTGGACGAAACCCAAACCTAATCCAACCCATCCATTACCACCCTTAATCTGCACATGTAAGTACTTAGTGGAGTCTTGTTCCATCTTTTTTAAATAATTGTATCAGAGTTAGAGGAGGGTAAAGGGTTGGCGCCGTGCAGAAATAGGCATAATAACATTTTATTCCAACAATAAAATGATTGATATGTAAGAATATTGTCACTTAAGAATATCAATAATTGCATCCAACATTGTCCAACCTCCACTAATTAATTTCCAATCTCTACCCATCATTCAAACTCTTTTCTCCTAAACATAATATAAATATTTTCAAATTATTATTATATCTCTTCTTTTTTTTTTATTAAAAAAATAAGACTAGTCATATTTGAGGCAGGAATTAAAACGTTAAATCCGTCTCAATAAGTACGACTTTATGGCTCCCCGCATTGGAGATATGACTAATCATATTTACTGTATTCTTCTCTAATATATAAGTTTTTTCAATTAATCATTATTTATCTGATGAGAAAAATATAATAAATGGCCGTAAAGTACAAACTTGTCCTCCAAAAAATATGAAAATTTACAACACTCCTCATGGTGACCAGGCCAATTCTGGTATATTAGGGTTTAATTAAACATATATGCATTTATTATATCAAGATCACACTCAACTTCGATGATCTCAAATCATGCTAATTTAATTATATAATGTTTTAATTGCAAAATTTCATCAAATCTAATATTGTGTGTGCAAATCAACCATCCCCAGTGACCTATACTTGAAGAAGCTGCCTAATTATCACAAGTCATCGCCATGTCATTGCGTATCTCAACCCGTATCACTACCACTTCTACAGCTGTTTGTGAATAATGCACTTAAAACCTAACTCCTAATTATGGCCCAATTTTACCTACCATTTATATAATTTTGTTTTTTGCTAAAAAAAAGGTGGGGAGTGGGACTAGTGCTGAATTGGACAGAGATGGACGCCACCAATGCCAATATTCCCTAGCCTCAACCCTTCCCACGTCCTAATTAACCACTCCACTGCACACTCATTAATTCACATTAAAATTTAAATATAAATTTGAAATGATTAATTCATAGTACTTGATCGAATTCAAATTTTATATATCACTGATGTTAAGGTGATACATGTTCATGATAGTACATCATTTCTTAATTTACTGATTAATATTAAATTTTCATCAATAAGTTTAAGATTACTAGCCATGGAATATTAAGATTCAGATTCTAAAATTAAATTTGAGGTTACTTGTTTGAATTTTATAAGGCATATGTGCATTTATTTTATTTTTATATAAATTTTATTTTATTATTTTTTATTATATTGATAAAATAAACAAAATAAAATTTTAAATTACTAAAAATAGGTTAGGGCAGATATTTCAATACAACATATTTTAGAAAGCAGAATAAAAAAATTATAGGGGAATGAGAAGGGTATTTTTGTTTTATCAATTCTAAGTTATTTTGTCAGGAATGTTTTTGTTACCTTTCATATTTTAAAGGTGTAAATAAGATAAATGTATATTTTAAGGGTATGAAATGTAGTTAACCCTAAAATAAATAAATAAAACAGTAAGAAATAAATTTAAAAAGAAAAAACTGAAAAAGGAAAGGGAAAGGAGAAGGAGAGGGAAGGCAACAAAAATAGGAAGGCAATAAATGTCAAATCAGTTAATCAGAAGCGAAATCCGCTAGCAATTTCTCTCCTTTTCTCCCTCTCTCTATCTTTAATTCTTTATGCAATTTCACGCCGCTGGTCTGACAATCGAAGGGTCCTCGGGGGGAGGAAGAGGAGACAGACAAAGATCTCCGCTGTTGAATTTCCCATTCTCGTCATCCTTCTTCTTCCTTGGCTGTACGGATTGGTAACAGTCGCCATGAATGAGAAGGCGAACGTTTCGAAAGAGCTCAATGCCAAGCATCGGAAGGTATTTACGTTCTCGTTGGATTTTGTATTTTTTCATATTTTCGTTGTTTCGATCTTATCGGTTTTTTACTTCTGCTTAATTGTTGATTGATGATAGCTCTTATTGTGGATGCTCATTTGCCTGATTTGTGTAGTATTTCGATTTGGGGTGGTTGTTATTCTGTTATTCACTAGTGCTTTGCTCTTAGAGATGGCTAAATTAAGGGATTAGGTCCTTATTAGCTGGTGACTGGCTGGTATGTTGTTTGTGTATTTAAGTTTTATTGAATTTGAACAGAGATGAGTGCTCCCGAAATGCTATTTCTTTAAGCAGAAGTACCAACCATGGAAGGGGCTTACTGGTCGACTTTGTCCTTTGCGTTTGTGTTTCACTTTGGATTTTTTCACTCCAGAAGCTATTCACTCTTGGTTTCATCTCCATTCATACCTGTTCCTACCTTGAACAAATACTAATTATTTATGTGTTGTCAGATCTTGGAGGGACTTCTTAAATTGCCAGAGAATAGGGAATGTGCTGATTGCAAAAGCAAGTATGTATTTCCACTGATATAAAAAGAAGTCACACTGGCTTGGGGCTTTCTTTCATGGTTCTATTTCAAATTAACACCACCGATTCTTCTTATTCTGTGTGTATCTGCCTTTGTCTTCTTTTGATGCAGAGCTCCTCGATGGGCTAGTGTGAACTTAGGCATATTTATATGCATGCAATGCTCTGGGATCCATAGAAGTCTTGGAGTACACATTTCGAAGGTGACATCCTCTCCATGGCTATCTCCTTTTTTTTTTTTTTTTTAATTTAAATTGTAGTTAATGCATGCATATATAGCAATTTGTTGATGATGTTGGTCTATCTTGGTGTACAATATCACATGATTCCACTTGAGTTCAATGCTACGTTTACAACATAACATGAAACAATTATACACACAAATGTCTCAAATGGAGTTAATTTGCCAACCTGTGGTTGTGCATGGCCAGGAATGGTCTTATTCAATGAGACATTGTTTGCAATGCCAAGCTTCCTTAAAGAATAATGATTTTATTTTGAAGTGAACCAACTATCATGTTATCTCTCTATACTACTCCGTGATTGCTTTACTTTTGAAAATTTATACTTGTATTCCTTGAACTTGAATCCGGATTTGTTTGTTTTCTTTCTTGAATATTATATCCTTATTCATTTTATTTTATTTTATTTTTTCAAATGTGGTTTTAATACACAATTTGTGTATGTGTCAGTGTTGAAAGTATAGGTCATATATAATACTCATTCTAGCATACTATGCAATGTGCAACATTGAAGACATGCATATTCTGATAATCATGTGCCAACTAGGCGAAGGGTTTGATTTTGGTATAAGACCATGAGACAATTGTGGACTTACTTTACATTCTTCTTTTTCTACATTCACAGAGTATTTGACTGATGATCAACTATACTTTTCTGGTGGATGTTTCTACATTTATCTCACTCTTAGTTGGACGTAGTTGTGGAGAACAATTGTTATTTAATTTGTGACATTTCTTGTCAATAATTCTTCATCTTTATTTCATACAGAAGTAGATATATAGCTGATTGTTTATTTGATTTCATGGCTGTATGTTTTATTCTTTTGCAGGTGAGATCTGCTACACTGGACACATGGCTTCCTGAACAGGTTGCATTTATCCAATGTAAGAACCTTTTGATTTTGGATCTTTTTTATTGATATTGATTTGCTTCTAAAAGATCTTATGAATTATCTATCATTTTGTGGACATAGCCATGGGAAATGAGAAGGCAAATAGTTACTGGGAGGCAGAGCTTCCCCCCAATTATGATAGAGTTGGGATTGAGAATTTCATTCGTGCAAAGTATGAGCTTCTTAATCTCAAGCACTGCTATCATGTACCCTTAACACTCGCCTGACTCTACAAACTGATTTCTGGTGTATGTCCTCTATATTGTGTGAAGGTATGATGAAAAGAGATGGATACCCAAGGATGGTAAGACAAAGTCACCTGCTAGGAGAATAGAAGAAAAAGGTTCGCAAAGGCCAAATGAAAGAAGTGGACATGGACAAGTCAAAACTTCTGGGAACTCTTTTACTGAGCAGAAGAGTGTTCCAGCATCTAGTACAAAGGAATATATTCCCGCTCCCAGAATTAGTGTTCCTGTGCCTCCTAAAGGACCAGAACAAGTATGATCAGTTCCATGTGCTTTATTGTTCTTGTGCTGTCTCTGTGTGTCTCTCTCTCGAATGTGTCTTTATGTTTGTTTGCCCACCTCTTTTGCATCTATGTGCTGGTAATGCACATCTAGCTCATGCAACCACTTTTGGGGAAAAATTAATAGGTGCTAGGTTTTTCTATGTAACTTCTGTTCAAGATAGAATTCATCGGTGTCGGTTATAAAGCTAACAATTTGATGGTTGGAGGCTTAGATCAATGGACTATGCCATGAGCATGTCGGAATGTTGAAATGTGAAAAATAAACAATGAGCTTTATAGTTTTACTGGTGGCCATGTTTAGTTGTGGAATAAGAGTAGATTATTTTCTGCACATATTTCAAGTCCCAAGTTGATGTGACTTGTGAATGTGATGTTAGTAAGGATTTATTGGAGAAGTTTTCATTATCTGTTTGTGCTACAGTTTTATGCCTCCTGAAAGGATCCAAGTCCAGTTGTGCCCTTACTTGTCCGTTTTAAAACAGGCTGCTGCAGCTCCAGTGACTGAAGATGTGACTCATAAAACAGAACCAGGTGGACTTACTCAACCTTCAAAGCTGGCTGCAGATGGAGTCTCTCCCCAAAATGTTGATTATGCTACTGATCTTTTTGGTATGCTATCCATGGATGGTTCTGTTGAAAATGTTGCAGGAGTATCTGGAGATGACGATACATGGGCAGGATTTCAGTGTGAGTTTATAAAGCTGTCATTCATTTTCCCCCAATGGTTTAGTTGTTTATTGCTGTCTCCCCCTTTTTGGGCTTAAGCTATTAAGAATTCTTAATCGCTATAGGTTTGCCAAATTGTTGAGCATACATGTCTTATCTGAGAGTAACAATTGCCAACTTGCAGCTGCTGGCCCATTGTCATCAACTGCAGAAAAAACTAGCCCAGCTAAAGCTGATGATAATAAGACCCAATCTGCTTCCGGAATTGAAGATCTTTTTAAGAACTCACCATCAGTTATACCTAGTTCCACATCAGAGAAGCCTCAAAAAGATGTCAAAAATGATATTATGTCTCTCTTTGAGAAGGTATATTTTCTGCTAAAGAAGCATCAGCAGCCTCCTCCTACCACATATTTGTTAATATATGCCAACTTCAATTCATTAACTCACCACTGTCCCCTCAAAAAGAGAAGGATATAGTTATTCCTTCATATTTTATGACAGTATAATACTTGCAAGGTTGAAAAAATTCTAAATTTCAGTAAAAGAATAGTACTTTCAGATTTTTGTCATAATTGTTGCTGTTATTACTGCATTTAGTACCCTTTTAATTTAATCTACCAATTTCATGTTTATTCATAATGCAGTCCAATGTGGTTTCACCGTATTCCTTTCACCACCAACAACTTGCTATGCTAGCTCAACAGCAGTCTATTCTAATGGCTGCTGCAGCCAATGCTTCTGGTGGGGTGCCTAGAGCTGCTGGCAACACACAGCTAGGACTGAATGGGACCAACTTGCCAAACCAAAGTTGGTCGCATGCTGGTTACCAGTTCCCTGGCATGATGAAACCAGCAGCTGGAAATATTGAGTTAGAGAAATATATGCAGGTAGAACAAAGTGACATTTTTTGCTGTGTCATTGACAGTATAAAAGTACAAATTTATTAAAAGCCTGCTTTATGTGCTCCTGAAACAGATGGGAAACATGGGAGCAACTCATCCGGCTGGGAACTCTTTTGCTCTCCCAATGTCTAGGTATGTGCATGTCAGTTTTAAGATGTAGACATATCTGTAGTATAAGGTTGTCCTTGTTGTTTGCTCAACTTTGAGTTGTTCCACATAAATGGAAATATATTGGTTTATCTTTTAAATGCTACTGGAATCCTTTATTGGAGTTGGGGAGCTATTAGTTACTTGTCTTCTGATTACTGATATTTTTACCCAAGGCCTGATCTTTCATATTGTGTTCCAGCACATATGCTGTTGGAGCTAATGCGCCCATAAATGGAAGTATGACCTCAGGACCTGGCAAACAGGCCGCATCATCAATTTCATCCAGTTCTCAGCAATCAGGAAAAGAATATGATTTTTCCTCTTTGACACAGGGGTTCTTCCCAAAACATTGAATTTAAGCACACAAATCATTCACAGAAAAATTTAGACTTGGGAATTTTCACCTCCACTGTTTGGAGATTGTAAACTATTGGTAGAGGAGGAACAGTGTAAGTGTTCCATTTTTAGGTGTATACGAACAATAAAGTATTTTAGCATGAAGTTTTCTTTTCCAGCACACGTCTCTCTATACTTTATGAATATTGATCAAGGAAAGGAAAAAATCTATTCATATATACCATAAATTGGTCCTATGCAAATGATTTGTGCTGTGCAGACTTGGTGCTTAGTGCAATCTTCCTTTGTTCTTACATTTGAATCTTTTACAATTTTTGTTGGGTTATGATGAGGTCTATATTTAGAGAACCTAGACTAAGAAAAGAGCCCCTTCTAATAAGTGGCAAGTCCCCAGTGGGTAGTTGATTTTTCTTTTCCATTTAGTGTATGTCTTGATGGAAGATGATGAAGTTGCAAAATTCTTGCAGTAGATAACCAACGTTGAATTCGACTCACCATAATCAGTATCTCATGGTTTTACTCAAAATGCTGTTAGTCTACCTAATAATGTTGAGAAAAGCTAGGATGAGTATTAGTTGATATAAAGAAGTTCATTAAAAATTTGGTTATTGACTGAAAACGTAGAATAACAGACAATATGATTTCACGAGCGGACGCCCAGTATTTGCTTGTAGCATATTGGCTGGACGGTGCGGAATAAGGTAGGACGGACAGTACACTAGACTTGAATTCTAGCTCTCATGTTTGGCTAGCATATGATTTGCGTAACCATTTTGTCTTCTTCAAATGATTAGCATCATAGACCCTTCCCCATTTCAAGCTTTGACATTCAAGTAAGATAAGTTTCGACCACACCGAGGAACTCTTCCTGCTTATATTATTTTAGTAATAAAAACTAACCTCTTACGTGATTTTACTCAACTAGTGAGTCTTGGCTCCTTTCGTTTTCTGTGGTAACAAAAGTCTTGCTACCTATTCTAACATCATGGAGAGTTTGGGATTGCTATGAGCTAAAATTTGTTGTAGGCCTGTAGCTTACACATACAGTGAGCCTACTATTCCTAGGTATTGACTATGCAACGGTTGATGCATAGCGAGGGTTGAATCTCCAGTCTAGAGTGTCCTTTCACGTGCTTTACTCTACAACAACCTACGGCATCACTAAAATTTTACTTACATTTACTATTATTTTTTCATCCCTTGTCAAATCTAATAATATTAGCACGTTGACATTCTTTGGCTGTCGTTTTGGGGAAAATAAATAAATATGGTTTCCCAAGCCTCGAATTGTTGATTCAGTTTAAAATTATTTTTTCCTGATTAATTTTGTCTCACTTCTGTTCCATTTTATTCTACAACTAACATAATTATTCATCTGGATAATTGATAGGTAGGCCCTTCAATATTGTTTTGGAATCCAAAATGTAATCATTACATTGCATTTGGCGTCCCACTAGCATTTTGTACCATTTATATCTAAACGGTGAGTCGGTATTTAAAATTAAATAAAAATGAAAAATTTGAGCAACATATAAATCTTATTAATGATTATTTTTCCTTAATTTAATGTATTTCTTAAAGTAAAATCCCCAAGACTTTAATCAACATTGATAGTACTTTAGGTAAAAAACTTTAAAAAAAAATTAATCCGTACACACCACATCTAAAGTATTAAATTTTATTAAAATATATAGTACTTTCAACATTCCAACAGCCATTCAACGAAATAAATTTCTTTACCAACTCTGAACTTTTCAATAAAACACGGCATATTCATATTCAAAATTACTTTTAATCACATTATGTATGATCTAATAATTCATAATTAATGTGGATATATATATTTACCTGAACAATATAATACGGGCATTTATATCTTATTTTTTATTTTCAACATACATATAATTATAACAAATAATAATAAATAGAAATAGTGGCATGGTAGTGGCAATATTTCCTCCTCATCCAACAAATCAAAATTATTAATTAAAAAAAATATAAATGAATGGGAGTAGTGGGGAGTAATGGTATGTTTGAGATAATTAAGGAGGGTGAGTCGAGGGTCGGTGAGTGAGGGAAAAGGGTTGAGCTGCTCCTCACATGCTGCTCCATAAGCAAGTGCCGGATCCTGAAACCGCGCCCGTTTGTAACGGTCACATATCATCTCTCTCTCTCTCTCTCTCTCTCTCTCTATATATATATATATATACATATATATCCGTTGAAAAAGCACCCCAATTAAATTAAGTTAAATTGGTAGCATTATGATTAATTAATCCAACGATGCTGCGTTTTGCTTATTTTACTAAAACTCCACCCCCACATGCAAAGCTACTCAGCCTTCAATTAATTAATCCCTTGGGTTTAAGGGAGAGATTAAGTTGTTGCAACACTATTGCTTTAACCTTTAATCACTCCTAATTAATTTATAACTCAATTTAGACAAATAATTTCAAAAGAAATATGAACAGCATCCAATGTACTTATTGGGGTGGGGTTGGGGGAGGGGAGAAAAAGCATCCCATGTGTAATTAAATAAGTTTTCGGCTAAATTGCAATAAGTTTTTTCGAGGTTCGTACTTATTATAAATACTTTATCATTATTTAAAAAATTATAAATATTCTCTAAAATTATAAATTATTAATCAAAATACCAACTTCAAATATTTATATTAAAATAAATTGAAACTCAATAATATTTGCATAAATATAATTTTAAAACAGAGTTAAAATTTTTGAAATTGGTTAGAATATGAAATTATGCATTATTGTTAGGGATATGACATCTGTAGTTTTAAATGAATGAATCCAACACCATATTAGAGAATAATATATATTATCATGATATGGAATTTGTAATCTGTAATCATCCAAAGGAATTAAAAGAGAAAGTATATATATATATATATATATGATGAAGTTTAAAATAAAAATATGGAATTGTAATATGAAGATAATCAAATACTGGATTTTCTTCTGATAATCTAAGAATGAAATTACTTGAGATTAAGAAAGTTATAAGAAAACCCACTAAAATTGTTTAAATTATTACTTACACAACATCACATAATTCATAATTAGAGAAATCATTAGCATTACCTACCATTTCCTTTCATATTTTTGAAAGAATTAATTATGAAAATTAATTTTCTCAGTTCTTATTTATATTAATTTTACTTTTTATTTTTTTTGGTTAAAATAACAAAAAATTTTAAATAATAATATAGTAGAAAAATAGATAGTATAGTATTATGAAGAAAGAAAAAATAAAAATAATTAGTAAAATGATGAGATAAGTATAGACTATAGAGATGAATGGAACTTACGTAGGCATCTGAGGTGCACACGCCACATGTCTCCCGGTCCAACTTCACTATGCCAGCCTACCAACTCTAAAGTTACTACTACCCGATTTTACTGATATATCCTCGTCCTTATCTTGAAATTCCCATCTCCCCCACCTTTATAAAGCACTAGTATTCCTTTTCACTCTCCACGCTCCACACTCTTCCCATTACCGCCCGCACCGCATTTCTGCATTTCTTTCTTTCTAAAACCCTCCTCTGCACCAACACTCGCCGGAAAAAATATTTCTCCAACATTTAATCACCAGGAAAAATGCCGATGATATCTCAAACATCAAGTGCCATCATGTTGTCGTTCAAAGTTCTGCTAATATCCACCAGCGTTTTATCTACGGCGATTATGCTGAAATTTTCTGTTCCAGCAATCACGGATTTCGCTGTTTCTCAAGTTCCTTCTATCTACAACGGCCTCGTTTCTTGGCTCAGGCCGCCCTATTTGTACCTCGTCATCAACTGCATCATCATCACCATCGTTGCTTCCTCCAAGCTCCAGTCAAGGAAGGATGAAGTTTCACTGTCGCCTCCTCTGCAGCCGTTGGTTGTCATGGGTCAGGTCGAGCCGCAACCTGCGGCGCCGCTGCCTGTTAAAAGTATCCCAACGGATTATTCAGAAGCGGAGTACAAATACAACGGCGTCGTGTTGAACGAGTCCAGCGGTTACGATGTGAAGGTGGAGAAAGGATTAGAGTTCGACACGTACGAGCACGTGGATGCGAGTGGAAGTACAAAAAGTGAACCGGTGTTTATTGCTAATGCTGCTGATGGTGGTGTCGCTTTTGCGGAAGACGCGGCGAGCAATAAGGAGAACGAGTATGTTATTGCTAAATCGTCGTGGAATATGGCGGAGAGTAGATATTTAACAGAATATTCTCCGTCAAATGTTAAGCCGCCGGTTTCTGCCAGGTTCGGTAACCGGAGAAACGTTAAAACAAGTCCTGAAGGTATACTTTTCCTTTTCCTTCGTTTTGAAAAACCTTTCCAGTATTTTTAGCATTCATAGTCGCGACCACGGAGAGAGAGAGATTAGGTGTAGTTATTGCGGTAGCGATTCGCCGGAGAAGGAACTAATTTGAAATTCCTCGGCGAGAGAGAGGGTGCGCCGTGATGTGGCAGCTGGCAAAGAATATTACCGTTAGAGGAGTCGTAGCTGGCTGTAATCTGGTGTTTGTCGGTCCACGAATTAAATGCACCCAAACAAATCGAGGCCCACCTATCACCCTTCAACTTAAATTGGCTCAAGTACACGCCATTTGGTGGACCGTCACGCACGCGACCTTTCCAGGACCATGTATACTGAAACTCGGGCGCACGGTCAAAAATCATCAACGTAAAATACCAAAAGAACCCCGGAAAGCGGTGGGGTAGGAAGAAGCCAACAACAAAGTAGACACTTTCCGCGCTCCCCACTCGAAACCCCAAAAGCCCACCCGCCCCGGAATTTGAAACAGATAAGACCCCGCCGCTCCCCCAAGTCTAAAATGACCGTTACCTCTTGATTATCTCATTGCCCCCACGTCTGCCTTTTGGTTTTTTCCTTAAATGGCAAGTGATAATTTCAAATTTTCAATTTTTCCATCTTTATCTTAAACCCTTTGGACAAAACAGGCGACCCATTTCTATATTACCTAATTAGTTAATGTGGAAAAGGTTTATGATTCAAGGGGTAAGTTGTCTTCCTGAAGCAAACATTTTGGTGGTTCGATTTTTTTTAATTTCACATAATTATAGATGTAACTGAAAGGCCCTTTTGCTAGGAGACAACATGAATAATCATTTATTCTATTGGATTGTGATCAGGCAGCAGAACAGTGTTGGGAGTGGCAAAGCCCAAGAGGCACGACACACTGGAGAGCACATGGAAGACGATAACTGAGGGGCGCGCAGTCCCGCTGACCAGACACTTGAAGAAATCCGACACCTGGGAGCGGGACAGCCACCTCCATGGCCACCACCAGCTGCTGGCGAAGACTACTCCGGTGAAGACAATGACAAAAGCAGAAACCTTCAATGATCGGACCAACACTCGGAGCCCATCTTCTGGTGACGGGGGGTCGGGGAAGCTGAAGAGGGAGGCGTCGTTGAGCCAGGATGAGTTGAACAGGAGAGTGGAGGCGTTTATCAAGAAGTTCAATGAGGAGATGAGGCTTCAGCGACAGGAGTCTCTTAACCAGTACATGGAGATGATCAAACGCGGCTCGTAGTCGAGGGACATAGCACGAAATTGGGAGTCGGGACAAATTTTTGGGGAAGTGGGTTGGATGAGAAGATCGGTAATAGGAGTTTTATATATATAAGGTTTGTTGTGAATGTGAATGCACATATATAGAGAAACTCTCTCTTTGAGAAAATGATGGGGGAGTTGGGGGAAATCACTGGAGAGTGGCACAATTAGGATGTTTCTTCATGTTTTACAGCAACACTTCTGTGGCAGTTTTAAATTCATTTCACTTGTTTATTATTATTTTTTGTGTTATCTCCTTTTATGAAGTTGGGCAGAGAAGAGAAACACTCACTTAATATCGTATATTTTTTGAACACCTAACGCGTATATGTTCAATGAATCAAAGATGCATTCTGAATAAGAAATCTAATCCAGGAAAAAGGAGTGGAGCCATGAAACTTATATTCATCCTACAGGCGCAGTTGGTTCTTTCATTTTTCCTTTATAGCTCCTAGCTACAGAAGCACTTGTGCTATTCAAGAATTTAGCAGAAGAATATAATACATGATGTATATATGTTTTTGGTATTCTGCAGTCCCTGAAAGCCCCTGCTTTGCATAGGACAAAGATGTTCAAGAATTTGGAGTTGCTGCTGCTGCTCCGACCGATCAACCTCAAGGAAGGAAGAAAGCAAGCAATATTCTTACATAGCACAAGTTTCCCTTGTGTGCTTGTTTCCAGTGAACTGTAGTTTTATAGCTGCTTACATAGCCATTGTTGCTGGGAAAAGCCTATCCAACAAGGTGTACACACCCCCGCCCAGGAGGAGAGCGCCGCTGAAACAAAACCAAATTCCCATCAGAAACGGAAACACCAAAGAAGACGCCTAAGGACTGATAGTAAACGGCAACAGTAAGTGTGCAGATGTCCTTTCCAAACTCCGACACAGCGACTAAAAGTGGTTGAGGGAGTCATCTACTGATCTACAACCCTTGGACGAAGGAAATTAAATGATCCTAAGAAAAAATAAAAGGAAAAAAGAAGGCAGCTGTGTTTACGAGAATTTGGAAATTATTACCTCATTGGGTTGATCCATGCTGAAAACTTGCGGAACGAAAGAAGGCTCTGCAGATACCCATTGCTTTAAAGTAAGTATTAGATGCTAAAAATAGGTATAACAACAGAGGACAACAAATTGTTGTATATAAACCATACCTGCAATGCCCCGGCAAAGGAGGCGGCAAGAAGAAGAGGAGCAACATAACCAGTCGTGTATGTCAACAGGAGGCTGCCTCCTATCACTGGATCCTGTAATAGGAAATCAAATAAGTCATTTTGTTTCACTTCAATGGTTTGCAAATTCAAATTCAAGTCGGATGGGGCAAATTACAATTGAAAATAAAAATACATTTTGAATTTTTCCCAATTCCTTCTAAAACTTTTGTTTTGAACTTGTGTGTAGTTGTGAAAGAATAAATAATCTGCAACCTGAGAATTGAAGATTAAAGATCAAGAATGTAAATGACATTTACTTTAGTTTTTCTATCACAAAAACTAAGAAAAATGCTTTAAATAAATCAGATTAGTACCCTGGTTGAGGCCACGTATCCAAGTAAGGTAGCAAGCACTGGAGTACTGCAAGGAGACGCAGCTAATGCAAATGTGAGTCCAGCCAGATATGCTTGAACGCCTGATAATTCGCAAGGACAGGAAATTAACAGCATAATTAAGACGGCTATATCTTGTGAATGACCAACTGTAAGATTAAAGCGCTCATTACTTGAAGGAAAATTAGCAGCAGCAGCACGAGGATCAAAGTTATCAAAAAATGAGGGGAGCTGTAACTCGATTACCTGCACAATTGAACGACACGTAAAAGACTCTAACTAAGTATACAACCTCATCGGAGATGGCTAAAATATATCTAAGTGAGAAGGATGGGGTGTGCTAGGATTTCGAAGAAAATAATGTGATAAATGGAGAAGATAAACAATCTCTTGTAAAGGTCTGAAGTCAATAATAGGCAAGAAAACTTATAGTTGAATGATGAAAAGGGTAAATACTAGTATTACGAAAAGCACGTTTTGGAAGGTCACAAATAGATGTTGGTTAAATTAAGTCCCAACATAAAACTACAAAGGAATTTAGTGATTAAAAATGAGAATCCCAGGATCACCACTACCCTAGCTCATCACTGAAGAGTTGTAGCACAAATAATATCTAAAATACCTGCAAAAGATTCAATCCCATGACAACAGCTAAACTGGAAGCAGCTATAGGTAGCCCCTGCCCTATCTGACCATATGCCTTTCCAGCGAATGAGGCCCCGACACCAAGCAGTGCTAATGTAGTCGCCAGCCCCATTGCAAATGAAATCGAATTTCCAATAACCTGCCCAGCAGAAACTCCAAGAGTATAACCAATTCAGCTCATAGTACTGCCAATCCGGAGTCCACATAAAATTGATACATCTTTGTTGCTAAAAATAAATGTCCGGTAGATGAGCACACTTTTTTATGCCTATGTATTTGCATGAGATCTTAAAACCAGAAACTTTTCCAGCTAAAACTCCAACCTCCTGTGCACTCAATCAACCAGCATCATTTTATGATTCCCTCTAACAATTTACCAAAATGGGATTGTTGACAAACAATGCATCTTTAGTTTAAGCCTATGGTTTGGGAAGTGCCCGAGGATCCAAATATAGGAAAAAGACAAATTTCCCTATGGAAAAGATCGTAAAGAAAAGCACCATACCTCTGTTTTGCTTTTTCCAGAGCCAAATGCCCCTAAATACCAGAAAACACAGAAAGAGTAAGACATAAAGAGAGAGTATACAATAAAAGGAGATGAGAATCATTGTGCTAAAGTTCATACCGATGTAACCAAGAGTAAGTGGCAAAACACTAAGTGTACAAGGCGAAAGGCTAGTTACCAGCCCGGCACCAAAAATGACGGATAAACTGCACATACACTTGTGTGAAATACACGGAGCAAGAACAGCTCACAAGAGTAGCTATAAACTTAACCTAAAGCAGAACATATTTGAAAGGATATAAACCTAGTAAAACTGAGAGCTGACAACTGGTCCTGCACTGCCACATTAGCTTGTTGAGTAGCTGAATATAAGATGCCTGCAAGCCAATCTCCCGTGCTCCCATCAGCAAGTGTATACAGAGAACCTGTTGTTTCCTGCCCACAAAGAGAAACAGGTACATGCAACTAGGTGATAGACTATAGCAAGCAAGGGATGTTTAACAAGAAGATACGCATATGACATATCAAATAATTTTGCCAATTTGATGTCTTTCCATGTTAAATATTAAAACCCTACATCCTAACAATAATTACACGCAGGCAATTACAGAAACCCTTGAGCCGCCAAAAAGGAGCGGCTTTTTGGCAGCTCCATTCTAAGTTCAGTTCCAAGAATATTATGGTCTTGCCCCATATTTGAGTCGACTGCAATTAACATGATCTTTCAATTTTTTCAGAGCAAACACAAGAGAAATGTTCCTCAGAAAACTTTTAAGTCCAAATACAAGGGAAGTGTTCTGTGGAGAACCTCCACAAAGATGCAACCATATGCTCAAATATCACAAAACCGAGAACTTGAAGATGCGAGCCCAAAAAAATGTTAAGATATACACTTAAATTAAAGTAACATGAAAATTGGAAATAAAAAGTGTTCAGAACTTTGAATTCAATTTTCAATATCAGTTCAAATAAAAGTAGACCATATTCCCCATCCCTTCCCAGTTCTCTCCCTAGGAATATTATAGACATCTACGATTCGGATTGAAATGAACAGTTTTACATAGTGCCCCATTATATTACAGATTTGAAGGCCAAATTCTAAATCACCTATTGAAAGAATAAAGATCTGCCCATCTAGATAAAATGAATAAATTCTCACCGTCATATTCTCCATGGTTAGAGCATTTGCCATTGGCGTTGTAACCAAACCGGCAACTGAAAATTAGAAAAGGGATATCATTTAATATAGTAAATACAAAAACATAGAAAACCGGGGCATCCACAATTGCAGCAAATGCAAATCAAATATAAGATACTACACAAACAAAAGTACTAACAAAACCAGACAACAACAATAGGCAAGAAAGTATCCAAAATGTAAAACTATTCAATTTTCGACAGCCCTAACGAAGATTTCATCATTATCAAAATAAAATAAAAGAATTAAAAGGAACCCATATCCTAAGTCAATCGTGCAAGTAAAAAAATGTTTCACAAGAAAATAAAAGACGAGTATTCTATACCTGCAGCAGAGTTTATGAAAGCACTAGCAAGATCAAGTTTGCTACTCTTGGACGGCAACTTATCAACATTCTGTCCATTAACAGGCTCAAGCTTGAGGAATCGTGGTTGCTCCTTGTCATAATTACCTTATCAAAAGAACAGAAAACCAAAGAATTCCACTGGCATTAGAAATGGATAAGAAAATTATATACTTATATATATATATATATATATCTAGAAAAGAAGGGCTTTTCCTGGATTACGCAACTCACCATAGACTGCAGAGGGTAGACGTCTAGAACTCGAACTTGGGATTTGACGGCAGCAGCTAAAATTGCTGCTGCAACTGTTTATTAAGGCCAACTTCATTGGCAATCTCAGTAAGAGAGGAAATATATTGATATCGCTACTACTGAAGAGAGGGCAGAGGACATGAAAGAATGCGTTTTAAGAGAGGAGTGAGACAGTTATACTTTATAAGATATTTTTAACGTTCATTTTCTTTGTTTTGTATTGGCAGGTCAAAGGTTCCACGGATTCGTGAAAGCGTGGGCTCAAATCTCGCGACACACTTTCGTAAGGAAATGGTTAATGCCACGTGGACATATGGATTTTTCTCGACCCTGTTATCTGGCTTCTACTATGCTGCAGCTTCTTTTTTTGTGCATACGTAAGTTATAATCATTGCATAAGTTATGTGATACCTGAACCAATTAACCGAAACTTATAATAAACTCCGAGATCAAAGAAATTTGCAAACCTTTAAATGCATTTTCTTTCTATCCTCATCCATGTGCATTGTCCATTGAGCAAAAGAAAAGAAAGACGGCGGTTTCCAAAGAAAGATCATGAAGTCACTCAACTCAAGATGCACCTTTTGCAGCAGTAGTAGAGCTGAATTCTACCGATAAGAGTCTCTCTATGGCAAATTTGAAAAATTCAGAAGACTCTATACAATACTCCAGCAATCAACCACTATGAAGAACTATATTCCCTTGAGCTTTCAGGTGCAGTTATGCTTCGAGCTGTACAGACTCATCTGACCGGACAATTTACAGCCATGGCAACCCAATGAAGAGTTAACATCCATATCCTTCATATCTATATTTGAAACTTAAAAGCCGGCAATGAAACTGAATTACCACTAAACTTTTGAAACTATTATAACCAGTTACCAACAAACAACAAGAAATATTGCACAGACTATACTCAAGGCTTCTCCATGAGTAAGATTCATTACACAAGATAATTAATCATAAAGATTCTTGGCGAATTTACTTCTCAACGTCTTGCCTTCACTTTTTGAAATTTTCTCCACTGACTTCTCACTTTGAGATATAGCTTTAGCTACTGCCTTCATCTTCCGCACATTCTTTGATCTCTTCATCGGTCTTCCCTTTTTCATCTTCCTGCATCAGCAAGAACTCAAATTGTTGGATATTTCAAAGCAAGCATCACAGAGATTCCTACTGTAAGGTTTCTCTTTCAAGTAAATCTACGGTAGTAACATTGAATTAATTGCAAATCCGATGCAAAATCATGCGGGGAAGTTCAGAAATTAATCACCTCAGTTTAGTAACAAACTACAAGAAATGCAGAGATTCATCTTGAATTCAATGTAAACAATGTCCAAAAACCAATATCCATGCTTATATAGGCCCCTTAAGAAAGCTAAAAAGTAAAAAATTTATATTAGATATCAGTTGAACCAAATTACAAAAGTTACAAACAGAATGCACCACCACATACATTGACAAAATTGTTTTCCAATAAGGCAAAAGAAAAATTCATAACCCATTTAGGACTCAACTTATATTAAGCAAAACTAGATTACAAAAATTTAATATAAATGATTCATAGCCCCATCTGTAAAATAATCATAATTTGAACTCGAAGAATGCTATTAACAAGATTCACACACCCAACTTAAAGCCAATCATCCTCAAATCCATGAGGTGAGTGGCCACTGGCCAAGCTGGTCAGAAATCAAACCACCAATTTCTGCCAATTTCAGGAAATTCTCATGACCTAAAATTCTTGTTTATATATATATATATATATATATATATATATTCGTGTGAGTTCTTCAACACGTATGCAACTACTTAATCTCAGCTGTTAAATATTGTAATTTGTTTGTTTAACTTAATAGCAGGTAGAAAGTCATACAAATAGCAATAATTTTACACAGCAATCGCCCAACCTACCAATTGCTCAAGCAAAATTACAACAAAACAACAGAACTCAATTAAAAGAACAACCCAAAGCAAAATTTCAGCTTACCTCAGGGATCCACCAGCAGAACCACTAGAAGCTATAGTCTCAGACGTGTCCATGGCTGAGAATTTTAAATTTCACAGAGAAGAGTAACTTTCAACTTCTTGTTCCTGCTAAAGTGAATACGACAACTGAGACAGAAGAAAGAAATAGAAAGCAGAGTTGGAACCTTGAGACTCGTCCCCAACCGAATGATCGGCGACGGAGACGTCGATCGCCATTTCTCTCGAACCGTTTTTCTTCTTGTTGTTTCTATTTTTCGCCATTGTCGATTTCCAGAGGTTTGCAGAGTATTGCGGTTTTCCTCGAGTTCCCACAGAAGCTTAAAACCCTAGGCCAAGAAATTGTTGTTACCGTGCTAAAAAAAATAGAAAAGGAAATAAATTTCCGGGTCTTCATCTGGATATCCATTGGGCTCAAAGCAAGTAATTGGGTTCTTGGGCTGATGTCTTAGACCGACGCTAAATTAAAAACGTGTCTCTGATGTAAATTCTTGAAAAATTAGCACGATTTAACATTTAAGAAACTGACACGATAATTTATTTATTTTTTTTCATATTTTGTCATCTATATTATACTCATTTTTATAATTTGATATTTAAAATTTTTTTATGTCAATCCTACCATTTTAATTTTGTGAAATTTGAATTTTACCATATATGACTATTTTTTGCTAATCTTTTGCCCAAAAAAAATAACATGTGCATATATGTCCACATCACGTAACCTTGAATACCAAATATGCATTGCATGTGTGGTTTTTATTGACAAAAAATTTGGTGAAAAAATAGTCGTAAATGACAAAGTGCAAAATTTCGTAAAGTTGAAATAGTAAGTTGACAGAAAAAAAAATTTAAATTTAAAAGTGTAAAAATTATCATAGTTCGGAATCTATTACTATACTCTTTTACCAAAAAAAAAAGATATACTAAAATGACTTATTTCCTATATTTGTCTTATAAATATTTGTAGATCAATAGTGTCAACCACAATCAAATAAATTAATATAATATAAATAATTGACCACAATTAATCAAATATGATTATAATATTTGCTATGGCTGTCTTGTATCTATAATTTACATATGCATTAGTATTATTCTGCTTCAATCATTAAATTATTTATCCTTTGATTGAGATCTATACAATTTACCTTTTAATTTGATAAATTAAATTAAAATGTGGTACTAGATTTATTAGTAGCCAAACCTAAGGACCGTGTCCACTATCAGTGCAGTGACGTTACATTATTAGCATAATTTAAGGATAGACATGATCATGAGCTGTAACATGTGCGTCCGTACTTCAATTTCAATACCACGCGCACATCCACTTGCCATTACTTAGGCTTTTCTTATTATTAATTAATACGACATTTTGTACTTTTAAACATGTAGGTGGTGTTTATTAATTTTTTAGAGATAATTGCACTTCCCTCTCTTGAAATTTAATGTGGTTACACATAGATCTCCCATGTGATTTGAAAAATTATATTTAGCACTTATAAATTTTGTTTCAATCTAACAAATAAGTCCCCTCATTAAACAAAATTAACTGAATTTGCTTATATTAACAAAAAAATTAATGAAAAAAATTGATATTTACCATCGATTTGACTTATTACTGACTTATTGCAAGTCAAATATTTTTTTCGGACTAAACTACCTTATGACAGTGAAAATATATCTCCTCGCATGCATTAATGCATGAACACGTATGCGGATAACTTGATCATAAAAAAATTTATTTGATCTATTATAAGTCAATACTAAGTCAATCGGGATAAATATAGATTTTTTTTATTAATATTAGCAAATTTGGTAAATTTCGACTAATGGATAGATTTATTGAAATAATCGATATGGCCGGGGACTTGTCAAGAATGCAACAGAAGTATGAAAATAAGTATATTTAAATTCTAAATCAAAAATAGAACTTGTCCCTCAATCTTGGGCATTTGACACTCAACAAATATAAAACAAGCTTGAAATAAACAAGTGGATATTGTAACATAGATTGATGGAAATGTAATCACGAAATTTTATCTTTTCAATTTGAAGAATTTCTTCAAACTTTTCTCCTCCAACCGCGCAAAGATAAAAAAGATCTCATCTACGTCCGCGCAAAGATAAAAAAGATCTCATCTACGTCGAACACACACTATACCACAAGGTGGTTTGCATCAAACCTTGCTAGAGGTAAAGTGTATATAATATAATAGATTTGATTATACTATTAACTTAGTATATTAAATTCAAATGGATCTTACTCTAACTTGAAACTAGTTCAAGAAGAACAAAAATAGAGGAAAAAGAGAGGGAGAAGAGAGGTAAGGATGATATTGTGAGAGGAGTGTTGTCTTTTGTACCATATACAAATAACATATACACAAAGCCTATACCACTACACACACAAGAGACATCTCGTGTACTTATTGTATGTATATATATATATATATATTGCATGTTAAGTAAAAAATAGGTACAATATGTGTCCCCATAGTACACTACCTACTAGTATCATAAGTACTCAAGTAATAACTCCTTCATCCTTACAACCTCATAAATATGTATATATCACATATATATATTCTCTCTCTCTCTCTCTCTCTCTCTCTCTATATATATATATATATATATATATTCAAGCTAGGATTACATATATATATCCTATTAGGCTTAATTAAAAAATAAATTAAACCCATAGGCTTGGACCTCCTGAAATTAATCCAACTAATTCTTAAAAACCTAAATAAAATTTATTTGATCTTATCAAATAAGTTATAGCCTATAACCCAATTAATTAAACCATCAAATAATTGAGTCTAAACCCGATTTATATAATCTCATTAAATTACCAAGTCAAAACTCTAATTATTTGATTCTATAAATTAATTTATCCGAGTCAATTAACATTGATCTTACCTAACCAAATTTAATTAATCTCATTAATTAAATCTTGAATTTTCCATCACATGAGTTCTCCCATTTAAATGATCATATCATTTAATATCGAATTAATTTAAACTCTTTAAATTAATTCATTCTTTATAGAATTAATTCATAATTAATTTTACTACTTCCTTGAGTGATGTTTTGTGTGACTCTGTAGGTTCACCCTCAGTTATACTTGTGTTTGTGTCAATAAATAATTTAATTGGCAAATATTTTTGTGCTGGATTAATTAAATTATATTTAATCAATTACTTTCTATTAACACTTAACTCGAAAGCAGCCGATACCATGGGTGGCCGTCTAGCAATGGTCTATAACACTAGAGAATAAGTGTAAACGACGTGAACTTTAAGGCTATCGAGTGCCATACGGGTACGGTCCTTCCATCGATCATCTCTCGGTCTTAGTCACATGAATCTGGTTATCGGTTCTCATCATGGACTAGACATCTATGCTTAATATTCTAATTGTGTTTCTCCACTTGATCAATATAGAAAAACATTTTCCTATTTGATTACCCGCTATGGCCACAGACACTCGAAAGCACAACACACATCAGAATGCATAGGAGATCGCATCATCTCATGATAAGCGATGATTTTTTTCTTGGAACTCACCAATCTTCATACATATTCTGACTACACTTAAACAAGGCTTATAATAATCACATCAGAATATGGTTATCTCTTATCAAGTCCTAAATATAGTCGTCCAATATATGAGACTGTGTGGATCCTCAAATTTAAGGACTAAATCCCATAATATCGGAGTCGAGGAGTTCAAGTCATACCGACCAAGCCTCACGCGCTTTCATATGATGACTCATGGCAAGTCAGTTCAGTCGAATTGACAACCTTTGTCAACCATCCATTAAAATTGTATAGATGTCATACGTCTGTGAAACACGATACCTATCATATGGAACGCTCAATAACTATTATCGGGGCTCTTGATTTGAAACATTTCAGATCTAATCTTAGAAAGTTGGTTTCATAGTTGCTATCAAATGTGAAACTCAACTTTATTTGTTGATTAGTGATCTATTGGCTTTATTGTAATGTATGAAAGTTACATGAGTAAGACAAAAAGATTAGGCCAAATGAATACTTACTCCTATTTATTTACATCTATATTATAAAATAAAAAGAAATTGCTTAAATAGATTACAAAATAGTCAATCTAATTGACTTTTTGGTCACCTGTTCTAACATTTATTTATTAAATGGAAGCAAATATCAGAAATGCTAAATGCAATTTTCCAAATCGTAGGGAATATAGATATAATTACACTAAATATTAAGAGAAAAGAGTGTAATAATTATTCCATTTTTTTATACACACAAATACTTAAAGTATAATACCAAATACAATAGTAACTTATAATATAAGTTTCGAATAGAGATTATATTGTTAATGCAACTTTAACCACATAATATTTTTTAGGAATGTTTTACAATTAATGCGACATGCATTTTATATTAATTGTAAATGGGAAGTTTGCACAATTTATAAATTATAAGACTTCTTCCTTTTAGCTAGAATGTTTTTTTAAAAACAAATTGTTAATATTGTGATAAAAACAAATAATAAATCACACTAGACACTGTGCCATTATATCAAACCTAACTCTTATATACTATGGGATTTGCTCTAGACATGCACCTTCTTACAATGCAAGGCTGGAACTGGGAAGCCGCCAATTTAACATAGTTTGGATATCCATGTATAGATAGTGATCCACAAACGACAGAACATACCTCTCAACTCAACTCAAGTGTCGCCGTCAATTGTACTTCTTGCATTTCGTTGTGTCCGCCGCTATATTGTAATCATATTGGCGGCATTTACAGTTATTAAATGTAAGAAGTTTAGAAGTCTGGACGCTACACCTCAATAATTCGAACATAAAATTTCTTTATGAAAAATTTGTGCTTGAAACTTAAATGTATGTGTATGTATGTTAAATGTGTGAGTGTAATATATATATATATAGATATCTAAATAAATTAGAAAAAAATTATTGATAGGGAAAGGAGACCATCTTTCGTTGGTATTGTGCTATAGTTGGAGAATTAGGAAAACAAAATTATAAGGAAAAATAACATTAATTTAAAAATAATTTCATCACCCAAAGAGGGTGAGAACTGAGAAAGACAAAAAAGGGTAAAGAAGCAATATATGTTTGGATTTGTTTTTATAGATAATTTAAAATAAGTGTTGTATGTTTGTTAATGTATTTTAAGAGGTAAAATTACTTTTTATTATCAAATCATATCTTTATATATATATATAAATATTGTATATTTAGTATTGTATTTTTTGAAGACAAAAAAAATCAAATTATATATCTTTTATATCATACTTATATATACGCATGTATATATATATTATATAAAAAGCAATTCACATAAATAAAATGTACAATAAAGTAGGCAAATATTGAGTGTGTTTTGGCCCATTCTGAAAATAGGCAAAAAATGAAACCAAACAAAGCTATTATATCCCAGTGAATTTATATATTTTGAAAAATATCTTATAAAATACTTGATGGCTTGTAATATGATATAAAGTGTTTAATATTTTTTTTAAATTAGTTATAAGCTAAAAGGAAATCCCCCCCCCCCAAAAAAAAAAAAAGAAAAAGAAAAGGATGGGTGGCTTAAAATAATTGGTAGCTGCCTATAGTCTCACTACAAAACACCAGATTGGAAGAAAATTGTGAAGCTCCGAGGAGATACTTGAATGGATCCGGATCCGGTGTGGTAGAAGGTATAATACCGGGGCCCACTTCCGAATTTCACGCCCTCAATTATAAGGGGCCCACCTGACAGTTATTTAGATTAGAGTCGCCTCCACTAATTTAATCATGATTTTTTTTGGGACAGCAATTAATTCATGTTGAAATTACCGAAATGACCACGTTCCCTAAATTCATGGCGTCCCTAAACACTATGGTGTCATGGAGTCGGTCCTATATTTTTTTATCTTCTAGCGGTTGTAGCACGTGACTTTTGCATGGAAAATATGTAAACTAATATATTATACTAAAAAAATATAAAAAATCAATTTAGGACTACTGTTAATAAAATAAAAAAAACGTGATGTCGTTTTTTAGTAAAAAAAATGCTTTATATATATATATATATATGAACCAAGTTAATTTTATATAAAAAAATAATAATTAATATATTTTCCTGTTCTCATTTGTCTTTTGTTCTTCTCTTTATCTCTTCTGTATTTATAGTACGTTTTATCTCTCTAAATTTCACAATATTTTTTTATAGGTATATCGCATTTCATTTATGATGATTGTCATTTTTATTTATTTAATTTTAAAAAATATCGCAATAGAACATATATAACAAAAATATATATTTATTGTATCTAACTAATGTTAAATGATTAATTATAGATTAGAAAAATTTTGCCCCTATTGCGCGCAAACACACACATTGAATGTGTACACCTGCTAATTTATATGAAACTTATGTGTGTATTTCATATAAAATAAAAATAAAAATAAAAAAATTATAATCATTCTTTCTCACTTGGAAAAATCAATGATGTTGGGCTCAATAATTGATATGGTACATGCTAGAGGCATATAATTATTTTGTGTACTATGCTTGTGTTGGTAGTCGTAAAGGTGCAAATTTCTTGGGTTACACTAAAAAGATGAATAACAATTATGGTTTATTGATTTTTTTTAAATAAATAAATAAATTATTTTTGTTTTCTATAAGGAAAGATGTTGATTTACTGTTTAAATTTATGGAACTCGACTTGAATAAGTATGGCTTAAAATTGCTCAATAAGTTTGACCCATCGATTATAGTTATCATAAATTATTTTTAAAACTCAGTCAGATGACAATTCAACTTATATCTAAAATTCATTTGTAATTATTCGTTTGTTCGAACTAATGTATAACTATGTTTAGAATGGTTTGTATTTTGTAAATGTTAGAACATCAGAATTTTCACCAACTAATATCATAAAATATACATATATATATAGTTTCAAATGAAGCTTTACAAAATCAATTATTATTAAAAATGAATTAATTATCCAAAGGTTTGACCAAACTCACTTGTCTAATGGCGTAAACATAAAAGGAGGACAAGAATGTATATAATTAGAGAAGAGAAGTCTAAAAATGTAAATGCTACACCTAAATAACGAACATTCCGTTCCTATTTTATCCTCTCGAACAGGGTGCCCCCCACCTTCTACAATTCCCATGTCACACTCTATTGAATTCAACTAATTTTCCGTATTTAAATTTGAAAAAGGTATATACCCTCAATCATCAGATAGATCTCAACGGTTTTGATCTGCCCCAAAGATATTTCAAAAATCTCATCTACGTATTAGTTTCCTTTTCAAATTCATCTTTCACAACTTCCGAATAATAACCCCTAAAATCTCCCCTAAAGCTCTGCAAAAGTGGGACTTCTTCTTCTTTCGGTAATTCGGAGAATTATCTATTTCTGATATACGCCATTAATGTATCTCTCCGAGGTTTGATTTCCTTGGCAAGCGTTAATCTCGTTACTCACGTATCCAACTTGGTTTTCGAGGAACCGTTTTTTGCAAGAAGCTTTTGCGTTGGGGGGGGGGGGGGGGGACCCTCTGAGTTTGCTTTCTGTGTTTTCCCTGGAATTCGGTTTCCTTTTTGTTTTTTTTTTTCTTCGGCAGCGTTGGGTTTCGGTGTTTTTTCCTGCGGTTTTCACCTGAATTTGGGTTCGTGGGATGATTTGATATCTGTGGGACCTAATTTTGAGTTTTTCAGGATTTTGTTTCGGGTTAAGGGTTTTAGGCTCATGTTTTGAACAATGTCAGCTTAGACATTGTTCGAAGTTTGAACAGAGGAAACGGTTGTTGTTTGGACAATTCTGATGGTTTTGTGGTGAAGATTATCAAAGAAAATCAAATATGTTGTCGATATCGCCAAATTCATTAGCTCGGAGCTCCTTGGAGGAAATGCTGGATTCTCTCCGGCGAAGAGACGAGAATGCGAAGCAGAAGGACGTGCCTCCGCCTCTCCCGGCGCGACCCAGGCCTACCGCTCGAGCTCGCCTTCCATCTGCCAAACGGCCGCTGCCCACGAGCTCCGGAATTGGGGAATCTGAGAAAGTCCAGAGCTCGTTAGGTTGTAGCGTGCAGAACGAAGACTTGAAAGGACTGAGACAGAAAATTTTTGGGACTAAAAAAGTGAAAGAAATGGGACCGGGCGAATCACCCTACATAATGGTAGCATCACCTGAGATGGGACACAAGCCGAAGTCGGAAGAGATAGCCAAGCTCGCAAACTCTCCTCCCGCAGCTGTCCCGAGGTTTACGGTGTCGCAAGGGGGTGATAATCTGGAATATTTTATTAAAAAGGTACATAAACGTGGTTCAACTTTGTTGCATGATTGCAGGTACTTGTGGATCTTTTCTTGTACATGATCAGATGCTAATTATTTTAAGATTTATCATGGGTTTTGTGGTAACTCGAAACATCTATTGCTATTCATATTCAACTGGTTCTGTTCCCTTCTTCTTATGTCTTCATATGTGCCATATCACGTTCTGGTTTTGCATTGGATGTAAAGCGTTTGGCTATTCACGGCATTCAAATTGATAGCTGGGACCAAAATTTTAGTTGTAGCAGAGGAAGTCATCGTGTCTTCTTATCTTGCTGAAATATTCGTATTTTAACATTTTTGCCTGCTACACAGATCTGATACTGAAACTCATTTCAACTCGATTTCAGAAACTTAGTGTTTGGTGTCGGCTGCATAATGGCATATGGGAATCAGGGCAAATACAATCAACTTCAGGGGAGAAAGCTTCTGTTCTGCTGTCAGATGGAAGTGTTAGTTCATACTTTCTCTTATGTTTTGAGTATCTATAATGACACTGAATAACTTGAGAGTGGGATGTACGTACTCACTATGCTTTCCCTGTAGGTTGCAACAGTTCCAACACAGGCACTCTTACCTGCCAATCCGGACATTCTTGAGGGTGTGGATGATCTTATACAACTTAGTTATTTGAATGAGCCTTCAGTTCTCCACAATCTTCACTATAGATTTGCGCAAGACATAGTATATGTAAGTAGTGATAGAGCATTTCTCTTACTGTGTACCATGTGTGCTCTCTGTCTATGTTCTTGAGCAATTTCTTGTCCCTATTTTGCCTAGAGTAAGGCAGGACCTGTTTTAGTAGCAGTCAATCCTTGCAAAGATGTCCAGCTGTATGGGAATGACTTTATTACAGCTTATAGACAGAATCTCCTGGACAGCCCTCATGTTTATGCTGTTGCCGACGCAGCATACAATGAAATGATGACAGGTACTATAGAATTTTTTAAAGCATCTGTAATGCTACTATTGACGTTACACTAAGGCCAAGGTGGTAAATCTCATTTGTTTTGCTACAATTGTGAATTCTGCAGATGGAATAAACCAGTCTATCATCGTAAGGTTTGTCCAAAAGATTCTACGAGTCCTATTCCATTTCTTTATTCAGATGGAATTCTATCATGTTCCTTACTTGTACTGCTTCTTTTGATTTAATACTTTTCTATTTTTATAATATTAAATGTCTTAATTATAGCTTAGTATATATGATGTGTTATTGAAAGAAGCAATTTGCTGTCATTTATTGTAGTGGGGAGAGTGGTGCTGGGAAGACTGAAACAGCTAAGATTGCCATGCAATATTTGGCTGCAGTTGTTGGAGGTAGTAGTGGAATAGAGTCTGAAGTCTTGGAAACAAGCTGTATACTGGAGGCCTTTGGTAATGCTAAAACAGCCAGGAATGATAACTCAAGCCGATTTGTGAGTTCTCTCGTCCATTACGTTCTAATTGATGAGGCATCCTACATTAACTTTAGCAATCAACATGTGAAATATCTGGCTTGATTATTTTTAAATGTGGTGCAGGGCAAGTTAACTGAAATTCACTTTAGTGCTACTGGAAAAATGTGTGGTGCTAAAATACAGACTTGTAAGCATCTTTATACTTGCCAAGTCAAACTTTGGGAATAGGATTACTTGTTGATTTCTCTTTAACTAACTCTGAACTGACTTGTTTGTACAATTTGGTCCATGTCAACATCTATTCTGAATCAATGGTGTAGTCCTACTTGAAAAGGTCAGTCTTCCAATCTGAAATAATATTGAATACCTTCTCCAGTCTTTATCTCCTCAGTAAATTAACTTTTTGAAGCAAAATATCTCATTGGATCAGTCACGAGTTGTTCAGTTGGCCAAAGGAGAGAGGTCATACCACATTTTCTACCAGCTTTGTGCTGGGGCTCCTTCTGGTCTCCGAGGTTTGTTTTCAGCTTTTGCCTCACTACCCAATGGTGTCTTTTCTTGTATCCTTCGCTTTTTTAGTATGCCTAAGTTCATGCTTGTGGCATGCTTTTGTGGGTTTGTGAAAAATTATGTTGTCTTGTTAAATAAGAGATTGATCTGGGTGATCACATCTGTGTGTGTTGGAGTATTTACGTTCTGGTATTTCGAGTGGTTGTAAATTGGTAAGTGCATGTATTCAAATTCAACGGTTTTGAGATAATGGATTCAAGAACAACTCCAAATTCAAATAATCTGCTGTCCACATTAGTTCAAAAGGAGGTTAAATATATTTTTGAAATTTATTTTAATGTCTAAAAGCAATCTTTAACAGATATTTTAGTCATTTTGAATTGGAACAAGCATGTAAGGATAAGATATTCACACTTCTGCAAGTAGTATTGGTTGTTCACAATTTAAGAATTCATTATTTCAACCACAGTCACAATGCTTCTGATACAAGAAATGTGAGTGCCAATTCTTTCCCAGTTGTTGAAACCTATTTAGATCTGTGGCAGTTTGATGACTATTACTTTTTGTTCAGTATCTGAAAGATTTTTGTGCAAATATATGACTTAATACATATGTATGCATCAACAAGTTAGTATCTTAATATATGTACCTTGTGGCATGGTTGATTTTTCAGGTAGGTTGAGGTTAAAAAGAGCTTGTGACTACACCTATCTCAATCAAAGTGATTGTTTGGTGATCCATGATGTTGATGACGCCCGCAAGTTTCATATGCTTATGGTAATGTACTAGACCTCACCTCCCACATATGTTATGTAGAGGATTCCTGCCCACTGTGGGTTGGCAATCACTTTTCCATTGCTAACCTTTACTGTTGTATCTTAAGAGATTTGAATCTTTATTCAGGAAAAAGTTGTCCTTTGGGGCTAAAAGCCCTTAAAATTAAGGCGTTGATTTCAATGAGCTTAGTTGCCTGTAGACCATCTATTTTCCACATATTTCTTTTTCTGTTACAGAGGGTACTAATTTTTAATGCTTCTCTTTCACTAGGGAGCCTTAGATACCGTCAGAATTTGCAGAGATGATCAGGAGCAAGTTTTCGAGATGCTTGCTGCAGTATTATGGCTGGGAAACATATCGTTTCGGGTTATTGACCATGAAAACCACATAGACGTTGTTGCTGATGAAGGTAACTACATGTTTGCTTCTGTATTCTCTTTGTGCCTCTTCAGGACTTGTCTTTGCTCCGTATTATGCCCCCCTTGAGATAGACCATCTCTGAGCTGCATAAAGTTACACCTTGTTGTGTGCATAGCAGCTCCAGACCACATGAACTTCTACTACCACCATCATCTGTCATGAACTCCCTCTTAAGCTTGACCCATAATCTTGGCCTTAGCATAGGCCTACCAAGAGTCAAGACTAGCTAATTTCAAGAACTTGTTATTTCGGCTCATTTTCATGGAAAGCACTCTTCAGCGGCATTATGTAGAAAACTATTCCGTGACGTGAAAGCATGAAGGCTGGTTCCCCAAATTGAAACCACTCACATTCAGTATTAGTGCAACATTAATGTCCGTGGCTCAATTTCTGCAACTGTGAACCAGATTGCATGTGCTTTTCTTCTCTTCTTATTATTTGTAAGGCTTAAAACCTTTTCTGTTGGTCATTTCATTTCCCAAGACATTGAATAGGTCCTTTACCATTTGGAACTCTACAATTTAAGTTTAAATTGCTTATCGTTACCAGCAGTAAAAACTTAACCTATGTTGTACATGACCTTCTCATGAGCAGACCTTGTGTTTTTCTGCTTGAATCTGCACAACAAAAATGTAACATCCACACCAAACTAGATTTTGGATTAAAATAAATGATGACATACACATGTAATATACAATGGAAAGTGCTGTGGTCTTGTAAAATATCATACTGCTTTGGTTTAAATCTATCGACCCCTTTACTGCTTTGGTTTAAATCTATCAACCCCTTTAATGCTACTGGTACCCTGACGTTCTGTCAGCGGAACTCATTCAGTGTACATAATTTCATGCTGATAGGCCTGTCTTTAGATTTTGCTGATTGAGGTTTTGAATTGCAATTTGTTGCTCTTTTTTCCAGTAATTCTCTGATTCCTCCTCCCTCTTTTGGTTATTATGTGACATCAAGTACATAAGTAGACATTAAGGTAAAGTGCCGTTTGAAGATTAAATTGCACACAGTTAATGATTGTTTCTGTTCTTATAGACCTTTAGCCTAGGGTTGTTTTTATCACATAGAACTACAAGGCAGCTAAACAGCTTGTGATAAAACCAGTTAAGGCTCTGGTTGCAGTTTAATTCGGGTTCTTGGATCCAAGATGAGAAAGAAAGGAAGTGCAATAATTTCTTTTTGAGAGTGCTCATACACGCTCTCTGTTTCGTCTGCATTCCATGAATAGTAGAAAGGCAGAAACTGAGTATAAGAATTGGCTCTCTTTTGTTGCCTTATGGGGAATTTGTCTATTGCTTCATTTCTTTTTTGTTTGTTTTTATTGTTTGCCAGTCACTAGTGCTGTGTGTGGATATGATCCTTACTTTAAGTCTTGGATAGTTATATTGGTGGGCTGATAAAATTATGTTCTGTGCTAGAGGTCCGAAGAGTAAGATTTGGCTCAATATTCGCAATTATTTTTTAGATAGTTTATTATCTAGAATATCTTCATAGGTTGACCATTGGTTTCCAATAAGTTAGATACATATGCCTGGATTTATCATTCCTGCTTTATGTCTTAGGTGCTTTGACTTGACTATTGGCATGATTTTCCCTTATCTACAGCTGTTAGCAATGCTGCTTGCTTGATTGGCTGTGGTATTCAGGACCTAATACTTGCTCTATCAATCCATAGCATACAAGCTGGAAGGGAGAAAGTTGCCAGAAGGCTGACGCTGCGACAGGTTAATATGTTTTCAGTTATTACTGTTTCTCATATAGAAAACTGCAAAAAGAATTATTTCTAGTTCATTGGCCAATGCTTGCCTACATACAAAGAGTATATGTGAAGCTACTGGATCCATATACATCTGAGTCAAAGGTATTTCTTCCCCTAAATGCAGGCAATTGATACAAGAGACTCATTAGCTAAGTTCATCTATGGGAGCTTGTTTGACTGGCTGGTTGAAAAGATCAATGTATCACTTGCAACTGGCAAACAGCACACCGGTAGATCCATAAGCATTTTAGATATTTATGGATTTGAATCATTTAAGGTAAATTATGTTTTAAGTTTTCCATGGTGTTTATGATATGAGACAGCTGTATCTGATTCTTATTCTTTTTCTACTTCTCGGCTTCAGAGAAATAGCTTTGAACAGTTTTGTATAAATTATGCTAATGAGAGGCTCCAGCAACATTTTAACCGGCATCTGTTTAAACTTGCACAAGAGGTAAGCATCTTATACATGTTCCAATTACTTTGTCTGATAATATTCAGTTCCTGAATGTACGTAAATGTAATGATGGTGCAAGTTTGTTTCTTTTGTGCCTTCCTTTTCATTTTTTTTTTCTGTATTTCTTCTAGGAGTATGAGTTAGATGGAATTGACTGGACAAAAATAGATTTTGAGGACAACCAAGACTGTTTGGATCTCATCGAGAAGGTATTTCTCTACCCGTATTTTCAACAGTGGATATTGTGTGTGTGTTTATTTTGTGGCTATGGTGTGTATTCATTGTTCATTGTTTTGTGTATTTATGGTTCATGCTGGTGTGTTTTAACAGAAACCTCTTGGGCTAATATCTTTACTGGATGAAGAATCAAAATTTCCCAAGGCTACACATTTAACTTTTGCCATGAAGCTGAAGCAGCACTTAAAATCTAACCGTTGCTTTAAAGGAGAACGTGGTGGAGCATTTAGTATTCGCCATTATGCTGGAGAAGTAAGTTTACTTGTAGCCATCTCTGTGGATTTCTAGAAACATCTGCCGAAACAATGACTAAAGCTGTTCTGCTGGAATTATAAGTAGAATTCTGAAATATTTATCTGGATCAAATCCTGGAATACACTGTAACTTGTAACGTTAAGTATATGACCCCAGACCAACATAGCTTTCACATGACACCTTTTTTGACATCAAACATAGCGAATCCACCTGTTAAAGAAAATAAATATAAAAATAAAAATAAAAATGATCTATTTCCCAATGGGGTCATTACTGACATTTATTACCATGCATGAACCAATAACATGTAAGATGCTAATTTGGTTTATCGCTGAATTTTGGAGAAAGTTAGGTATACCATGTAATTCTGATGGCAGATACATGTTGTAACTTTTTGTTGGAGGAATACTTTTGACAATCCATTATCCCAAGCCTTGTATTTAACTTTGAGAAGAGTTCTCTTTCTACTGTAGTGCATTTAATTTCAGTGCACCCATGACCATGATAGAAAAATAATCATTAGTATTATAACTAAGCCATTTAACTTTTTTATTCTGGAATGATGCAATGACTAGAGTTTGCTGTTCCAAATTATCCACAAAACGTTATTTAGAATGAGTATGTCTGCACATTTCGATAGGATATGGTGGACATGCTCTCCTGAATCGTGCATGAGATATTTCTAGTTTTTGCATAATAACAAAGTCGATTATGGGCACAAGTTCAACTTCCATTTTACCTGGAACTGATCAGTTGGCTGGCTGACTTAAAGCATTACTGAGATACACATACCTCACTTCTTTTTATGTAACTTTTCGTGCCGTTGATATGCCAATATGTCAAAAGGAAATATTGATTCTTTATAGGGTCTACGCACTTTCTCCCATGAGTAACAAGGATAAAAAACTAATGTTGTAGTTATATAATGGTTTTGCCTTTTGTCCCTCGTGACAGTTATGACTTGATCTCTCCAGTTACATGTTTTAAACACCCTTTTACTGATGTTTCTTCAGGTTCTTTATGACACGGGGGAATTCTTGGAAAAGAACAGAGATGCATTGCACTCTGAAATCGTTCAACTACTCTCATCTTGCACAGCATGCCAGTTACCGCAGTGGTTTGCCTCCGTGCTCGAACAATCCGAGAAATTAACAAGTTCAGCTTTTCAGTTGGGAAGGCCTGCTTATCAGAAGCAAAGTGTTGCCACAAAATTCAAGGTGAATAATTTTTTCTTTTCCCTCTCCACATCCAGTACCCTCCCTTTCCCCCTGGCACACACCCACATGCCCACACCAAAACTATGAGCGGTTAAGAAAAAAGGAGAAAAATGCAATGTAAAGACAAAACCAGTCACTTTTTCATGACCAGTCATAGTGCAATGTTGCTCACTTGTTAACTTGTTAATGACCAGTCATATTTCTTTTTGGTCTTCCGTGGTTGCAGGGACAGCTGTTTAAATTAATGCAGCAGCTTGAGAAGACAACTCCACATTTCATTCGTTGTATAAAGCCAAATAATAAGCAGATTCCTGGTGCATTTGAGAAAGATCTTGTGTTAGAGCAGCTTAGGTCCTGTGGGGTTCTAGAAGTTGTTAGGATCTCAAGATCTGGGTACCCCACCCGGATGACACATCAAGAATTCACGAGAAGGTGAAGTGCCACTATCTTCATGTTCATTCACTTCTTATTGTTGCTTTAGATCTATTCATAATATGCTGGCATGACTTTCAGGTACGGGTTCCTAATTCCTGAAAATAGTGCATGTCAAGATCCTTTAAGTATGTCAGTTGCCATTCTGCAGCAATTTGATATCCTTCCTGAGATGTACCAAGTTGGTTATAAGAAATTATACTTCCGAGCAGGACAGGTTAGTTTTGTCTTAAAGTTGTGTCCTTTCTAAAGCTCATGGCACAGGGTTTTCAGTATTACATCTAATAAAAGTTCGCAGATTGTTTGTGGATAATTAAATGCTCTGGTGGAGTTTGTTGAGTCTTCTGTTGTGCTTGACTACAGATCGGTTCCCTGGAAGATGTTAGGAAACAAGTTTTGCAAGGTACTCTAGAGGTGCAGAAGTGCTTCCGTGGTCATCGTGCCCGTCAATACTTTCATGAACTTAAGGAAGGGGTGGTGACGCTGCAATCATGTAAAGCCATTTCCTACTCCATCATTTGTACTTAGAATAGTCATTTGCTTCTTTGAAATGAATTTGACAAGAAGAAATCCTTTTCTTGTTCTGATGATTTCTTGGAATTTATCCCAAGATTATCTCTTTGTTTGGTGGAAAGATTTCTGCCCAGCACATTTTTAGATCTACTGTTTACTCGCTGATATATCTTTTCTTCCACAAGAACCAAAATGTTTGAAACAAATGGAGGTTTTCCTTTGATTAATTCTTTATACTGCTCCATCTATCCACTTATCAAACTGCATATTCTTTCTCCTTATATACTAATATCTATATATCTGTAGATGTCCGTGGTGAACTCGCTAGAAAGGAGTATAATGCTTTACTCAGTTTGAAGGAGCAGGTTGCTTGCAAGAAGCTAAACCTAGATAAGCAGCTCATGGCAGTTGTACAAATACAATCTGGTAAAGCTTTTATTTTTTGGTTGTAGCCAGATTTATCCATATGAACTGTCTTAATTCAAATATATTCTCTTGTTACAGTAATTCGGGGATGGTTGGTACGAAGGCGTTCTAGTCGCATTCGGAATTCAAAACAGTCAAATGTTAGTAAACGGAAACCAGGCAGGAGGATTTCTGAAGTCAAGGTAGGTGTGGCAAAAGCCAGGTTTGGATTTAATACAAGAATTTTTGCTGTCCTGCCGGGACCTTGCATATAATCTTGTTTCTTGTGTGCTATAAGAGATCATTGCTTTTACTTTCAATCTGTGACAGTTGCTCGAGACATCAGTAACTTTTTTCTGTCATTACTTTCTGAATTTGGGTGGGATGCGGCAAATGTAACAATTTCTGTGTCGATCTTACAAAATGTTTATCATCTTATTTTGTCATGTTGCACCTATCTCAAAGAAATGTATATAAGCAAAATCGAGGGAGCTTTCTGCTCTCTGGATCTGGGCTGAATCTAAGTTTAAGGATGTACCATCTGAACTCTTCTTATCCATGATAGAAAACTGAAAAATTTTACTCCTAGCTGAGCTTGTTGTGAGTTAAATTCATATCTGCACTACTCCTTGTTTCCCACTCTTCTGTCAGTGCTTGATTTCCATGTCATTTGTAAACGTTGAAGTAAGTTAAGCTTATTATGATTGAGCAGGACTTGTCACCAGAAATGTTGCCTTCAGTTGTTGAAGAACTTCACAAGCGGGTGGTGATGGCAGAAGCTGCCCTGGGAAGAAAGGAACGAGAAAATGCAGCCCTGAGAGAGCAAGTTCAACAATTTGAGGCACGGTGGTTGGAATACGAATCCAAGATGAAATCTATGGAGGAGATGTGGCAAAAGCAGATGGCATCTTTACAAGTGAGTTATAGTATTATTCTGCAAAAAATTGCTGTTAGCAGCAGGACGGAAAACCACCAGCTAAAAGTTGCCCAAAAATGATACTAGGCTTAGTCCCATACGTTCAAAATCAAACTGATAATAGTAAACTCTTCATTCTATTTATGGAGGAAATTAGTTTTGTGTGTGTGTATATATGTGTGTGCGCACACACGCATGCATGTAGTTGGGATAAAGCAGTGGAACTGCTGGAAGAATTATGCCGTGTGAAGTGACCCCTATGATATGCTCTAATGATTGATATTATGCTGATATATTGCAGAATAGTGGATTAGTATCTGTTTAGATGTTCTGTAGTGGATTCAACATAGCATGCCATCTTAAATTCTAGTGTGGCTTCTGGAGAGACTGATAGTGCGAACAAAAGATAATGTTGGTTGCAGCTACGTATCAAAGCAAACCTTTTAGCCCAAATTTGCTATATAAAAAATTTTGTGGGTAAATTTTCAAAGAGGCCGACAGAAGTGACTGAGAATGGAGGAGTAAGGAAATATCTGCATTCCTAATTCTCTTGTTTAATTACTGCAGATGAGTTTGGCTGCAGCAAGAAAGAGTCTTGTTACAGACAATACTATAAGTCAACCCGGAAAGCATCATGATGCCCAATTACCTAACTTTAATGATTCTGAGGATACGTCTTTGGGACCTCAGACTCCTGATGCTGCCGCCCCACCTATCAGATATTTGAACAATGGAATCAAGGCTGCAGCTAGTGGGGACAAAAATGGTGGCCATGATCCAGTGAGCCCTCTTATGAAGGAATTTGAACAGAGGAAACGGAATTTCGACAATGAAGTCCAAGCAATTGTAGAGGTCAAGTCAGTCGCACCTCTAAATCCCACAGAGGAGGTGCGAAAACTGAAACACAGGTTTGATGTGTGGAAAAAGGATTACAAGTTCCGGTTAAGGGAAGCAAAGGCAAAAGCACAGAGGATGGGACATGCTGAAGCTGAGAAACATCGCCGGAATTGGTGGGGAAAGAAAATTAAAAGATTTTAGCATCACTTTGATTCTTTTTTATTGGTTTTAGCAACTTGGCAATGACTATGAGATGCTTCTTTTCAGGAATGGTCTTCGTGGCCCACAGAGTCGCTTCGGTTTGTGCTAGTTAAGTGTATGGTAGGACAGTGTTGTATGTGTATATAATATCAGTTTTGTTGTTGCGTGGAAGGCTCAATTATCCCGCGCCTTAGCTTACTGGGGGTTGTGTTAATTCGCCCTCACAACCAAGAGTCTTTGTGTATATCGGGTCGATGTAGCAGTACAGAACTTAGCTGGATGTAATTAGTGTGGAAAACATGGAAGAGAGTGCCCGTATTGCCTCTCCTGTTATAAGTTCATCTTATAAGATGGCCAGTATATATTTAAATCCCATAAAAAAGAGTTATGCTATATTTTACTTTCAGTCTTCTTCAGCACTTTTTTAGTATATCTGTATGCTCATCTTTACTTTGTGACGATATGGCTCATATCAGGATTATATTGATTATCAACTATCATGCACAAAGGACGTTACTTCTTGGCATGTATATATAGATAATTTACACAAATTACGCACACTCATCCAATCACATGACTACATCAAGTCTCTAGCTTATGATCCAGGCACAAACTTTGTGGCATAAACCCAGGCATTGTTACCAACAGGGTTATCAAGGTGGTCCAAGAGATTCTCCAATGGCCCTTTACCGGTAACTATAGCCTGAACAAAGAACCCAAACATGGAGAACATGGCCAGCCTTCCATTCTTGATTTCCTTTACTTTGAGCTCAGCAAAAGTCACCGGGTCATCAGCCAAGCCAAGGGGGTCAAAGTACTGGCCACCAGGGTACAGGTCGTTGCCCGTTCCGACTCCATCCAGACCATTGATTCTGAATCCTTCGACAAGTCCCATGAGCACAACCTGGAATCCAAGAACTGCCAGAATGCTTTGAGCATGAACCAGGTTTGGGTTGCCCAAGTAGTCAAGCCCACCCTCGGAGAAGATCTGGGCTCCAGCCTTGAACCAGACAGGCTCCTTGAAATCAACGTTCACCCATTTCTCAAGAACTTCTGGGGTGATGCAGCCAAGTGCTCCAAGCATGGCCCATCTCCCGTGGATAACCTATAATTATCATCGCCATAAAATGGTTCATTCAAGAAACATAAAATGAAATTCCAGCACTAGTTTATTGGAAAATATTTGCATGCACTATCTATGTACCTCAAGAGCCCTGTTCCTGGCAAAGGCCTCAGGATCAGCAGACAAACCAGCAGTGTCCCAGCCGTAGTCACCGGGGAATTCTCCGGTCAGGTAAGATGGAGTCTGAGCCGAGAAGGGTCCTAGGTACTTGACACGGTCTGGTCCATACCATAAATCATTACCCTAATCAAGAAAAAAACTATCTTATCAGTAACCTCACCACGTTGGAAATGTCGTAGAGTAGTTTCATGTTATTATGACTCTCTGTGAAAATTCAGAACATGCGAACAGAATCAAACACAAGAATACATTTCATGGTACGCGAGAAATGCATAGGGGGAGGTTTTTACCATGGTGTATTTGGCATTTCCCATGGAGACAGCATCTCTGAGGGGGTTGGCATTCTTGGTCTGGCCCAAGAATGGGGTTGCCTTAACAACAGTGGTGGAGCTGGCAGCAGTAGCCATTGATGCCATTTACAGGTTGACTGACTACTTGTGTTTGGAGATTGCTACGTAGACTGTTGATCAGGGGGAAACGTTTTATTTAATATGTTAAGACAGTGGAGAAGGAGATGAATGAAGTGGATGGGGGGTGAAGATTGCAGTTCTGGAAACTTTGGCTGGTAATGAATGCAAGTGCTTCACTAACCAATCAGAAGGCTTTAAAAGATTATAAGTATCTCCAGCTTATATCTTTTTATCCACAATTTATATTTCCCACAACATATTTCTTTTATCACTGTCGAGAAATAAAATACTTTGTCTAACATGGTTTTAACTTTTATGACAGCAAGATTGATGTGTTGATTCTGTCAAACAGAAAAGTAAGAACAGGAAGAGGGGTGGGTCCCATCCAATTTCCAGTGTAATTCTTGTCAGGCCTAAACCCGTATCCATGGTAAAATTAGAAAAAAGGGGGTGAAAAAGGGAAAAAAAAGTAAAAATGCGGTGAGCGTGGATCGAACACGCGACCTTCAGATCTTCAGTCTGACGCTCTCCCAACTGAGCTATCCCCGCATCGATGTACAGAGACGGAGACCTTTTAATTGAATATCAAGATCAATCCAAAGGTTTTGGAGCCAAAACCCCATACTCGACAGTATAATAGTGTAGTTGCCGTATCAGATGATTCAAATGTATGAGATTCAAAATCAACCTTTCCATTTTCTCGTGATGATTAAATCTTGAGTTTCGATGAATAAATCCGCTAAATAAAGAACAAAAAATGAGTTTGACAAAGAAGGCTCCGAAACAACTTTCCGCTGCCACAACGAATGCCAAGAAAGTTTTTGAGAATCTCCCAAGGAAGAGCAGGGAGCCCGTTAATCAATGGGCGATTTTGGTAAATTGTCGACTTCGGTATTGTGTTCCTTTGATTTAATTGGCTTCTCATTGCGACTGCTTGATCTTTATGGGGTTTTTGTAATCTTTTTTCATTTGCTTTTTTTATGTCTTACCAGGATTTTGATTTTGATTTTCTGGGTGTACTTTTATTCAGATACTAATGATTTGTATAGAAACGTGCTAGTGTATTTGTTAGACTTCTTTTGGCCTCCAACTTCACTAATTTCCTTGTTGCAGTGTCCTTAGTCAACGATCTAATGTTTCCTTTTTCCGAAGGAAACCACATTTTTTTCGATTTGTGTGTGTGTTTGCGCATTTCTGTATTTGGTGCTTTTTTTGTTTGAGTATCTGCATTACTATTGATACTGTCCTATGTTGATTATAAATGCAGGATGAAATAGAAGCTCCTATGTGGGCGGATCTTGCTCTGGAATGCGATTCCACTGACGAGGACAAGTGAGCAATCGTGCTACTTAACTCGAAATCCATCCGCAATTTTTTGTTGGAATCAATTTACTTTGCGGTTCAGTATCATATATTGTCTGACTGCATGGCTTGAATACATTTATTGCAGGGATGATGAGTGGTTCCATGTAAGCCATCCGTAAGCATCTGACATTGTTTCAGCTATATTGGATACAATTTGGAATTTTGGGTTAGGTTACCTGGTTAAAGTTTTTCGGTCTGATTAAATTGGCTGCATTTTCAGGTTCCATCAATGTTCTGCCAAACAGTTGATATCTAAGTTGTCAAATTCTGTGGAGTGTGGCATGATTTTTGATCTCCTGGGATCATCTTCTCCAAAGCTTCCACCATCAGTCTCAAAATCAAGAGGCAAAGATTATAAGAGTGGGAAGCACGAGCCAGTAGTTTGTGGTTTTACCTTAAACAAGCAAAATGTGTCCAAAAGTTGGAGTAGCAGGTCTTTGCCTATAGATGCAGGATCTGGAAAAGCTATAACAAAAAAGGCATTCGATGGAAAAGTAAAGGATCACCCAAAATATAAGCCTGATCCAGTTGGTGAACGCACCTTACCTGTTACTACTACAGATGCTTTTACTAAATCAGTGTCTAGTTCTACTGATGAAAAAACCTCTATTAAGTCTGTAGCTTTTGGAGGAGGGAGCAACTCAACTAGCACAATTACATCAGACACCGCAGGCTGGAACCTCATTAAGGCTTCCAGTCAGTCATTTGGGGCCACTAGTAGGTCATTGTTAAATCTTAGAGATAGCCTTCGGAAAAGTTATGTTACAAGACAAGCATCTAGGGTTGTGATTAAAGGTGTGAATCAGTCAGAAGGTCAGAATTCTTCTTCAAGTAAATCAAGTGTTAGGTCCTCTCTGCAACCTGGGTGTGCTGGGATGAACAAGGTGGGAACAAATATGGATAAAATGCCGGATAGCAGAAATAGCACCACAATGATTCAACTTCCAACTAACAAAGTAAATCGCAGAAATGCATACAAGGCACCTGCTGCCGAAGCTTGGAGTATCAGTTTTGAATCTAATTTGATCATCAACAGAGAATCCAGTAAAACAATGGTGAGAACTTGCAATGAGTTGATAATCTTTAAGTGTGTTAGCTTAGCTGCAGTGAAGTCAATTCTGCTAATAATTAAAGCTGGTCTTTAAGTGCTTTAATATTTTTTCCCCCTGAAATGAATGTTATATCACCAAAGTGAATCTTGATCTTTTGAGGGGTATATGTCACATAGGTGGGAAAGGAATGCATATCACTTAACAAATATGCCGTCTTTGCTCTCCTTGCAGAAGGTTATTGGTCATAATTTTTCAGCTGCAGATATCATATAGGAACAGGATATAATTTTTGTAACTTGTAACATCTGTGCGTTTCAGGGTCATAAGAAACATGGAGAAGGTTGTATTACTAAGAGAGTTAATAAATGCATTCTCCCGGCTACAGCTAAGAATTCTAGTAGAGCAAGAGGAGTCAACCACACCAGTAAAACTGTAAATAGTGGTAAAGAAAACCAGTCTCGGAAAATGGCTTTGGGTATAAAATCAAGTATGATGTTGAAGGAAGCTGAAGGTCCACTGGAAGCTCCAAAGTTTGTGAAGAGGAAAGTACATCAGAAAAGTGACAGAACCAAATTGGTTGGCCAAAGGGTATTGTCTTTGCTTTTATGTTATTGTGCTGTTCGTATGTTTTTACTTAAGTACATAATACATGAACTTCCATAGATGTTAATGCTTGAATTCGGATTATAGCACTTAGCATACTTTTTCTTTTCTTCACATTTGCATTTCATGTTTTAATTTCCTTAGGAATTCACTTTCGGTTTATGAGGATCCCTAGTGAATAGTAAATGAGAATGGTCTGTAGAAGATAGTGGCGAACTTCTAGTCAATAGTTAGTCTTCGTGAGTTCTCAGTAGCTTGAATATATCAAGGTGTTCATGGTGAACTATAAACCACAATGCAGGTTGTTCATGTTATATGAAATATGGCTAGGCAATTCTAAACTCTAATCTTGATTGCCATATCAGAATCCTTGATCTATAGCTAACTTTTCTACAATATCAGCTTTTTCTCCTTTTCCATTTTGCTATATACTCTGGCTTGTGATCAACTTGTCCTTGGCAGTTTTTCTGTGGCTTTTGAAAATTTAGTTTCTCCATGAATTATGCCTTCGCAAAATCAGTGGTTTAGACCCAATTTTTCATGTTTTATTGTTGCATGCTACATTTTGATAGCCAATTTAGTTTGAACTAGACATAATTGATCTTGATCCCATTCTTGATATATTCAACTCATTCCACATAACTGAGATTTTTATCATATTTGTTGGCCACAAATGTATTCACAATCTAATGTCTCCTGTTTACAGGAAAACTCCAGTAATGGAACTAAAGTGAAGAATTCCATTCGAGTGGTTGAGACAGTCCACTTCCGGTAGCTGTCAGCATAATCTGTATGCATATTCAATATTGTTAAAACCCTGTATCCTTTTTCCAAGCCGCTATAGGAATTACAGTAAATGCTTTACCTGTGAGGCCTTATTTTATAGAAAAAGAACTTACATGATCAGTTATTTGAATCTCCCATCTTTCTTTTTCCTTCAGTAGGTTCTGTTTTTGCATTATACCCAAAGCATTTTTCAGGGCAGCCTGGAAATCCTCATACAGTTGCCTGATTGGACCCAGAACCCTTCTCTGCGAAAAAGTATTACATGTGATCTCAGTTATAAGTAATTATTGTGTCTTTTCGTTCCTGGAAAATAATACCAAAGTCATCCTTATTGATACTGATACAAAGGTGTTACTCATTCTACAGAAACTAGGGCAGGGCATCGGGGTCCCCCACGGTTCGTCCTATACTTTCTTGCTACCTTGGAGGCATTTGGTTAAATCAGCTTTTTGATTTTGGGCGCCAGAATTGATAGAAAGATTGAGTGGTTTGAAGCTCTTACCCCCAAAAACTAAAGAATCTTTCTGGACCATCCATAAATCCGAGCAAAATAGCCATAGGAAAAACCCTTATGTGTTCTTTCTCCTGTTGTCCTATTCCCTGTTCTTACCTTTAACTGAACGTTGTTCAAAATACCAGTCATCGTACTGGCAGAAGAGCGAAAGAAAAATGACAAGAACGTAAACAAAAACTCATGAAAAATGCAGGTCTAGTTTGTTTCTCAATAGTGCTCCACTATGTTAAGAAAGCTATGTAATTCTTGGATGGACTATCAATTCTAGCAGTTAGTCTTTGGTTCAGAATTTCTCGATGAAGGTCTTACCACTCCTCTTATCATCGAGATGTGATACGTGGACACTGGACAGGGCCAAAGACCCAAGAAAACCGGTTATATTGGAGCAGTGACTTCAGTGGTAAGTGTGACTACCAGAGGGGTAAATTTCGTAGATTAATTGATTGCCTTTAGACGATTTTAACCGTGGCTTGCCTCAAGACCTCCTGGGAATGCATTGATAGTTGTGTGGTAAGAATTTTAAGAAGTTGCTAATTTAGTTGAATTTTTTGAGGACACAAATGTTATTCTTGTCCTGAGGTGAAAACTGACATCTTCACAAGGAAACTGCGAATAAAAGGGGAAGTTAAAACCGGTGGGCCTTCCTTTCTGTCTTCTCTTGGTACAGTACATTCTTGTCATTTTGCTTCAGTTTTGTACAATTGATAAATCTGATCAACGATTGAGAGTATAGGAAAATAATTTAGAAAACTAGACATATATAGTAAATTCCCAAGAAGCCCATAAAATATGTGATTAGAATCGACAGTACAACTAGAAATACGGATAGAAATTCATATTAAGTTGTTATTGGAAATGCTGTTGAATTAGCATTGGGAGAGATATGGTCATTATTTTAATAGCAATTCATTAACATAATTCAGTAAGTTCAAATTCAAAGGTTGAATTAATACATCTACTAGTGGTACACGGCAAACTCAACCCGTGGACAAAAATTATTTAAAATTATAAATAACTAATACTTTTATTAATAAATGGATAGTCAATCATGAAATAGTGGCTTCAAATTTCAAAAGTCGAGCAAGTTTGAGGGATATTTTAATAAATATACTAAAGAAAGTTGAAATTATTATTGTGACCAAATTTTATTGAATGGAAGGAATGAATTGAAAGTTAAATTTGGATATTAAAATATTTGCTCAACTACAGAGTTCTCTTTTATAAGATTATATATAATAATTAATAACTCAAGTCAGCAAATACGTCCAGACCTCTTTTATAAGATTATAGATAATAATAAATAACTCAAATAAGCAAATATGTTGAGACGAACAAATAAATAGACATAAAATTAGATATACAGTCACAATTTTGCGGGTTGATGGAGCAAGGACGGTCATTATCTTGTGTTGGGTGTTTGTTTGAAACAGAAGACACATAGTTCCATTTTCAAACGACTCTTGATGGAGGTGAGTTGTCGTTGTTTGCTCATTTTTCAGCTGGTATATGTATACAACAAACATATATGGATAATTATTTACTTTCCTTAACTTGTATATAATAATTAAAAAAAGAAAAAAGGGAAAATGAAAGAATAATTGGTAGACTAAAGAACAAAAACGACGAAATTGCATGGAAACTGTGTTGTTCGAACTTATTTGAGAATAAGACCCCTTTTGCCTTGGCATCTCTCTCCTCACTCCTCCCCTAATCAAACTTTTTGCTTCTACTCTATGTCTGTCCTTTTCTTCCTTGCTATTTTCCCAAATTACCCTTATCCCCTCCATATGATTCTCATATTGTATGTATATCTAAAAAAGAATGGAAGATATGATAATTTGGATTAGGATATTAAGGTGTAGGCATAGGAGATGTAGTCATTCATATTTATGCAGAAGAAGTTGACAAAGTAGGGTTGGTTGGGCGTCCTTCTCAACTCATATTCCCTCCAAATCAACATTCATCTTCAACTATATATCATTTTAGCAACCCAAATATGATGTGTAATAATTTCCCCATCATCACTTCCACACACACACAAACTCTCTCTCTCTCTCTCTCTCTCTCTATATATATATATATATATATAATGTTCTTAATTGGGGAAATTATAAAAGTAGCTATAGTCCTTCCGTAATTTGCAGAATTAGTAATGCTTCAATAATCCTTCACTTGCACTATAAAACTATTTGCCCTTTGTTTTTTAACTATTTTTATTTTTATTATTACAGTGAGAGAATAGGAGAAAAAAAAATTGAAATGGAGAGAGAAAAAAAGAAAATAGGTAAAATCCACCGCAAGCCAAAAACATCACATCGGACCGACCCTCTTCTACTACTATAAATTCAAACTATTTTTATTCTTTTGTTGTATATTAAAATCACCCCAAATTATCTTTGGGTTATAATTTAATATTAATAAGCAGTTCCATCACAATTTCTGCTCAAATAATCTCTACTTTATTATTATTATTATTGTTATTGTCGTCGTCTATACTTTATTATTAAATAATTAGAGATAGATATAAGAGGGAGGGCATTGTAGTCATTGAATGTGGAGGGTCTCCCTTCCATTCCATTCCATGCCCGCATATCTGCAATTATATGCGTCTTCATCTCTACCACTGCACTCTTTCCAAACAGACAACTCCCCAACACTTTCATTCATCACCAGCCTACCTACCTACTTTTCCCTTTTCCACCCTAATTATCGATGCCGAATCACGACCAAGAACGGCTTCACCACAACTACAATGACACTGATTCTTCTTCCCAAGAAGAAGAAGAGGAGGAGGAGGAGGAGGAAGAAGAAAATCCCGACGACTGCAAGAGCCTGTACGGCGGTTGTGGGAAGCGGCGCCGCCTAGGGTGGTTCTGGGGTAAGGTTTTGGACCCTAGGGCATCGTGGGTGCAGGAATGGAACAGAATATTCCTCTTGGGATGCGCGGCGGGGCTATTCGTGGACCCCCTCTTCTTCTACGCCCTCTCCGTAAGCGACAATTTCATGTGTGTGTTTGTTGACGGGTGGTTCGCCGTCACCGTCACGGTTCTCCGCTGCATGACCGACGCCCTGCACCTTTGGAACATGTGGCTACAGTTGAAGATGAACCGGCGCCCCCACTACCCCAACGGCGAGAGGGTGCATGATGGCAGCAGCGCCACAGCACGCGCTGTCGCCTTGAAGTACTTAAAGTCGAAGAAGGGTTTCTTTTTTGATCTCTTCGTCATCCTTCCGTTGCCTCAGGTGAGACATATATACACATTATTATTCTTTGATTGAATTTGCAGAAATTACAGATATAAATTTAGAAAAATAATAAAGAATTGTATATATGAATGAATGGAGATAGGTAGAGGAATTAATTAGGTCGAAATCAGGAGCGAGAGGGAGAGGAGTGAGGAGGAATGTGCCAAAAGAAGATGCATGTCATGTAAATTGTTTGTATGCATGCAGGGGTAAATGCTTGCTAGCCTCACCATCCATACAGACCTACACTTACATCTTAGTACAAATCGCATGTGATCATGTGTGTCAGTCTCTGTCTCTCTCTCTCTCTCTCTCTGTTTGTGGTAATATATATATATATATATATATATACATATATAGAATCAAATTATTTCAACAGGATTGAAATAGATGAAAATCATATTTGTGGCGTGTCTTCATCTTAATAATTCTTGGAGACATTGTGAATTTTATTTATTCATTATTCTTCATGATGATGATTTATGTATTTATTTCCTTTTGCTGAATCATGATCATCATGATTTCTTGGTCAAGTTTAGAATTATCAGTTCTATCTCTCTTTTTTTTTTATATATATATATATATTTTTTTTTTCTTTTCTTGTTTCTGTTTGTGATATCATTGGAGTTAAAATCAGAAAATTAGAATTGGCAAATTGAACTCCCACCTTTTAAGTATTTCAAGTAATAATATTTAACTTTTATTATTGTAATTGTTTTTAATCATTGTCATCATTACTATACATTAATTGTTGATACGTTAATTAATGTTACCATATAAAATCACATTATAACTTAAAAACTTTTACTATATCTAGCTTATTCTGATATATAAAAAGAAAAACAATATATGCTTCACATTATGATATATTATTGATGCACTTTGTGACTCGAGGTATTATTCGCTCTAATTTCGTATGAATTTAACAAGTTTGTTCTCTTTTTAGCAAGGTGGTCAAAATGCACTGTGAGGCGAGCTGGACTAACCCAACCCAAAATCGAATTGAACCAATAAAAATATGAGCAGGTTCAGCCCAGACTCACTTGAGATCGGGCTAGTACCAAGAATCAATACCTTGGACCAGGCTTGTTGGCCCTTTTTTCTTTTTTTAATATTCATTATATATTATTAACTATTATTTTTCTATATATAAATTTTTATGTGCTTTAATTTATATTTTAAAAGATAATTATAAATTTAAGTAATTATTATTTATAAGAAGACCTCAATATTATAAAAAGAAAATAAATTAAACAAGTACATTCCAGCCTGATGCTACCTGGTTTGGGCTTGGTCGGGCCTCAATCGGACCGGTCCATGGTTGGGATTGAGTTTAAAAATGGACCCAATTGAAGCCTAAGACCAACCATGAACAATAATGGGTTGGTCTTGGGCCGGGCCTTTTCAAGCTGGTCCATATTGGTCCTAGGCCGACTAGACCCACTGTGCACCTTTGAGCAAGGTGCCTTTTTAGGACAAATCTGTTAAGCTCATAAAAAGTACGAGCGGACAATACTTCGCGCAACTAGGCTCTGATCGAATCGCAAGATGCATCAATTACAAAGTCATTATTTAATTTTCTATTGGGATATAGTAACTATTATTGAAGTTTAAATATGATAATCCATAATAATATTTACTATTACTAATAAAAACTAACACAAATCAGGATAAAAATGGAAGCAAAAGTTCTAAAATCACTAGAACGTACACTATATATGAACTTAAAACATAATTTGTAACTTAATTCTTGTATACCTTAAATAGATCTAGACGTATTTATTTAGGCATCTTAATTGGTGGTTAACTCAACTCATACTCACCCTATTTTCAATTTTTTTTCTGTAGAAAATTGATGTTGGTGTATATTGTGTTATACTTGAATTAAATTACAATTTTAATTTTATAAGTATGGGATGATAATTTTAGTCCAATATGAGTTCATTTTGATAATATTATTCTATAATTTAAAAGTTTCGCACATTGTGAATAAAAATAGTCAAAAATGTGCACGTGACTAGTTTAAATGAGTACACTTTTCTGGTCATTTTAGCAAATTCTACAACTTTTGTGCTTAATGTATAAAATTTTAAAATTATAGGACAATAATACAAGAATGAATTCGTACAGGATTAAAATCGCAACCACCCAATCTCGTATATATATGTGTGCACTTTTTAAGTAGACATAATATAATCGATATTTTTTTTTAAAAAAAAAAGATTGTGTAAAATGCGATGCTAGATAATTTGACATAAAATATCTGAATCAGAACAATAAAGTATTTTGAATTATTATTGTATGTTGAAAGAATGGACAAAAACATTGGTACGTGTACGTATTTACGAAACGGAATGTGCAGATTGTAATGTGGGTGGTAATCCCGAGGCTGTTAGAGAAAGGATCAACGACGGTGGTGATGACGGTGTTGCTGATTATGTTTCTGTTCCAATACTTGCCCAAAATCTACCACTCCGTCTGTCTGCTCCGCCGCATGCAGAATCTCTCCGGCTATATTTTCGGCACCGTTTGGTGGGGCATTGCTCTCAACATGATTGCCTATTTCGTGGCATCCCATGTAAGCGCAACTCCTCACTCATTCAATTCCTGTTTTTGTATAGCTCGTAATTAATGTTTGCGTGATTTTGTGCGGCTGACGGTATTGGAGCTGTATATATACCTACCAAAATCATCTCTTGGACAAATTAATCACAACACCTGTACTTGATGTGAATTAAAAAAAAAAACAAAGGATAGAACTGTTGTTGGTGATAATTAATCCCCAGTTTTGTCCTTAATTAAGTTTACTATGATTAATGATTGTCGTCCCCTAGAAATTGAAAGAAATAAAACCATTTCCTTTTGTGGGTGGGGTGGGGTAGGGCGGGGGTTTGGCAATTAAGGACATTATCTACTTGTTTTTGATTGAGGTTTAATCATTTATTTCATACCATGTGGAACTTGATTAGCTGCATGAAACTCATGTCGGCTCCTTTCTTTCAATTATGAAGTAATGAAACACTCAGAAATTTGTCTCATAACAAATGTTGTGATTGACTTTTTTTTCCTTTTTTAACATAATACATTGGATCAAATAGGTTTTAAATATTCACATAATTAAATTTGAAGATTGAATTAAATTAAATATGTTTTTTTATTATGGTTAATTATTATGATTAAAAGTAAAAGATTAAGAAATATTAATTAATCATGGCACCAGTGTGAAAGACTATTAATCATTGTTTCTGCAAAATATTTGCTATAGCAAAAAATTGTAACAAATTATTTGATCATAGATGAAACTATATTGAATGATGGTAATTTTAGTGATATTGGAATTGAATTTGACAATTTAGGCCAATAATTTAGAAAAAATGGCATGTTAAAAACAAAATTCCACCAGAATTGCAATTTTCCCTCAACATATATGAATCTCGTAAGTTACTGTTACTCCATGCATCGGTCAACCCATATTGAATCAAATGATAACGTAACTATACTCCTCTGATTGATCATACTTATTGAACGCGAATCAAACGGCACTAATTTAATCTGTAAAATTTGTTAGGCTGTGGGAGCATGCTGGTACCTGCTAGGCATACAAAGGGCTGCAAAATGCTTGAAGCAACAGTGCATAATGTCAACGGGCTGCAACATGAGAATGATGGCCTGCCAAGAATCAATATACTATGGAACAAAAGATCTAATCAGAGACAGACCACGATTTGTATGGGGCGAGAACAAAACCGCAAGAGCGACTTGCTTGGAAAATTATGACAATTTCGATTACGGAGCTTACAAATGGACTGTTCAGCTTGTGACCAATGACAATCGTTTGGAGAAAATACTGTTTCCCATCTTCTGGGGCCTCATGACTCTAAGGTACGATGTTGTCTGTGAACTTCACAGGGGAAAACACTAGTTATTTCTTTGAGATGAAAGCATTTGATCAGCATGCAAAATTTGTGAATGGAACAGTACTTTTGGGAACTTGGAGAGCACAACTGATTGGTTGGAGGTAGTTTTCATCATCATTGTGCTGACCACTGGACTCCTGCTTGTTACAATGTTAATTGGTAACATTAAGGTAATTAGTAATTGTTTTGATGAAATTTATATAACATTCTTGATTTATGTAAATATGTGATGATGATCATAATACATGAGTTGTGTCAGGTGTTCTTGCATGCTACTACTTCAAAGAAACAGGCGATGCAATTGAAGATGAGGAATATAGAGTGGTGGATGAGAAAACGGCGGTTGCCTCAAGCGTTCCGGCAGAGAGTGCGGAACTATGAGAGGCAGCGTTGGGCAGCAATGCGGGGAGTTGATGAGTGTGAGATGACGCGAAATCTGCCTGAAGGGCTAAGACGGGATATCAAGTATCATCTCTGTTTGGATTTGGTCAGGCAGGTAAATGATCAACCGATCATAGCTAAACCTTGTTGTTTTCGTTTTCAGCAAAATCGTGTATGTTTTACGTGTATCTGCATCTTCTTTCAGGTACCTCTGTTCCAGCACATGGATAACCTTGTCCTGGAGAATATTTGTGACCGTGTCAAGTCCCTCATTTTCACAAAGGGAGAAACAGTGAGTACAAGCCACAGAAATCTGATAAATTTTCTTCTCATTTCAATTATATAAATTCAATTAAATCTTCTTGTTTGAAAGATAACAAGAGAAGGTGATCCAGTGCAAAGAATGCTGTTCATAGTTAGAGGACATCTCCAGAGCAGCCAAGTCCTGCGGGACGGGGTGAAGAGTTGCTGCATGTTAGGCCCTGGAAATTTTAGTGGAGACGAGCTCCTCTCGTGGTGCCTCAGGCGACCCTTTGTCGAAAGGCTTCCGCCCTCTTCATCCACACTAGTAACTCTGGAAACTACAGAAGCTTTCGGGCTAGAAGCAGAGGACGTTAAGTACGTAACTCAGCACTTTCGGTATACTTTTGTGAACGAAAAAGTGAAGAGGAGCGCCCGGTATTACTCGCCTGGATGGCGGACGTGGGCGGCTGTGGCAATTCAGTTGGCGTGGAGAAGGTATAGGCATCGATTGACGCTCACATCGTTGTCGTTTATTCGGCCGCGGCGGCCGTTGTCGAGGTGCTCTTCCCTTGGAGAAGACAGGCTCAGGCTTTATACTGCTTTGCTGACTTCTCCAAAGCCTAACCAGGATGATTTTGATTTCTGAGTACATTAATCTTTTCATATATATATATAGGTATGTGAGTTTCACGCATTCTGTAGCATCTTTTGTGTGGGATATAGCTGCTGTTTGATGTATGGAATAAAGTCTTGTATTTATTACTAAGTTTGAAGGGTGTAGCTATTTTTGACAAGGATTCGTGTTGCAGAGTGCCCCGCATCCGCATGTTGCTCAAATCCAAATCCCCACGTCTTGTCTAAAACTGGTTCTCACAGTTTTCTACTTTTTTTTTTAAAGGAAAAATCAGTGTAGAATCGACTTCTAAAAGGATGATGATTGTAATTTCAAGAAGACAGTTGTACACTCGCTTTACTTTTTTTTAAAAAAAAACAGAAGATTGTCTGAATCGTTTCAGCCAATGCGATAATGCGTACTATTAAAAGAAATCTCAAAGCACACTATTTTTATAATTTTTTTTTATTTACCTTTTTCAAATAACTTTGCCCACTCCCCATGAGCAACATCCCCAGCCCCGCCGGTCTGCCACTTCCGGGACCCAATTGTCTTGGCCAAGGTTCAAATTCTAGTGCGAATCGAGGAATCACTCTTAATCATCTCTGAGAAAAGGAAAAAGAAAAAAAGAAGTTATTTTATCGTTTTGAATTCATCCTTAATAGGTGAAACTGATCCTCATAACTATAAGGTTAAGGGTCCAAATCTTAATATTAATTTTTATATGTTAATAATAATTATTGATTAGTTATAAATATTTGATATTGGTAATCGCTATGTTGATTGCTATAATTAATATTTACTTCGATTTATAATGTAATTTCAGTTGATCTATTAAAAAAAAAAGAAGAAGATATATTGCCCTATTATCAAATTCTTAATTTAACATTTTGGCCGAATGCAATCTGATTTGAACAAATTTTGTAAATAGTTAAGAAAGAAGGCACCAAATGCCTTATCTCAACAAATAATGCAGAACCGTGCATTATCAAGAATTTTAAGTGTGGTTTGTTTGAAATTTCAAGTTTATCTCAAACACATATGTAGTTAGATATTTTTGTCAATTTTCTTGGAGTTTATTCACATAATGTTTATTATTATTATTTGAAGCGTATGAACTATCATTAATTAAAATAATCATAATCAACAATATTATATAAATGAAATTTAAACAATATTGACTATTATAATATAAAATATCTACTATACAATAGGACAACATCTCACGTTACCACGTATATAGCAGGATTCGAATCCATGATCTCAATTTCGCCAATTGAACTAGGCCTAATTCACATTAACATAAATGTTATTCATTATATATATGGTGTTGGTATGTTAACTGTTTAATCATCCCTTCCAAAAATATATCAGCTTTACATTAAGAAAATGTAAACTCAACAATAGTGAGCTAAAATCAGTAGCAGAATTGAAGTTATGAAATTAGCAATTTCAGTTTAAATGTGTCCGAAATGATTATAGCAATAAAAGTATCTATTTTCTATGACGAAATATCAAAAGACGTGCATTATTAGGCATTGTATTAGGAATTTCATGATACTTTCATAATTACTAAAAGAAACTTTCAATAAATTCTTATGAATAGTATTTCTTCTCCACCTTAATTATGTGTCTTATTATCAAATTGATCATCTTAATTTAATATTTTAGCCACATGCGATATGATTTGCCCATATTTCAAATATAGCATCAAGAAGCTGCACTGCACACTCTTTGCACAAACTGTGCAATATAAGAACAGTATGGTTTGTAAGAAATTTTAAGTTTATTTTAGAGATGTAGATAAAGGCAACTTACAAGAACTTTAATTTGAGCTTTCCAAAATTACGATGAATATTTTTTATTTTGTTGGAATTAATTTCGCGCTGCAAGTCTATCAGGTTAGAGGTAACCTACAAGAACAATCATGTATGTCTTTCCCCCACTACGACGAGTAACCTTTTTTTCTTTTTAAAAAAAAAAATTAAATAGGGGTTGGAAGAATTTGAATTCCTTACTTTGAATCTATCAATACGAAGGCAACTTATAAGAACTTTAATCTGCATCTTCTCAAAACTAAGTCGACTACTTTTCAATTGTAAGCTCAATATATAATATACTTAAGTACTGCTCGAGTTGTAATTTTGTTTACAAGGAATGAAATAATATGACATATCGCACAGAGCGCATTCAAACTTACTTTTGCAATTTTTTATTCTTAGGTAAAACGATAAATATTCGAATCTTATAAATTGAACGACTCATCATGTATAATTAATTATTGATCTCTTATTATATTTCAATTGTAAAAGAGAATAAATAAATAATGTATAATTGGCAATTCTGCATAAATGGCAAAAACATGCTATCCGAAGTACCTACATTTTATCTTTCTTAGAATTAGGAGGACATATTATGATTATCTAAGTACACCTTGTTATAGAGATCCATATTTTCTTATACTACTTACAATACTACATAATTTTCAGATTTGTGCATTATAAATATTTTGTAAGAGTATGATTTGCACAAATTTTCAAGTTCAGGATAATATAAATATGCAGTTTAATGATTACATCAATTTTGTTTGGCGTTGTTGATATAAATGTTATTATATATTAGGTATTAGAGTCTTAATATGTTGTTGATACGTTTATTCTTATATTATTTTTTTATTTGAAAAATGTGTTGTGAAAAAATCGAGTTATATTAAGTGAATGTAAACCCAACAGTCAATTAATATAAATGTTAATAGACAAAGTAAACTTCATTACTAAGAGACAAAGTGAGTGCATTAGCATTTTAAACAAATAGTACTCGTGCATTATTTGAGTTTGTTTTAATAATATATATATATATATATATATATATATATTGAAATAGTAATCATATACATGATCATAATTTTGATAAACTTAACAATACATTAATAAGATTAAGAATAATAAGCAAATTATAATAACTTATGTAAACATATATATCGCACTAACTCATACAAAATGAGATAAATATTTATACATTCAATAGAATTAGAACCCATAATTAATTAATTCAAATTTATTCATAGAAATTTAACTTTAACCACTCGGTTAAAACATCATTGATAGTTTAACAAATTTATTTGAATGGTAATTCTTATTGTTCGCGTTATGTGTCACATGGTGGCGAAAGTATCTTTTACTATAAACATATCATGGTTCTTAATTACCAACGTGCGGATTTATTGGTAATTTTTCATTAAAAACCTCTAAGCCACAAATATGTCAAAAAAAAAAAAATCTTACTTACCAAAAAGGGTTACGTGTGAAATAAGTTTCACTCCAATTTTGTAATATAATGCAATGTCATAAAATATAATTTTGAAACACACACTCGCGAGTGTGAAGGCAACTTACATGAACTCTAATTTATGAGATTTTCAAAACCACGATAATTATATATTCTTTATTTTGTAGAAACTTCTCGCTTAAAAATTTATCTACTTGAACAATATTTACGTAGATCTAATTTAACAATATTAACAAGGAGGAGATGTTTATAATTTTGCCAAAATTTTTAAGAGGGATTATTTTAATTACCCCCAAAAGTTAAGCATAACATTGAAATAATGATGAATAGTATAAAAATTTGCGACAAAAAACCTAAACTTTTTATATATAGAGCAATTTTACTAATTTATAAAGGGAAAATAGAGAAAAAGGCTCAGAGATCTATGCTCTTCAAAGGTGGGAAGTGGCCATCATCTTCCTCACCTTCTTGTCCTGTTGAACCCCTGAATAGCAAAATCGCGAGGCTGCCAACGCAAAAATGGATAAAACATCCGTAGCAATGCGTCACAAACGATCCAAAATCCGTTCCAACAATACACTGCCAGCCCGGTCCGTAGACCCTATCAAATTCCTGTCATTAACAACACAAATTCAACTAAAAAAATGATGGTGGGCATGTGATTGATTAGCACTCAAATTTAGGTTCACGACAAAAGTAAAAAGAAGAATTATTACCTTCTTGATGAACTGGGCTATTTCAGTGGCGTCAGTGACATCAAAGTCGTCAAGTGCCTTAGCTGCCAAATCAAGTGCATCTTGTTGCATAGTTTGCAGCATATCTGTCTCACCAATCACTGCCTTGCCTTCCAGCATACTTGAGAAACTATCAAGATGATAATGATCAGAAATTCTGTATGCAAATTTCTCTTGACTTTGTGATCTTGGTATATCCTCAGCAGGTTATGGGGACTATTGTATATGTAGGAGGTGGTGGTTAAGCCACCAATGTGGGGATTCCATTTATGTGGTGCCCAAACTTTGTCCATATGATGCTTTGGCATCATTCCAAATGGCTATTCCTTTTCTCTTTTAATTACATACATAGTCCCTCTAGTTTTAAAAGATTTGGTATTCACCCGTATCCTCTAATTTGGTTATTTCTGCGGACAAAAACATCCTTTCATATTTCTCAGATCTGGATGTTTTGATATTGTTTTAAGTTGATGTTTGATTTGGTTGATTACTTAGTGGTCCATGGTTAACTTGGATTGAAAAAGTTCATTCTTAAAAAATCTCAACCGTTCAAATTGTAAGCATTTTACATAAATGTTCATGCTTAGATTTTGTTTAATGTCAATCGAAATTAATATTTAAACAAACATAAAAATTTAAAACAATATAAATGAATATATGTAAAAATATATATATTATATATAGTTAATAATTATATATATATATATATAGCGAGAGAGAGAGAGAACAATCAGAAGAGGGGCGAGGCGGAGGGGCCGGTGACGGAGACGGCACGAAGAAGGAAGGGGAATGCAGGCGACGAGGAGGGAGAAGGGGATGGGCGGTGGGTGGACAGGGATTGATTTTTTTGTTTATTAAAAATAAAAATATATATTATATAAATAAGTATATTTATTTTTTAATAAATATTTGTATATATTATACATTAGATATATAGTATATTATATAAAAAATAACATTTTTTAAGAAGCAAAAAAAAGATGCAGAATTTGAAGATGAGTGAGTGGACGGCCCATATCAGGATAAATTGCTTTAATTTAAAACATGCAAAAAGAATAATATATGATTTGAATAAATGAATAATTTAGAGATTATCCATATGACACGAGAAACATGCAATTTTGGTAGGTGGGTGTATAAAGAATTTGTGATGGGGAAAATTGTAAAAAGACAAAAGGGGATTCCTGATCCCTCTTTATCCACGCCACGCGGCTATTTTCTCGTGGACACCCAATTTATGTAATGACCAACACCCCTCCTATCCTTCCCTCTCAGCCTTAAATGAAAAGGGCAAAAGCTGCTGCCTAAATATAAGGACAGAATTCATCAATTCTTTCCTCATGTTTGTGGGTTGCCCCCACATTTTTAAATTATTACATTGTCACCCCTCCTCATTCAGATACTTTTTACTTCACTTTTTAAAAAAGTTATATTTATTTTGACTTCATGTGATACGGAAAAATACCAAAAAATTTTTATAAAAATTTAAATATAAAAAATTATCCCTATATTATGAATAATGAATCACACAGACCCTGAACACTCTGGACCTATTTTTTTAAGGAATAATGACTAAAATGTCCCTATTAGTCAACCTAAGCCTATTAAAATATACCTATAATATATAAGAATTATTTAAAAAAATTATATAGAAAAAATATATAATTAGAATTATTAGTTAATATCTCATATTTTAATTTAAATGATATTAAAATATAATATTATAGTTTATATTATCTGAAAAGAAGCTTAATCAATAATTTAATATATTTTCACAATTATTTATAATGAATATTTAATATAATGCGTATGAAATTTAAGTAAAGATAAAATTTGGAATATAAATCCAATCCACACCTTCTCCTTGAGTATGTTTTATAACGCTGTAATTCACTTTCTTCCTACATCAACATTTAAATATGTGAAATAAAAACATAAATATAAAGAAAGAAGGTAAATATGAAGCAATTGTTGATGTCCACTTTTCTCTCTTCACCATCCCCCTACCCGTGGCCGTGGCTACTGCCTACCTTCTCTCGACATCCTCGTTTCCAACTTCCCGCATTATCCACTTTTCCCTCACATTTTTTCTTGCAGATAAAAGAACCCAAAAAGAGATTTTAGGCGAAGCCCGATCCTTCTCTTTCCTTCGAGAAGACACGTCAGAAATGGCGCCTCGTCTCCTCAGCTGTTTCCGCAGAAGCTCCTCCCAGTCCAATCACGAGGAGAAAGAGACGGCGACGGAGGAGGAGCAGGGACCAGGTCCGGTGGTGGTGGAGCTCTTCTCCTCGCAGGGCTGCGCCACCTCTACGGAGGCGGAGATGGTGTTCTCGCGGCTGGGGAGGGGCGACTTCAACCTGGACGTGCCGTTGGTATTATTGGCGTACCACGTGGACTACTGGGATTATAATGGGTGGAAGGATCCCTTCGGGTCCAGCCAATGGACCGTCAGGCAGAAGGCCTACGTTGAGGCCCTCAATCTTGATACCATGTTCACGCCCCAAATTGTGATCCAGGGCCGGGCCCAATGCGTTGCCAATGAGCCCGAAGAAATTTTGTCCTGCATCGCATCGGCACCCAGATTCCCTGCTCCCTCTTTCCAGGTCCGTCCATCCCGACTTTTAGTTTTCTTATGGAAGTTTTGTCTTTGTCCTTTAGATGATGATGGCCATACCCATAATGTTGCAAAAATGAAAAAACTATGATTGCTGCCTAATTCCTGCAACTTTACTTAATCACAACAGAATAGTCAGTATTCATGTAAACAATCACAAAATTGCCAAAATATTCGTAGCAGGAAAATACACAAATGCCAAAAAATATGAGGATAATTACATAAACCATTTCTACTTTTTGAAAAATTAGGTATACAACTATTAAAAACAGCAGCATTATTTATACAAACTACATCTTTATTAAAAAAAATTATACATATATATCTAAAAACGTCAACAACATTACATAAATTACCCCTATTTTTTTATTTTTATAATTATGCATCTTTCGGTGAAAATATAATTATCTAAAAATATTATGTAATACAAAGTGAGACTCCATACTGCACAAAAAATTAATCCAGACGGAAAGGTGATGCTTGTGCTACTGGACTTGTGTTACATGCCCATATAACAATATTCGAGGGTTTTCCACAAACAGGCGACGTTCCAAAAGCCCACACCGGACTCGTTGCAAGTATCACTGACGGGAACTCTAAGGACAAAAGTTGATGATCAAGGTGCCAATTTGATGGTTGCTCTGTACGAATGCGGTTTGGTCACGGACTGCCCCGATGGGGCCAACAAAGGCCGGGTTTTGGCCAATGACTATGTTGTCCGCCGCCTTGAAAAGCTATGCTCACTCCATGACATCTCAGCCAAGAAGTCTATCTCCGGAACTCTGGATTTTCCTCTGTGGGAGGGTTTCAATGCTGCCAAATGTGGCGTGTCCGTGTTTGTTGAGAGCCCTTCTCATCTAATCTTTGGTTCTCAGAAATTTCAGTTGCAAGGTAATCTATGAGTTGGTCATTTTGTTCCTCTCATTTTTAGTTTTGGGCATGGTCCTTTTAGCTGCTATCACTTTGTCCATTGTTGTTGTAAGAAATCTAGGACCACCTCATACGAATGACAGAACATCATAGTCAGATGTTCACAGGACATAAATATAAGATTCCTAACGACACATTTTTACAATCATCTCAAGTTCCTCGAGCAAAATTACACACACACACAAAAATAATAATAAAAAAAAAAGAAAGGAAGAGCAAAAATGTTGCGGGGTGCTAACAACCAACTCCGTAATTTGCAGTTTTCTTCTCATTCCCCCTGTTGTGTAGATGATTAGCATGTCTTGTGTTGAAATTCGATCAAACACTAGATCGAATTTTACGAATTATAACTCAAATATCCATTAATAGAATAAAATTTGAGGTGAAATCCCATACATGTATCAAATGTTGTTTGTTTAGTCATATCACTCCAAAATGGGGGGAAAAGGTGTAGGAGATCTCCGACAGTGCCATAACTAATGTAGAGATAATTTTAAAAGCATTAAAACAGTTGTAAGTAATGAACTTTAATCTCCAAATGTTCACTCCCCAAGTACTGATACTGGATACGTAATCCTTGTCGGGTTGCCTTCTAGATAATGAAAAGTTAATTTTTGAACCAAACGAAAAATATTTACAAGAAAGAAATCAAGAGAGGCCGATTCCTAAGACATACATTTACCTCAATAACAACGAACTCCGCTCACATTATTCTTTTCTTACATTTGGCATTGAGAATTGCCCTTGACCATCACACCTCAGCCACCTAATGCAGATGGAGGTATGGTTCATAAGTTCCATCGAGAATCATCAGAAGGCAAATCCTGCACTTCACACTGAATCTACTGCCTCGACCTGCTGCCGAGCAAGATATTTCTCTCGTCGTTCTTTCTGAATAACAAAGAGAGAATTAGCAACATAAAAAGTTGACTGAGAAGATTTCAATTATTATAGAAGTTATACCCTCACCCAGGTGGGCAACACACATAGTTGTTACTTACCCATTCGTCTATAACAAGACCTTCCCCAACCACACGTGGGCCTGTTTCTGCTGGAGGCTTCTTGCGAGCTTCCAAGGCAGCATCAGCTTCAGCCAATTGACGCTTCAGTTTTTCAAGTGCCTAAATGACAAGGAATTTCATGAGAAGGAAAGAGAGCAAATGTATTAACATGCTAGACAATTCGATAGATAAACTAAGTCTTACAGGATTAGCACGATCCGGGTCCACTAAAACCACCCGCAATATGCGTTCAACAGTTACTTGATCCCTTTGCTCATCAAACTGCAGAGCATCCAAGTTAAAACCCATACAGCAGGCCGGATTTGGTATTCTTTTTAATACACATATAATTACTATAACCCAAGTCAGACCATAACATGTCAAGGGAAAATAGTCCAATATCCATTCTGAAAAGTGCACCACTGACCAAGCAGAAATCCCAGCACTAGGTAAGTCGAGACTAACAAAACTCTAACCTCTCCCAGAACATGAGATTGGATGAACTTAATTAATGCTGCAGCATCTCCATCTAAATCAAACATTCACGTGTTTATTCATCATCCAAGGATTTCTAAGGTGTGTTTTAATCAAGTGAGACATTAACAAATCATCCAGAAAGGAGAAAAGGACTGCTTCTGAGTTGACCATAAGGTCATAAACCAAGTAAAGAAAAACAAAAATAGGTAACACCAAAGGATGCATTACTTTCCAAAAAAGAAGAGACTTAGTTCAGTAAAATTCACTTAAATTGAAAAATAAGCATTTCAAATTCTCTTGAAGCTTAACTATGTCATATAACGAGCTTAGGGATAACTGAAGTAGCACATAACAAGTTAGTCATCATGCATGTTCAATACCAAGCACGAATCACTGTTGCAGATGAAGTTTGCAGATCTTTCCTTTTCTTAACCCCTAGATCAATCAAACAAAAAACACGCTATCATATAGAGCATACAGAATATAGTGGGATCAAAGTACATGATAGAGCTGGAACTCTTCGAATATCTGTCCAAGCAGGAGAGGATGTTGGAGACAAATGGATTTCTTGAGGACATTAATACCTTCCAAAATTAGTTATTAAAAAAATTCTATCAGAAACTATGTTGGCATGACAAAAATGTGAACCCATATGCACATAGAGCATATAAAAGTATGGTAGATACGAAATGAATCTGAAGAATGACTTTGTTTTCCATAAACAGGGAGCCTTATGACTTTGTTTTCCATAAACAGGGAGCCTTAGAAGTTCTGTAGATGCTGCATCTATGTACTTCCCTTGAAACAGGAAGGAGCAATTGGTACAGTTAATTATTAATTTTATGGGACACAAACTTAATGCATAGTAATTGTTTGCTATAAAAGTGTAGTATGTCACCTAGTAAACAGTTATCAAGTTAAAATTTATACGATGCACTGGTTAAAACTGATAAAAATAGTTAAGACCAAAAGAATTAATCCCTAGAGCTCTAAATTATACATCTCTGTTTTGCAATGTTGAATGCCTATATACATGGTGGTCCCCGCAAGAGGCCTCTAAATTGAACTTTCTGTGTCATAATATTCAACATAGTTCAATCATTATAAGAAACATTATGCTTTCAACTACTTACATAACTAACCGTAACTTATAACACACCAGACAGTAGATGAGAAGTAATTTTGGAACGTAAAGCACTCACCAACTCAGGCACGTAATCTGTTCCTTCTTTCACCTTAAGACTCATAATCTTGAACTTAACCTTGCTCTTCTGATTTATAGGTTTTTCATTGTTCTCTGGTTGCTCCACAAACTTGAATACTGTCAACCAGAAATGTAATTTATTTTTAACTTAGAAGTCTCAGATGCAAGTACTATACCTGCAGTAAAAGTTAGCATTTGAAAGCTTTCATGAGCTATGGATATGTCCAGCAAGACACAAAAAATGGCCAAAATTAATTACCAGTAGCTATGAGGTCTTCTCCAGGAGCAAGGATACCTCCAGGTGGTCTCATATAACAACTCTTTGGTGCAGTTGTTTGAAACTAAAGACAGACAAGAAAACCGTCAAAGTACTTTACAGCGCCAGCAATCTAGGTGAATAAAAGGAATCTATGAAAGTTCCTTTATCCATTATTTCTACTACTATTATTAGTTACCAATTTGGGATTTCAATCGATACATCACGAAGCATCCTTAAGCAATTAAATCAACACGAATACATGACACAGAAAAAAAAATTCAATAGAAGGCTAAAGTCTTGTGCCTTTATGCGCCAGTAAAGATTTCCCCTATCCATTTCCGTTCAGAGTTGAAGCAAAAAAGATACTCAAAGCGAAAATGATTATCACAGAACTTCAGAATATTGAAAAGATCTAAAAGTTACTACTCCAATTAACAAATTACCCAAACCAGAAAAGAAGTACCTTGAATGCAACATGAGACTTGCTGGAATTCTTAATCCTAACAGCACTCCTCACCTGCTTTCCAGGTTCATCTTCAATATCACAAACACGAAACATACAATCAATCAGCATTCAGCACACAAAAACTTCAGATTTATTCCCCTAAAACATTCCAATTCCTTCTTATTTCCTAAATTCCAATACAACCGAAAGCAGACTCATATTAACGACATAACAAAATTAGAAGAATAACCAATAACACAGAAATGAAAAGGAGTCGAGAATAACACACAAGGGAAGTAGAGGTTGTTGGAAGGATCGAGGCGGAGCCTCCGCCGCGCAGGAAGAAGCGATCTGGCAACGGAGGATACGGTTGAGGAACGAGTGCTGGAAGCAACACCGCCGTTTTGATGGCTGTGGTTCTGCGACTGATTGTAAAGATTATTAGTAGAAGAAGAAGAAGAAGACGCCGTCGCAGACTGCCAGAACGGACAAAGCCGCCACTTCTTGTTGCTCTGGTGGTTATGGCTGTCGGCTATCGCCATATTCACCGGAATCAGGCGCAAGCTTTTTTCGATTGGATTTCTTCTGTTCCTTCTCTTCTGTGTGATGCGATTTCAGGTCATGAAAAATTGCGTTGACAAAAACTGGTGAATTTGAGTTGTAAAAGAAAGTCAGAGGCAGCCGCTTTATATAGCGTATGAATTTCGAGTTGTATTTGTTTTTAATTTTTTTTTTCTCGGTTCGTTACAGCGGCAGAGTTTCTATATATTTCCCGGGAGAGGAGATCGCAGAAGCGCAATTTTGGACCTCAAAATAAGGTTTAAAAGAGATTTAATTAGATTTGACGTCCGTTCCCACCCTTATTTACAAACTTATCGGAAGCAAATAAAAGTCTTCTCCTTTTTGCTTTTTTTTTTCCTTCTCAAAAATACTTTAAATTTAAACGAATTTTGAATTAAATTTTAATTTTTTTTTTGAATAAGTAATCCTTTCAATTTAATTAGATAATTATATTATCAAAAAGAATCTCAAATAAATAAACCATCACTGAATTTTATTTTATAAAATACTAATAAATTTTAAAATAATATAAAATTATTTTTAATCTTTTTTAAATTCAAATCCTTCCGTTCAGAAGAAACGTAACTGATTTGTCTTCAGCTAAAAGTATCAAAATATTTAATTTAATACATGACGATATAATAAAGAGGTAGTGACGTGTGGTCTGAACCGATTAACCGACTCACAAAATAAGTTATACTTTTTAATTATTAATTCAAATTCTTTGAACATAAGATCATTGTATTTAAATATAAGATAGGAATAAAAGTATTTGATTGTAGTATTTGAGAAAATAATGATGAGGAAGAGGCGTAGGGGCAAACTGAGTTGGAATGTTGTGTAGTTATATAATTGGATTTGGAAGGGAAGGGGGTGAGTTGGAAAAGGCAAAATTCTAATAATTGGGCGGAGGGTGTTAGCTGTGTGGGGTGGGGTTCGTTGGTGAAGGTTAGTTGGAAGGTAGGAATTAATTAATGAGATGGTCAGGTGATTTTTCGACCTCTACTTAGCAACATTTGGTCTGGTTAGTAAAAATATTAATGCTCATATTTATTGTTTTCTTTCCAATGTTTTGTGGTATTTAATTCTCTGCTTGGGGGGTTGGATTTTATGAGCTTTGATTGCGAACTTTTTACTTTTAGGTTTTGGGGGAAGTGCAAAATTTATTAGTACCCAACATAAATATTTTAATTTCGTTGATTTGGGATTTATTAGACTAAATTATATTCATATATTTTCAAGTAAAGTTTTATTGGATAACTAGTTATTGTAATTTTTAAAATTATAAATATATTATATGAGTGCAGTTGTAATTATAATTATACTTTTTGTTTAATGATGGTATTGACACCTATTGAGAACGTATATGAATTATTTGTAATTAAATCTAATTACAAAAAATATCAATGTAATTTATCCTATTTATTATTGGGTATCATCTTAACTATTAGATCCAGGTTTTTTGAAATTAGAAAATAAACATTTTTTTCTTATTTTTTTTATATAAGAAATATGATAAATAAATTAGTAGGGACACTTTAAAATTTTATCCAGTGTTGTGTCGGGTATGGACATGATATTTGCGTGTCCGAAACTATAAAATGAGCTACAATGCACAAGTGCTCCAAAAAATTATCGGTGCAGTGTTGGATACGAACACAGTTTGGACACGTGTCGAACACAGTATCCGCATGTTCAAAAATATAAAATTTTTAAAAAATAAATATGGTATCGGGCACGTTTTAGGATTTTTTTATAATTTCAAAAAAAATTGGGTTGTCTTTAAGGGAAAAAAAAGTTTAGGATTTAATAAAAAAGAAAAAAGAATTAATTCTCTCATCTCAAACTAAAAATTTTACAAAAAAATTATTAAAAATTTGAGTAATGGTTATGATGATTTAGCTAATTTGATGATTATAAAATTTTCATTGCGTACTTTTAAAAATAAATAAATTATATATATTTTTTAAAAATTATATTTGATTAATAATTCAGATATAAGACATGTTTATCTTATACTTTATATTGATGTTTTCATATCACGCATTTTAATTTTATGAAAAATTAAAATTTCTTAAAATTTTCGTATCATTATGTTGGTGTTCATACATCATAGGAGATGAGTCTTGGTGGAAAATAAAGATGGAAGTTGGAGATAGAATTAGAGATTGAGTATGCGATGAGTTTATTAAAATATTAATAAAAACATAAATATGTAAGAGGCCCAAATCTAGTCCAACAATCTTCATCGGCCCAGTTCTCAAAATTGTCAGCTGCTTTGCTTCTAAGTCTGGGAATTATGCGCTTTTATTTAGCCCATCCTTTTGGGCCTTTTAGAACAATCATTTATCAAATTCATAAAAAGAAGAATGCGATGCAAAATCTAACATATAAGATGAACTCCAATAATGATTTGTTTTTATTCGAATTAAATTTGATTGGATTTATATAATAAATATAATATTGATATTAGTCATTTATTCGGATAAAAGTTTTATTTTATTTACAATCAAACTTAGACACAAGGTTTTTACATCATTAGATTGAAATAAATTAATTTTTAAGATGAATTTATTATATTTATCATGCCATTAATTGCATCTAAATATATTAACTTTTAAGCCTAAAGTATGTGAGTATAGTTTCCAACCATCAAAGTATTTTATATATTATTTAACGTCCGAATTTAAAAAGAAAACACAAAAACTATAAGAAAAGTAAATAAATTATTAATTATACGCAGAATTTACGATTATTTATTCTGAACACACTCTGTAAACTATATAGAATTAACACGTTTTTGCTTTCATCCAATAACGCTAGTTGACTATGGTTTGTTAATCTCGGTTCCCTAAGATTGTTTATAGCCAGAAATTGAATGGATTAAATAAAAAAAGGTAAAACTCCAATTTTATCCTGTAATTTGAAGGGTGACATTTTTAATTTTGTATGAATTAATTTATAGAACTAAAATTATAATTTAATTAGATTATTCTCAAATCACATATAATTTTTTTACCCAATAGGCTAAAAAAAGATTAAAATTATCAAAATCTTAAAATTATAAAATTAGATTTAAAAAAAAAATAATTAGTACTAAATAAAAGAATACCAGTTATAGATTATATAATTAAAATTGTATTTCTTGGAATGAAAAAATAAATAAATAGTCAAAGCAGAGTCTGCGCGTGCAAATCCAGTTAGTACTATTTTTTGTTTTTTAGTGCCATATTAATACTAATTAGTTTCCTATTCTGCTGCAACTAGGTTTGAAGGTGTTAGTGTAGTAGAACACTACTTCCATTCCTGCCAGAACTCTCTCTCTCTCTCTCTCCATATATATGTATATCTATATATATATTATATATGCATGGACATGGACGTATATATAGTGTCCCAAACTACATACAGAAATCTCTCCTACTTTGATATCCTAGTACAGTTTAGAGAAGATTGCGTACAATGTCGAGGGTTAAGGATTTAACAGTTGAAGACATGGAGGGCGTCGTGACTTCTTCGCACAACCGATTCGATATTTTGGCCGCGACGGCGCAACGAGCATTGCAGCTACTACAACAACAAGAAGAAGCACAACGGCAAGAAACAAAGATGCAGACTGAGAAAAGGAAAAGAGAACGTAGGTCTACAGAATATGCCGACGGTGAAGGAGAACCCACCGCCGCCCGGAGGAAGAAGCCCAAACAACACGAAGAAGCGCAACGGCAAGAAACAAAGATGAAGACTGCGGAAAGGAAAAGAGAACGTAGGTCTACAGAATATGCCGACGGTGATGGAGAACCCACCGCCGCCAGGAGGAAGAAGCCCAAACAACACGAAGAAGCCCAACGACAAGAAACAAAGATGAAGACTGCGGAAAGGAAAAGAGATCGTAGGTCTACAGAATATGCCGACGGTGAAGAAGAACCCACCGCCGCCAGGAGGAAGAAGCCCAATACTCGTAAGAATAAGAAGCAGCCCGTGGATGATGGGCCACAACCACCGCCGCCATTGCCGGAAAGATTCAAGAACGTAATCCGAGAAATATCAGGAGGAAGGATTGTCTCCGAGGAGACGTTAGTGATACAGAAGGCATTATTTCAGACGGATTTGAACTCGTCCCATAACCGGTTGTCCATCCCGTTCAGTCAGATTAGCCACCACGGTTTCTTGACGGATGAGGAGAAGAAATTTCTGCGCTGTCGCGAGGGGAAGGGCAAGAAGAAGCACAAAGACGTGACGATGATCGAGCCATCGCTGAAAACACGGACGGCGACGCTTAGCAGGTGGGATATGCCCAAGGAGAAGGGGAAGATGTCGTCGATTTACGTGATCCACGGACCCTGGACATCCATTGTGACTGGGAATCAGCTGAAAGTTGGGATGGTGGTTCAGCTCTGGGCTCTGAGGATCGGGGAGGAGTTGTGTTTCGCTCTGGTGAATCTGACGGGAGAGGGTGCTGCTTGAACTGGTTAGTTAGTTGTTTCTGGTATGTACATGATGTTTGTTATGATTATTGCAGCAGCAGCAGCTTCACCACGAACAGAGCACCTGCAGGTTGAAGACGCTGAGCTGGATGACACCGAGGCGCCAACGTGGATATTTTGTGTCGTTTTTTCTGTATTTGCACTTTCACTTTAATTAGTTAGAAACACGTTTTATCTCGTTAGTTAGCAGCAGTTGTGTCTCTGTTAGTCATCTTCTTCTTTGTATGTAAAAACACTACAGCACCATTCTTCTTGGGTAATGAATACAAGTTCTGGTATCTTTCATTCCCTTCTCTGAGCCTTGAAGATGATGACTGATTTTTGTTCCCAGAAATTCTTAACTTTGCACAATGTTCATCAAAAGTAGAAAAGCTGGTTTTAGTTGTTGGGTCGTGATTAACGTTGATGTTCTACGAACAAGACAAGATCTTTTTTCATACCAAGGAACCTTTTGTTCTGGCCATTGGATTTACTGAGTTTTTAATTTGAGGTGTTATATGTCTCAAGCGTTGCTCCTCAAATTATCATTTTCACAACAAACAATTATACTCAGTAATAAAATATTAAGTAATTATGATTCATTTCTAACTTTTCCATCACAATAATCATAAATTTATTGATAAAAGCATAAAATACAAACCCAATACTAAAATGAATTGAAGTTGGTTCGTTAGCAAATATCTGCATTGATGCTGAGTATGCCATGATTTATATTTTGATCTATCAATCTAATGTATATATTGAATAAATTCTTGTTAGTTTGAAAACCTACCCTTTTTCTTGAGAATCATTTATTTTGATATCCAAATACGAGTAATTCATCTATTGATTTTATTTTTATAATTTGAATTTAAGTAACTTTTTGATATAATATGTATCTAACGTATTTTATGTATTTCATATTAATTTATATTCTGTTAGCTTATTAATTTTGTGTTGAATAAAATTGCAAAACATCAACTACACACCAAAAAAAAAAGAAAACCCGAAATCTCACCCAATTTAGGATCTAATATGACCATTTCTAATCTAAGAGACCCATTGAGTATAAGACTCTATATAGGGTAAGATCCGCCAATAAATTAATCTTACCCTATTAGATCAATTTATAGATTAACTTAAAAGATAAAATTAATCTTACCCTATAAGATCAACTAATAAGATAAGGGCATTGGGTCTTCTTTAGGTATGAATTGTAAGATCCCACCATTGCCACTCCTCATTTCAATAATCCAATCCTACTAAATAAATCTAATTAATTCATAAAATAAAGAGAAGTAAAAGTTGATCAAGAAATTGCACAAAGCCAATTCCATCTTCTGATATATGAATGAACAACGCATAAATAATCGAGAAAATTGCAAATCTGCTTGTGCCACCATAGTGTGTTCTCTTTCTTTCTTTCTTTTTCTTTTTTTTTTTTAATATATATATTCATTTGTGTAACTACATAAAATGATCAGAAGCGAACAGTAGTGGGACCCCAACAGCTCAAATCCATTACTCTGTTCAAAGACTTGTCCGTCTTCTGAACCTTCTCCAAGTCCCTCATCATCCTCTGCGCAACCACTCCCCCAGCAGAAGAAGGCTTAGGATGAACGACGTGCGTGTGGTAGTAAGACTGAACCCTATTCTTGGCGTGCTGCTGAATCGACCTCAACACGTTGTTCCATCTGCAAACCCCTTGATCCTTCAACGCCTCCACCGCTCCAATGCTCGCCGCCACAATCCACGCCGCTGCTCTTCCCCCACTGCTCATTTTAATTAATTAAAATACTAGTTTGTGTGTGAAAAACAGGTTTGCGAATGGATCGAGATTTCTGAAGGTGTTTTGATTTCAATGCGAGGAGGAGAAGTGGTGTTTGTTGGGTATTAATAGGGAGAATTGGGGTTAATGAAGACGAAAACTGGGAGCGGTTTAACCTATGGTTTGGGAAACAGCAGGAGAGGGACAGACGCAGACAGCCCCTTGGTTTTTTGTTTGTTGCTAATTGTAAAAACCAACAGCAGCTTTGGTTGATTAGATTAGTGGTTTTGGAATGTATCTCTCAGCTTTCTTAACTTTCGACTCACTTGATTCTTTTTCCGATTATTTTAATATGCAATGTCACTTTCTATGTGGGTTTTAATTACTAGTGGTTTTCGGGATTCCCGGATACCTGGACAGTGGACAACTATGGGCATAAACCGCGTGGAAAGGCTAGAGGTTAGAGGACCAAAAATAAATACTTTACAGGGCACAACCTTCAACTCAATTTAAATGAATTATATAATAATATATTATTATTAAAAAAATATAATTTTAGTCTTTTAATTTATGAGATGATATTTTGATTAATTAATTTTTTTAATTCTGAAAGTTTGATAATTTTATTTTTTTATATATAATGTGAGTGAAATTCTGTTTGAATCGCATATCATCGAATTAAATTACAATATGAAATTCACATATATGTAGAAAGGAATCCTTCGTTTCTATTGACTTCAAACTGACCCCGGCCGTGCGACTTAAAAAGCGTGCTATGGCTACTTACATACACTTTTCGAGTATACCGTGTTGTATATTTCTTGTAATTCCGTATTAATACTTTCATATATAGAGCATTTCCCTATTTCTCCATTTCTTGTTTCGGTGCTATCACAAACCAAGCTAACATTTTGTTCCATTTCTTATTAAGAAGAAAAATTAAAAAAAAAATCTTTATTTATATGTGTAAAAAATAACAAATTCATTATAAAATCTAAATTCTTGGATTCTATTATTTCGATGAATATTGCCAAATTTTTAGAAAGAAATTTAAAATGCCGTCGTTTGAATCCACATAGATTTCACTTATAGCCACGAAAATCATAAATCAATCTCACGCTTCACTCATTTAAATTAAAAAAAAAAAAAAAGAAAAGTAAAAACAAAGCAGCTCCAAACAGGATGAATCAGTCAGGAGTAGTAATCTCAGTTGAAATGGACTTGAGCAGTTAAGTGGAAGAAGAAGTGATTTTCATTCATCTCCTTGCATAAATATCAATCTATACACATTACATACACAACCACCAAAACTTGCAAAAAAAGAAGAATTAGGGCTCAATTGGGACCCCAGCAGCTCAAATACATGACTTTTCTAAGCGACTCCTCAGATCTCTTCAGTTCTTCTTCCCTCGATATCTTACTAGAAATCACCGAAGAAGAAGGTGCGCGCAGCTTCTGCCCCTGCGTGGTGTAGGACCTGAGATTGTTCTTGGCGTGCTGTTGCGCAAGTCTCAAGGCGTAATTCCATCGGCAGATACCCTGATCTTTCAGCGCTTCGACTGTGCCGATGCTGGCTGCCACTAACCATGCTCTGCTCGTTGAACTCATTACTTGAGTGAGGAAAACGTGTTTTTATTGTGAAGTAGATGTTGTGATTTGCGATGTTGGAGAATGAGTGGAGAGTGGGAGATGTAGCGGCAATATATAGCGAGGAGGGAGAAGCGTGGTTTTGGAGAGCGAGAGAGAAAGAAAGCCCCCAGTTTTTGGAGTGGTGCACTGCACGTGGTATTTAAAATAATTGTTTGCTGACACTGGATTTGGACATAAATGAGGCAGAAATATAGATAGAGGGGCTGAATGTCATGGTGCTGACCTGGAAATTAAAACCATCAAAACTAAGGATGGTTGGATGCTACCCAACTGGGTTGTTCCCAAGTTGATGCAAAAATCAACACATGATATAGTTTATTTTTATATTTTATAAAATTCATAACTATAGTTGATGTATATGGTTTAAGGAAATTTGGCCCATAAAAGAGTAAAAGAGCCTAGAATTCCCTATAAATGATCCGACAATCCATAAAGAAAATGACCACTCAAGATATTTAATAATCTAGTTCAAAAACGTGACTCAATCAATGACGATTGCCTAAGACCCATGTTTAAATGTGTCTACGAGCACACGTAGCATACACTCGAACCACCAAATGAGCCCCCTAGCCAGTATGGAAGACATGCGTTGAAAGAGGTTCCCTCAAGAATTCAGACTCCTGGATAAAGACTTTTTGTAGATTAGAAAGTCCTTATCGATAAAGGATCCCCTCAACGTGGAAGTTTACTCACACTCGTAAGATCAACAGAGGATAATAGCAGATTGTGACCTATCCCAACAATGTTGTGGCAATCTGAGCATACACAGTAATGTGCCAGAAAAATTATTTTCGGAAAATTATCAAGATTCTTTATCTACAAACTTCAAAATATTGCTTTGTTCACAAATGAAAAAAATGCGAGCAATCCATTCTAATATTATAAATGAATAAATTATTTTTATAATTTTTTTTATCAATTTACCTTTTTATAGTTTTTAAAACGCAATAATTTATCTATTTATACTAACAAAGCAATTTAACTCATTAAATATAAAAATAACTTACTTTATTCTAAAAAGTAAAGAGAATAAATTATTACTTTCTATTATAAAAAATATTTATTCATTTATAATAACACAAAAAGTAAATTATATAAATATTTATTTATATATAATACAAGAAGAGATAAATTGTATGTAGAAATAAATTTAGTCTCATTTTCGTGATTTGGAGTCCATCTAAATTGGCCAAATTCCATTAAAGAAAGCTTTAGTAGGTGCACTCCCTGTCCACCTCTTCTCAGTTATCACCCACAGATTCAGTTTCACTGTTATTTCTACTTTCCTTCTTCCAAGTCCCTCCCTGTTATATGGGCTGTCACTTCATCGAAATCTTGATTATTCGATTGACGCCAAAAAATATATTGATTAACACCAAAAGAAATGGAAATACTTGGTTGGGTAAATAACTTGTTCTATTTCAGTTTATCAACTGCTGCATCAATAATCCAAACTTGAAGATTTAGAAAGTTTCGTCGTCATCATCATATAAGAATCATCAATATGTACAAAATATTGGGGGGAATTATCTTCCTCAATTGGGACCCCAACAGCTCAAATACATCACTTTCCTAAGCGACTCCTCGGATTGCTTCAGTTTGTCGTCTCTCATCTTGTTACTAATCATGGAAGAAGAGGGTCCGCACAGCTTCTGGCCCTGAGTAGTGTAGGATCTGAGATTGTTCTTGGCATGCTGCTGCAGAAGCCTCAAGGCGTAATTCCATCGGCAGAAGCCCTGATCCTTCAGTGCCTCCACTGCCCCAATGCTTGCCGCCACTAACCAAGCTCTGCTTGACGAACTCATTCTGATTTTCAGCTTTTTTGAGTGAGAAAATAACGTACAACTTCAAAAGGAGAACTTGTTGTTTGTGAGTTGTGAAGGAGTGGGAGTGAAGAGTTGTCTATATAGAGAGAGAGTGGACGTGGTTTTGTGACCAACAGAATAGGAAAAGCCCCCTGTTTTAAAGTGCGCACTGCACAGTTTGGAAAATGCCTGGCGGCGGTGGATCCGGATCTAGACAAAAACCCACACACACAAACACATACCTACATAATGTAAAATATAAATAAAAATGTGATGATGTTGACGCGCAAATCGAAGCTATCGCCACAGCATTATCTCTTCCTTAGTTTCTTCATTTTGAAAAACAGAATAAAAAAAAAATTGAAATAAATTTAATTAAAAAATTAAGACCCAAAACCTTTAGTATGATTTAAATCCAAATATAAAGGATATGGATTACTTCCTCCCTTATAGTCCTCCATATCCTCACAGTATGTTTGGTTCAAAAAATTAATAAAGAATAGAGAAAATGTTATATATGGCACTTCTAAGTTCAACGTATGTACCGGATGTGTCTAAAAATATAAATTATATGAAATAAAAATTAAAAAAATTGTTAAATGATAATAAATTTGGTGCAGTAGTTGAAGAAAATTAATTTTTCACCCAATTAAATGGTGCTAAATTTAAAATAGTATGTCAATTATCGATTATAATATCTTCTATATTTATATTTTTTATTTTTTGAATTGATGTTAAGCCTAAATAGTTAAATTTGGAGATATTTTAGTGTATACTTTGTCATCAAATGAATGACAAGCAAGTATCAAAATTAAAGTATTTTGGTTAATTAAATTTTACTTTGCAGTCAAGCATCCAAACAATTAAATGGTGCAAGTCGAACAATTACAATTACGTTTCAATCAAATCAAGACAAATAACTTAATCTTTATCTTTTTAGAAATGATAAAATATGAAAGTAATAATGTCAAATTAGTTAATCGTGTCTTCAATATTCGAGGTATTCATCTATTTAAATCAAATTATAAAGAGATAATACTACAAGTGTTTAAGTAGATCGTAACTCTTCTTACTCGATACTTACATAAAGGGGCTTTTGGATCTCATTTGACAGACAAACAAAGAACGGAAGGTGAAGCTGGAAAAAAAAATATATAAAGAGAATTCTTTTTACAAAGTTTATAGAGTTAAAAGAATATTCGAAGCACTCAAAACAAAAATCTACTTATTCACTAAAAGTGTGCAATTGTAGTGTTAGATTCTATGTTATAGGCCCTAACCTCTTGAATCAACATTATAATTGTCTAATTCAATTTTTAAGGAGGTTCAAGTAGTAAAGTTATCTCCAAATGCTCAAATTTAGAGTCAAGATTATAGTATTTAATTCAAATTTAGATACAAAGTCCTTTATTAATGTTATTAAAACTCAAATCCAAGTCCAAAGGAAATTTAGATGAAGATTTACCTTTGAATTTCTCCAATTTACAAATATTGCTTTTGAAGAGAATAATCGATCAATTTATAGAATAGTTTTTGTACTTGATGTGTTAAAAAACAGCACATGTCTAATGGATATGGACTATTGTTCAAAGTTTGGAACGACGCGAATGCAAATTATGAAGGGGGACCTACAAAAAAGGCGTTAACATTCCTACACCCAAATTAGTAAATTTGAGATGAAATCAAGTAAAAAAGTAAGTGAATTTAATTAAGAGTCGAGATGTGGTGAATAACATTGATGAAAAATGCAAAAACACATGATAATATGCTTGTGGAGTGCTCGAAAAATATTTAGAAAATGCTTAGAGAGCAAGAGAGATGGTTTAGAGAGTAAGAGAGGTATCCCTACCTGGAAAGACTATCTATATTTATAGGGGGAGTGCCCATTCTACAGGGGGTATCCCATTCCCAAGAATTTTGCAAAAATCATCCTTACTTATTAGTAGCTATGAGTGTTTTAATAGGAGTCCTCTTTGTCTTGAGAGTTCCTTTGCTCGCGTGAGACTCCTAGGGTTGATGTGGTATGAGGTGGTTGCTGGCACTTAGGCCAACTGGATGCCACGATGGAGTGTGGGTTGTCATGTGTGTGGGCTTTGAGCCGAATATTTTATTGTGCTTTTATCATGATCCGAGTCGGGGATGTCCCGAGCCTCTTTCCTTCTTCCTGGATTGCTTAGGCTATTTGGGCCAGTCTAATTAGACTGTGGGTTGTCCATCCTTGGCCTCTTGGGAACGTAATGGGCGTGGGATGTTCCGGACTTTTAAGAAGATATCCTAGGCTTTCTGTTTTTTTCTTCTTTTTTGGGCCTCTTTTTGAACCAGCTTATTTTTATCCATATCAGTGCTATTTTTAATTTATTTAATACAATGTTTTATTTATCACAAATTTTACTAGATTTTCAAATTCCCTAAAATTGATCATGAAAAGTTTTAGCACACCTAGTGAGATAATCTATTTTCTCATATATTATCTTTATCAAAATTTGAAGTACTTAAAAGGATAATTAAGGGAAAGCTTTGAACACAGTAAACTCCAAATTTTCCAACTCAAAATCATCAACTCCCATACTAAGAGCATTGGTGTTACTACAAGGAGTACGCCCAAGAATGTCAAAAAGTCTTCTGAAATAATTTCCCTTGTCGAGCCTGTTCAGAAGGACCTGGTCCAACATAACAAAACAAGTGAAGATTATAAAAATAAATCCCCCGCTATCCTTTCCTCACTCCTGATCTAGTTACTCTTTCACAACAAATGTAGGTCATGTTTTGGTTACGAGTACTTCAATTATAGAAGAACAAATTGCAAGTTTGACTGGAGTTATTGAAAGGCTTATAAACTATGTCCAAGAACAAGATGTTGAAATTGCTAGATTGATCACAAAATAGATAATATGGACACAGGTCATGCTATTGGAGAACATGTTAAGATTTATGAAAAGTCAGAGGCATCAAGTAACAATGGGGAGATTTTGAGAAACCAGTCCCAGAACTTCAAGAGTTAAAAACTTTCGTCATCATCATCATTTAAGAATCAATATGTACACAATTTTGGGGGTAATTATCCTCAATTGGGACCCCAACAGCTCAAATACATCACTTTCCTAAGCGACTCCTCAGACTGCTTCAGTTTTTCTTCTCTCATCTTATTGGAAATCACCGTAGAAGAGGGTCCGCACAGCTTCTGGCCCTGAGTAGTGTAGGATCTGAGATTGTTCTTGGCATGCTGTTGCAGAAGCCTCAAGGCGTAATTCCATCGGCAGAAGCCCTGATCTTTCAGTGCCTCCACTGCCCCAATGCTTGCAGCCACTAACCAAGCTCTGCTTGACGAACTCATTCTGATTTTCAGCTTTTCTGAGTGAGAAAATTTGAAGTACAACTTCAAGAGGAGAACTTCTTGTTTGGGTGGTTTGTGAGTTGTGAAGGAGTGGGAGTGAGGAGTTGTTTATATAGAGAGAGAGTGGACGTGGTTTTTGTGACCAACAGAATAGGAAAAGCCCCCTGTTTTAGAGTGCGCAGTATGGAAAATTCCTGGTGGCGGTGAATATAGGCAAAGGGGAGTGGACCAAAAGATAGATACAAATATGATATAAGTGTAAAATATAAATAAAAATGTAATGATTTGACGCGCAAATCAGAAGTATCACCACAACCTTATCTCTTCCTTACTTTCTTCTTTTAGAAAAAACAAAAAATAAAAAAGGGAAAAGCGTTACGATTTATAACATGATATTCAAAGCATAATGTGCATTTTGAAATTATAAATTTAAAAATTGCGAAAATTATAATTTTTATACCACAATTTAAACTTATAATGATGATACCATAATTTAGAAAATTATACTAATAAAATATTTACAATTTTGGTACTGCTATTAAAAATTTACAATAAAATTACGGCCACTACCACATATAACCTTCACTTGAGTTGTAGCCAAGTATAATATAGTTAAAAATAGAAGTCTTCAGTAAGTTATCTATGGTATCCTTTTTTGCCTTTTTGATATATAAATACTTTGTTAAATAAGTGGCTTCAGTATTTTACTATATTAAAATCATTTCTTCCCTTACCTCATTTTTTTTTAGTTAATTTTTTTTTGTTTAAAATCGTTCCTTTTTTTATTTTACATTAAAAAAATATATATTTTCAGCAAATACTTATTTATTTTTATTTTTTTTATCTTCACAAAAATAAATCAATTTTCTTAACACTTTTTTTAAGGCTAAATATTTTTCTCGATATTTTCTGAGTAAATTTACAACATCACCATGTACAATAACGGCATGTTATGCCGACTTAAATTTTTTTTGTTTTTTGTTTTTTGTGATGGATGTGTAATGAAAGTAAATGTAATTGTCTATTATGATTAACATCAATTATTTTTTAAGTTTGACGGTTAAAATGAAGGGTCGTTTTGATACATGTTATAATTTAAAAGTCACTTAATCGACTTGAATGATAGTTGAGGAATAGTGAAATGTATTTTACCCTATTTATTATTCAAAATTTGAGGTCTCAAAATCTGTTTTTGGGTTTCAAGCACATCTTATGGTAATATAGCGTATTATTGATCTGTCAAAATAAAAATTTAATAATAATAATATCAAATCTTGTCTTTTCTTGGCGGCAAATTTCGAAATCGAGTAAATAGAGGCGAATGAGTCAGCTCGGTCTCCATTTGGGCTGCAAGCCGTCAATCCCACCGTTAATTGAACCGCTCAATCTTTCATCTTTCTTGACGGCACCATGACAGCGTTAAGAGCCTGCTAACTACTTAACCGCCAAACTGTGGATCGAATTAACATTTCTAAACTTCAACACTACTAAGCTAACCATACCTCACCGCTCGCTCTCTCTTTCTCGAAACCTCTCATTTTCTCTCTCGACAATTCACTAGAATTTGAAGAAAGAAGAACGGAGTAACGAAACTTACATTAACAACAATGGAAGGAGATCCTGAGCATCTGTACAAATTGAGCTACGATAAGTTGCCGGAGTCTGCACGCGAGTCGCTTGGCAGACTAATCAGTGCCGAAGTGTATTTCACGGTGCCTGCGAGCTATTTGGACGATGAGAACCTTGGATGTCTTCGAAAATATGCGGTTTCGTTTATTGAAAAGGTACGCTGCATTAATTGAAAATGAAGTGTGTTTGTGCGAATATAACTTATGATTTGATGAACGAGTATGTCGATCAGTTAGTGATGAATATTTGGATTGGTTTTGTTGACATATGAAGCAATCCAAGTGTGAGAATTTCGATGCGCTGATTCCTTACGTGGCAATGACCTACTTTGATCGGTTCATGTCGATAGGCGAAATCCCGGTATCTACGTATTGGATTCTGATTTCTTTAGTCTTTGTTTTTTTAGTGTGTAATATATAAGAACTTGAAAGAAAATATAATGCAAATAGTCGCTTCTGTTTTCGCCGGATCATTATATATATATATATATATATGAAATCTTATTTACTCCGCTTGCAATTTTTTGTATTTTGTATTCCATATGTGAAGTATTTCACATATTATATAATGTTTACTGATAAAGTGAATTCACTGCTCAGCCTGTGGTTAAAACTCAATTCGCAAACATAATACTATGTCTGATCAGTTGCCTGGCCCTTGCTTGGAAGCTCCGAACCAAGACCTTCGTGCTCTCAAAATTTTGGGTATTTGAACTCTAAATTCTTGATATGTGTGTGTGTGTTGATGCTCTTTTTGTTGAAAATAGAAATTTAGTAGAGATATATATAGATCGTACACGTCTGACATCTTGAATGATTCTCTTTTTAATACACACATTATGTACGTATGTTCTTCGTACTTTGCAACGATCCTACAATATGTATTTGTGTATGATGGAATTTGGTGTTTACTACAGAACGAGAAGAATCTGAACAAGTTTTCAGCTAGAGACGTGTTACAGATGGAGTTATACATCTGCAGACGTTTGGATTGGAGAATGCGAGCTCTGACACCAATTTCCTTCATTGAGTACATCATACCACTCCTCCCTCTGCGGCGTGAGTCGCCCTCTCTTCGCCGTCCTGTTCGCCAGCTGATAGTCAAATCTCAATTCGGTATGTAGATTACTTATTTTAGTTGAGATTGTATCGGTTTTATTCCCTGGAAGATTGCTTGCTAATAAGAGAAAGAACTTACGCATTTTAAGATACTCAAAATGTTTTCTCATGTCTGTACAGATCTTGAGATTTAAGTTTTCTGTGGGTAGTTTCAGGCTAGGAAACAAGGGAAACTCAGTCCTACTGTGGTTAGCTTTTATTTCTCAGGGTACTGGATTTAGTTTTAGAGTAACATTCCATTAACTCTCATTATTATATTTTTTTCATCTTTTCAAATTTACGGGAGCATGTTTTGGAACAGCTCTTATGCTTGTACTAAGTCTTAATGTCTTGGTTGAGAAACAATTTCCTTCATTTCCCGATTCTTTGATGTATTGATACTCATTCCAGAATATTTCTGTTGACTTCTTTTCCTTTTCTTTTTTTCCTTCATAATGTACCTAGACATTTCATTCACAAAATATAGGCCATCGGTTGTGGCAGCCTCCGCCGTGCTCACTGTTGCCTCGCACATGTTTCCTAGTACATGTGGACTCATTGCACTGACCATTCTCACTCCTGAATACATTTTCCCTGAAGTGGTAATTAAATTAATCTAATGACTTTTTGTAACTCTTAATTAGCAAATTCATCAAAGATTAATCTTGTGGAGCGGAGTAATATAGAATATATGTATAGGAAAAGGTTCTGGAATGCAGAGACATGCTCGAACCACTTTTTGAAGGTATGTCTATGCCAGCGGTTGGGAATGCATCCAGGAACATCGAAGATAACCAGCCAGCGGACACTCAATCAAATATTGAGGAAGAGAGGATCCACCCTGCAGGAATGGAGCCTGCGGCTTCTGCGATTCAACCCGTACTTGAGGAAAGCGATGAACTTGTTAATGCCGATGCTGATGAGCTGATGAATTTTGAGTTGGGTTGGATAGATGCCGAAGCGGCTGCTGAAAGCAAAGTTGTAGCCCAAGCTGCGGATGATGCTGGTTATATTACCCATCTCCGGCAGAAGCTCAGCGGCTGCGGCCGCAGGGTCATGCAGAGCTGTAACATTCTGTGAGCACCCTTCTGTTGCTTACCTATATTCATTGAGCATCATGAAGCAGAGATTATTACTTTTTCATGCATGCACAGGATGAATAATGCTAGCAGTAATAAAAGCTTGAACACAAACCTTGCTGCTGTGAATTGGACTCGAGCAGGCTATACATGGTTTATATTGCTAATATCAACACCAAAGAATTGATGCAAATAGCTTTACAGGTTAGGAAGTTTTTCATCTTCCCTTTTGGGTATTGTCTGTGATTGTTTTCAGTTGCCCGCAACTTTCTAGGATGTTCACTCATTTGGATATTTTACTTTTCTTTTCCACTCAGGAATTTGCTCGTGCATAACATATGGCGTAGGCTTAACTCTTAAGATAAAGCTTGAAACCTATCACCCAGCACGCCATAGTTTTTCTGAAAAGTCAATTTTCAAACGTTCTAATTTCTCAGCGGGCTAAGTCTTATGCATGTGAGATATTCTTTACGGATTAGAGGAGTCATCAGTCTTAATTCATGTTTATCTTTTACTCATTAAAGGAAAAAAAAAAAAAAAGAAATAATCATGTACATATTTCTTCATCAGGATTTCTATTATACTTCTACAGAACTGCAATTACTTGCAAATCCAATTTAACTTTCAAATTAGTTAAGTTGAAAAGTTAATCCGCCTAAACGTTGTAATCCGAAACTGAGCTTTCTTACTTTTCTTTCTCCTCTTCATTCTCTTCCTTTTCTGCTGTGTCACAAACCCCCTCAGATCAGCTGTTATCTTCGTCTTCGTAATTTAAAGTCAAAACCTTGGGTTAAGCCAACTTCTTTTTTGTTGTATTAGTTTAGAAGAATACATGGACTTGTAAGAAACTCAGCATTTCTTTCTATGGAGACGTCTACAGACGAGTGAGTTCATCCTTGCTGGCCCATTAACATAAAATAGTAGCCCAACTGCACAATCCTTCCAGCGTTGCACTCTGTTGATTATTTTTTGAAGTTAGCAGTATATGCCACGTTCTACACATTCCTAAAAATATTAAAAAACTATAATGTTTTGAAATTCCATCTATGATTTATTTGACTTCATAAAAATAATCTCTCCCAGAATCTGCACATATTATTCAAAATAAACAATGGAGAGATGATAATTCAAATGAGTTGAGACTTAAAAATAAATACTCGAGACCAGAAAATTAGATAAGAATAAATAACTAGTGGGAAGTTGGTTTCACTACTTGAAAAAAGTGGAAACAGGCATAGGAGACGGAGAGGGGTGATGAAAATAAAATAAAAGCAAACCGAAAATAACCAAATTTCTATCAGAAAGTCATAGATACCAAATTAGCAAGTGTTCATTTCATACACCAAAATACTGTAGCGAGATCTAGGTGTAATAACACAAATCGATCTTGTAAAACATAAAATGTTATTATAATTTGGCATCACATGTCATAGATCATTTAATATAAGCACACTACACATATAACTAGGCATTATTATACTCTAAAAATATTATATAAAAATAAGTACATGTAATGTAATATAATGTTATAGTAAAATCGGAAGGTTTCCTTAATGTGTTAACGAGAAAAAAGGAACATAAATCCAGTCCAACTCCAAGCCTATTATACCTCCTTTACTTTTCTCACGTCGCATCGCATCAGATACGAAATTAAACTGAAGAGATATCACAGCCGTGAGCGGGAGCCGGCCCCATCTCCTCTATCTCCATACATGCCTATGTGTACTTATAAACGCCATTTGATTTAAACAACTCAACATACACACACACACACTACACACACTAGCGAACACGTTCCCTTCCTTTTCTCGGACAGCCTAAATATACGCCCACGATTCCGTATTTCTCTGATATCCCCTCGCTTCTCTCCTTTTCTCGTTACTACTACTCTTTTTGTTTTTCTACTCTCCATCTCTCCCTCTCTCTCTCTCTTCACAAACTTTGCATGGGATTTTGATTAAGACGGTGTCTCCGATGGATCCCGTGAAGCACCTGGGGAGGAGCAAGTGTTTTGCGTGTTTTACCCCTGTCGCAGACGACGATGCACCCTGCTCTCGCTCCCCCTCGTCGAGGAAAACGGCCCACCACGGCTTTTCCGGTTTGCTCAAGTCCGTTCTCTTGAGGACGCCATTGGTGAGTATCGACTTACCACTTCCATTGTTTGGTGAAATTAACTGTATGCTTTGTTGGGGTTCATTATTGAATGATCTCTGTTTTTCGTTTCAGTCTACTTCATGCGGTTAGAATTTTGATTGCTCTCTTGTTCTTCCTGTTTTGTCTAATTGCGTTTGATTTTGATTTATGGATTTTTTTTCCCCTTTCTCTTTGATGTTATCCATCAATGACTTTGTCTTAGTCCAACCGCCATTCTCAATAATTAATATCAAACAATGTGAAAATCAAGGACTGACAACCCCTAATTCATTATTTTTCATTTTAATAATGTAAGAAATATATTAAGCACCGCTATCTTCAACTTAGTCATATAATTTTTCACGTTAATTCTTCCAGAATTTCTGCTACAAAAGATCCTGACTCAGCAGTATCTTTCGAATACAGGTGAGGAAATTTCGGAGCAAAAGATATAGGCGGGACTCCTGTCGATCGAGCAGCACCCCATCATCCAAAACCAAAAAGCAAACAAGTCCTACCCATAAGAAATCTTTCTATAAGGGATTTTCGGACGATAATGAAGAAAGTTTCGACCGTCCGTCGTTGTTTTCATCGACGCCCCCCTCCTCTGCCTCATCCGTTACATCGGACTCGAGCTCGGGATCCGAAAGAATTCAGGGGCCTGCTTCTCTTGATTCGAGACCGACAAGAACAAACAATAGGCACACGAAAAGGGTTGATAGCAAATGTAGTTACAACGTTGCTGCAGGAATGTTCGTTCTCCTGGTTTGTCTAGTAGGTTTGGTTTTTTGGGGGAAGGTTTTTGCAATAGTGACTTGCATTTTAACATGGCTGTTTTTTGCTCCGAGCTGCGGGTCTCAAGATGGTGGCTGGCCGGTAAACGGCAACGTTGTTGACCCGGAGGAGTACAAGAAAAGGGTGGTCATGGAAGGGTTCTTGCAGAGGAATCGTCGTAAGGTACTAGAGAGGGAAGATTTGGAAAGAAAATAAAGTAATTTTGGTTGAGTAGCGCAGGCAAGGTTTTTGGCGTGTGTTTGTACTAGGAGGACTGTTCTCTCTTATTTCCTTTTTAACTGGTTTCTTTTATTCTTTTCCGTAGTTTGTTTTCTTTTTTCTTGTCCTAAAATTTTTCTCATCAATTGTGGGAAGGTGAAATATCAAGAACTCAAAACCTCCACTCGACAGAAATAGATGATGCTAATATTTTAAATCTCTCATAAAAAGAAATGCTAGTAGTACGATATTTGTTATTAGTTCTATCAAACGATTGTTGATGTATATATTGATAGTTTTTCTTTTTCTTTTTCTGAAATGATTTATATAGTGATGGTTGTAAATATTAAAAATTATAGAGATTCGTCAGTGCTCTAAATAAAAATTTGTTATGTATATTGCTTTTTTCATTTTGTACACATGAGAAATTTATTTGTATAGTGTTTTCTAGATGGACATATTACAAAGTTTGTAAAAGATATGAAATTTAATCTTCGTACCCAATTAGTAAAACAACATATAGTTGTATTGATTACAAAATTAATCACTCTTCTTACAATATACATCTACCTGACAAATTTATTAAATATTTTACATATATACATATAATAAGAATCTTGAACTAAGTAGAATATTAATTAGTTAAGACCCTATATATGAATGTGGTCTCCTTCAAAGTTGCAAACTTTAATTTGTTTGTGTTGAATGATCCTACATTAGCTAGCGTTCCTCGTCTTCTCTCTAAAACTATTGTTATTGTACCATTTCTTTCTTTCAATGCCAAACACTGAAAGTCTGGTATTGGATGAGCAGTTGGCAAATAAAAGTATTGCCTAAGGATCTTGGTAAACAGTCATTCGATTTTGTTTCTGAGGATCGTCTGTTTGCCGGAAGTAGCGTCCTGATATTCTACTTAAAATTGGTTTTTAATGTCTGCAACCATATGATATTCATTATCCATTTTTATGTTTGTTTTGGTTACACAAATGCTGTAAGGTGAAGGTGCCGATTCATAGTAGTGATGTTATGAACCCCAAGCTTTCAATAGATTGGTAAGATAACTTATAGAAATGTGGGAGTTGGACTTCATAGACGTTCAACATGATCAATAGAAACAAACATCAAGTTATATCCTCACCATACAATACTTGGCAATAGATTTGTTTTGGTGCCCCAACCCACCAACTATTGTGTTTGGTTTGTTTTTTGAGTATTTTGGAGATGAAGACAGCAAAATACAGATAAAATAAATATTTCGCAGATAGAGCGTATATTTGCAGATAGATTTGTTTGTTGGGATTTGAAAGACAAAAATCACTATCCATCTCTTTTATATATTTATATACATATATGTGTGCGTGTGTGTGTATATAGTATTTTGTTTGTGAGTAGAATATGTTACATAGTATTTATATTAATTAATTTTTGTTTGGAAAGCAATTTATATTTTTAGTTTAAATAAAAATTAAATGCACTATGGTAATGTGTTAAAAATGCCTTTGTTATTCGTTATATTCATAGTGATAAATTTTAATAGATAATTCAAAAAACAAAATATTTTACTTAACTATGTAGTACTAGTATATTATTATGTACTTTCAAAATTTGTCAATTATTTCATTCAAGTAGAATTTTTTTAGTACAAAATATTTAAAAGGTTAAAATTAAATATGATTGAATTTAAAAGTTAAATCCAGAACAAAGGAAAAAAAATTTGTATACATTTGACATATAAATTGAGCCCTCCAATGTGTCCTCCATTTTGATTAAGGGTAAAATTCATATTACCCCTTATGATATTCAAATTGTTTAAATAGGCCCTTGTGATAAAAAAAAAATACTATATTACCCCCTGTATTATTTAAAAAGGTGCACACTACCCTTTGGGCATTTGAACATAAATCTTATATTGCAATGACAAAAGCACCCTTTTGAACTGATTTTGGCCCATAAAAAAATAAAAATAAACACCCAAATAAGGCGTCCAAAAATAAATCCTAATATTGAACTGATTTTGGCCCAAGAATTAATGGGCCGAAACCAAATCCAAACACAGTCCTTGTGTTTCTTCATACAACCGCGGATTGATACACCTTTGCCTGTCTGGATGATAAGTTGTGTTGTTTTATGATTATTGTGAACTACAAGAGGTATTTCACTTGTGCGCTATGAGTTGTGAGATATATTTATCCATTTCTAGTGTTATCTATTTTCTTGGAATCACGCCATGTCCTTTATGAGATTTGGATAATGTTTTAATTTTTATTTGTTAGGTTTGGGATAAAAGAATATCAGTTTATTTACTGTGTCACAAGGAACAGGTGACAGAGACTTTGTTTCTTTTTCATGGAATGGGGTGTTTGAAAAGTGTAGCTTTCTGTATGGCAACAAAAAACAGAGATGAGAGAAGAAGTGAGATTTGGCTTAGTTTGCCAGGACTTGCACACAACTCTATATCCCACACAACATGCATACATGCCTTTGATTCTTGCACTTCACCCTCTACAAATCATTAATTATTACACTGTTAATGTGTAGTTAGGTCTGAAAACAAGAAGATTTTGTCATCAGTTATTTTCATGGGAAGAACCTGGCACTATATATGCATTAGGGGTCATAATATCATAAGACCCTTGATGTTGATATTCAGGTTCTAGACTTCATCATAACTCTCCAAATCCTACCCTTTTGGGACAAAAACTCCTCTAACAACACTAATTCAATTTACCTTTTCCAGAACCAATAAATTATTGTTATAAGTTTATTACTATTGATCTTCTTTTACTAGCCATTGTATCACCGCGCATATATATTCAGATAGATGATATCATTTTTTTTAAAGAAAAAAAATCAAATCTAGTGACATTTAAATGAATACTATCAATATAATATAATATTTAAATGTGTAATTATTGTTTTAAAAATTAATATCGTAGTATCACACACCCGTGGATTGTAAATAAATTGTCTGAGGAGACCGAGTTTAGGAGTATTATGTATGGAACGGTGTACTGTGGCTGATAAGATTGGCAAAGATCTCGATTTAAGAGTCTATACTCAGGTTTAGAAACATGGTTTAAAGGCATCGCATTAGTACTCAAACTAACCACTTCTTGCACTAAATTACTGTTTTCTGTTCCACAATGGTGAGAAGCAGAGGATGGTGAGCTACTCCGGCAACCTTATCATAGGGTGTACGGTGCACCGCAATCGTGAACTAACGATATGCGGCCACGTCATCATCCCGGCCCCACTTTCCGTATCCGGGCACCCACGCCTATGCAGAGGAAATTCAAGGCATTAAGAGACAATAAGGAAAGATAGGGAGAGGATTATTAGATTAACAGTTAACGGTGAGAATCTTGGTACAGGCTCTCTCCACTTTCCATGTGGGGACGGACGGATGGTCCCCGAGCTATTATGGCCCGCGTAGAGTGGGGTGCCAATGTAGAGAATCTTTTACTTGAGGGGTGTACGGACGTAAGGCTGGTGGAGGAGAGGCGGGATATCTCGGCACGTGTACGGGAGATAAGTGTTAGGTTGGGATGTGTTTGGGTGTTCGATTTGTCTTGGTTTTGGACAGACACGACGGATTTAGGACTCCTGAGGGTACAGGGGAGACTGCATAGAATTTTCGGGATGCGCGCAAAAGCCAAATGGCGCCTTAGCTGAGTTTAATTAGGTTTTAAATTTATGGGTTCTGCATATTTAATTAGTTTAAATTTTTTAGCATTTTGGGTTTTAAAAAACGATTGATTGTGCCTTTAATATTTTGTTAGGTTCCCTCACAACATATTGTTGTCCAAAAGAATAGACTACTAATCTTAGGACACGTACATTTTTCTTTGTTTTTTGGCCCATACGGTATTGGAAAAGCAAACAGTACCCAAGAGCAGCTGAAGTCAGACCTTCCGATCTAATTTCCAGTTATAGAACTACATATATATATAGAGAGAGAGAGTAATCGATTAGCAAATCTCATAATATATATATATATATATATATATATGTGAGCAGATGTGGACTGAAAGGCCACCAAATCTCACTCTCTATGATTGCTTTTTTATTTGCTGCTTTTAATGTCCGCACATCCTATAACACCCAAATCATTAATATTTTTTTCCATTATTTGCTTTATTCTGCTCAAATTGAGTTTATTTAAGTTGCCTTTTTACAAATTTTAACAATACGATACACTCTACATTTATATAGCTCAATATTTTATGTTATTTTTATGTGATTGATCGAAATTGATAGTTATTACATATACTTTAGGAATTAATTTATAGTGTGTGCATCTCTGATCTTTACATGCCTTTTTTAATTATTTTGAACAATCAACTGAATTTTAAATTTTTGATCCGTTACAGAACTGTGAGATATTTGGGGCGTCCAATTTTAGAGATATTAAAGGAATTGTTAAAAGGAAAATATTTTCATAGCTTTGCAAATAAATGTATGTGAAGAAAATAATGTCAACCCATTGATTCCAAATCTAGCTTTGCATGTTTAGTTTTGAAAAATAATTTAAATGAATTTGTTATATTTTATATAATTGAAAGTGTATTTTGTTATTACTACTAGTATTTATATTTTAAATGTAAGAGACTCATTGCCACATCATGTATATTGGTGTATGTCGATCGATCATGTTTATATTATTTCTCATGCATGGTACCTATAGGGAGCACATATACATATATATAATGAAATTTATAAAAATAACAATAATAAATTTTTACTTAAAAAATTATGGAGATTTTACAATACTTTCAAACGTTTTATGATATATTTTGAAAAGTTTATAAGTCGATTTAAAAATTCTAAAATCTATGATATGTCTATTTTGGCTATATAGAATGACTAAATATTTTTAAATATTCTAAAAGTTATTGGTTCTCATAAAAATAAATTATAAATTAAATATGTTAAACCATCAGTTTATTTAAAAATTATTAATATTTTAATATACCTTTTGATTTTGATGTCATGTCAAACGACTATTTCATTAAAAGATTTGGGATGAAAATTTAATATCTGCAGCCTCTCGTATTTAATACTCGGAAAAATATTATGTTTGGATTCTTTTAAAAATGAAATGGTGGAGTTATTATATTCTACAAAAATCTGAGTCATTGAAAAAGGCTTTTAAAGCTGCTAAAGACAAATGCAAAAGGGTGTGGCAGTAGTAGAAAGTGGAGTGCTCACATCAACCCCATTTGGCATTTCTCAGCTGGTTGGTGTACCTTTTTTCTTTCTTTCTCTCTCTACATCTCTCTCTCTCTCTCTCACACACAGCCACTACTACTGTTCCATTAATTCAAAGCCCACTCTACCTACACGTGTCAGGTTGGGATGTGTTTGGGTGTTCCATTTTGTGCTGGTTTTGGACAGACACGACGGATTCAGGACTCCTAAGGGTACAGGAGAGGCTCTGTTTAGAATTCTCGAAATCTGCGCAAAAGTCAAATGGTTTAACTTTAGGGTTAGGGTTTATGGCCTCTGCATATTTAATTTGTTTAAATTTTTTAGCGTTTTGGGTTTTCTAAAATGATCGATTATCCTCTGCAATAACACAGAATGAATAAGTGTAATTATTTGAAAACACGATTCACAAAATGTGTTTATTTTGAAATAAAAATACAAAACTAAATGTTTATATTGCACAAAAATTAACAGCAACATTGATTTCCATGTCCTCAAGATTCGGAAATATGACATGTCTTGAGGAGACAATCCAAAAATTCAGACATAAGATTTTTTTTGTATTTGAATTTTTGGGTGTATAAGTGTGTTGGGTGTATGAGTGTAAAAAAAAAAGTTGGGGAAATATGGCAAGAAAGAAAGAAAAGTAGTTATAGTCCAAATTGAACAAAACAAACATTCCACATTAATATTTTGTTAGCTCCCACACAACATGATGTTAATGTTGTGGAAGAATAGAGTATTAATCTTAGGACATGTACATTTTTCTTTGTTTTTTGGCATATGGTATTGGAAAAGCAAACAGTACTGAAGAGCAGGTGAAGTCAGACTTTGGGATCTAATTTCCAGTTTTAGAACTATATATATATATATAGAGAGAGTAATCGATTAGCAAAATCTCATAATATATATACAGGGCAAAATTGTGTTTCGATATCATTAAAAAATGCTAATTTTGCTTTTGGTATCACAAATTTTATAAGTTCGTGTTTTGGTACTATTAAATCAAAGATAAGTATTTTTGGTACCAACTTAACAGTAGAGCCTTAACGGCCGTCAACTCATAATTTTGGTTGGAAAAGTCATGTAAATCTGAGGAAAAGGAGAAAAAATTGGTCTTCCAATATTCCATAGTATTTTAGTACAATTAAATTTAAAAATAATTTTTTTGGTCCCATAAAATCATGTACGGCAGAAAATAAGTAATTCAATACAATACAAAATAAAAGATAGAATCCATAAAAATGAAGCAAAATATACTTGTTATAAATACACGATTTGAACTAACTGAAACCTGGTTAGATAAAAATTAGACAAAACCCACTTGACAAAATATAAGTATTGCAATGCACAATTTTCGGTAATTGAAACCTGCCAAAAGACTTCAACCTATATATTTAGTATATGACTTTGAAAATTTTAACTATTAGAGAAAGAAATTATATAATATTTAATATTTTAACATATTATCTTTTTACGTGGAATGGAATTCGGATTCACGATTCTTATTTGATCTGCCTCTAATGTCATATAAAATGACCATTTCATTTGATTAAAATTTGAGCGGTAGAGAGAAGGATATCTAATATATTAAAAGAAATGCAACCCCTCGTACTTAATATTCAAAAAATATTATGTTTGGATTCTTTAAAAAATAAGATGGTGGAGTTATATTCTACAAAATCTGAGTCATTGGAAAAGGGAAAATTGGAAAAGGCTTTCTACGCTGCTAAAGACAAATGCAGAAAAGTGTGGCAGTAGTAAAAAGTGGAGTGCTCACATCAGCCCTTTCTGTATTATGCAGCGTACGGACACACCCGAAAACCTTCATGAAAACCCCCCCACATTTTGCATTTCTCAGCTGTACTTCTACTTCTGGTTGCTACCTTTTTTCTTTATTTCTCTCTCTCTACATCTCCCTCTCTCTCGCTCTCTCTCTCTCTAACCTGTTTCACATAGCCACTGTTCCATTAATTCAAAGCCCACTCTACCTACAACAATGCCTACTTCTCTCCTCATGGCGGCCAATGACCATCAACCCACAAACCCACCGCCCCCCCAAGATCACGATCACGATCTCCACCCAGTACGCCGTAGTTCTGGGAGGAGGAAGCCCAGGGGCTGCGACGGATCATCTGCTGGGTCGTCGCAGAAGAAGAAACAACCGCAGAGAGGGATGGGAGTTGAGAAGCTTGAGCGGTTGAGGATGCAAGAAAGATGGAAGAAAATGACTGAAATCAACACGAAAAACCAGGGTTTTACTGCACCCTCATTTCCTGATCCTGCTTTGATCAATGCTTCTTCTGTTCCTGTTCAGATTTCCAAGTTGGGTGGCTTTGCGGCTCCGGGTGTCCCCCAAATGGGTTTGAGTCAGAACCAGAGTTATCTGGGTTTTCATGGGCAGATGGGTGTTGGTGGGTTGGCTTCTGATCAGCCTCATCATCACACGGATCTGTTTGGAATTGGGTGTTTGAATAATTCGGGTTTTGTTGGTAAGAATGTGAGTGGGATCTCTAAAGAGCTCTCTTCCACCCCAAATGCTGTCAACTGCTACTCCGAACACTGTAATGCTTGCCACAAGGTCAACCTAGTTCATGCAATTACTCAAAAGTTTTTTCCAAAAATAAACCTTAAAATTTGTAGTAAAACATATATATGCATTCTTAAATTTGCAGAAAAAGAAAGTAAACGGTGAGAACTGGGGCGGCGGTAGAGCTGTGAGATCAGACATGTACACGCAAATGTGCAACGTTGGAGACTGCGGATTCTTGGGGTTAAACACAGGAGACAATCAGAATATCATCAACCAAGATAATCATCAGGGCCTTGGAACAAAAACACTTTCGGTACCTCATCAGGTTGGAAATGGCAAGCAGGTAATCAATCTTCATTATCCCTCGTTTCACCAACAGGGCCTAGTTAGCTATTTCATTCTCAACTTTTGAGGTTTGAATGTCATATATAACAATTTCATAGTATAATCTCCATAATCTATGTAAGATTTAGACAAAACCCGCATTTTGATCTTCCCTGTGAATTACTATAATGAATGAAACTGTATATATATTGAAATCATGCATATAGATATGTATATGAATTTGTAGGGCGTAGAGGTTGTGGCAGTGCACATGAAAGGATCAGGATCAGGTGGTTGGGAGGGTGGGAATCAAGTGTTGATGGAGTATGAGTTCTTTCCCTCAGCAGGAGCAGGGAAAGGTGGCGATGAGGTGGTGCAGCAGGAGGGAGGTTCATCGTCAGAAGCTTCTTCTGGATGGATGGCTGGATTTGATCATGCCTCAATCAATTGCATTGATCTTTCTCTGAAGCTCTCTTATTAGCTAGGTAGGTAGGGTAGGAAAGTGGGATACTGGATATATACATACACCTGCAGCAGCTTCTCATGTTTTTAGTTTTTGTCTTGAAACATTTCAGTGAAATGCGTCTTCTCCACACCACTAAAACACAGCCTTTTCTTTGCCTTTTTGGTTGTTAAACTACTTTCACTATCTCCACAATGGGCCAATACATTCTCTCTGAGTTTCTTGCCTCCACCCTTCTCTCTCTCTCTCTCTCTCTCTCTCTCTCTCTCTCTCCCGCTCTTGATCTGATCATCATCATCATGCTTTTTCTTTAATTAATATTTGCCTCACTCTAGTTTAGTTGTACCTGGTAAGTGCTGAAACACAAACTTATGTCTGAAAAGTTTCTGTAAGGGGTTATAAATGGTAATGGTAGTAGTAAGTAGTTAGCGTTAGGACAGGGAGAGACAGGCAGAGGCAGCTGGACTACGTATATTGGCAAAGCTGTACATACAATGTGGACTGTAAGCAGTATAAGTTTGTTTTGCGCAGACGACTCTCTCTGCGCAAATTAAACCAATAAAGCTAGCTAGCTAGCTGTGCCTAATGCTTGCAGACACTAACCAAGCTCTGCTTGCCCAACTTATTCTGATTTGCAGCTTTCGAGCTGAGAAAACTAAGTAGTGATGGGTTTTTACTTTTTATGGGAGGAGAACTTCAAGAGGTGAATATGTTGTTCGGGTTGTTTATATAGAGGCAGAGTGGACGTGGTTTTAGTGACCAACAGAATAGGAAAGGAACCCTGTTTTAGAGTGCGCGGTCTAAAAAATGCCTGGTGGCGGTGAATTTAGACAAAGGGGCGGGGACCATAAGATAGATACAGATATTATGTAATGTTAAATATAAATAAAAATGTAATGATGTTAGACGCCCAATTCCAAACTATGAGCACAACCTTATCTCTTATTTAGTTTCTTGTTTTAGAAAAAATAATATACATATTTTTTTTAATATAGAAAAATATAATATATATATATATATTCAAAGCATAATGCGCATTATGAAATTATAAATTCAAAAATGATAATTTTAGTATCATAATTTAAAATCTTTTGCAATAATGATATCGTAATTTAAAAAATAGGGTGGAAAAATACTATAATAATAAAATATCTACACTTTTAGTACTACTATTAGAAATTTAACCAAAAGGTGACAAGCACTTCACATGGTTGTTAAATCAAGTACCTTCATATAAGTAGCAGAAAAAGAAAAAAAAAATATATATATATTTAATATTTTATAATTAATTATGCAATATATAATCAAAATAATAAAATTTAATATGATTTACACTCGTGTATATAATTTTCTTCATGCAATTTGAGATTTTATTTTTTTTAAATCGTATTCTTTATTCTTATTATTTTATTTTTCTATTTGGACCCGTATATTTTGATGCCACTTAAGAATTGTTAATATAATTGAAAAAACCAAAATTCTAAAAATTTAAATTTTGGTTAAATTTCTAAAATTACAATATGGTAATGTTTTGCTCTTAAATAATTTTTCATTCTTCTATCTATTTTAGTTATCACAATAGATGCATAGCTATATATTATAACACTTTTCGGTCTTTAATAAAGCTCATTTTTCGATAAAGAATTAATTTCAAGAAGTGATGATACTCTAAAAAAATATAATTCACCTTTATCTCCATCAAACACTCTAATGAAGACTTAAAACACAAAAAATAATGAATAATGAACTAAAAAGAGTAGGGAACTTTTAGAGTTTCTTATATTATTTTTCTTATTTAAGAAATAGTATGTTAGTTTTCAACTTATACACACTTGAAACTTAATGTCCAAAAGACAACAAAACATAAATAACGCTGAAAATAATTAAATTAATACATTAACTACGACTAAAAGATTCTTTAAATATAAGAAAATATCATACTTTGCTGTGCTCCATATGGCCAATGCCACCTTAAACTGTTTTTATAGTCTGCATCATTACTTAGCAATTTTCTACAAGGGATTTTCGGACTATAATGAAGAAAGTTTCGACCATCAGTCGTTGTTTTCATCGACGCCCCCTTCCTCTGCCTCTTCCATTACATCGGACTCAGTTCGGGATCCGAAAGAATTAAGGGGCCTGCTTCTCTTGATTCGAGACCGACAAGAACAAACAATAGGCACACGAAAAGGGTTGATAGCAAATGTAGTTACACAATTGCTGCAGGAATGTTCCTTCTCCTGGTTTGTCTAGTAGCTTTGGTTTTCTGGGGGAAGGTTATTGCATTTTAACATGGCTGTTTTTTGCTCCGAGCTGCGGGTCTCAAGACGGTGGCTGGCCGGTAAACGGAAACGTTGTTGAGCCGGAGGAGTACAAGAAAAGGGTGATCATGGAAGGGTTCTTGCAGAGGAATCGTCCTAAGGTACTAGAGAGGGAAGATTCGGAAAGAAAATAAAGTAATTTTTGTTGAGTAGCGCAGGCAAGGTTTTTGGCGTGTGTTTGTACTAGGAGGACTGTTCCCTCTCATTTCCTTCTTAACTGTTTTTTTATTCTTTTGCGTAGTTTTTGGCAGAAGAATGAATCTCGAGATTTTGACAGGAAATAAATCCCTTGTGAGTGGAAAATGGATTGCTTCCCATGTTGTAAGTGTGGATAGGTGCAAGATAGAAGCATAGTTGCAATAGAAGTACTTATCGGATCTAATGTTTATTATACGTGTATGTAGATATTGGAACTCAACGCTCGCAACCAAAAGGCAAAGGCTTCTAAGTCATTTCACACGCAGTGATGTTGTCTGTATGTTAGTTGATAATACCTGTTTATCATTCAAAGCTTTCCGATGGTTGTCTCCGGACTTATATGTTTCATTATCTTACGATTTATTTAAAAATCAAGCATCGAATATTAGTTTATAGTTTGATCAAGTAGTACAATCACAAAAATGGTGCTTATGCTATCATGGTTGTAGTAGGATCAGATGCCAAACCTGATATATATATGTTATATTTTAGCTCAAATAGCTAATGGGGAAAAGATACAGCGGGACGTATTACCATGTTATGTTTGTATTATGAATCATTATCTTGTGGTTATACCTAGAAGTACTGATTTGACATGAAGACTGTGGAAAGTATATATGTCCTCTAATTGAAGTCTTACACCCTTGCTGAAGGAATAGGAGGACGTGATATAAGAATAAAGATAATGCAAAAGTAATTGCATTTTAGATTTGAGGTAAATTTTCTATTTTTCTGCCACAGAAAGGGAAATGCAGGAAGCTAATTAACAATTGTTTAAAATCATAAAACATGGCTAAGCGAAGATTGATGTTGGAATATTGAAATGGTGATACATGGCTGGAAGGAGAGTTTTGAGAACTCAGTCCATTGCTCAAGTAGTCATGCATTTGCCAAAGGATGCAGCTGAGTTAGGAGTTTGATAATATGCATAAGTGGATCCTTCATCTTGCCTGAGAGCCTGGCATTCTAAAAAATGGGTTCAAACTTGTATGTAGAAACCCTTCTGAGCATGTGTGTGTGTGTGGATATAATATTCTTTTTGGAAATCCACACTTCATTGTCCAGACAGCAACCACCACTATATATGCCCATGACTCCTAGGATATTGAATGCACATGCCCTGGACATATTAAACTACAGTGATACTATTTCAATTTTTTTGGATAGCCAGCTGAAGCTCCTTGAGTTTTCATAATATTTTTTGCACGATCATCTTCGTACTAACGTGAATCAATGGTCATCTACTTGGTGATGATATTCTGTGTTTGATATATATAGTTTCAGGGTGTAAGATTTCAACTGGCTGTCAGAAACTTGTCTGACTTAGAATGAGGAAGTTATCATGCAATAGTTGCTGGAAATGGTGTCATGGAGCATGTCCAACATATGTCTAATTAACCTATCAAGGATAATCTTGTCTTTAACATCTTACGAATAGACATTATGGTTAAGCTAAATATACGAGGACAGTCATGTAGTTTGAAGATGTTGTCTTAATTTACTTTCTGATTTCCATGTCTTTCCCTTATCTCCAATTTAAGGAATTATCGACTCTTTTCCTTTTCCTTTTTTGTTGAGTATGTAGAAAAATATTAGTGTCAGCTAAGGTTAATAAAGAAAAGTAGAATGTGGGAGAGCAAGAATGGGAGGTTGAGGACCACATAGAGCAGACACATCCTGACACTATATATCTTGATCTGGGCTTAGGGCTTTGTTATTTACTGTCTCAAGGTACAAACACAAGGAACAGGTGACAGGGGCTTTGTTTCTTTTTCATGGAATGGGGTGTTTGAAAAGTGTACCTTTGAATTACAGTACAGGCACACATTTGATATGGTATGCCACCATATAGACGATTCAGATTTATGCTCAAAGTTGGTTCGCATCCACACCTAAAATCTTACATTGAAGTTCAATGTACACTGTCTGCAACTCAGATGGGCTTTTGCAGTGCTGTACAATCTGCATGCCAAATACTGTAATCACACTCTCTGACTGTGTGTGAGAGAGTATGTATTGGTTGGAAAGAGGAGAGAGATGGATGCAGATATGAATCTCAACTAAGATTTTCGAGAAGAAGTGAGATTTGGCTAGTTTGCCAGGAGTAGTTAGGCTTGTATAAAAGTTGCATAAAGCCACAACTAACAGTTACTCTATATCCCATCATCCTTATGCCAAATCCTCTCACCCCAAGGGACAAATCAATGCCAACCCCTTATTCAAACACACTATTAAAAATCTAGACATCCTAATAAAGTATGTCAGCAGCTTTAATTTCCATACATATATATATATGTATGTCTTTGATTCTTGCTTCCCCCCTACAGTTAAACTCTCTACACTACACTATCATTAAGTATAGTGTTGGTCATCAGTTATTTTCATGGGCATCAATGAAGTAATCTAACATCTACGTCCCAACTTATCCAGAAGCAACGATGTCCAAACGTATAGGTATTGTGGGAAGAACCTGAGCAGCATGCATTAGGGGTCATAATGTCATGAATTCTTGATGTTGATATTCAGGTTCTAGACTTCATCATAACTCTCCAAATCCTACCCTTTTATAATATCATGAAATCTTTATGTTGATGTTCAGGTTCTAGACTTCATCATAACTCTCCAAATCCTACCCTTTTGGGACAAAAACTCCTCCACCACTTCATGTTTCACAACACTAATTCGATTTACCTTTTCCAGAACCAATTATTATTATTATAAGTTTATTACTGTTTATCTTCTTTTATTAGTTAATGTATCATGAAGTACTTGTGTGTATATAGTCAGATGAATATGATACAATTTTTTTTTTTAAAAAAAAGAATCAGTATATGATAAAAGCGGATATAATGATTAACATGAGTGCAAGTGGTGGATGAATATAATAGTATATTGACGGTTAAGAGATAATTTGGATAATTTGAAATAAATAAGTACATTTATTGATATAACTATTTAAATATATAATTATTATTTTAAAAATTAGCGTGTGGTATCAACAGACCATCGCCTGTAAGTAAATTGTCTGGATAAAGAGCAGTGATCTTCATTTCATTTGATTCCAAGTGTATAATACGTAAATTATCAATCGACTATCTTAAACATGGTAGTATCAGAACAAAAATTTATATTATTTAGATCAAAATAAAATAATGTTTGTAAGTATATATGTTACATCCACACGCTCCACGTTCTAAGACTTGTTTGGTGAAATTCAAGCATATACAGATTATAATGAAATATTACAACGAGCTTCTCTGATAATCAGCATAATTGTGAATATTCCTTTATTGCTTAGAAAATTAAAAATACCCATAATGTTAATTTGATGGAATTATATAATTCTTGGATTGAGATTTGAAATTGTCAACTTTGTCCTTGTTGTATATATATATTTTTTCTTTTTTTAGTTAAATTTTATAAAAATATTTGGACGAAGTGGATGAAAAATTTTAAAAGTTTATAAAAAAAACTATCCACTGGGTCCAAGAAAAATTTTAAAAGTTTTTAAAATATAAGTAAAATTATATTTCACAACCATAAAGGGGCTTTTGGCAACTAATTATACAGAACGAATGAAAATTTAATGAAAACTAACATATTGAGCTAGTTGTTAGATGATCATTAAAATCAAGAGATATTGAACCCGATTTTAGGAGTAATTATGCATGAAACAGTGTATTGTCGCTCATAAGATTGGCAAAAATCTCAATTTAAGAGTCTATACTCAGGTTTAGAAACACGCTTTAAGGCATCACATTAGTACTCAAACTAAGCAATTTTTTGCACTTATTTTCTGATCCACAATGGTGAGAAGCTAGAAAAAAAAATGATAACTTAACATGGAAAATTAATTGGCAAAATAAAAGGCATGTGAGGATTATTTATTATTTTTTACATACGACTCGATAAAGTAATTAATATTTTAAATATAAAATATTCAATTAAACATATCAAAATAATTTTAAACTAAATAATGACAAAATTGTAATATTTTGTCCTGTAAATAACAATTTGAGGATATTTCTGATCGAGAATTCATAAATTGATTGAAAATTGCATGTGTAGTGCATGTAAGGTGCTATGTAATCAAATTGCCGATTCTTTTTAATTACAAGACCGCAAATTGCCAAAGTTGATTTGAATAACAGTCAAAATTGTAGTCCCCCTATATTTAAAAGATTAAAATTATAATTTTTTCATAAATAATTGATACACATGAAAGAAAAAAATAGATAATAAACTATTATACATAAATTAAACATGCACCCATATTGATAAGATTCTTATATACTGACCACTTCTTATGTGTAATATCTGAATGATAAGGGGAAAAGCATACGACATCTTATTTAGATCATTTATTTTCAATCCTGCAATAAAACACCATGAATTAAGTGTAATTATTTGAAAACATGCATGATTCACAAATTAAAATGTGTTCAATTTTGAAAAAAAATTTCAAACCAAATGTTCATATTGCACAAATTAACAGCAACATTGATTTTCATGTCCTCAAGATTCGGAAATATGACATGTCTTGAGGAGACAATCCAAAAGTTCAGACATAAGATTTTTTTTTGTATTCGAATTTTTGGGTGTATAAGTGTGTTGGATGTATGAGTGTAAAAAAAAAAGTTGGGGAAAATATGGCAAGAAAGAAAGAAAAGTAGTTATAGTCCAAATTGAACAAAACAAACATTCCACATTAATATTTTGTTAGCTCCCACACAACATGATGTTAATGTTGTGGAAGAATAGAGTATTAATCTTAGGACATGTGCATTTTTCTTTGTTTTTTGGCATATGGTATTGGAAAAGCAAACAGTACTGAAGAGCAGGTGAAGTCAGACTTTGGGATCTAATTTCCAGTTATAGAACTATATATATATATATATAGAGAGAGTAATCGATTAGCAAAATCTCATAATATATATATATATATATATATATGTGAGCAGATGTGGACGGAAAGGCCACCAAAAAATCTCACTCTATCTCATTGCTTTTTTATATGCTGCTTTTAATGTTTGCACCCCCTATTTATTACACCCAAATCATTAATATTTTTCCAATTATTTGCTTTTTCTTTTCCTAATCAAATCGGATTTATTTAGAGTGTGTTTTTACATATTTGACTTCTATCTACTCTACGTTTATAGACCTCACGTTATTTCGATGTGATTGATCGACATGGATTGTTATTATACATATTCTAAGAATTAATTTAGTATGTGTGTATTTATGATTTTTACGTACCTATTTTAGTTGTCTTGAATGATCGAACTGAATTTAAATCTCAAATTCGTTATACATTTGGAGTTGTCAAATTTTAGAATATTAAAAGAATTGATAAAAAGAAAATATTTTGATAGCTTTGTAAATAAATATATATGTGAAGAAAATATGTCAATCAATTGTTTGCAAATCTATCTTTGCATGTTTAGTTTTGAAATGAATTTGTAATATTTAAAACTATTTATGGTTTATATGTAAGAGACTCATTGCCACGTCATACATACAGTGTGTAAGTAGAATGATCATGTTTATACCATGTCTCATGTATGGTATGGGGAGCATATATGTATATATATGTATATGTGTGTGTGTGGACGTAGATGTCTTTCTATTTTTCATTACCAAAATGGACCCACCCTTGGCCCACATAACAATATTCTCTGTTGATGTTCGTTTATTTAAAAAATATTATAAGTTATAAAATAAATATGTTAAATGATTATTTTATCTAAAAATTTAATTTATTAAAAAAATATTTGATATTTTAGCATGTTTCTTTTGTTATTCTTTGATGTCATGTTAAACAATTATTTCATGGAAAAATTTCGGCTGTAAAAATAAGAAATTTAATATATAAAAAAAATGCAGCCTCTCATATATAATATTCTAAAAAAATTATGTTTGGATTCTTTTAAAAATGAAATGGTGGAGTTATATTCTACAGAATCGGAGTCGTTGGAAAAGGGAAAACTGGAAAAGGCTTTCTACGCTGCTAAAGACAAATGCAGAAAAGTGTGGCAGTAGTAAAAAGTGGAGTGCTCACATCAACCCTTTCTGTACGGACACACCCAAAAACCTTCATGAAAACCCCCCCACATTTTGCATTTCTCAGCTGTACTTCTACTTCTGGTTCCTACCTTTTTTCTTTATTTCTCTCTCTCTACATCTCCCTCCCTCTGTCTCTCTCTCTCTATAACCTGTTTCACATAGCCACTGTTCCATTAATTCAAAGCCCACTCTACCTACAACAATGCCTACTTCTCTCCTCATGGCGGCCAATGACCATCAACCCACAAACCCACCGCCCCCCCAAGATCACGATCACGATCACCACCCAGTACGCCGTAGTTCTGGGAGGAGGAAGCCCAGGGGCTGCGACGGATCATCTGCCGGGTCGTCGCAGAAGAAGAAACAACCGCAGAGAGGGATGGGAGTTGAGAAGCTTGAGCGGTTGAGGATGCAAGAAAGATGGAAGAAAATGACTGAAATCAACACGAAAAACCAGGGTTTTACTGCACCCTCATTTCCTGATCCTGCTTTGATCAATGCTTCTTCTGTTCCTGTTCAGCTTTCCAAGTTGGGTGGCTTTGCGGCTCCGGGTGTCCCCCAAATGGGTTTGAGTCAGAACCAGAGTTATCTGGGTTTTCATGGGCAGATGGGTGTTGGTGGGTTGGCTTCTGATCAGCCTCATTATCAAACGGATCTGTTTGGAATTGGGTGTTTGAATAATTCGGGTTTTGTTGGTAAGAATGTGAGTGGGATCTCTAAAGAGCTCTCTTCCACCCCAAATGCTGTCAACTGCTACTCAGAACACTGTAATGCTTGCCACAAGGTCAACCTAGTTCATGCAATTACTTAAAGTTTTTTTCAAAAGTAAACCTTAAAATTTGTAGTAAAACATATCTATGCATTCTTATATTTGCAGAAAAAGAAAGTAAATGGTGCGAACTGGGGCGGCGGTAGAGCTGTGAGATCAGACATGTACACGCAAATGTGCAACGTTGGAGACTGCGGATTCTTGGGGTTAAACGTAGGAGACAATCAGAACATCATCAACCAAGAAAATCATCAGGGCCTTGGAACAAAAACACCGTCGGTACCTCATCAGGTTGGAAATGGCAAGCAGGTAATCAATCTTCATTATCCCTCGTTTCACTCAACAGATACCTAGTTAGCTATTTCATTCTCAACTTTTGAGGTTTGAATGTCATAAATAACAATTTCATAGTATAATCTCCATAATCTATGTACGATTCAGACAAAACCCGCATTTTGATTTTCCCTGTGAATTACTATAATGAATGGAACTGTATATATATATTGAAATCATGCATATAGATATGTATATGAATTTGTAGGGCGTAGAGGTTGTGGCAGTGCACATGAAAGGATCAGGATCAGGTGGTTGGGAGGGTGGGAATCAAGTGTTGATGGAGTATGAGTTCTTTCCCTCAGCAGGAGCAGGGAAAGGTGGCGATGAGGTGGTGCAGCAGGAGGGAGGTTCATCGTCAGAAGCTTCTTCTGGATGGATGGCTGGATTTGATCATGCCTCAATCAATTGCATTGATCTGTCTCTGAAGCTCTCTTATTAGCTAGGTAGGTAGGGTAGGAAAGTGGGATACTGGATATATACATACACCTGCAGCAGCTTCTCATGTTTTTAGTTTTTGTCTTGAAACATTTCAGTGAAATGCGTCTTCTCCACACCACTAAAACACAGCCTTTTCTTTGCCTTTTTGGTTGTTAAACTACTTTCACTATCTCCACAATGGGCCAATACATTCTCTCTGAGTTTCTTGCCTCCACCCTTCTCTCTCTCTCTGTCTCTCTCTCTCCCGCTCTTGACCTGATCATCATCATCATGCTTTTTCTTTAATTAATATTTGCCTCACTCTAGTTTAGTTGTACCTGGTAAGTGCTGAAACACAAACTTATGTCTGAGAAGTTTCTGTAAGTGGTATAAATGGTAATGGTAGTAGCAAGTAGTTAGCGTTAGGACAGGGAGAGACAGGCAGAGGCAGCTGGACTATATATGTTGGCAAGTTATACATACAATGTGGTCTGTAATCAGTATAAATTTTGATGGCGGTATTACCCTTACTTATGCAAAAAGACAGAAAAGTCCCTCCTTTTAGGGGTAGAAAAGCCTAAAAGTTGGTGGGATCTGCGTACCAACACCCGGGTCGGGTCTTCAAAACCCCAACCTGCTCCAAAACCCGAAAAACTACTCGGTTGGAAGACTTGATGCTCCACCATGCAATTAAAAGCAAGGAAGAGTTCAGATGGAAACACGTGGCCTAGTTCATATGTACACTTGAATATTATAAATACTTTAGATATGAGTGATTTTAAAGTAATTTGTATTTATTGATTTCAATTATAAACTTTCAAATCACATATTTCTATCTCGATTTGAACTAATTTAAGTGTTGGAGGGTATTCGTACGTACTTTCATTCTCAAGACCTATTAACAATTTGAGGTGAATACATGGCTAATCTAGACCAGTCAAGGGAGATCGCTTCTTCGATTTGGTTCAAATTTGTTTTATGCAGATGACTTCTCAGTGCAAAACCAATAAGCTAAGCTAGCTGAGTATTGAACAAAGCTTTTTAATTAGCTAGGGTGATTGATGGCTAGACCACCAATTCTTGATTGCCTATATATATAATATTTCAGGCATCCTCTCTCCACCGCTTAATTGATTAACTATACATATTAAATCTCCATTTTCGTTTAATTATGTATATACATATATATATATATATATAAATATATATATATTCAGCCACAACAAAATGAATTCATGACCAATCAAATTAACGTTATTATGAAGATGAAAAAGGGATATATATCAAATTCTTGGATGAAAGTAAGATCGATGCAATTAATTTGTTGTAGATTGAGAGTTTTTTTCTCTTTTTTTTTAAAAAAAAATTAGCGCCTAAATTTATGGAAGATGTTATGTAGTTATAGATTTGGTAATTTCTTAGAGGGCTTTGGTATGTATTTTTTTTGTAAAAACAGTATGAGAAATCTGAATTGGAGCACATTTTGTTTAGCAAAAGACTAATTAAGCTAAAAAAAGCAAATGCACATAATCATATATTTAAATGTAAATAAGATAACACTATAATTAATAGTTGAGGGCATTGTGTCGGGTACAAAAAGCGTGAACGGCAGGATTCGAACCTGCGCGGGCAGAGCCCACATGATTTCTAGTCATGCCCGATAACCACTCCGGCACGTCCACCTTTGATTAGTTGTCGGCCCATTCCAAAAACTGATCGACGCGTTCAAAACTCCGACGACGCAAATACGTTATGTAGACGTAGTTGCCAAGTAAACCTAACCCACTGGCCACTGGCTATGCATTAGCATTATGAATCAATTCGTAGCATATTCCAAAATTCCCCCAATCTTTTTACTAAATTGCATTTCTTACCAGTCCTACCTCTTTCACCGATTTTAAGCCCCCCTCCCCCCCTACCCCTACATTTACTCTACACAACATCAGTCAATCTTCCTACCAAAGTCAACTATTCAAAACCCTACCACCGAAATGCAGCACCCATCACCGGACTCCGACCTGCCTCCCCTCGCCGCCATCAAGGTCCGCTCCTCCTCCCCTCGCTTCCCTCCGCCAACCACCCCACTTTCTACTGAAACTCCCACCGCCAACGCCCAGCGCAAGATCGGCATCGCGGTCGATCTAAGTGACGAATCGGCTTTCGCCGTCAAGTGGTCCGTCCGTCACTACCTCCGCCCCGGAGACGCTGTTATTTTGCTCCACGTTCGCCCCACTTCCGTCCTCTATGGTGCTGACTGGGGCTCCGTCGACCTCTCCATCGTCGACGCCGAGAATGAGGAGTCTCAGCAAAAGCTGGAAGATGATTTCGACACCTTCACCACTACGAAGGCGTCCGATCTGGCGCAGCCGCTTGTGGATGCGCAAATCCCCTTCAAAATCCACATCGTGAAGGATCATGATATGAAGGAGCGGCTTTGTTTGGAGGTTGAGAGGCTTGGATTGAGTGCTGTGATCATGGGGAGCAGGGGATTTGGCGCCACAAAGAGAGGGAGCGACGGGAGGCTTGGCAGTGTTAGCGATTACTGCGTGAGGCATTGTGTCTGTCCTGTTGTTGTCGTGAGATATCCTGATGAGAAGGACAGCGCTGGAGGTACTGGAGAGCCTGTGGTGTCAGTGGCATCTGCTGCAGAGGATGAGGACGAGCCTGAGTATCATGATGCATCTGACGATAGAAAAGGTTTGTGCCTTTTTCTAATTGTTCAATGGCAATGTTGTTTTATTTGCTTGTGTCGCATTTCTTCTTTCCTAGTCTAATGTTTTTTGTGTGCATGTGCTGTTGGTAGCACTAATGATATGTAGATTGTAAATTTTAATGCTGTGAACTATGAACAACTGGTACTTAAGATTATCCGGGACGGTGCGGGCCTTAAGGATAAACCCGCCCTATATGGAGAAGTGACAAGTTTAATGCTCGTTTGAGCGATGAATAGTGTATGTAAGGGTTAGAAGGTTCTTAGGGTACTTGACTAAAACTTCATGGATTTTGTACTGCAAAAGTTAGATTCTGCTGTTGCTCTTTATCCGGATAGTAATCGCCCCAAAAGAATCTGAAAATTAATTTTTGCTTCCATTGTCTTCAATTTGTTTGTTTGTCTTGGTTACTGGTACTTAAGATTATCCGGGACGGTGCGAGCCTTAAGGATAAACCCGCCCTATATGGAGAAGTGACAAGTTTAATGCTGGTTTGAGCGATGTATAGTGTATGTAAGGGTTAGAAGGTTCTTAGGGTACTTGACTAAAACTTCATGGATTTTGTACTGGAAAAGTTAGATTCTGCTGTTGCTCTTTATCCGGATAGTAATCGCCCCAAAAGAATCTGAAAATTAATTTTTGCTTCCATTGTCTTCAATTTGTTTGTTTGTCTTGGTTACTGGTACTTAAGATTATCCGGGACGGTGCGAGCCTTAAGGATAAACCCGCCCTATATGGAGAAGTGACAAGTTTAATGCTGGTTTGAGCGATGTATAGTGTATGTAAGGGTTAGAAGGTTCTTAGGGTACTTGACTAAAACTTCATGGATTTTGTACTGCAAAAGTTAGATTCTGCTGTTGCTCTTTATCCGGATAGTAATCGCCCCAAAAGAATCTGAAAATTAATTTTTGCTTCCATTGTCTTCAATTTGTTTGTTTGTCTTGCTTGAACCAGTAAGCTAAATCTTATCGGTGTTGTCTAATAATATTCTTTTCTGTTAGTGTTTCTTATTTGTTCTTATGTCCATGGATGGCATGATCGAAAGTTAAAATATGGCCATCTCTCATTATTAGGTTATTCAGTTTTAGTTCCTAGCTCAATTTTGTAATGATTAGACCCCTTATTAAAAGGCTGAATTTGCAGTTTTCCGAGTTTCATAAGATCTTTTGTGAAAGTATTTTTACTTCTGGTTGCACGTTGTATTTTACCGACCCCATTAAGATTTTGTGTATATATGTGGTAGAGTTGATTTTGTGCATATATGTGGTCCAGCATAATGTATCTCCACTCCAGCAATGGAGCTATTGATGTTTCCGCTCTTGTTGGTGTTAAGTGTCTTGTCTTCCCATTAATAATTATCAACATTTATATGCTAAGTAGGATGGATAGTTTGATATAGTGTGGTAAAATAACTTGTTGAAATTGCTCTCTTATTAACTAGTTACTGCACCACTTAGGAGCTCATTGCCATCTAATACACCCCCTTTTTCTTAAAACTTGATAAGTTTCAAGATCAAGTTTGACTTGTTTAACTACTGCATCATGATTGTGTAAATGTTGTTTTTCTAGAAAAAGCTATTGCTTGTGCTTTGAACTCATGGTAATGAGTCTCACCTTTTGTATGCGATGAATCAATTCAAGTACCCCTGGTTATAGTTTGTAGGAGTGCAGAACTTGTATCTGGGGTGAAGGAAGCGAACTCCCAATTTTCACTATAGGAGCAAGAATTGAGTTTTATATGGTGGCTGATGGCCTGAGGACGCTGCATGTCTCAGCCAGACAATGGGACATGGGGAAAGGAAGAATGAAAGTTTTGGAGAAGGAAGTAACAATTACTATATCATATTTAACCAATTACTGTATCAATTTTATGGTTTAACACCTGCTGATCAGATCTGTTTGGTGTTGATACTCTGATGATGACTGGAAGAGACATTGTGGGTGCTCCTTATCCTTTTGAGACAGGGTTTCGCATCTTTTTGTTGGGCCAGCTACCTCTCCCTTATGTACATAACTAAAATATTCATTAAGCAGGTCTATTTGGAGATAGTGGATTAAGTTGTTATTTGTTTGATGAGATCAATAGAACCTTTGAACTGAAGTGGGAAAGAAATAACATAATTGAGGCTCCCAAAGGAAAAGTGATGGTTGGTTCTTAGTCTTGTTTAAATAAGATGACAGGTTTATTAAAAAACAATAGAACATCTGGCTTTGTTTAGATTATGGGTTTAGGTACACATGAATTCATTATTCATTTCCCAGCCATGTTCCATATGTCATCCATGAAATCATCAATCACTTCTAACACCTACCTGAAAAATAAACATGGCTTCATTTGATAAACACATGCTGAAATCTCCCTGTGATTTGAATTGGCAAGACTTTTGATGCTGAGCTGAAAAAGAGAGAAGGTAACTTGGAGCTAAATTATCATGACTTACGACTTTTTTATTATTTCTCTATGCCCTGTTTGTTATGTTCTTTTGAATAATCTCAAACTAAACCCCTGCTTTGTGAGTGTTACTAAAAGTTGTCTGTCTGACAGATTCCTAATTAAGACTCGGCTCCATGGATCCATGATTCCATTTCATGCTGCAGGTGTGTAATTTCTGTTTTGTTAAGTTTTCCCTGTCTATATTTTCTCTGTCTTTTCTCTTAATATTCTGTTTCAATTTATCTAGTCCCCAGTTGGAGCTGCAACACAGCATGCCGCTTCCTTTGAGCTTGTTGCTTTTGTTATCAACTTCTGATGTTTGTTTTATGCTATCTATTTGCAGCATGTAGAAGGCATGGTCTACAAGCAATACTTCATTTGCGAGAATTACTCAGATACTTGCTATGTGGAATATAATGTCATGTATATCGGACTGATGGTACTTTTATTCCATATTATGTGCTTTTGTAATGTAACATTGTTACTTGTATCTTAGATGAGTTTTTAGGTGCTGAGTTGAGCATTACTTGTCATATTCCCTCTGCAGCATCTATATGCCTGAGAATAGTTCTAGAGTATCCTTGCTCTAGTTAACTAATGAGTTAGGCATGCTTGACTTGAATAAGTACTTTTGTTCATATAACATGGCAGTGGGGCGTGTTCCTTTCTCAATGAGTTGCGATGCCAACGGTTAGTGTTTTGTTATGTTATGACCTGTCTATTCTTTAGTGTTTATTCCAATTCCAATTACTATAATCAACTTAATCTTGATTGGGTAATGATAAGAGCTAGTGGTAAGAAAAAGTAATGGGCGGTATGTGGATCGATGTTAATCCCCAAGAATCTCAAGTCATAAGTTCATCAACATAACAACTTTTTCGTCAACGGTTAGGCATGACTGGACTCTCAAGTTTTCTTAATTTACGCCGAGTTGTATGGTATCTTGAGAATGATCTGACGTTAATGATTAGATGCCATTTGAAAATTCAAACCATATCACGACGCATCATCTCAGTAATGTGTCTGAGGATGGTGACTTGCGGGCTACATTTATGCGGGCTATAGCTGTTTGAAAATTGAATTGAATCTAGACTATCTAGTTGAAGCAGGCAAGATTAGACGAATTTGTTGGTAATTTATGTTATCACGAAGTACGAGTTCTCTTTTGACGAAACTGGGTTTTCCACAGCATTGATACTACAAAAGTTAGTTTTCTCTTTTTTCTTTTTTTCAGGGGATAAGATTTATCCTGTCATTCAAATACTCGTCGGTGAAAAACATCAAAAAAAAAAAAAAAAAAAAGTCATTCAGATGAAACAAATAATTGAGCATCAAGGTAAACAAATGCTTACATTTGTGAGATTAAAATTCATAATTTTTTTTTTATTCTGAAATTATAATATTATCATTGAAGTTCATTCAGCTTATGAAAAAGGAAAACTTATTAACCGGGTACTAAACTAATCCAACTTCAACACTAGAATACGTGTGTTTATGAAACACAAGATTAATGTGTCTTTAACTTATTTTTATGTATGGGACAGAAACAACTTAATTCGTTTTTAACTTATAAAAACACAACATCCCAAACATACCAATTTTTGTTTTTTAAAAAAAAGAACAGTTACATATATTTCTATATTTTTCTCCATCTCTATCTCCCAGAACAACTCAGAAATAAAAGCAAACAAGACAAACATGATGGTTAAAATCATTGGAGGCGGTAGAAATGAACAAGAGTGATGAAGGGCAATGGAAGAAGCAACTGATCGCATGGTTGGAGAATTGTGTCGACATTTATTAGTCCTCACTCTTATCCGTGAACAGGATTCAGATTCAGAGAACTTCGCCGAAACTTCAAACCATGATGAGCAGTGCAACTGCAGGTGCTATTAGCCACAAGTTTTTAGTCTGCGAAACAGCGTTGGTTTTTGGCCTATGGTCCCCATCCCACCCTTCTCCACCTCACATACTCTTTTCCCCATCACCACAAAAACAACCACTTTCACCTCCCACCTATCCAAATTCTCTCTACAAACCTCATTTACGCTACAAATTCCCATCATTTAACTCATTCCATGCACCTTCCTCCTCCTCCTCATTTTCCTTTTTCTAGTCAAAAAAATGTGTATCCAAATAATAGGTTGTGTTTTTCGTTTACATTGGATGGAGGTGTTGAATGTTGATCAATATTTGTCACCAATTTGAACGTTGATGGTAATGGCTGTATCCATGTAAACAGTTACATCTTCTAACTTATGTTTGATAGTGACGGGGTGCTTGGCATAATTGACGTCTTAGGACATACATCTGGCCTTTTCAATTGAACGATTTTATGTTGAAAAAATATTTTACTAGAAAATAAAGACCATATACTTTTTCTAACTAAACAAGCCAACTTACCACCTGACACGAAATGGGATCGTATATAAACTCCTCCTTTAATCTAAACAAATTCAATACTCAAACCAAAGCCACACATACACATACACACGAAAAAAGAAAAAATCATAGTGGTATCACCTTAGAATGAGCGACAAGTGCCACAACCATTACAAAGTGAGGAGGACGTATCCGAATTAGGTAGTGGGAGAAGCAGCCACGCCTAGGCGCAGGCCATGGTTATGGGCAGCAATTGTTGGTGGGGACTGCTTCTTGGGACATCCCCATCCCCATCCCCATCCCAATCCACATCTCACTTGTCATTGCTAAAGTCTTAGTTTTGCTCAACCTGCTTTCTTTCACGTTTCATTGAATGTATCACCACACAACACTCTCCACAAACCAAGTGGTGAACTCAGAGTCAGAGGCACACCACTTTATTCCGTTTTGGGCCAATTCCATGCAAGTAGCAAAAAAGCCGTCATGTTTTCCAGCGCTGGATGCACCTTCTGCGCTGCACACACTTATTCTCTTCTATTCTTATTGAATTGTGTGTCTCAAGTCACAAGTGTAAAATAAATCATAATCACTTCTTAAATCAAATTCACTTGTAACTTAACTTCAATACATCAAATTTGTATTTTGTAAAATTTTAATGGATTCAATTTCAAATTCAGGGAAATGTTCTACTTTATTTAATATATAGAAATTATGCGTATAAAGATTATTTTATGTATTTTATTTGAATATCCTTTTTTTCATATATATATTTAGAGTGCATATATAAAATGAAATAGAGACGTAACAGTAAGATTAAAAATAGAAAATTCAATCCACTGGGGAAAGCAAGAGCTAGCAATCAAAGGCTAAAGACTACTTCGTATGATGATATGAAATCAATACATGATAGTACTAAAGAAACATCCAAATCCACCAAAACTTAACCATACAGACAGAAAACTTCAAATAGAAAAAGAAAAAGGAAATAATAATTGGTTGGTGACTGATAGGAGCAGAAGAGAACAACTAATAAATTAACAGTATAGTTTGGTAATTCTGGTTAGGAATATGAGTATGGGGAACAATTCCAACAACCACGAGATGATGTTGAGGGGTTCAAGAATCAGTCTCTGGTGAGTTTGCAAAGGCCTAATATCATTGCTGATGCGTCTCCCTCTTCTGTTACAATTTCTTGCTGGAATCTTCGCAGTTTCTCCACTATGGTGGCGGTGCCTGATGACGGCGCTGCCTGCTCCGACAGAATCAATGCACTATCACTGCTCCTCCTCCTCATTTTCGATGGTCTAAACAAGCTCAGTGAAGAACTATAGTTCTCGTGTGATTCTTGAAAACTCAATTCAGATGAACCCAGTACCGTGTCCAGATTCTGTGATGAACAGCATCCATCCTCATCCTACACGTAAATCGCCAAGAAACAAATCAATCCCAATTCACGGAAAATCAACTTGAAATTCAAACAGGGTTCATCAGTTAGAGTATTTAGAACACAAGAAAAAGCAAAGACAGAGCAAAATATTACCTCAGACTCAAACGGGTTGTCGCGGGTTCTCTTCGAGGACGAAAAGGAAACATTCTCCTCCTCGCTGCTGGAAGAACTAGCCGTGGTGGCGGGCGGCGGCGAATTAGAACTGGAAGCCGACCACGGCACCACTTGGTTCTCTCCATCCTCCTCCTCCTCCTCCTCATCTTCATCACTATAATCATCGCTGTCACTGTAATACTCCCCATCATCACTCTCACTCTCCTGAGAATCGAATTCATCTCCATTCTCACGCATAGTGCTGGAAGCCCCTCGATTCTCCCCATCCTCAGCACAAGCCTGGCAGATAGAGACAGTTGGGCCGAGCTTCAACCCGGCAGCCTTCCAGGGCGTGGGCAAGTAGCAGACATGGCAGAGGAGGTTCCGGGAGTGTTTAGCCACAAGAAAATTGGCGGCATGGACCTTCTCGTCGCAGTCCCAGCAAAGGCTAGCCTGATCGGACTCGCAGAACATTCTTGCAGGGTTGCTGCAGAGCTCACACCCCTTCTTAGACATTGAATCGATCAAATTTCTCTCACACTTGAACAGGTTTCCAATCTCAGTTGGGGGATGGGTGAATGTATGGATATTTGCTTCTGGGCGTCGGGGGGTGTCTGACTCTTATAAATAAAGAGGAGGTGCAAGTTGTAGCCACTTATAGAAGCAACCTTACTTGTCTCTTCCAAACCCAAGAAACCGCCCCCACATATTCTTGCTTTTAACTTTATTTTATCTAATCTCTTTCCAAACTTTTTATTTAAAATAAATTTAGTTTTTCAAATTAATTATAATAATTACAAATATATATTTATTTTATATAATTAGTTTTTTTTATGAATAATATATTAATTACATCCTAATCATTAGAGAACATCTCAATCGCAAAAGAACCAAAAGAAAAGGGGGGAAGAAAAAAGGAAGGGAACAATTACTTTTGAGGAGAAAAGAAAGAATAATTGATGTAAAGAAGATATGGGGATGGGCCAGGTAGGATACCAAATCAATCAAAGATATACAAAATATTTAGGAGCCATTTGATTCATCGCCTCAGAATCTGGGTGCAATGACATGGCCACACACCGTCCCATAATATGATTCTTGAGTGAGAAAGGATGAGAGAGAAAGAGATAAAGATCAAGATCAAGATCAAGAACGAGAGAGAGATAGAGAGAGTTTTAGGTTACTTTTTAAGTATGTGGATAGGAATTGTGAGAGGTTTGGAAGGTTCCCTGTATAGAGACTTGGGTGAGGAATGAGGTATGAGTTGAGGGATGGGAGGTGCATCTTCTTACACGACCTCTATCTACGTATTGTAATGTTTTAGTACACCAAGTCCCGATGCTGATGACGTCTACCCTAATGGGCTGTGGATCCCCACCCCCTACCCAATCGGAATAGGATAATATCTATGTATTATAATAATATAAAATTTCACCTAGGATTTTAGTTAAAACTGCCAATTTGTGGTCTTGTCTGATGCTACATCCCTGTTTGTGGGTTAACACCAAATACCAAAGAATTCAACCAAAACAACTATTATGTTGTAGCATCAAATTTGGAAAAATATTTTGTTTTAGTTGAGTTTCAGTACGTACAAATTCACCCTACTAACTTTCAGATTAGATTCTATTTATAATAGTAATATTTCAAAAGTTTGTTTAGAGAAAGTTATAAAGAAATTTATTAAATTTCTTATATTTATAATAGAAATACATATGAAAAAATTCATTTATTTACTGAAGAACTAATTTGTTGACTCAATAAACACATAAATAGCATTTTTCTAAAAACAGTATTGTGTTGATTCGAATTTAATATTCATAGTGCACTTACCATTAATTATCGTACTCTGTGAGAGGTGTATCTTTATTACTAAAATAAATCTAAATTCAAAACTAATAATATCACTTTGCGATTACTATAAATACATAATTATTTCTCAACAGTCGATAAAAGAAGTATTTAGATTTAATAATAATTAAAGTAATTAGGAGGATAATTTTGTTAAAAGTAGTTGTCGGGAATGTTATGTCTGGAAAAGGGAATGACTAATATCTTATCTTGCGAGAAAAGAATTCCTATGAAAATAAGTATTTTTAAAAATAAATTACACAAATTATATATACAGGAAAGGATTCTCATTTTGAGATGGGTTGATCTCCGGGCTATTAACTTCAGTTGGGTTGGGTTGATTTCTTGGTTGGGCCTTTTAAGATGGTAAGGCCCAGTCCAGCACATGAGGAATTGGGGACTTTTCTTCTCAGAAAGACTGAAACTTAATACCAACGAGGAATCATAAATCTCATCAATAGTCAATACATGTTGGCAGCTTCGAATTTTGTGTATATATATATATATATTTTGTGTGGATATAGTCGTAACTACTGTATCTCTAGGACAACATCCATGCATTTTAGGTGTTTGGGAAATGTATGGCGAAGGGATGAATTACACAAGTTGTGCTCGGTAATGTTCGAGCCCGATCCGATCCCCATATAGTAAGAAATACTCTGTTAAAAGACTACAGGATGGGTCTTTGTCGTGATCAAGTCTTGCTCGGTTGGGACTTGGCTGAACAGGCGAGCTGTGGTGACGAATGGAAAAACATGAATGAGCCATTCATTGGGTGAATATGAGGTGAGAAAGATTCTGCAACATAACATGTTTCCTATCTGCCCTCCAACAATGTTACTGTGACTTCATTTGCTGCATTTATTGTGGTTGAGTCATCAGCAATAAACGTCTCTCTTTCCGTATAAAATCCGGGCTGATTGGCAGGGGAAATACACCTTGGTTGCGCAGCATCAGAACCACCAGAGACATGCTAGGCCTGTCTTCGGGTTTCTTTTGCACACATAAAAGCCCAACATGGATTCATCTTAGTACTTCTGATAAGTCAACTGAGTCTCCAAGAGAAGAATCAAAATTCCACTGATCTTTCCTCTTTATCAAGTATCCATGCCTCGAGGTTACATCATTCAAACGTTCCATGCATTGGACCAGGAATGTCGTGAATCTGGCAGTTTGGTTACTTCAGGAATACATCACCTTGACAACTCAAGTTTGTCCTTCCAATGCACCCATCTGACTGATCTGTAATGTGACAAAATGCCATTAGTACCATAAATCTTGCAACTACCACAATTATCTCGTAACCATTCCATGGTCCAATTCTCAACCTGGCAGCTTTATTTCGTCTCCCGACAGTTTGTGGATATCCAGCATCCAAGTGAAATGTGAAGTCTCTGGAGTTGGATCCTCATAGGTTTTCCATGATGAGAGGAATGTATCTATCCCTGTAATATAGTTCCATCCGAACTTCATACCTGGTAAAATATATCAGTTGGAAATTCAAAACTGTGCCAAAGGAAATTTTCGGGTCTATCATCATTTGCATCTTTGACGGAAAAATCTCCAGAATCCAACAATTGCGCAACTGAAGTCGCATGAACCTTGATGTATTGGATGACCACCTGACGTCAGTGGTGCCGTTCTGCCGAACCAAGATTCCTGACTCTCTGACCCTTAAGACACCGGATTTACTGCAAGTAGGGCTTCTCTGTTGGCAACCCAGACAACTGTCTTAACTGTTATATTTCTGTACGACATGCCAACAAAATGACTCTGTGAAATTTCCGGGGCTGAAACATCCCAGTTCAAATGCTCTACCACCTGAAACTATGGTCTCAGCATGTACAATATTCTGAGTTGCATTTATGAGGTGACTAGTGCCGGTACCATTTGATTGATCAGGGAGGCCAGGAGAAGTAATGTGAAAGCTCTTCTTGATTTGTTCATGGATGCAGTTTTCATGTGCTCTCTCTTTTGACCTATCTAGTTGTTTGGAGACATGGACTAGTAATTAGCATACCTATTTAGTTTTTGATTATATATCGTTCATCTTTGTGGAACTTTCAGTAGGAAAGGAAGTCTGTAAACTTCTTATGAGGATTTATGTTCTCAAGCATGAATTGTAGTCAGTTATCTTCTCGATACATAGACCGTGGAACATAGTTGTTTTCAAGAAGAGAAATTAAGCCAACAAAAAGGATTAGAACTGCTGTTTGTCAACCCGTTGCCTGCTCGATTTTGTCTAGGTATTATTTTTGTCATGGAATTGCATGAACTCTAGTTTGATTTCTGGCTCTTTTTTCTTCCGCTAATCATGAGTGTCTTTTTCTCATGTGAAGGTCGAACCGGTGTTCGGTGGAAAAAGCTTTGGGACTTGAGCCACTATGTGCCTGCACATATATATAAGTTTTAGTTGTGAATCTGCATGAAATATCAGCAGCACCCACGAGTTTCATTCACCATTTGAGAGAGTATGGATCCGTGTTGACGATGGAAATATTTTTGCATCTTATGAAAGGTGCTCTATACCTAAAATCAACTTACAAATAATCCTTCTGACATATCAATTACTACAACTGAGGCTCTACCGAAGTGGTTGATGCCCGATTCTTCTCTCCCCCGTTGATTCATGTTTGTGTAGCACAAGCACAAGAACCGGTTTTGTGTACATGTTCCCTGTTTTATTTCAAAGAATTTACATAATAACAGGGAAAAATGCCTGATGAGTCTTGTTTGCGTCCAATCTCGGCATGAACAGGTCTGCACTGTGTGCCAGCTTCCAGTAACCCAACTAGCTAAAGGATGAAAAAGATGGGGAGAGGGGGAAGAGGAACATATTTAGAACATAGATATGAGGAGTGTGACAATAAAGGAAGGAAACATGCTATCTGCCTTCTGGCATTGTAATGGTGAGTTCATTTGTTGAAGTTGTTGTGGTAGTTGAACTTTGTGCAATAACTTCTCTTTCCAAGAAGAATCCGGGCTGATTGGCAGGAGGAAGTACACCTTCATTGCCCAACATCAGAACCACCGAAGACATGCTAGGCCTGTCGTCTGGTTTCTTTTGCACGCATAATAAGCCAACATGGATTGATCTCAGCACTTCAGGTAAGCAAAACGATTTACCTAGAGAAGCATCAACCAGTTCCAGTGACCTTTCCTCTTTATAAAGTGTCCATGCCTGTAGAGATTATGTAACACTAAGGGACTCTTTTTTCTCCAGAGAAAAAGAATCACATCTATGATGGACTTGTTGCTAAATAACCCTATGACGGAAGACTCACATGTCCAAGAAGGTTGAGATGGTAATCACTGTCTGAAAATCCTCTGTTTCTCTTCCCACTCACAATTTCCAGCACTAGGACTCCGAAGCTAAATACATCTGATTTTACTGAGAACAGGCCATCCACTGCATATTCTGGAGACATATATCCACTGCAACAAAGTTTAGGCCAGAGTCAACGGAAGTCAATTGAATATATCAACTGAGTTATTGAAAATCTTACTATGTTCCAACAACTCGACGTGTTTTAGCTGAAGTCTCATTGCCTCCAAAACTTCTAGCTGTTCCGAAGTCTGATATCTTTGGGTTCATATCAGAATCTAGCAATATGTTGCTAGCTTTGAGGTCTCGGTGGATAATTCTTAGCCGGGAATCTTGATGAAGGTACAAAAGTCCCCGAGCAATACCATTTATAATATGGAAGCGCTTTGGCCAATCAAGCAACACATTTCTCTTTCGATCTGCCAAAATTTTCTGACTAGTTAGTTTTGGCATATTGCATGCTCGAACATCATAAATATTACAATATCTACATGGAGCTGTGCATGTGCCTGACTCATCATTTAAGACATCATGATGCATTGATGTTAGTGCAATATATTTTTAGTCTGATTCTACCAGATGTAAGATGCCCACCGAATAAGATCACGTCGAGGCTTTTGTGAGGCATATACTCATAGATCAACATATTTTCTTCTCCTTGAATACAGCATCCTAGGAGCCTGACAAGATTTCGATGCTGAAGTTTGGCAATAAAGATTACTTCATTCTTGAATTCATCAATTCCTTGTGTGGATGTGCTTGATAAGCGTTTCACAGCAATTTCTTGTCCGTCTTCCAGGGCCCCCTGAGGTCACCACAAGTTGTGAAAGGTACCATTAAAATCCATCTGGTGAACTTTTTTAAGTAGAGACATACATTTTTATGAACTAATGGAAGAGATGGTGTCAATTGTCACGGGCCTGACCACCAATACAACCCTCTCAATTTGTCCAGTGCCATGTCCTCTTTATATGATTATGAGATTAATATACTGTTAAAAACAATTGACTTCACTTGGGGTAAATTATTGTGTCCACCCCCGCCCTAGCTCGGCTACCCAACCCAATCCACCACCTTGACTTCGAAAAGAAACACTCATCCTTGGATCAATGTGAGACACCATCATAACATGTCTATTATAATATCATCTTATTCTCATTCAAATTTAATTGTTTACAATCCACTTAATTGCTACCTGAGTGCATGACAAAACAAATCATCCTCCTCGAAGGCGAATGTGGGGCTTAGTCAAAACAAAAGGTTAAGTTTTGGAATAATGTTTTACCTTGTAAACAGGCCCAAATCCACCTTCCCCAAGCTTGTTATCATCTGAAAAGTAATTAGTAGCTTTTAAGATAGCAGAATAACTGAACGAGGGTAGCTCTGAGTGTTCTTCATTACTTCCTCTGTACCTCCCTGAAACATGAAAAAGGATAGGAGTGAAAAAAATCTATTGCCAATTAGAAACTAAGAAAAGCATACAATTCTTTCTTTTGTCTCGATAATCAACTTTTTAGTCTGCTATTCAAATGCCACCTTTTCTTATCTTGGACTCACTCCTCCTCTTCCAAATATAAAGAAAGAGGCACAGGACTAGAAGAACCATAACTATCACCGACGTCAAACTCCCAATAAGTACTTCTGGTTTCTTCCCTTCAGAGTCTGCAACATTTGCAGTCCATCAAAGAGGATTATGCTATAGCTAATGCTGTGAAAGAAAGCTTTTCATATATAAACCATCATTTGTGACTATGAAGGATCACTCGGTAAAATAAATTTTAAATTTTTGGGAAGCTGCATAACTTAAAAACGCAATGATTTGTATCTTTGGCCTGAACTTTTACCTATCTCAGAAGCAGCCATTCTGATGTAAATCTCTTGTCCATCTTGCGATAGTTCTCTTATGTCGATCAAGTCTTCAAACCAAAGAAGGCATCCACTTGACTTGCTCAAGTCCAACAGTGTGTAGGCCGTACAAGAGCAATTCCTTAAGCATTCTGCTCTGCATTCTTCTAGTGTCAGGCTTTCGTTGTGCCGGGTATGTCTTGCATCTGGCAATTTGATTCCAGAATACTTAAAAAATACATCTCCTTGACAACTCAAGTTTGTCTTTCGGATGCATCCACTTGACCAATCTGCTCTGACCCAACTTTCTGGATCTTTTGGCACAAACTTGTCCAGGCATTCACATGATGGAGAATTTGCTATATTGCAGCTACCATATGCGCCACATAACTTGTAATTATCACAATTATCTGCTGGTACATTCAGGTAAATCACCCATTCTTGGGTTCGATCAACCCAAGTCCAGCGCTGGGCTACACCACTTTGGCTCAACGTAAACCTCGAAATAACTGATCTATCAATGGTTTCTTCCCTGTAGTTTACTTCATTTTCATTCATCACCATTATCAACTTGTATGTGGGATCTTCTATCGCGTTGGTTGTCCCACTGAAGCGAAGACCAGTCCACGGTCCAATTCTAATGTGTTCCACTTTATTCTTTGTCATGAATATTTGTGGATATCCAGTAGTATCCATGAAATATGCATAGTCTCCTGGAGCTGGATCTTCATTGGTCTTCCACGAGGAGAGGTACGTGTTTATACCTGTCACAAAGTTCCATCCAAATCCCATACCTGGTAAAAATGTGTCAGTTGGATAATCAAAGCTTTGCCACAGGAAATTCTCCGGGTTATTATCGGCTGCATTTCTGACGACAAGGTTCCCGGAATCTAACAGCTGTGCAACTGGATTTTGCACGGACCTCGATGTATTAGATGACCATATTGTTGCATTGGTGTCATTGAGCAGAGCCAGAATTCCTGGCTCCATAACTTTTAAAACACCTGATTCATTCGGGAGTGGAACTTCTCTGTTGGCAACCCAGACTACTGTCCTGACTGTTATTTTCTTGAACCATATGCCTACATACCTATTCCTGGAATTTCCAGGGCTGAAAAATCCCAACTCAAACATCCCACCAGATGAAACCATCGTGTCGCCATCTCTAATTATGTGAGTGGTGTTTATTGTATCTATTGCACCAGAACTGATGATTGGGATTATCAGAGAGCAAGCAAGAAGTAAGAAGCCCTTCGGTGAGGTATTCATTGGTGCAGTTTTCAACCTTAATTTTCTCTCTTGTTTCTCTGATATGGTATGGATTATTGTATATAGTACATGGCTGTGTTGTCAACTAATATATTGTCTTGGAAATATCACTCTTGGCTGGTAGCCACAGAATTGAACTTGTTGGATTTTGGTACTAGATCATCCAGCTTTATGGCAGCTATGACTGGCAGGAAGTGGCTTTTCCATGAGACGTTCAACAGGAATTTAAATTTTTTCATTAAGTTTTAAAATAAGAAATCTATCCAGAGGTTTCAACTGGGAAAAGATTGTCAGAAACGGCGGCTTCATGCCAGCCTCCGCCTCCACGATTGACGTATAAAAGTGCTGTCGCTGTTGTGCATGGTAAGGTTAAGACATTTGATGCAAAGTATGGAAGAAATATCATTCGTTGCTAATGCTGCTACACTACTTAATAATCCTTTCTTTGTCTCTATAAAGACCAAAACTCAAAGAAAAATCAAAGGAAAGGGTTAGTTATAGTGGTTTTTCAATTTCATTTGTTTTTGCAATTATATAACTTTTTTTTGGGGGGGTGCAGGAGAAATCAATAATTTATTCATTATTGGCAGGAGATTTGCTTGTAATTTGTCAAATTCAAGAAAATGCATTGTAACATAATCAATTCTCGCAGATTTTTAATGTCATCACTCTTTTATTTTATTCATAATTTTGTCATTGTTCATGATAAACTAACTTATGCATAAATTTAGGTTAATTGTTCCATAGTGCAATGCGCTGCTGCACTAAGAAATTTACATAGAAATATTAAAAGAGAGGTACACCAAAGTGTTAAAGACCACTCAGAAACTGAAGTTGATGAAGGAAATTTTTTTTTCTTTGAATTATTTCAGAATTATCTAACTTGTGTTATCAATACTAGTGGTTTCGATTTCATTTGAGGCAGCATTTCGTGAAATTTGCAGTTTCACCAATTTATAATCTGAAAAACTTTGTGTTTGATTTATGGTGCCACAGAGTTGGACCTAGTCTTATACTACATTATTTTTACGAAGTTTGTATGAGTTAGGTAATGTATCCATCCCAAACCCCTCAATACATATATCACATCGAACTTGTGCGGCTTATAAGTTACAAGTCTTCTTTTCCTGATAAGGCGCATCTTTAAGGACAAATACGTAAGTCTATGATCAAAGTGGAAAATAGCCTCCTACAATAAGATGTCAGAGGGTGTTCTTAAATAGCCGTTAATTTAGAAGGATATTTGTAATTTTTCAAGGAGAGAGTATTTATAATTATAAAAATTTCAGGAGAGTTCAAGTAATTTTATCCTGAAAAATAAGTTCGGAAGAGTGAAGATACTTGCGTTGGTTATGGTATAAATAAAAATAGTTGAACCGTGATGAGAATCTACCTAGCATCTAATAGCGTGATGGTAACATTATTTGATGAGCTTGCTTTGGTGCTGGTTGTACTTTCAGCAGCAAAAACATCTCTTTCCGTGAAAAAACCAGGCTGTTTGGGTTGCGGCAGAGTTCCTTCACTGCCCAGCATCAGAACCACTGAAGACATGCTTGGCCTGTCTTCTGGGCTTTGTTGGACACACAATAGAGCCACATGAATTGATCGTACTACTTCAGAGAAGGTAAAGGAGCCTACTAGATTCACGTCGACCAGATCCATGGACCGTCTTTCTTTGTGTTGCATCCATGCCTGAACACATCAAGTCATTAGAACTCTATCCATTTTATTCTCTCAAAATGTTCCAAATATTTTCACGTATAATATAGGCAGGTAGCAGCAAGACTGTATGCTTACATGTCCAAGAAGGTTGTGTTGGTGATCCTTGTGACGAAATCCTCTGTTTTTCTGGCCACTCACTATTTCTAGCACTAAAACGCCAAAGCTATATACATCCGATTTTACTGAGAACAAGCCGTCTATAGCGTATTCTGGTGACATATAACCACTGCATGAGGGTTAAAGCCAATGAAATTGCATCAGCCTACACATGGTTAGAAGCAGTTAAATTCAATCTGGGAGATGTGGGGTTTTGGAGATTCTTACTATGTTCCAACTACTCGCATTGTGTTGGCTTCAGTCTCATTCCCTGCAAAACTTCTGGCCATGCCAAAGTCCGATATCTTAGGGTTCATGTCAGCATCCAACAATATGTTACTAGCTTTGAGGTCCCTATGGATAATCCTCAGCAGAGAATCTTGATGGAGATACAAGAGTCCCCTAGCAATACCATTGATAATATGGAAGCGCTTAGGCCAATCGAGCTGCTTACTTTTTCTTTTATCTGTTAAAGTTTTTTGTTTGGTCAGTGTCTGTGCTCCAGTGGTCAATCGTTTGTGGCATTATGCATTCAACTGTATTTGTGTTTAGAAATCCTCACCAAATAGGATCAAGTCCAGGCTTCCGTTAGGCATGTACTCATAAATCAGCATCTTTTCCTCTCCTTGAATGCAGCATCCTAAAAGCCTAACAAGATTCCGATGTTGAAGGTTGGCGATACAGATGACTTCATTCTTGAACTCATCAAGTCCTTGCAGGGAAGTTCTTGACAGCCGTTTAACAGCAATTTCCTTTCCGTCTTCCAGCATTCCCTAAGATTTCAAGACAACTCCATGTGATCTAAGGTGCTGAACTTGAAGCGATTGAGGTAGCTTAGCAAAATTTGTCTTCTGTGTTAGAATGACACATGCAGTTCAATTTATTACTTTCTACTGTACATCACAAAGAAAGCAAGCAAAAATTTTTACCCTGTAAACAGGTCCAAATCCGCCTTCCCCAAGCTTGTAGCTGGTTGCAAAACTATTGGTTGCTCTAGTTATTGCCAATAAGTCAAATGTAGGTAGCTCTAAGTCTTCCTCTTGACCTTCTCGATGCCCTTGTGCAACACAAGAACCATGGATAACGCAATAAAATTTAGAACTTCCTAAGTACAAACACCTGCTGAAAGTAACACTACTTAATTTTTTCTTCAGCAATCAGTTTAAAATACCACAATCTCCTTACCTTGTTTTCGCATGTTTTCGTAATTCTTCTTCATCTTCCAAATAAACAATATCAGGCTCAGACCAAGCAGACTAATCCCTGCCAATGATGTCAAAACTGCAATAAGTGTTTTTCTTTTCTCCCCGTTCGAATCTGCATCATTTGGAAGCCAAACCAAAAGTCAGTTCCTAAAATGCTGCAGTATACCTGTTAAGAACGAAATGTGACCACCATGTTGTATCTTGCTTATCCACATTACTCAAACTCTTGCTTATCCCCTATACTTCTAACTCTTAGAAGTCAGCAGTAGACATAACAGAAAGTTTCGGGTGGTTTTTCACTTTGCTTTCCTCTCTAGTCCACTTCTTGACAGTTTAGCAACTACTAACATATGATACGCGTATGTGTTCTATGGAGTACGAACACTTACCTACTTCAGAAGAAGCGACTCTAATGTAAAGATCTTGTCCTGCTCCATACACCACTTTGATGTCAACCAGGTCTCCGAACCAAAGCAAACATCCACTCCCCCCTCTTCTTATATCTAAGTTTGTGTAAGCGGTACAGTTGCAATCCTTTATGCATGCTACTCGGCATTCTTCCAGAGTCATACTCGTATTAAACCATGAATACTTTGTGTCAGGCAATTTAATGTCTGTATATTTCTGGAAGCCATCACTTCTGCAATCCAACGGTGCCCTTCGGACACACCCATCGGACCAGTCTGCTGCCATCCATTCGTCTGGATTTCTTGGAATAAATTTCGTTAAACATCCACATATTGGAGAATCATAGATATTGCAAGTCCCATATGCCCCACACTGTTTATAAGAATCACAATTATCTACTGGTGCTGTCAGGTGCATAATCCAACCTTGAGTTCGGTCAACCCAAGTCCAGCGCTGTGCGACACCGCTTTGGTTTACTGATAACCTTGAAAACACGGATTTGTTAAGGAGCTCGTAGTGATAGTAGGCCTCATTCTTATTAAAAACTAACTCAAATGTGTAAATTGAATTGTTTTTCAGGGAAGGCAGCCCACTGTACCCCACTCCATTCCAGGGTCCTGATCTAAACAGCTCAACAGAACGCCTGGTGAGAACTGCTTGAGGATATCCCGTAGGATCAAGGTGGTACGCATAATCTCCGGTCCCTGGATCTTCACTGCTTTTCCATGCCGTGATGTAAGTTTCGTAACCAGTTACAAAGTTCCGGCCTAACTTCATACCAGGTAAAAGTGTATCAGTTGGGTAATCAAAACTCTGCCACAGATACTTGTCTGAGTTATCATCATTTGCTTCTTTGACAACAAGATTTCCTGAGTCCAGCAATTGCGCAACTGGGGTTCGAGCAACTCCAGACGTATTGGACGACCATATCATGGAGTTACTGCCATTGAGAAGAGCCAAAATCCCTGGCTCAATGACCTTCAGTACTGCCCCGGATGTGTTTGTGAGAGGATTATCTCTGTTGGCAACCCAAACCACGGTGAAGGCAGTTACTTTCTTGTACCATATCCCTACGTATCGATTCTTGGAATTAGCCGGGCTGAAAAATCCCAGCTCGAAGCTTCCGTCTGAAGAGATCAATGTGTGCCCATCTGTAATCATGTGAGTTGTATTTATTACATCCATTGCGTTTGAAAATGTTGTGGTGATTAACAAAGACGTCAACACAAGGAGAAAGGTGAACTCTTCAATTTTTCTTCTCATTGTTCTCTTGTACAACGATCTACAGCTTTTCAGGGTTCAGTTTTGTTGGATTAATAAGACAACATGGGACTTATATTTGTGATGGTTAAAGCAAATACTTTCCAAGCGAGTCCTGTACTTAGATGAGCTTCAATAATTTGGGAAGCTTTTAGAATGTAGCGACGACCTTGACTCGACCTGTTGTCATTAACATTAAGAACGAACATGACAGCCTGATTTTGGCTCAAAATTTGGAAGAATTCTATGAGTTGAGGAAAAAGATAAGGGTACTAAGAAATTGTGGTGTAAATATTTCCACAACGACAGGCTCAAAAAACGGACAGGGTGTTGACGCTGTCGAATCCAGAAGCATTAAAACCTTCTGCATAACTATAAGAATTCGTCGTACAATTCCTTTGCATTTTTCATATTGTTTGGCTTTGGTCTATCTTTTTTTTTTTTTTTTTCCTTTTTCTATTTGATTTTATAATTATCGGTTTAATTGTTGTCCAGATAAACTAACATGCATGCACATTCTAGTTTAGCTTTGAGAATAAATTGAGACAAATTATACTCCTGCTGAAAACATTCGGGAGTGAAGGACTACATATCTACAAAGTTGGCCAAGACAGATAGAATAGTGATACACCGTCAGCTTGATCCGATCGGATTTTTTAGTGCATCTTTTATTCTGTTTCACAAATATACGATACCTGAATAAATATTACATCATTAATTTTATCTGAAAGAATATCTTATGTAAGTGATGGATATATGTAAAATGAGATAAAAAATACAATATAAATTATAATAAAAAATCCGATATGTAGCCTTCACAATTCTAAATGAATAATTGCTCCTTCTCTTCTTTCATGAATAGACAATGCAACTTACATTGATATATAAGAGGGCCCGATTATTGGCCCGAAGCACAGGCGGGCCCCTTAATAAAGCTGGGGAAGGGTCCCCTTGTTTCATAAGTTCAAAGATGGGCAGATGGACACCATTTGGAAAATTGTTTTGTTTGGTTTTGTTTTTGTCCTATCTACGATGTGGGTCAAAAATATATTCAATATTTGTCCTCATACATAAATATCATATCTTATTATTTTCTTTTATTTGGCATAAATATAATATATATACATACATATATATATATAAATATATAAAAAAGAGACACGATGTGATAAAAAATAATTACTTTTGTCATTTTACATAAATTTAATTAAATACAATACAAATTCATAGTAACAATAAATAAATAGGTTGAGCAAGAACTCCATTCTCTCTTCTTACCAATTGAGATTTGGATCTCATGAGTCTCCCACTCTGTAACAACTCAGATCCCCCAGTCTCCTCGTCCGACACAACTACCCCACCTTACCACCATCATGGAAGAACCTGATATTGTTGTCACCTACCTCATTAATAAAACCACCCAACTACAATTCCCAGAAGAAACCTCTCCCCCACTCAGTAAATCACAAATCACCAACCACTACCCCATTGTAGCAAAAATTCTATGTGAGAAAACCCTCAACAGTAATGCTGTTCAGTCTACTCTCTTAAAGGCATGGGGTATCCGTAGCATAACTTTACAATATTAAATATACAATATTTATATATATATATAGTGACTTTTGTTTCTTAACACATAACATTAAACATAATATTTTAATTATTTCTAAAAACAAATTCAAACATACACCAACACATGCTTATTTATTTTTATTTTTCATTCTCTATTTCCATATAACACAACAAAATACTTAGACAATAAATTCAAACAATCTGTATAAGTATTTGGAATTGTCAGTAACATCAAAAAGTATAGTGCAGATGTAAATATATATATATACAGTTGACTAAGATACCTCCCAAAATATTTTCTTACATGGTTGTACATATAAAATAGTATACAAAATGCATTCAAATTCGGATGGGGACAGCAAAGAAAAATATTAAGCTTGTGCAAAAAATACGTCACGTATTATATAACACTATCTAGCATCTAATAATGTAATAGTGTATTCGTTGGACGAGCTTACTGTATTCTTGCTGCTGCTTGTATTGTCAGCAGCACGAACATCTCTTTCTGCAAAAAAACCAGGCTGCTTGGGTGGAGGCAAAACACCTCCACTGCCCAGCATCAAAACCACTGAGGACATGCTTGGCCTATCTTCTGGACTTTGTTGAACGCACAATAGAGCCACATGAATGCATCGTACTACTTCAGAGAAGTAAAATGAGTCCACTAGATTTGTGTCCACCAGTTCCAAGGACCGACTTTCTCTGTGTAGTATCCATGCCTGCATACATCAATTCATTACAACTTCTCCCTTTTTTTATATGGTATAAATAACTTCAAGTGCCCACTATTCAGGCAGGTCTTGATATCTTACATGTCCGAGAAGGTTGTGGTGGTGATTTTTGTGATGGAATCCTCTGTTTTTCTGCCCACTCACGATTTCCAGCACTAAAACACCAAAGCTGTATACATCTGATTTGACGGAGAAGAAGCCGTCTACGGCATATTCTGGTGACATATACCCACTGCATGATGATTAAAGTGATGATATTGCATTAGCACACATGGTTGAAAGCAGTTGAATTGCATCTGAGAGATGTTAAATCTTGAGATTCTTACTATGTTCCAACTCGTTGTGTGTTGGCTTCAGTCTCATTCCCTCCAAAACTTCTGGCCATGCCGAAGTCTGATATCTTGGGATTCATATCAGTATCCAACAATATGTTACTAGCTTTGAGGTCCCTATGGATAATCCTTAGCCGAGAATCTTGATGAAGATACAAGAGTCCCCTAGCAATACCATTGATGATATGGAAGCGCTTAGGCCAATCGAGCTGTTTACTTTTTGTTTTATCTGTTAACATGTTTTTGCATGGTTAAAATTTGTCCTCCTCTAGTTTGATTCTTTGTTGCATTATAAACATTTCCAGCTCTATTTGTCTATAGGAAAACTCACCAAATAGGATCAAGTCCAGACTTCCATGGGGCATGTACTCGTAGATCAACATCTTCTCCGCTCCTTGAATGCAGCATCCTAGGAGCTTCACAAGATTTCGATGCTGAAGCTTGGCAATAAAGATGACTTCATTCTTGAACTCATCAAGTCCTTGTGTGGAAGTTCTTGACAGACGTTTAACAGCAATCTCCTTTCCATCTTCCAGCATCCCCTAAGAGTCAACCAAACTCCATATGATTAAGGGGCTGAACTTGAAGGGATACAGGATGCCATTTACCATAAACTTTTTTCTTCTGTGTTTTAACCTCACATACAATTCTATTTATTACTTTCTACTATATATCACAAAGAAAAAAGCAGTGTATGCATATTTACCCTATAAACAGGTCCAAATCCACCTTCCCCAAGCTTGTTGCTGATCGAGAAGTTATTGGTAGCTCTAGTAACTGTCAATAAATCAAACATAGGCAGCTCCAAGTCTTCCTTGTGACTTTCTTCGGGCCCTCCTCCTGCAACATGAGAATTACGTACTACGTAATACGATCGGGAAGTTCCAACTTACAAATACCTGCAGAATGTAATATTCGATCTCTGCTCTGTTTGTTATTTTTTCCCCAGCTATCAGCATAAAATGACACAATTTCTGTACCTTCATTTCTCAGGTTTTGATGATTCTTCTTCCTCTTCCAGATAAACAATATCAGGCTCAGGCCTAGTAGAACAATCCCTGCTGTTGATGTCAAAACCGCAATAAGTGTTTTTCGCTTCTTTGCCTTGGAATCTGCATCATTGCACGCCAAATCAAGCGGTTAGTTGTTGAAATGCTCTGGCATAGTCATTAAGAACCCAATGTCTCCACTGCATTGTATCCTGCTTATCGAACGAAAGAAAAATCTCTGATGACATCAATCAAAAACTCATGCTTATTCTCTATACTTCTACTTCTTGGAAGTCAACAAAGGAAAAAAATTACATTAACAACAAATCTAATATCAAATTCTAGTCTGAAAGTAGAAACTTCACCTAATTCAGAAGCAGCCATTCTGATGTAAATTATTTGTTCTTCTCCAGATAACAGTCTGATGTCAACCAAGTCTCCAATCCAAAGCAAGCATCCACTTCCTCCTCTCCTTATATCTAAATTTGAGTAAGCCATACAAGAACAGTTCCTCAAACACTCTGCTTCACATTCGTCAAGAGTGAAGCTTTCGTTGAACCAAGTAAACTGAGAATCAGGCATTTTAATACCGGAATATCGCAAAAAGACATCATCCTGACAATTCAAGGGAGTCCTTCGTAAGCACCCACCCGACCAATCAGATCCAACCCAAGCTTGTTCGTCTTTAGGCACAAATCTGTCCAAACAGCTACAAGCTGGAGAAGTTCCAGTACTGCAACTTCCATGTGCACCACATAATCCATAATTATCACATATATCTGTAGGTAAGTTATAATAAACGACCCATTCTTGGCTACGTTCCACCCATGTCAAGCGTTGTCCTGTGCCACTCGGACTCAAAGAGAACCTGGAAACGACTGACCTGTCAAGAGCATCTTCTCTGTAATATATCACTGAACTGTTCATGTATAATCCTGCTGTGAATGTGGGATTTTGTCGGACACTAGGCGTCCCGCTAAAACGCATGCCATTCCAGGGTCCAAGCCTGTGCAGCACAGAGTCACCCCTTTTTATGACCACTTGAGGATATCCCGTAATATCCAAGCGAAAGGTAAAATCTCCTCGAGCTGGATCATCATTACTCTTCCACGACGAAACGTAACGCTCAATGCCTGTAATGAAATTCCAGCCAAAATCCATGGCCTGTAAAAATGTATTAGTTGGATAATCAAAACTCTGCCAAAGATAATTCCCTGGCTGATCATCGTTTGCTTCTCGGATAACAAGATTCCCCGAGTCCAATAATTGAGCAACAGGATTCTGTGCGGCTCTCGTCACGTTAGATGACCATATGGTGGCGTTATTTTCGTCCTGGAGAACCAAATCGCCTGTCTGGATGAACGTTAAGGCCGCCGATGATGTGTTACTCAGTGGGAATTCTCTGTTGGCAACCCAAATCGGAGTCCTGAGAGTTACATTCTTATACCATATTCCCACGTACCGATTCGTGGAGTTGCCTGGACTGAAAAATCCCAGTTCAAAACTTCCGGCCGGGGAAACAATCGTATCACCATCTCTGATAACCTGAGTTGTATTTATAGTATCAGCTGCTCTGGAAATGGCCACGACGGACACCAAGTATGATACGAATATCAGAAAAGGGAACCCTTCAATCGAAATTTTCATGGTTCTATCTGGTGACGTTCCTACTTTTTGGATTCAGCCTTCTTTAAAGCAGAAAAGCTAAAATCTCAAGTTCCCACCGCAAGTTTTAACATGAAAAATGCTGCAAGTATTGTGTTACATTATTGGCACATTACTCCGACATCTGTTGAAATTAACTCATCTAGATAGGCTTAATCAAGAGTGTAAACACTCTGTATTGTGACTTGACCCTGTCCTGAATTCCAGTAAAACCACGGCGCCTGACAGGAAACTGATAGACTCAGTCTTTCTCGTGGAAATGTTGCAAAATCATGTTGTAAAAATTCGAGTCGAACATAAGAAGACTGGGTTGACAAAGAAGTAGAGAAATGTCAAAAATGAGAGATTTTGAACACTAATCAAACAGGTGGAGCCGTTCTCCTTATTTCCAGGCTCATTATGTCATAATCTGAAATTTGTCATCATGATTAGGTAATGCTCATCTTTTTTCCATTCTACGACGAGGAAAATTCTAATCTTGGGGCCAATAGCTTTGCTATTATTCGCACTTGCTCCACTCTTTCTCTTGTTATTTTATTGAATAAAAAATGTTGGAGATATAGACCTCGGAGTCGTCAATTTACAGCACAATTTCCATCATCCTAGATGAGATTGAATGATACTCTTTTTTTTTTTTTTTTATTGTTTCCATTTCCTCGTGGATATTTAAATTATTATCATGAATTAAAAATAGAATGCCAGATTTAAACTACTTAATCCTTCTGACTTTCGTATGCAAATTTTCAAAATTGATCCTATATATAAGGGGGTGGCAGCGGAGTTTAAGTAGACGTAGAGATGGAGACAGATGTGGGCCTTGACTTGGTAGTTGGGTTCCTTTCCAAAGCCCAAAAGTCAGTAACTGAGTTGATTTGGGCTATTTCACTTTCCCTTACAAAGCCCAAAGCTTTTCTGTTCCATGAATTTAGTTTTCTTTTTATTTTTTCCTATAATAAAAATAAAATTAGTTATTCTTATCCCTTCCTCTTACACAAGTGAGAGCAGCTTTATACTACCACCACTAGTTACTTGGCTATATATGTACAACTAAAATTTTCTCAATTATATTTATTTTTTCATCATCTTTTTTAAGTTAATTTTACATCAATAATTCTTTATTCACGTATGTTTAAGGTTAATTTTGTTTTATTATTTGAGATTATTATTTATTATTTATTCAATTTAATTAATATACTAAGATTTTAAATTATACTTGTAACAAATTAAATTTCGGCTCCTAAATACTATAAATGAGTTAATAGTAATTAAAAAATAGGGTTTAATGCAATTGACCTTCCTGTGATATTGCAGATTACTTCCCTGTGAAAATAAATAACAATTTATCCATTTATATAGGGAGGTAAATTACTTTATTTTAAAAAATATAAGGGATATATTTATTGTATTTTTAAAAATCTAGGGAATAAATTACTAATTTTTTTTTATAAATTGTAATTTGATCATTTACAATATTATAGGAGTTGTTTGCATTTTTTTGTTAAAAAAAATGTCAAAATCAATTTCAGACTATATATGAATAATTACATATTAAATTTTATTAAATCAAGTATTAAAAGAAATAATAGCTTATTAATACAAATGATTTCTTATTTGAAAATAATAAGAGTGGGGATGTTGAGGATAATCTGAATTTGAACTCAGAATCATCTTCTTTAAAAATATGAGAATGACGTCAGCTCAACCGTGATAGCTAAAATTGCAACACGGTTTTAACCTGCAGGGTGGTGCAGGTGCACCATCGTCTACTGTACACGCCCCCTTCCCTCAATCCGACGAAAGTTCGCAAGACTCTCCCTGGTTGGAACTGTTACACCCTTCCACCGCCCCCACTGCACAGAAATTCAGACGCAACTTCTTGTGCATTAAAAACCAAGACATCCGCCCAAGCAAAAAGCCATCTGACCTTTTCTTCTCTCTCTCTCTGTCTTACTGTCCCTTAGCTGTCAAGAAATGCGTTCCTTCTTCCCATGCTCATTGCTCCCCTCTCCTTCTCAGAAACCCCGTTTTCTGCCCACCTCTATATTAGCCTACCCCCCTTGCTCCCTCTAACCATGTCAAACAATCATTCTCTCTCCTTGTTGAAAAACACCATCTTTATTAGTAAACAAAAAATGGCGTCCAAGGATCAATGCGGTTTCCAAGATTACTTGCCCCTGATGGCGGAGAAGCTGGGCGGTGATGGTCTGATTGGGGAACTCTGTAATGGGTTTCAGCTGTTGATGGATTCTGATAAAGGCGTCATCACATTCGAGAGCCTGAAGAAGAACTCTGCTCTGTTGGGGCTACAGGATTTGTGCGATGAGGATCTTTATGGGATGCTGAGGGAGGGGGATTTCGACGGAGATGGGGCTCTCAACCAGATGGAATTTTGTGTGCTGATGTTCAGGTTGAGCCCGGAGTTGATGGAGCAGTCTCAGTTTTTGTTAGAGGAGGCTCTTCGACAGGAGGAGGGCTTTCAAGATTTATTTTTGTAATCATTTTTCCTTTTTGGAATGATTTGTAATCTAATTGTTTGGTAGGATGTGCTGCCGATTCTTGATTAATTCCCCGGAGATGATAAATTCAAATTATACAGAAATTGACGGAAGCCAATGAATTCGTTTCTTGGACCTTTTGGATAAGAATGATGTGTTATGCATATGTTTTCATTGACTTAAATTGGTCAACACACTCCACACCATTAATGTGGAAGTTCTAATATTCATTGGGTTTTACTTTCAGTATTAAATCTAACTTCTTGTTTTAGGATGAAACTAGCATAAATTCGTGCCATGCACCATTGTATATATATATATTTTCCTCTTCTTTCAGTCTTCTAAATGTTCAAATGTTTACTATAAATCAGAGACTAAGTTCACAGATTTTACAAACTTGGACTTCACCTTCCAACACTAGTTGGTATAAATTACATGCAAACAGTATAATTTAGGGTCAATTACAGTTTCCTTCTCAAGTTTAATATAATTATAAATATTTTTTATTATTTAAAACTTATAATATTTTTTAATTTTAATATTTGTCTAGTAATCAGCTCGTTTTGTTAGCATCTGCTAGCTTTCATTCTAATTTTTGTGGTAAGCCGACCATAATGTTATCTTGAATTATAAATTATAATTTTATATTTTTTTCTAAATTTTTTATGCCCTATGAATTATTTAATTTATCCACCATCAATTTTTTTATATTTTTCAATTTGAAAAAAATATTTATAATTATTTGAATAATAAAAAATTATTCGTAATTATATCAAATTTATAAAGGAGATAGCTAATTTACCCTATAATATGATCATGTTAGCACCTTACTTACCCCCTCATTTTGAAATACTGTCTTCACAATAATTAAACCCAGACTAGAAAAGAAGACCAAAACCAAACAATACCAAAAGTGCAAAGGAATTGTGCAATGAACTCCACATCTACAGTCATATAGATGGTGTCAATACAACAAAGACAAAAACTATTGTAAATACAGTGGGTTAAGTCAAAGTCGTTATTTGCACTCGAAAAACATTCCAAATTATTGAAACTTTTATCCACACGGTTTTTTATTGGTAGAATGAGTGAGGAGTTGGGGTATTTGAGTTTGAATGAAGACTGAGACCTTCATTACAACGAGGAAGGTGGAGGCAACTCATCATTAACCAGGGAAACTATTTACGTCAATGGAAGTCCCATATACTTTCTCCCACTTACAATCCACCAAAATTGAGACCTGGAAACCATGACACCATTTTCCAACGCAAAGGATGTGATAACTACAGCTGACTGATATGATTATTATAGATGGCCAGACATTGATTTCGTCAGTTGGAGTTGGGAGGCATATATACATACATATATGGCTACTACACAAAGAAAGACGTTCCTTGGAACCCATCCATCCGACACCAATCTAGTAGCTTATTTTTGCCAGTGAAGTATTGTGGACGTTGGTTCGTGTGGCTCTGCTGTGTGTGCAGAAGACAGGCCAAGCATGTCCTCAGTGGCTTTGGTGCTGAGAACTGAAGACGCTCTGCCTCAACCCAAACAGCCTCAACCTTTTTAGCAGAAACAAACGTTCTTGCCGCTGCAACTGCTGAATCTACAACCAGCAGTAGCAGAATGCAACAAGCTCATCCAATACGGCCCATATTGAAAACGATTAATAAAAGCTCGCTCAAACTCGATTTGTTAAATTTAACAAATTAAATTTAAACAAAAAAGAGCTTCATTCGATAAGTACAAAATTAATAAAATATAAAAATATTAAATTATCCAAACTCGACTTCTATTTTATTCATTAAAATTCGTATGAACTCGATTAAATCAATAATCAAACTACATAACTTTTTAAAGTTAGATCATAATAAATAAACTTGAACAATAATTTGCTAGACGTAACTCAAATAACTTACACTCATATGCCTGATGGAATGCACCATGACATTGTTAGATGCTAGATAGAATCATATTGCTCTTAGTATTTGAAATGCATTACTTTTTCAAATGAAATAAAATTTTAAATTAACAAATATATCTTCTTTGTGTATTAAATTTATAGAATAAAATTTGTTTGCATATTATATGATTATTAAATAACAAAATTATAACGTGGCACCATTTATAATTGCAGCAATAAAGAGTTACTATCTACGATTCTTTATTCAGATCATATCCTACATTTTTCTACATCAAAAATTATTTTTTGGTTATATTTCAATTTTAACCCTTACATATGACGCCTGCTGTGTTCAATATTAGATTACATTTATATTAAGTTGTTTTTTTTTTTTAACAAAAGTTAAAAATATATATATATATATCTGTTAATTTTTTATTAGGAGTTGAACTAATGCGTAATATTTATGAAAGTAATAATAAAATAGGTCAAGAAATAGCTAATTACTTTATTTTATTGACATTGTGTCCTTTATTATCATTTTATCAATACAAAAAATTTATTATGTCAGATATTAGAATATCTTAAAAAAATATAAAAACATTTTATACACTTCAATCTCTCATTTTAACCAAATATTTTAAAACCCTATTTCTAAACTATTTTTAAACTTTTAAAATATTTTATAAAAATAAAAAATTTATAAAATATTTTAAATAAATGGAGCCTAACATCCTCTGTAAATTATGAATAATTTCTGTTGTCTTTAGAATTTATGAAAAACAGGTTATAAGTGTGGAGCACTAAGGCATGTGTGCATATATCTTGTCGTACCTAAATTAGGGGTGGCAGGTGAGTTGAGCCGGCTCGACTTTGAGCTCGACTCGAGCTCGAGGTCGAGCTGGGTTTCTGTTGTTCACCAGCTCGCGAGCTGGTGAATATATATATATATATATATATGTTTATTTATTTTTTTATGAATTTTTTATATATTTAGTTTTATATTTTATATTTGATTAATTTTATAATATAAATTGACTATATATTATAATTATTAATCAATATCATACATGTTATTTTGGATAATAATAAATTATGGTACTTTTATTTATACATTTAATTTTTATACCAAAATAAATTTAATCAACAACTTAGTAAATTATAATATATTTTATAATTAAAATTATTATTTAATATGATATATAGAACTTTATGTTTTATTTCAATATATATTTGTATTACGTTAATATCTTTTAAATTGACAAGTAATTCACTTATAATTTTTTATTATTCATAAATTTATGTCAAAATTTAGTAATTTCTATGAATTAATCTTATCTAAAAATTATAATAATAATAATATATAATAATGATGATGATAATGATGATGATGATGGTTGAACAATTATAATTATTATTTTATTATATAAATAATGAGATTAAAAATTTTAATCAATAATTACGATATCTTAAAATATGGGCACCTGATTCATACAAAATTTAAACATATACAAGATTGTGCCCATTAGATCATATCAGACGGTATGATTTAAAATCACATGGCCTGATTGAACGATACACCGTATTGAATGATTATATTTATGTTTCGAGTACGATATCTCGATTCTCGACATCCGTATATCCAATAAGTATAAAATTTTACCAAACGTATTTTTTTTGTAAGTTTTATCATATCTAACGGTTTGATCTGAATTTTGATGGTACGATTAACCCATGTTGTTCAACAATATAAAATGATAGTTACATCAATGTTATACTAACATTTATAAATATATAAATTTTGCAGATTGTGAATATATATTAATTTCAACTATATCTACGTAAATTTTTATAATTCGATCTCATGATTTAAAATAATAATAATAATGATGATGATGATGGTTGAATAATTCTAATTATTATTTTATTATATATAATGAGATTAAAAAATTTAATGAATAATTAAGATATTTTAAAATTCGGGCACCTGATTCATACGAAATTTAAATAATAATAATGATGATGATGATAGTTGAATAATTCTAATTATTATTTTATTATATATAATGAGATTAAAAAGTTTAATGAATAATTGAGATATTTTAAAATTCGGGCACCTGACTCATACGAAATTTAAATATATACAAGACTGTGTATCAGACGATATGATTTAAAATCACATGGCTTGATTCAACGATACACCGTCTTGAATTATTACTCTTATATTTCGAATACGATATCTCGACATCCGTATATCCAATAAGTCTAAAACTTTATCAAATATATTTTTTTGTAACTTTTATCATATCTAACAATCTGATCTGAATTTTGATGTCTCGATTAACCTATATTGTTCAATAATATAAAATGATAGTTATATCAATGTTATACTAACATTTATAAATATATAAATGTTGCAGATTGTGAACATATATTAATTTCAACTATATCTATGTAAAAATTTTATGATTCGAGCTCATAATTTTAAATAATAATAATAATAATAATAATAATAATAATAATAATAATAATACAAAAAGTCAAAACCCCTCTTTCTCATTCTTTTCATCGTTTCTTCTTCCTTTTTCTCTCTCTCTCTCTCTCTCTCTCTCTTTCTACCTCCATTCTTTCACCTCTCTTATTTCTTCCCCAAACATCTTAGAACCCTAGCCCCCAAATTCACGGCAACAAGAAAGGCAAGTTGGCGACGAGCGCGGCGAAGAGTGCGGCGACGAGGTAATCTTTCTTTCTCTGTTGACACACGGTTGCTTAATTGACTGGTGCAAAATATCCTAAAAATCTTATCTTACAAACTAAAGTTATAGAAGTTTTACAAACTAAAAATATTTGGAATTGCTTTTGCCAATGTATCACCAACGAAAAGTCTGTTTTTGCTGTTCTATTGTTGCTTGTTGCTGTTCTGTTGTTGCTTGTTGCTGCTGTTTGTCGAGCTCGCGTTCGAGCTCGGCAGCTCGAGCTCGAGCTTGAAGTTACAGAGCCGAGCTCTGTATTGTGACTTGACCCTGTCCTGAATTCCAGTAAAACCACGGTGCCTGACAGGAAACTGATAGACTCAGTCTTTCTCGTGGAAATGTTGCAAAAATTCGAGTCGAACATAAGAAGACTGGGTTGACAAAGAAGTAGAGAAATGTAGAAAATGAGGGATTTTGAACACTAATCAAACAGGTGGAGCCGTTCTCCTTATTTCCAGGCTCATTATGTCATAATCTGAAATTTGTCATCATGATTAGGTAATGCTCATCTTTTTTCCATTCTACGACGAGGAAAATTCTAATCTTGGGGCCAATAGCTTTGCTATTATTCTCACTTGCTCCACTGTTTCTCTTGTTATTTTATTGAATAAAAATTGTTGGAGATATAGACCTCGGAGTCGTCAATTAATAGCACAAATTCCATCTAGATGAGATTGAATGATACTCTTTTTTTTTTTTTTATTGTTTCAATTTCCTCGTGGATATTTAAATTAATTATCATGAATTAAAAATAGAATGCCAGATTTAAACTACTTAATCCTTCTGACTTTCGTATGCAAAATTTCAAAATTGATCCTATATATAAGAGGGTGGCAGCTATAGTCCTGCAAGTAGGGAACAAAGCGGATTTTTCTGTTTATATATATATATAGAGAGAGAGAATAAAGCGGAGTTGAAGTAGATGTAGAGATGGAGAACAGATGTGGGCCTTGACTTGGTAGTTGGGTTCCTTATCAAAGCCCAAAAGTCAGTAACTGGGTTGATTTGGGCTATTTCACTTTCCCTTACCAAGCCCAAAGCTTTTCTGTTCCATGAATTTAGTTTCCTTTTTTTTTTTTTCCCCTATAATAAAAATAAAATTAGTTATTCTTATCCCTTCCTCTTACACAAGTGAGAGCAGCTTTATACTACCACCACTAGTTACTTGGCTATATATGTACAACTAAAATTTTCTCAATTATATTTATTTTTTCATCATCTTTTTTAAGTTAATTTTACATCAATAATTCTTTATTCGCGTATGTTTAAGGTTAATTTTGTTTTATTATTTGAGATTATTATTTATTATTTATTCAATTTAATTAATATACTAAGATTTTAAATTATACTTGTGACGAATTAAATTTCAGCTCCTAAATACTATAAACGACACCCCTGAATTTTCTCCATTTCGGAGCAAGTGTGGTTGAAGTCTACTGCATTCCAGATGTTTGATAAATTTCTTCAGAGAGATCTTGCGGTAATTTCCATCAGGGTTGACTTCAAAACTATGGCGAACCCCTTTAGTGCTAAAGTGATGAAGAGACCCTTCTGGAATTCCGTTTATTCTTTGATGTACTGCTCGTCGCCGGCGGCGGCCATGAATGTGCTCAAAACTGGGGACGTTCTGAAGCAAGCCAGAGTATTTTCTACGTCCGACATTGCCGGATACTCCAAGCTGACCCATGACTCAAATCCACTGCATTTTGATTCTAAATGTGCAAGAAATGCAGGCTTCGAGGATATCCCCGTCCCAGGAATGCTCGTTGCTTCCTTGTTTCCTAGGATCATTGCTTCCTACTTTGTAAGTATTGGGACTATATTCTTATTGTTGTTAATTGTGATGTTTCATCATTTGATCATTGTATGCTAGGCAGAACTCGTTATAACTTCGACAATATTGTATGTGTTTGATATTATGACATGAGGTAGAATTAAAGATTGTTTTGCGGTATGTGTAGCCAGGGGCTATTTATGTGAAGCAAACGTTGGACTTCAGGTGGCCGGTTTTCGTTGGAGATAACATCACTAGTCAAGTGCAGGCAAGCAGTGTTAGACAAATGAAACAAAAATACATGTGAGTTCACTGGTCATTTTTACCCCTGAAGGTTTTTCTCCCCACATTGAGCTTAAAATTATGATGTATGGCGTGTTTCGTGTGGCCTTTAGGGTGAAATTTGTGACGACATGCTTCAAGGATGGTGAGGTTGTCGTTATTGGTGGTGAGGCCACGGCAATCTTACCCACCCTGGCCATGAAACAAGTTGACAACCATAGTTCGGAGTCAAAAGACTTTGGCAGCCGAACACAACTTCACTAGTTCGTGCCCACTCTTTACTCTTGCTCCAAGGTTTGAAGTTGGCTTATTGGATTGTTTGTTGCACTTGCTCGTAATGTATCAGTGCATTGTTGAATTGGAACTCATTCGTTCTGGTAATATATCCACTTCTTGCAATAGTCTATAATAAGTAGCATGTTTTGGCTCAGAATTTGATGGCAGATGCTAGCTCGGGAGTCCTGAGGTTTCATGCAAATTATAACACAAAATGAAATTACCATTCTCTTTGAATCGTTCAACCGAAACATTCTTATCGCCTTCAGCTAACACATTGCCACCTTAAAGACAAATAAGAGAGATACTAAATAATTCCTCAGCTCAAATAAAACAAGTGCCTCCCCTTCCCCAGCTTATGTGCTAGTGAACAATCCCAAAAATTTTCTATAAGAAACTAAGACAATATGACTATGCTTAATTTAGAATTTATGAAAAACAGGTTATAGGTGTGGAGCACCAAGGCATGTGTGCATATATCTTGTCGTACCTAAACCCAACCAAAAGTCAATTATCAATCCAACCACGAACCTCCACTTTCCAATAATTGACACCCACTATTTGTTCTAATCTACACCAACCCCAAGAAAATATTATAACCTGTAATAATTGAAGGGAAATATAATCTTTATATATATATATATTATATAAATAGAAATAATTATATTGTCCTTCCGTCAAGCTTTGAGTAATTACACATAAATTCCTTATAATTCATAAAATTATATTTAGTATTTCTAGATTTACTTTCGTCTAATAAATAAATCACTTCGTCAATTAAAATTTACTAAATTTATTGATATTAATAAATTTATATTTATTCCAATTAATATATTATTGAGTTATTATAAGTCAAATAAATTCTTTTATAATAATTTAAAAAAAAGTATATGAAACCCTTTTAAGATTTATTTTAATTTTCATTTATTCATCGACACTTTTTTTAGTTGTATCTTATTTAATTCATATGTTGATTATCTATCTCCTTTATCCCACCAAACATGGTTTCATTTTCTTTATTACAACGATTTTTCTCATTTTTTTTTTGTTTACTTTATAAAAGATTTCAAATTTATTCAATCCATAGATCAATCAAGGGCATCTTGAAATTATGTTCAATAATCTAATTTATAGTATAATTGATTATAACTCTAAAAATTAAATTTCAATACTCATTCTAATTTCATCTACTGATAAAAATATAAAGTATCTAACAACTATTTTTTGTATTTATCTTTATTAATATAAATATAACTGAATTAGGATTTCTTAGAGGAGATGCAAAAATGATGAAAGCAGGGCATGATCTAGAACATCCCACATTATTACACAAATATAATATCATTTAAGTGAAAATAATGATGGGCGTGCAACAACCCCATCATCATCATTGGTCGGACGACTTGGGGTTGAATTCAAATTCAACGAGGTCGTCCATGTCTTACTCCTCTAACTAAACCAATTAGGTTTTGATTAATCAAATTAATGATCACTAATTACTGCTTACCAGTTTAAAGGGGTTGTGGCGGTATAAATAGGGAGGCCCAGTTCATCAGCTCCCTCTCTCTGTATTTGTTCAACACCAGGAAAAGAGAAAATCTTGAAAGAGAAAGCAGTTGGATTACCAATGGCGACCAAAGTCTACATTGTGTAAGTACTGAATTTTGTGTTCTCGCTCTGTCTTATGTTTCTGTTCATGATCAGAATTTATATGGTACTATGAGTATTTTGTTTGTGGAACACAGTACTGTTAGAACTGTTTGAATTCTTGATAGTTCAAGCGGGTTGTGTTTGTTGTATGTTGTTTTTTTTGTTTTTGGAATTTGGATCTGCTTTGTTACTGATAAGCTTCTGGTGTGGTTGAAGGGTTTAGTTTATAACGATATGTTCTATTTTTTTCTTTGAACTCTCTTGGATTTAATCAGGCGAAGGCAGTAATGAATTGCTTAAACGAGTCCAGAAATCTGAATGAACAGGAAGAATTTACCTAAGTTGGTTGAGGTTTATTACGTCGTTTCATGAATTGCCATGAAAAATATAAGAGTTGTCCTATTGTAGTCTCTTGTTTGGTTGTGATTTTTCTTTTCTTGGGGATAATGATAGCCTAAAAAATTGAAGACTGACGTTTTGGCTGAACTTTTGTGTCTTGACAATGATGATCATGAGCTAGTCAGATTTGTTTTCTTTTCTTTCCCAGGTTTTCATGTGATTATCTAGATAAATTATATTGAAAGCATCTTTAGTTTTCAGCTGTTATAATCATATTGATTTCCGTTCAGCAAATTCAGAAAACTTCATTTCTTTAAGTCTGAGTTCTTGAAAATCTAATTTTATCTGTTGGTCAACTTTTAAATTCCTTGTTCAAAGTAAAGTCAGTCATAGTTGGAATACATATGCGGTTGTCAAGAGTCAAAGTTTCACACGAAATCAGCAAAAGAATTCTAATCATAATTACTAAGCAACTAAGAAAAAGGTCGTTTATGGAGAAGTCATTATTCGTTCATGATCTGCGGTACACAAGGGAATGTTGGTGATTTGACACCTTTACATCCAAAAACGACACCCCTGAATTTGGCTGTGATGGGATGTCATCTGCATAAGTCAATATGTTATCAATTCTTTTGCTGCTGAAGTTCTAATATGACTCCGACGTATAATTCACGAGCATGAGCACATTATTGATTCTGGTGTTAACATATAGTTAGTCAGAAGTCAAACCAAAATTTCGAGTACAGATTACTTAAGCTTTAACCCCTTTTAGGTACTATTCGATGTATGGACATGTGGAGAAACTAGCTGAAGAGATAAAGAAGGGAGCTTCATCTATTGAAGGTGTTGAAGCAAAACTATGGCAGGTGTGAACTATCTTCCCTTCACATTTGCATATTCTGCAAATGGATACACTAGCAAAAAGAAGCATGCTTGCCATATAAGATGATGGTGTTGAACTCATTTTCATTTAGATTAAAGATCATATGCCTCTTTCGCTGCTTGTCTCGATTGTTTCATAGAACTTTTGGAATGATTCACTACTCTATTGCCCCCTTCCCTAAAATAGAGTAAAAATGTTGAAGTACTACGGAGAGACTAAGGATTTGGACTTCAACAGGAAACTGCTTAACAAATTAAGCCTATACCTGAACAAGATGGACTAAGTTTGAACTCAGTCAGCAACTAAAATCCTAAATAAAGACTTCTAATCAATATTACACCATAATGAGTGTTAACTGAAATACGCATGGCTTGACTAAATTACTGAATATATGTACAAAACAGAAGAAACCCCCAAACACACAAATACTACTGATTCAAGCTCCCAGATGAAGTTTTCCTTACTCTAAATAACAGATATGAAAGCTTGAAGCTTTCACAGGTTCTTGGCATTTGTTATACTTCCCCTGAAGTCCTAAGTTTAGTTTCTTTCTTGGCTAAAGAGTACAAATCTCTGAAGAAGCACCATGCTGATAACCTCTTCATTTTATGATGTTTCAGTTCTTTTATTTTCCCTTCTTAAAGATGATTCCATGAGTAGCTTCACTGAAGAAAATTTAGGGGCTTTTTACATATTCTGTATGGAATAGGTCCCTGAGACACTGCCAGATGAGGTTCTAACAAAAATGAGTGCTCCTCCAAAGAGCGAAATACCCGTGATCATGCCTAGTGAACTTGCCGAAGCTGATGGTTTCGTGTTTGGCTTTCCAACGAGATTTGGGATGATGGCTGCCCAGTTCAAAGCATTTCTTGATGCTACTGGAGGCCTATGGAGGACTCAGCAACTCGCCGGCAAGCCTGCCGGGATCTTCTACAGCACTGGCTCTCAAGGCGGGGGACAGGAAACTACGGCGTAAGTCCCTGCTTGCTGATTGGATCTTTACCTTAGCAGATAACAGAATTTACTATCACCAACGATCGCTGTTTTTCCCTTTTGGAGTCTATAACACTCATCTAGTGCTTGGTTTCCTCAATTCTGTGATTATTTGCAGATTGACTGCTATTACGCAGCTTGTTCACCATGGAGTGATCTTTGTTCCCATCGGATACACATTTGGAGCTGGCATGTTTGAAATGGAGAAAGTAAAAGGTGGAAGTCCTTATGGTGCTGGAACCTATGCCGGTGATGGTTCAAGACAGCCATCTGACCTCGAGCTACAGCAGGCTTTCCACCAAGGTAAGTACATCGCCACCATTGCCAAGAAACTGAAGGGAGCTGCCTGATGATCTCTTCCATATACAACTACACTATTTGCATTCTTGTGATTCTTTCTTTTTCATTAAAACAATCGATTCGATAAGATTGCGCATGTAAGTCTGGCTCTGTTCTGCAAATACTCTATGATTATGTGTTCTGTTAAAAACAGCAATTATTCCAATGTCAAATATTTGTAGAAACAACATGGTATAACCAAATTCATTACATCCTATTATCCATTCTGCAACATTAGCTGAAGTTGCATTCGACATAACTGACTGATCGTATTGCAATTTGGGCTTATTCTTGTCACCTTTTTTGGCATTAATTAAAAGCCATCTTTTAATTAATTAACGTTAACACCAAAGTGTTTTTAAAATATTTTAAACTTATCCGATTGACTTTTTAATTATATAGTCCAAAAGGCAATTAGCATTGAAATTTAAAGCTGTTGGTGAGTGCGGTATATTGTCTTCCTCTTCTGAGTAGAATATAAGTTGAAGCCCGTCTTTTGGGCTCAAAATTCTTGGCTGACGTCGTGCCATCGGTCAACGTCGTTGATACAGCCTTGCTCCGTTGATGAGGTTGAGGTTTTGTGTCTCTAAGATTGTGAGTTTAGATTCATCAATTTGTGGTATATTATTCTACTTTAATAGATATTAATTATATATAGTTATTTAATATTGATGAATAGTATATAATTGTTGTTGTCATTGATAGTTGTTGAATATTGATACTTGATATTGATGATTGTAATTGACTTATTCAAAAAAGAATAATAGTTCATTACTTTCACTTTCAAAAAAAAAAAAAAAAAATTCCATAGTTCTATTATTTGTAAATTAAAAAACTTAATCTTTATTTAATTATTTATAATCATTTAATTTTTTATTTTTCCCGTCTTTTACTAGGTTTTTTTTTTAATATTTTATCTTTTAAAAGTATTTTTTTTTATGTTAGTGTATTATCTTTTTCTCTCTATTATATGTCAAAATTTATGTTCATTTTCCTTAAACACAAAGCAATCAAATAAATACGTACAATCAAAATTTTAGTGGAAAAACTTAACTATTTATAATTTTGAGATCCACTTATAACAATTTTACGTTAATTACCATTTCACACCATGTTACTGGTGAAAACTAGAAGAGAACGTCGACTCAAAATACCGTACCCCGACCAGCTATAAGATATTTATACGACAAGAAGAACAAGAATCGATGATGAACAGTAGTTGTAACAATAGTTGTTGCATTGATCATAGGTGGTGTATATTAATTATAATTAATAATTGAAATTCATGATGTAATTATAATTGATTTTTTAAAATTAAGGGCATCAAATGAATGGATTTTGTTGGGAATTTATCCCAGTAATGATGAGATCAAAATAATTATTGCAATCCAAAATTACAGAATTAATTAACAAAGAATATTGACAAAGGATATTGCAGAAAATGTAATAGTAGGAAAAAAAAAAAAAAAAAGAGAAACAGCTTAGGAATTTGGATCCGATGAAAAGCCCATAGCCAAAACACTCACTAAGAGACTTTGTCCTCAAAGGACCAACACTAAGAAGAATTCCAAGCCATTTTTATTTGAAGAGCCATTGGAAGTATACATAGGAGGAGGAACATTTATGTTGGAAAGAAGGCAAGACGGTTAGGCTAGAAATTGAGGGGAGGGAAGAAGGAAGAAGACGAGGAGACAGAAGAAGAAAGAAGAGAAAATAACAGAGGCGGGAGAAATTAGGGTTAGGGCAACATATGTAGTAGCGGGTCAGGTCGGATAAAGGGTGTGGTTGGTGGGCCCGATCAGGCCAATGGGCTGAGGTATGGACATGGGCTAAGGCAGCAATTTGGGTTGCCATCCAAGCTGAGTGGTTTGGGGTTGTGAGTTTGAGCCTACCAATGTTGATCCTAGGTCAAAATTTCCCAACAGGTTTTGATTGAATCCAAAATAGGTTAAATTAAAAATGAATTTGGATTAATGGGTTCAAAATGCATTGAATTGCTAATAGGTCATGTTGGTTGTACCTATTTTTTATATTTAATGTTTAAAAAATTCTCTTCCAATTTTAGATAATCTTATTCTTAATACACTTATAAAATAATACCACTAAATTTTGTATTATTTATGTTTTTGGAAAGTAATATTGTATATTGATTTATTTATTAAATTAATAAAATAAAAAACTCGTACATATACAAAATATTATATTTTTTTAAGCAAATCATGAGAAGAATAATTATGCAATTAATTTCTTCATAATTATTTATAGAATTTAATTGTGAATTTTCAATCGTAATAATAATAGTTATTTATCTACATCTAACATACATGTTAGTTCATTATAAATTATTATTATTTGATATGTTAATTGAAATTCATAATATAATCATGTACTGTCGATTTACTCAAAAAAGAAAGAAAAAGAATTTTATATAGTCACATATGAATTGCAATTTTGACTATCTTATAAAGTCCTTCACTTTCCTTTTATTTTTATTTAATTTAAAAAATATTAATTACTAAATATATTTTAGAAAATTTGTTTCCCATAAAAAATGCTAAAAGTTAAAAATACAGAAGTAGTTAGTGATATAATATACAATTAAATCAGCAATGAATTTAAGCAATTAAACCATATTTTGGATGCATTAAAACCTATCACCAACCATCCATGCTACAACAAAATTTGATTAAGTTAAACTAAAACATATTTAATATGTTTTCATAAATTTGTTTCTTATAAAAAAAATGTGAAAGAAGTCAGAAAATATGGAATTAGTTAGTGGTATGTAGTCAACTCGATCAATAATAAATTTATTTAATTAAACCGGTGTTATATAAAACCCATTTAAGACCCTTTACGACCCGTACAGAACCCATTAATAACTCACTTAAAATTTATCACAAACTCATATAAGACCCATAATGAACTCATGGTTATAATTTATGCTAATATCTTTAATGAATTCTATAACATTACTAATTTAACTTTTAATAAATTAAATAAAAGATCATATATCATATATTGGAAACAACCTATTTAAATTAAATAAAAAAATCATATTGGACTCATATTGAGAAATATAAAGTCCAACCCAACTCGAAACTAAGTGGGTTGGGTTGGAATCATCGGTTTCTACCGATATTGCCGCCAACTAAAAGTACATATTCCTCATATATATGAATTTTTATATATGTAAAATTATAATTTTAGTCCAGTAACTATATATTGGTCTTTAAAATTTTTGAACCTGCAACTTACTCAATTTGCACATTTTTTTTTTTTTTTATGAATTTAGCTGGAACATATCACTTTGGTTAATTTTTTTAGCAAATTTAATCCTATATTAATAATTTTTTTCCTTCTTACTGGAGTAAATCTCATATTTGGTCTTGTAACTATAGACCATTAAGATTAAAATTGTCAATATAGAACTAAATTTGCTAGAAATAAAAAATCAAACGTGAGATATTAAGGATGAAATTCATTAAGCAAAAGACTAAATATATAAATAAAATAAATTATAGGAACAAAATTACTAACAATTTATAATTACTTTGACAAAAATATAAATTTTCCTTTTATATATCAACACTGGAAAAGCAAAAATAATTAGCGGACATAGTTTATTGGGAAGATAATTATATTTAATTAGTGATGAATTTGGTCACATGTGATGGTGTTGGATGGGGGCTAATCATCATCATTAATATATATATTATTCAATGTGTTGATGCTTTCTTTTTGTGCTCATTTATGCTTCTAAGCAAAGATAATATGTTTGTATATATGTCACTTTAAACAAATTGATATTCCGGATCTTAGGTGCTTGATTGCACCTACTTGTGCCTCAACCTGTCTCAAATCATAACCAATTCATTCCTACCCCATATCAAATGCAATTTTAGTGTCCTGTAATTTACGGGGTGATTTTTTTATTGTGAATAAATTAATTTTTGTAATTTAATCTTTTAATGTTGATGTTTTAGTTTGTACATGACATAATTAAATTAAGATTTTTGATAGAAAAGGATTAAAATTATCAAAAATTTAAAATTACAACATTAAATTACAAAAGTTAATTCTTACATAACAAAAATCATAAATTACAGAACTAAAACTATGTTTGGTTTATTTTTTTCTCATTTAAATTTGGTCCTAAGACATTGTTGCTTTTCTAGATATGTAACATATGTGTAAATATCAATATAAGAAACACACTAATCATCTTTTTTTTTTCTTTTGTTATGATTGATTATTATGATTAAAAGTTAAAAAATTATAATAAATAATAATTACATACAAATTCATAATGGTTATGGGCAGATGTTTTAGCACGCAAAGCCAAACATTTCCATTTATAACTAAAATTCATGACATGTGCTATCATCATGCTAAGCATTACAAATATGTACTTTAACCATAATTGAATTTAAACTATAGCTAATACAGATTATATGTGTACTATAAAAAATAGTAAAATTTGGCACGGATCACTCAATTGTTTCAAAGCATGTGCTATTTAGGAATAGGTATTGGCACTTAACAGGGATGGAAGGTGGTCGATGACGTCATGATCCTTATTTTTTATGTGTTATTTTTTTGGCACGGCAGAATCGTTACTAGATGTGTTCAAAAAAAAAAAAAAACTATTACAAATTTACAATTTTCATTCCAAAAAAAATCGGTCCAAATTTTAAATGGTAAAATATTGTAACTCTGTTTGGAACACTTTATTAAAAATGAAGTTTTCAAAACTTCGAACGAGGTAAATTTTGACTTGTATATGAAAGATTTTATGTCGGAGTTTACATGGCGAGGAGAGGGTGTAGGAGTACTTTGAGGCCATCACCGGGCCCCCTTTGCAGGAGGAACAAACTCTTGCTGCTCCTGAGGAGAAGAGTGCCAATATACACTGGGGTGATGCGGCGCAGATGGATTGGGAGCAGAAGATGATTTTTGATCCAGTCCCGTCGGCTTTCTGATTTTCTTATTATAACCAGGATGATGCGCTTGTTGATGCTACGAGGTACTGTCCTACTGATGCTGGGCCTAGTTCATATTACGGTAGGGGGCCTCTATGATTATGTGTCTGGATTGGCAGATCGACTTCACGATTTAGTGCATGCTGTCGAACAGTCGTTGTGGAACACCCAATCTCAATTAAGGGTTGTTGCTGAGTTGGTGAATATCAATATCGAGGGTCATATTTCTGAGTGATATGATCAAATATCTCAATGGGCTGATCATATATTGCCTTGCAATCACACCATACCCCAGGATTACTATGGTAGAAGAAGTTGTTAAGAGATTTGGGTTAATCTGTTGAGAAGATTAATGTATGTAAGAATAGTTGCATGTTGTACTGGAAGGAAGATATTGATTTGGACTACTGCAAGTTTTGTGGAGAAGTTCGGTAAAAGCCAACTAGGGAGCGAAATCCTAACCGCAAGAAGACCCCATGTCATTTTTAGGTACTTGCCTATTACCTCTCGCCTGCAAAGGTTATATGCTTCAGAAATCACCGCCGATCATATGACGTGGCATGCCAACCATCAAACGGAGGAGAGATCTATGTGCCATTCGTCCGATGTAGAAGCATGGAGGTATTTTGACCGGACATATCCCTTTTTTGCAATAGAGCCCCGTAATGTTAGACTTGGTTTGTGCATGGATGGGTTTACACCACATGGGTAGTACAGTCTTACGAATTCATGCTGGTCCATTATACTTACACCGTATAATCTCTTACCGGGTCTGTGCATGAGTTCTAAGTATATATTCCTGACGATGGCGATCTTTGGCTTTTCGAATCAGAAGCGTCTCGTCGATGTTTATTTGGAGCCACTGATCGAGGAGTTGTAGAATTTGTGGCATATGAGTGTATCGACGCACGATAATGCGAAGAATGAGACATTCACGATGCACGTTGCTTTGATGTGGATTGTAAACGACCTACCCGATTATGGGATGGCGTCCAGATGGAGTACCCTGGTGTTATGGAGTGTCTAGTCTGTATGGAAGACACGTGTATTCTATCTGCAGAACGGTAGGAAGACTACTTTGACTGTCACAAATAGTTTCTTCCCCCGAACCATCCGTACCGTAGGAACAAGAAGACATTCACTAAACCGAGCAGAAAGGAAGGTTGCAAGTCCAAGATTGATAAGAGCACATATCAGCGATTGGGTTAATCAGTTTAGTCCTGCAGTTGAAGTGTCGTTGACGCTCCCAGAGGGCTACGGTAGCGAGCACAAATAGACAATTTTTTTTTTTTTTTGGGAGCTCGAGTACTGGTCGATTTATCTGATGCAACACAATCTTGATTTGACAATATATTCAATATTGAGGAGTTAGTTTCATTTTAATTAATAATATTAATTTAAATTAAAACTTAAATTTACATTAATTTACCATAATGTTTGAACTAGACTCATTAATAAGTAATAGGGAATAATCAATTTTTCTTGTAATGTATTATATTATTATAAGAATTAGTTTACAATTTACGGAATCTAGCTAACTATAAGGTCTGTGAATGTCATACTTAACTGAAGCTGAACTCATCCAATTTTATAATTAAGCTGGCCAAAAATTCTGTCGTTCATATGTGTATATATGGCAAGTGTTGTATAGTGATATCTTCGGGTGATTAATAATCGGCTTAAATTATTTTTTGTGTTGTAACTTAAATTATTTCACGTTTTTATTTTTTAATTTTTTAGAGTAGCATTGTAATTTTGTATCTATTTAATTTTTTTTATTTTAGTTCTTTTTTTTCCGAAATTTATAATTCTTATCGGAAAGATACATGTGTTTCTCACATAATATTTTAAAATTGAGACTTTTATTGCTATTGGTCTATTTCTGCCAATATTTTTATTCTTTAATTTTTTTAGGTAGTATTTTGATCTTTCATCTCTTTAATTTTAACGATTGCAATCCTTTTTTCGTCAGAGGTCATCCTCTGGAGGTGAATAAAAAAGATTATAATCGTGAAAACGTGCAGGACAAAAACGTTATTCTATAATATTAAAGGAGAAAAGCGCCAAATGACCCAAATTACGGACCCAAAATGCTTTAATCCCTAATAATTGGCTTTAGTACCCAATTAATGAGCTAGGGTATTGATGTGTATATATATATAGAAGATAATGATACGATCCAATTCTCCCTTAATTTCTCATTGAAGAAAGAATATGTATAATAAGAAACCCTGAAAAGGAGAGGGCCCGACGGGTCGCCTTCTCACTTCCACTAACATATTCCACACAAATAAACAATTCTAAAGCTGAAATTATCTCACTCTCACTCTACTGCTTCAAATTATTCCTTTCCTTTCTCAAAAACTAATTAAAGTTAAACACTATATATATATAGGCCACCTCTACTCACATAATTATATATACATCTTTTATTAATCAAAAATCAGTATCATCATCAGTACTACAGAAATTAGCAGATTTGAAGTATCATAAACAATTAAGTAGGGCAGAAAAAAGCTGAATTGATTATAGAAATTAACATGTACACCACCAAAAGCTGCTTAATTTAAGCTACGTACGTACGTACAAGCAACAAGAATTCATTCCTAATCTAGCTATAATCTACACTTTTGCTGCGTAATTTCAGCAACCCATCTTGTGCTGATCATGATCATTAATCCTGATCGATCAATCCATGTCGTCCCTTAATTACAATTAATTCTTGAATTATTAATTAATTACACGATGAGTTGCATAGCAATGGGATAATTCTATTAATCTTGGCCTTGGCTGCATCATCATTTTGCCTGTTCCCACTGCCCCAAAAGCAAGCTTGCTATATATCCTCTATCATCCTAACTTTTCCCTTTCTCTTTCAGCATTTCTTTTCCTTTTCCAGGGTACATTTTTCCCTATCTTATCACGTCCTACCTTGTTAGGGTTTGATAAGAGTAGTACCCTGATTGGAAATCCAAATTTGGTTAATCCGTTGCTGCTCCTCATCTGAAACTTCCTCCGAATGTAGGTGTCCAGAAATCGACTGTTGTTTCGTGAGTCATCGGAAAGGTGCTGGACACCGGTACTAGACATAGCCCTCGACTTCTAAGATCTTGACGGCCTCCTTCTGGATCCTTTGATTTATCAGAATTCTGCTATTAAGAAGAAAGTTAAGAATGCAATAACAATACTAATTTTATGCTAATTGTTGCAAGCAAAGCAATTATCAATCAAGAAACAGCTCTAACCTGATGGTGTTGTATGGGAGCTCCATTTTTCATGTAAGGTGTACTTAAGACCTGATATTTACACAAAATGAATCATTAGTAAACGTGAACTAATTAATGCTGCTAAATCTTTGTACATAGTACGTATAATTTCTCACAATATTTCATAAATGTTTTTGTTTATATCAATTATACCTTAAACTCTGATTCGTATGGTCACAAGTTTAATAATACTGATTTTAATATTATAAGTTATATCTATTTTTGGAAAATGTTTCAGAAAATAATAAATAAATGAATATTTCATATAATTTGTAATAATCAAAAAATATTGATGCATATAGAAAGAGACTTACACTGACTTGTTCGTGGAGAAATTTTATGTACTCAATGGCTTCGGACAGCACAGAAGCTGTATCAGTCTGGAGAAATTAAAGATTGATGAAATATGTTTATGTCAGAATGAGCAGTTTTTCTGTTGCTAATAATCAGAAAAAAGCAGATTACTGGAATCCACTTTGCGGGGAAAAAGTGATGAAATTTTTTGAAGAAGTTCTCTACCTTTCCAAAAGGTGAGACTAATTGTTGAAGTGCAGTTATTCTGTCCCCCATCTTCTCTTTCCTCACCTAATCAACAACAAAGCTACATCCTTAATTATACATTTTCGATCATTTAAGCTGTTCCCAGCCTTTTCTAATTCAATTAAGCTTAATTCATTAATCATACAGCATTATACCTTAAAAGCTGGTAAAGAAGAAGGCGTTTCGTTGCTTCGGGGCCTTTTATTTGATGCTTCCGTGCTGTTTTTCTTCGTCGTCGTGCTCAAATCCCGCGTCTCTGATGTAATCTTTGTAGAAAATTACAAGCACAAGATTATGAAAAGTTCGTGATCGTCATGAATGTTATGCAATTAAACAAAAGAAGATTTTAATTAAACCCTTAATTTTTTGGATATATTTATGTATACCTTTGGTTTTTCATCGAAGGATGGAGCTGTGCGAATATTCTGCGTTTGTATGGCCGGGAAAAAGCTCGATCGGCCATCAGTGGTGGAAGGAGGAGCGGATGCGTTCCAGAAGGCAGCGTTGTTTGTGAAATGCAAATGGCTGCCGCTGGCCGGTGGCGGCTGTTTTGGTGGCGATGTTCTCAAGAACTGCGGGAATTTATTCCAGGATGGTATCAATTCGGCCGCGTTGGCGCAGTAGCCGCTGGACGGGTATGGGTAGTGCTGCTGATTATCAGAAAGTAACATGCCATAGGGGGCGGCAGCATCCACCTGAAAACCGGTAATCAGATTCTGGGATGTTATTGAATTGCTATCATTTGAACTGGCCTGAGAGCTGAACTGCGGCTGATCTAACGAAAAACCCCGGTTTGTTTGCTTGAAATCACTGACTGATGATTCCTCCGGTGAAGCGCCGGCATATAGTTTCTGTCGCCAGTGTTCTTGAGAAGCGGCCGCCGCCGCCGTGGACTCCTGCTGAAAATTGCTAGTATTTGAACTCAAATCTTCTTGAAGCATGGAACGAAAACTGCTTTCACCTTTTTCACCTCTTCAACAACAAAAAACAAAGAAACAATTAATTTTCAGTATATATACGAAGCCCATAATGATTTCATGTCATAAAATTGAAAACAAAAAAAAAAAAACATTCATCAGAAAACTCGAAACAGACTAACAATAGAGGTTGGTTCCAGTCCATGCCCTGAGAAGAAAGGCCTAACCCCACCATCTGCATATTGAGGTTGCCCAAACCGCCGCCTGTAGCAGCGGCAGAGGACTGATCATGGCCGCCTTGCAAGACCAGGGAGCCACCGGTAGCCGGCCCAGAATCCATGGACGACCGGGATTTCATGTCCTCCATTTCTGTCCATCCGAAGCTTGCTATGGCATTCAACGTTGTAGAAATGGAAGCTGGTGGTGTAGTTCCAGCATCAAATCTGGTTCTTGATGTATCCCACCAGTTCCCACTTCCCACCTGGAATTCATCCGCCATGGCTATCAACTTCCTGATGATCAGGTGCTTGTGCTTGAAGACTCTAATTTTCTTTCTCGATGGGCTAATTAGGGGTCTTGAATTTTTATGAAAATTGAAATGAGACCGATTTGCTGCATCGCAGTATTTATAGTAGTCAAAAAAATTTAATCACCAGAATTCGTGGTTGACTTTTTGACACAGTGATTTGACAAAGGAAGGACAAAGTCATCTTGAAAGCAAATTCCCTGCCCAGCCAATTATAAATAAATAAATAAAACAGCCTCTTTACATAACCTTTTGTTATATAATTATGTTAATTAAAAATAATTTAAGAAATTATAAAAAATAATAAATTTGAAACAGAGAGATGGATTTTTTTTTCTTTATTGGTCTTTGTCGTTCCAGGCAGTGCTTTTATTCTCTTATTTATCTACCACAAAATTATAATTGCATCAGTAGTTTGAAAATTGAAAAAGGTAACCGTGAGAAATAAGCTTTCTTAGACAGTGTCCAGTCAACATACCATTGACGTTACGAGACAAAAGCTTACACGTCACAGATAACCTTATATATAAGATTATGACAATAATTAACAATAATGTACACTACAATGAAATATAATATTAGTGATAAAATATTAAGTTACGATTTTAAATTTTCATAAAAAGTATATATTAGGTGATAATATTTTTTTTTTGTCGCTATGTAATTAGGGCACATCTATAATTATAAATTTAATGACAACACAATATAACAATAATTTATTGTCACTAGATTGCCACTCATTATAAAAAATTAATTATTCTTTATACTATAACTCATCTTGTAAATCAATAATATCTACAACGATCAAACAAAATCGGTGCGACCACGGTTAATTAAATTTCGCTATGATTTTATCTATGGCCAAAATATTTGTCATAGATTTTAGTTGTGACAAATATTTTGGCATCGCTTGCAAATATAATGATTCATAATCATCGCGTAGCCTAGTTAATTAATATTCGCTAGAATTTTTTACTTTTAACTATAATAATTAATAATAATAAAAAATCATATTTTTTAAATAATTATATATGCATTACCAATTGTATTTAGTATCAATCTATTCATATTATTATTGTGACAAGCATAAATTTTTTTGTTATTAAATATGTATATATAATGATTGACAATATTAAAATTATCATTTTTTCCGTCGGTATATATATATTTTTTGCAGTGGTATAACCTAACAATTAAACACTTTTCTTATTAACTGATTAATAAAAAATAATAATAAGTAACTCTTGAGAGTTTGTAAGCTATCTCTATTAATTATCACGGTTTACAATTAATCAAAATGCTAAGCTAATTAATGTTGTAGGAGTAGAAATTCATTAATTCGTTGACAAATACTTGACATGTCTCTCCATTTTTTAGATCATCCATGATTTTGAGTTACACCAAATGTGTGCGAATTTATTTTATTATTATGATGGATTTGATAAAATATTAATGGATTGTTCAATTTATTAAGATATTAATTAATAAAAATATAATTTTCACCTCAAAACGCATAAAATAAAAAATAAAAAAAAATTACATGTTAAACCTGGTGTGGACAGATAAAGATAATCATAAGTAGCTAGGGGCCTATGGCAACTGCAATTTCACAATTAGTTCACACTCTATTTTAAGACCAACAACCATGCACAAATGTATTCCACATCCTATATATGTAATTGATTAATTACTTTTGACTTAATAACATACATAAAATTGTATGTACATCTATAATTCCTTTAACACTAGAAATAACTGAGATTGTGAGTTTGAAATTGTAAAAAATGTTAGATATTTTAATAGTAGTGTGTTGTTTTTGGTTTAACTTTAAATTTGTTGACCAATAATGTCTTAACTTAGTGGTTAATTAAGGTTAAGATTGAGATTCACAGATCAAGTTTTAGGTCATGGGTTTGAGTACTACCGGATGTGCGGGTATTTACCTCACTTTATATGAATTATTTCAATTTGTTTGTCCTTAGTTTGGAAAATAATATTTTTGGTCCCATAAGTTAGGCCAGTTTCACTTTTGGTTCCATTCATTATGGGCTTAGCATTTTTAATCTGATGACTTACAAAAATTAGGATATTTGGTCTTTGTCTACAACTTAAGGTGTAGAGCACATGCCTAACATGTGATCGTAGTATTTTTTATTGGAGAGAAAATTGATTATTTTCCAACTTGGGACCATTTCTGGAGAAAAATATAATGCTATATTTGAGGGAAAAAAATAAATATTGAAGGAAATTAGGGCAAAAAACGTAGAGATTTCTCTTTTCTCTCACAAAAATTGAATCATATATTTCTCATATTTCTATAAGTTGAAACCAAGTAGAAACAACACAAAGAATCATATCTTCTACAAGTGAATCAAGTAGGTCAAATGAAGCACTCATATGTTACTATTGAAAAAAGGGCCAATTTTTCTTCTAACCAAAATACTTATCGGCAACGTGTTAGGTACATGATATATATTGTTAAATTGTAGATGAAAAAGTGCATGAAGATAAAAAATGCTAACTTTTATAAATTATGAGACTAAAAGTATTAATCCCGTAATGAATGAGACCAAAAGTGTCACTGGCCTAATTTATGGGACTAAAAATACTAATTTTCCTCCTTAATTATTTATTAAATTGATGTAATTTGTCTACTTATCGCAGTCATATAATGTATTAGTTATTCGATATATTACGAAAAGGAAAACTTTAAATTTATTAATTAATTTAAAATTATTAATGCATTGCTTACTAAATATTGTAAATATGATTATTGATTTAAGCATATCAATCTATTGTTTTTTTTTAAAGCACTAAAAATCACCTTAAAAAGATAAACTTTAAAATATATATTTTTTGCACCGTAAAACAATTAAAAGTTATAAATGTTAAATTATTAATTAATATATTTTTAAATGAGATATATATTGATTCAAAAGAAAATCATTAAAAAACAAATTAATAGTATCTTATATATATACTTAGCACGCTCCAGGATTTAATTAATAACAATAAATTTAAGGTAATTAATATATAATTTGATATGCAATTGAAATTAAAAATTAAGATTAGATGTTGAGAATTGATGAGGAAGAAGGGAAATGTGGCGATTAATTATGATGAAATATATAGTGGGGGAGTCAATGTCAGTGACTAATCCCACCACATTGAATTCAGAAACCCCATCATCTAAATCACATACCACACCAGTTGTTTGTGTGTTGTGTGTGTGGAATTAAACATAAACAACTACACACACATACATATATAATAGGGTTTCAATATTTGTCATCAGTACATGGATGCAACTTGTGCCCCCTCCAAACAGCACTTTATCTAGGAGGAGGACCATCATCCATCCGTCATCATCATCGGACATGGAATTTAATGGTCCACTCACGCCCTACCACGTGTATATGTATTTCTTTGATCTGATTAATTACGTACCATTCTAATCATCTTACAATGAATTAATTTCTTCTGCTGTATTTCTCAAAATTAAATATACGCCCACCATCATTGATAACGTACGTACAAGGATCGCTACATCCATCAAGTACATATATACATACATCCTCGGATTTTTATGATTTGGAATGTTGAAAATATATGCTAGCAATCATCGTGTATGTATGCGTATTTTGATTACATTATGATGGCCATGTATGTGTATTTTTAGACGAAACAATCTCATAATTCTACATCATTTCTACTTGGGCTTTCATGTGTATTTTACATGAGTGGCTATAATATTGCAATAATATTTTAATTCATTATATGTATATCTTGATTTTAATTGACAGGTAGGCTCTATGTACATGATTAATGTCAAATGATTTAAATTTAGCACCATGTATTATTATACATATAAATAATTAATCAAAGAAATGATTAATTAAAGTGAATGAATTAATTATGGGTGATGCAGGTGGATTAATATCGAGGCATGCACCCAGATTTAATTCAGCTCCGTTTTTAGGCCGCACACAACTTGCAATGTGTTGCCGGAGAATAGAGCAAAACCTTTGGTGCCTAATTTCACCAACATCATTATATCTATATATATATATATATATTATAGTTAATTTCCACAAATGGTTATTTAATTTGTACCCAGTTGAAATAATATGCTGATAGCAATAATGTCTTTTTTAGTGGTTACGATTGGAGTTGTATGAATAAATTCGAGGTCACTGCGAAGAGCTGATATCAAGGTGCCGAACCTTCCCATCAATGTAAGCTTACTTGAAATGAGTTTATTATAATTTATTTCGTTATTTTTAGTTATATATATTCATGTATTAAACAAATATTTTGATATATATAATCATACATTTGCCATCTGCAAAAGAAAAAAAAGAAAAGAAAATAGCGTAATGATGAGCTAAACCTATTTCACCTTAACAAAATTTGGCACTTTATTTGGGGCAATTCACTATTCATTGATTTTGGTTTTCTACTGATGCTAGCTAGAATGCTGTAAATCAGTAAAAAAACTACTTTACAATGAAATTTATTACTGAAAAATAAATTTATATAAGTCAATTAACAATAAATATAAATTTTCATTTAATTTTTGTAATTTCACTTATATCAACAAATTTTATAAACTTTACAATGAATATCTATTTTTCTAATAAAAACAATTAATATCAGAAGTATCATGATATAATTTCAAATCATAAAAAAATTACATTTAACAACACACAAATTTAAGGGTTGATGGTGTAATTATCTCTTAAATAATTCAACTACAGGTCAAAATTTGGGCAACCGAAAAACGCATTCATCTCGAAATTATTTGATACTATTAATGATGGAAGATTCAGCTTTACAAGACCTAAAATAATCAAAGGGGTGAATTCATTTTCCACCAACAACCAAATGATCGATATATAATTTAATAATATATAAAAAAATCATAAGGAAAAGGCAAGAGAGTGAGTGGGGGGAGAGGTGGCGGTGGGCAGGACGGAATTGTGCCTCCGTCGGCATAATTTCTGACTCTATTTTCCTTATCATTTTTTAATTAAATAATTTTTGGTGGTTGAGATAAGGAAGAAATTGAATTGAAACAGCACAAGTCAACGAGAGTAAGCTGCTGCGCGTGCGGGTGGGTGGGCCCCAAACCAGACCTAAGAGTCAGAGCCTGAAAGTGACGGTCTGTCTGTAACTGTAACGCCAAACATTCCTCTTCCTAATCATTTCCTCAATCCCATCATCATTTCCTGCCCTTTGTTTTTCTAATTACTCATTAGTCTCACTCTCCTATGTTCACACTTCACACCTCCCATCCCTCCTCTTTTTTCACTTTTGCCAAATTGTATTTTACAAAAATGTTCGTATTCTTTGGGTCCAAGTTGTATTTGGGTTGGTCAATCACGTTAAGAGTTCATTTAAATTAAAGTAAAGATGAATACTTAAAAATATGAAACTCGTTGCAATTTTTATTTTTAAGTTATAACGAATCAAGTCGAAAAGAATATCGATATTTATAGAAATATGCCAACAAATATTTAGATCTACGTAATAAATTTTGGGCCTATGAAAGAAAATATAATCAATAGATCTCATAAATTTGAGTTCCTTTGATGGGATATATCATATTAAGAATGAAAATGAAACAAAATATTCCCTACGTACAGATAAAATTTTTATTTTTACCTGGAGATTATGCGTTTCTTATTTGGGTTGGGTTTTACTCGACTCAGTCTGACTCGTGAATCATTGATTATCTTACATCGAATTACATAGGATTATGCCAAGTGGACTTGAAAAGTGGTCCCAATTCTCCCTATAAAAGTACATCCAACCACTTTATTTAGTGGTACAACATTTGTTACTTTGTAACTTGTATTAAAAAATCTTAGTTGATGATTACCCAACAAGCCTAAAAACCTCCCTTCTTTTTTTTTTTTCTTTTTTTTCTGAGGATCGAATGAAAATTACCATTAGGAGACATCGATTTTCAACGCGAATCAAACTTGGGTAAAAAGCATACAGATTTCAGTGTTATTTTTACAATTTGTTGTTCTGGACGGGCAGATTCTTCTTTTCCATGATGTTTACCATCTAACCCCGTAAGCATAAATGTTGTAATGATAAGTTTTGTTATATTAATCGTAAGTTGTACACGTCAAAGTCTAGTACCTAAAGGATGGTACATTATATATTAAGAATGCTATGTTATAATTTTATTGTTGCGTATCATACATAATTAAGTTAATTAGTAGTATGATCTTTTCGTGACATTAATTAAATTAGTTATTAATATAATCTTTGTTAGAACTTTTTCATGTCATACCTATACTGATAACTTTAGATGTTACAGATAATATCAGAACGTGAAGTGATGAGAGGATCAAGCCAATCGTGATTTTTTTCATTAAACTTATAAAAAAATATTAAATTAATCATGTATGTTCAAAAGATCATAATGCAAAAAGATGCCCCCATGTATCAGTTGTATCTCAAGAGGTAGGGCATCATATTTATAAGTTTCAATAAATATAGGCCACGATGTGATGTCGATGTCGAAACTTGCTGGTTAAAGTTAAAATTTTATGAATAAATTTGAGGTTATGGATTTAAGTTTTATGGAACGTATTAGTATTTATCTTTTTTTTATATGAATTTATTTCATAATTCTTTATTATATTGAGAATTGATAGAACCTTTTGTATGCATAACTCACTTTATTAAATTATTGATATAATCATGTAATATCGATTCTACAACTAAAAAAAAACATGATGTTAATAAGCTAATTATAATAAGAAAGATTGTGAAATAAAATCGAAGGCAAAAACTCAAAACAGATTGTTATAAATAAAAAACGAGCTAAATTAATTATATTAGTATTTCCTTACCATAAAAAATTTGAGACTAAAAAACACAAAAAAAGGGTTTTCAAGAAAAATGTAATGAACAAAAGAAACTATATAGAGAAATTATATTATTATTTTTTAAATAAAATAAAAATGTAAAGGCAAAAACATACATAGAAAATTAACAAGCGAGGCCTTTTAAGACATTGGGTTATCACTATAATTTTGAAGTGTAATGATGGTTGGAAATTTGTAATCAAGTAGGTTAATTTCCTGAATACTAGGTTTCCTCCCAGCGTCCAATCATGCGCACATGTTAACAGCTTTAATTAAACATAACTTGGGCGTGAATCAAATCTCCTGTTGCTGTCTGTCTCTACTCATTTCCTTTCGCCTGCATTTGCATTTGCGTTTGCTTTTCCTTCATATTAAACAACCTTAATCATGGTTTTATTTTGTCTTGGTTGCATCACTATATGTTCATAAAGAGCCTAACATTAATAGATATCATGTTTCATGTATGCCCAAAACCATTAGGTTTAAGGTATCATTACTTATCACCTGTCACTATTTCCCAAATAGGGAAGTGATTTGGCAACAAAATTGAAGTGCTAATTCGATTAAACTATTTCAAATTAATATTGTATTTTCTATTCCTTGTTGTCTATTTTTTTTTGACTTAATCATTAAGGTTGAGGTTTCACTAACAAATTCGAGATCATATGTTCGAGTCCTATCGGACATGTTGGTATTCGTTTCACCTTATGTGAGTTTATTTTAATTTATTTCATTGTTCTTCTCTATATTGATGTATAGATTAAATCGATATATTTTTTTTATTTTTTTAAGACATCAATATAATTAATGGCGTAATTTTGATTAAAGAAAAGAAAAAGAAGCCATATATCTCGAAATATACTTTACTTATGCATAATATAATATCACTTATGTAAAAATTATATGAACAGATCAACGTCATAAAATTCCAGTAAAAAGATTAATGAGTTGATTAGATGACTAATGTCGATGCCACCAAAAGGAAAAAATACAATTTATTCTTTTATAATATGAGAAATTAGCCGATCGTGTTTTAAAAAATGAAGCTAATTATCCTTTAAAAAATAGGGGGTAATTTGCTTCATTTTCTGAAATATAGAAAAATAATTTATTATTTTTTTTGCATAAAAATATTTTTTCATACAATATATTATAGAGGGTAAATTGCATTTAACCCGCTGTCAAAATGCATTGTACAAAAATCCAAATAATTAGAAATCTTAAGGAATGTATAAACACCTAAGCCCCAAAACCACACACTTAATCATGAATCAAACGTCCCACAATAAAAAGGCATGATTTGAAACCAACACAAAGTTCCAATCTCCCCCACATACCTAGGATTTGATCATCGAGGGGAAGTAATCAATTTAATTTCAACATAGTCATATTCATATATGTTAATGTTGTAATGAAAATGACGTAATGATGAGAGAAGGTTGAGGTGTAGAAGATGACAAAGGAGACAAGGGAAGGAATATTTCAACAAGAAGTCATGGTCCCTGCAGATTTTTCAATCTTGTAAGGGGAAACATGTCACACTCACTCACACACTTGAAATATGTTAAGAACCAGGAAAAAAGAACAGAGTACAGATTTTATAGGGAAGGATGGGGTAGGTGTAGGTGTAGGGGTGGGTGGGGAAGTACAGAGTACTATGACTTTTTCCTAGTCCACTTTGTTGAGAGTTTTCCCAATTCCATGGCCATCCACCCATCACTCATTTTTTAAATTAGGGGTCAACCAGCTCAAAGTATGTAAAAGGCGCGCACCGCCTACATTCCGGCCACCGAGACCCTGCCCATCATCATCATCATCACCAGTTTATTAAATTTGTGATTGCTTGTTTCTTTCTTACTTTATGTTAATTTATTATAATTTTTTAAGGGATTTTGTATTAAAGTTTTGCATTATATTATTGATTGAAGTTTGGATTAATGTAACCCTTCATCGATGGATTAAAATTTGAAGTCACTTGGAAGCACCATCGTCATTTAAAGCCCACGGCATCTCAAGTCGATGCCATCAAGGTTCAATTTGAAGCACCATCGCTTGAAACCACTGCCTGTTCTAAATCCCTAATCCCCTCGATTGGGCTCCTTCTTGCCGATAACTGAACTCACCTATCTTGGTGGATTCAGTTATTCAATTGTAACAGTAGTTATACTCGAATTTTTTAATAGGGTTAGCCTAGTCCCCATCAATTATTAATATTTGCTGATAAATTTATTTATCATTAAATGTTTAAATATTGGTTAGTAGTATTTTTATTATTGATTACTAGTCATAACACAAAGATAAATCTAAGTAATTGAAAGAAAAATGTTATACTTAAGATTTTTAATGCAAAATTGCAGATTTTTGTGCAAATTGACACCAAATACATAGGTATCTAATTTGTTCCACTTTATTGATCCTAGAATAGAATCATTAAGTGATTATTGATATCTTGATGGGATTGGATGTGACTTTTTAGAAAAATAATCATAGATCAACATATCACTTCGTTGAGTCATAGATTGATTTATTTCAACCCTCGAATTAAGCATCATCAGCTGGAATGATGTTGGACATTGACTTATCTGGAGGTCATCTGCTGTCTAATGTTTTCATTTTTCACTTAGTATGTATCATGTTGGGATTTCAGATATTTTTTTAAAATATTTAGAATTCGAGCAATATATCCATAATTAGATCAATAAATCAATATATCAATAATCATAAAATAAATAATAATAAACTTTTTCGAAGTAGATTTTTATTTTTTTTTTCTTTAATCTCTACACTGTCCAAATTGGGTCTATATTTTCTTAATGGATCTGTATTTGAGTTTGAATATAATAATATTCATTAAATTTGAATTTAAATTTTAAAATTAATTTATGAGTTTGAATAGAGTCTTATTTTACTCATTTACACCCCATATCCAATATTCAAATAAAGGGACAAGTCATGTGATAAGTCTCATAATTGAGTTATTAGTTTTTGAATTTTCTTGAAGTCGGAGGTGAGTGTAGCAGTGTGCGTCAGACAAGTAATTTGACTAGAGTGAGATCGCACATTTCTTGTCATCATAAAAATTAGTCGTTTTCTTCTTCTTCTTGAATCCCAGGTATTTTGATGTGGTGTGCTGAAATTTGGTCAATTGTTGGGCCCATTTCTATGGAATTCTGGGTTAAATCCAATTGACCAAATGGTTGGATGTGAGACATGATTTCCTTTCCTTCCTCCGAGAATGATGAGATATGTAATGGTTTACATCTTGTCAAGTTTTTTCTTTTTCTTCAATAAATAAATAACGATTAGATCTGGACAATTTGATCTCCCAAATTTTAAAGTTTCGGGATAAAATCCGACTAGTTTTTGTGCAATAAATGTATAGATGATTCTCGGGTAAAATTCATATTATCTTATTTGATACCTAAAATGTTTAAATAGACCTCTGTAATAATAATAATAACAATAAAAAAAAAAGATTATACAACCCTCTATGTAATTTAAAAAGGTACATATTATCCCTTATCCTCTAAGATTATATCTCACACACTAAAAATGTGACCAGGTAAGAATTTTTTCACTCTAAATGACTACCCTTATTTTTAAATTATACATATTTTAAAAATATAGTATAAAGAAAGATAATTTAAGTTATATGATATATATATAAAGAAACCTAAAAGAATATAAAGCAAAAAAATAGAGATGACTCGTCGACGGACGGGAGATTGGCGGTGGGTGGAATGTCAAAATCTCATTGTCGGAAGGGCTTTCTAACAGTGGTAGACCCCCGTCAAGAGGTGGTCGGACGATGGAGAAAAAAACGATAGAAGAAGGGGGCGCGGGTTAGAGTTTTTTAGCATAAAAATAGATATAACTCACTAAAAGATTGAAGATTTCCGGCTGGTGAGGTATCAAAATACTCGATGTTGGACGGACTTTCTATCGAAGGTAAGCTTGTGTAGAGAAATGGTCGGATGGCAGAGAAAAAAAGCAATAGAAGATGGGAGGCGCCGGTTAGGTGTTTTTTAGCACAAAAATAGAGATAACTCATCAACGGATTGGATATTTGCAGTGGATGGGGTATCAAAATGCTTGCTGTCAAACAGACTTTTCAAAAGTGGTAAGTTCGCGTTGAGAGGTGGTCGAACGACGGAGATATGGGAGGAGAAGAAAACTAGATATAGAATATATAGATATAGATACAAATTTATGGTTATAAACATATTTATATATTAAAAATATATAATTGCCTATATATATACATATTTATATATTAAAATATATAATTGCCATTGTATTAAAATAATATATTTTTATTTTCTATTAACATGATTAAATTTGAGTCACAAATTTAGATCAGATCAAATATAAACCGTTGATTTACAAGGGCATTTTTGTCATTGTAACATAAGATTTATGTTCAAATGCACTAGGGGGCAGTGTGCATCTTTTTAAATAATACAAAGGGGTTATATAGTACTCTTTTTTTTTTTTTTTTTATCACAAAGGCCTATTTGAACATTTTGGGAATCACAGGGGGGTAAGATGAATTTTACCCCATATTGTCTCTTACCTTTAATTTTTTATGTGGGTTGTGACTTAATCCGCCCCTTCATTATTTTCCACTTTAGTTTTGTATGAGCTTTACGGTTTTGTTTTGAAAAAGTGCCTCAAAAAGGAGGAGGTTTTAGCCGAATCATCCTGTAGCAAGGTATTGTTTGCTTTAGCTTTGATTCTATAAGGAAGGAGTCGTACGATTTTGTCCTATTAAAATGCCTTTTTTTAGATAAAAATGTGTGTTTCATACAAAGACAGGGCGAACAATATATTCCGTGCAATAGGGCGTCGATATGTTTCTGACCACGTGTTTCAGCGCCGTCTGTTAGAACAAGGTCATGTGCCCATTCCAAGCGCCTTGTCTAGGGGCTAATGATGTAGGTATATTTGTTGCAGATAAGGAGATTGAGTAGTTTATAAAACCCAAGGTCTTTTTTCCATAGTTAGGTGTTTTTTCAAAACAAAATCGTGAAACTCATATGAAGTTAGATGGATAATACCGTGCATAATGAGGCTTAAAAAGTAAAATATGTGACAATCATCTAACTAACCAAGATATTACTTAACATCGAGCGTATAACATTCGTAAAACCCTAATTTGTTATTAAAAGCTACTAATAGTAACAGAAAACATCGCTAATGCATCGAAAGAATTTGGTTTGGACTTGATTCGGTTAAATTTGAATAAATTATATGGCAAGTGCAATACATTTATTTGTAATTGGAGTATAAAGAAAGTGATCAATTACATAACAAGTATATCATATTTGGTTAGTGATAGATATGATTTGATCAAGTTTGATGTGAGAAAGAATTTTTGTAATTCATTTATGAATCAAATTAATTGCCTTGTAGATTTAGCTAATCAAAGTTCCCCTACATGGCCCTAGCTAATTAGTGAAAATCATGAATAGACCAATAATTTCATCCTAGAAAAATGCATGATACTAACACATGTATCTCATAATTGACATTATGAATGGACTTGGAGAGTGGGATGTTTTATGCATCAAGTACATACAACTATTCATCATGTTATCAATCTTCCTCCACACACTTAGTCTGCGCAACACCAATTACGTTATGAAGAGATTTTGTCTTATATGAATTAAGTGTAAAAAAAATATCTGATAATGTTAATCATATCACGTCAACAATAAGGATTTCATTATATCGTGTTTGATATTTTTGTACTTATTTATAAATAAATTATAAATATATAAAGAATTCTCGCTAAAAGACCTAAAAACTTGAATAAAAAATATAAGTTAAAAAGAATGTAAAAAATTTGTAAATAACATCGGCACTTACGAGAAAAGCACGATTTTAAGGAAATAACGACTAGCCAAACGGTGTGCTGCGTTGGGAATGACATCATTTTTGAATCATTAACGTGTTTCATGCATTCACTGAATTTTGAAATAAAACGTGTTACTTTGTTAGGTATTTACCGATAGACTCTGGACTAGAATAAGTGGGCTGGGCCTACTGACTGTGGGCCTACACAGATCCACTTTCCACCGCTTGTAGTTAGTAATTTCTTTTATATATTAACACATATTATTCACTCTTCCCCTATTTAATCAAGCTTTCTGGGCTTGGAGTTATTGGTCTTGGGCCCATATACTATCTCCACTAAAAGATGGGCCTATCCGGAGCAAGTTAGGATACAGTAGTGGGCTCAGAGATTTGGGCCGATTATCGCTTAAACATTAAATCGTGGCTCAAAATCGGAGCGCCATACCAGAATGGATCTTCTTTCCAAAGCGTATGCAACTGCTTCCGACGACGACGACGACGATGCTGGCGGAGGATCCGGACACTCGAATCCATATGTGCCTCCTCCCAAGCGGATCAGACCCGAGAAACCGATGGCGAGTGCGATCCAGATGCCCCTTAATCTCCCTCCGAGTCTCCCTACCGAGGCTCCGATACCCGGACGATACATATCTAAGCGACAAAGAGCAGCCCTTGGTATGGAGTCGGCACGAACTGACTCAAACGCGGGTGATTTCGATATATCACCAGGTTCACTCGTTTACTCCAATTTTCTCTGTTTTTTGAATTCTGATGTCTATACATCACATTTTTGCCACCTCTTACTCGGTGCTACTAGCTAATCTGAAATTTTCTTTCTCTTCGCAAATCAGAAAGCACAGTTTATAGTTATGGCTGTGGGTTCAGATCAATGGGCGTGAATGTTGAAGAGGGCGAAACTACTCGCCCTAAATTAATAAAGTTTCGAACTTGTGTTTGATGAACAGATGTACGGAGCTCACAAATATCTTAACGGCTAGAACTTAATATATATAAAGCCTGATTAATATGAATCAGGGCCTGAAAATAATATTGAGAAACACATGTAAAAAGATTTACTTTTTATTTGATATCCTATCAAGTTTTGTATGTAAATGAAGAAATTGTGCACATACAAAGACGTATAATGTACTTACTAGAATAGCTGTTAACGATTTTCACTGTGTCTAATTTTTTAGGGATTTCCATGGTCTGTTGTACTAGTGTTGGCATGGTAGATGTGTAAGCTTTTATAATGGATGAGTATGTCCACGATAGTCATATTACACCCCTACTTTCTTTTATTTTCCAATTTTTCTTATTCTTACTGCTATTTCTTTTATTATCATCAAGAATATATGTTATGCAGAGCTGGATTGACGATTTAGTTAAACTTTTACATACATTTTCACATCTTTCATTTTGTTGAAAGGAAAAAAGAAAGTGTGACTGTCAGCTACATGATTTTCTAAGGGCAATCAATTTTCTACAGGCATGGGAAGCCTTTCAGATTCAGATGTACCGCATGGTATTTTGACAACATTGAAGCAGCATATGAAGGGCAGTGCAGTCTCCAATCAAACACCTCGATCACTTTCTTCAGCTCTCAATGGGCACGTTAAGCCTGTCAATGGTGTGCAATGGTCTACAACTCATGGTAAGTACTTTATGTGCCGTACAGATTTCACTTAAGGATGCTGATATTGTTCCACTTCTAATATTTCTGCTTCTGAGTCTATCGGGACTTCAATTTCTTGTAAACAATGAACTAATATATCAAATAAGAGTTCTTGTTTTGAAAACATTCTGACATTGTATGCTTTGAAAAAAATAGTTATTATTCTGATATGCTGAACTCATATCCTTCTCTGCGCTTGTTTCTGGAAAATTGTATTCGCTGATGCAGTTGTGCCTTCTAATTGAAAGTCTGATATTTCTCATTTGATCTGCAATAGTATCTTTATCTTGAGTGATGTTCTTTGAAGCAGTTCATGAAGGAAAGCTTTTAGGATGTATGATAAACTGAAAACTGAAGGGCAACACAAGCTAGAACTTTCGTCTAGATCGAATGTATTGCTGCTGGCATTGTGTTTCTGTATAATTTATGAGTATTTATTATTGAGGATTGATTTTATTTTTCCTTCCTCGTGTCAATATTGTTGCCAAGTACTAAAGTCTCTTATATATTAGTAGGTTCACCTGTTGATAGAATCTGTTGTTTTTATCATGCTATGATTTTTTTATCTATTCTATGAAGTTAGTTTGCAGCTCATCTTCTTGCATCTGCGGGAATGGATCATACTGTTTCCATTTGGAACGTATGGAGTAGAGGAGAAAAACGAGCACGTATATTAAATTATCACCATGCAGCAGTAAAAGATGTGAAATGGTCACAGCAAGGATTGTCTGTGCTCTCTTGTGGTTACGATTGCACATCAAGATTGGTTGATGTTGAGAAAGGAATAGAGGCTCAGGTTTTCAAGGAGGATCAAATTGTAGAAGTTGTAAAGTTTAGTCCGGACAACTACAATCTTTTCGTTTCTGGAGGATCAAAAGGCCTGATTAAACTGTGGGATACTAGGACTGGCACAGTGGTCCATGAATATGTACGAAGTCTTGGGTCAATCCTTGATGTGGAGTTCACAGTTGATGGCAGGAATTTAATCACATCAAGTGATGTGTCCAAAAGCAACCTCAGTGAAAATTCAATCATCGTTTGGGATGTTTCCCGACAAGTGCCACTATCCAATCAGGTGAACTTCTGGTTCTATGCATGAATTCCTCTTCTTCTTATTCCTTGTTCTGTTTGGACTCATCAATACATTACAAAGTAAATTACTATCATGTAGATGATTTTCCCTTGGAGAATGTAAGCAGCCTTAACAGAGTTTGGTATTATTATTTTACAGTATTAAATGGTTTATGGTAGGGGCGTGCAAAGTTTGGTAAACCATTGGAAAACTGACGGAACAGAAAATTGGGTTCGTAACGAAAACCGAATCGAGAATTCGATTCAGTTTCTTGTTTTTTTTTAAAAAAATTGGTACATTCTGTCGCTACCAGTATTCCAATTCGGTTTAACGTAACAACTGAATTATCGAATTATTAAAAGTTATATTACATATATATATTATAATTCTATATAATTCTACAAAATATATTAATATATATAAATTATATTTAATATTATAATTTAATTTCTATTTATTTTTAATTTAAACTTAAAACATAAAATGGCAGATTTAAAAATTATATAATGGCAGTTCTTTTTTAATATAAATTCGGTTTTCAACCAAACCGAACCAGAAAAAAATTCGGCTATAACCGAACTAAACTGGCTAATTCGATTCGGTATGAATGGTGTACTGAAATTTGGTGCAGTTTACCGAACTGAATAACCTAGTTTAAGGTGCACCATGATAACCGCTGGGATTGGAAAGATACGGTTGGTATATTTACAGTACTCTTGTAGACACATGGGGGGAAGCTGTTTGGCCTATTTTCTCCATAAAGTTCAAAATTTCTCCTGGCGTTCTCATGAGAATTGGGCATTGATGATCTCAAGTTCATGTATTTATATGTCAATCTTTATTTTCTACCAGTCAGGACTAAGACTCTTTTTGTTCCTTTCAGTTTTTATGATCTTCAATGGCAACTTGCGTGTTCATTCTTTCTGGCTTAATGCTGCGGGTGATATACTGCATTTCATGTTTCAGATTCTGCTATTTTTATAACTACCTTGTTACTTGTCAGGTCTATGCAGAAGCATACACATGCCCCTGCATCAGATGCCACCCACTGGAGCCATACTTTATTGCACAATCAAATGGAAACTATATTGCCATATTCTCTACCAGATCCCCATTCAAACTTGACAAGTACAAGAGATATGAAAGTCATGGTGTTTATGGTTTCCCTATCAAGTGCAATTTCAGTTTGGACGGAAGGATACTGGCCTCTGGCTCCTCTGATGGATTTATCTACTTTTATAACTCAAAAACATCAAAGCTTCTAAAAAAAGTTAAGGCATATAATCAAGCATGCATAGATGTTGTATTCCATCCTACCTTGCCCAATGTAGTTGCTAGTTGTAGTTGGAACGGAGAAGTGTCTGTTTTCCACCAAGACTGCAATATCAATTAGAAAGTCTCACAATGAAACTATTTTCTGTGTGTTACATTATCTTCACTTTTTAGGGCATGTTCATTTATTAGTTCAGGTTTCCTTTGTAGTAGAATGAGTCTGTTATACGACTTTTCTGTTGTTTATTATCTAGACCTGCAAGCGTATTAAGTTTCCAAGCATGTGGTGTGCGATGCATTGAGTAGGTCCTGCTATTGCCTCTATTCAAAATGCTATATACTTCACCATGTGTTAGCTCCCGTTAGGGGACTCGACAGCTCTGTTGCATTAGTAACGGAGCTTGTCTTTATGTATGAAAAGTCTAAAAGTCATGGTAGATTCATCTTAATTGCAATCCCCCATTGGTTTGTTAGGTGAAGGTTTTATAGAAGTCTTGAATCTATTAACCTTGGACATTTCTGATAACTGAAAATTCCTGCAATCGCTACTGAATGTACTTTTATAGTTTCCGTTGGCTTCAGGAATGTTCAGTTTCCGCATAAGTATAATGGTTCTGTTGGTTTCTGGAATGTTCAGTTTTACCATAAGTATGATGGTACTTGTATCGTTCCTAAAAACTACACTGGGCGGAAGAATCTTGCAAAAACCTTGCATCATTATCTGTTATCTCTCAAAATTCATTCATGAAGTCCCACTGTAATCAAATCAGAAGTGAATGATTCTGGAAGTTTGGAATGAACAGTATAATCATATTTTCCAGCGAAATTCTTGGATCAGTCAAAGTGCAACACATCTGGTCCATTCATCATTACCACTGTTGAGTACCCCATTTTCTAGGAGCATCTTGAGTTGGAGTTTTGACTCTATGCAGAAATAAAAATTTGGGCTTGAGGTGCTATTTGTTTTGGTGCCCATTTGATTTTTTTTTGCTTCTGGAACATTAAAATCCCCAACACTCCCACCAAACCCCTCTGTATTTAGGGGGAAGACAAGGACATTGGAAGGAGTGATTAGTCCAAGAATACAGCTGTTTGCTTGGACCCCATGATGGTGTGGTTATGCATTTGAGGAAATATTCTACTAGTTTCCAAGTGACAATTGATGAGTGACTGTTCAATGATGAGAAAGTGTGGATAATATCTGAAGAATTGAGTAAAGAAAAGAAGCCACAAATTTTGTAATTAATGGTAGATATAGAGAGAGGGTTATGGTTTACAGATAGACCTGTGTCTAGATACTTGTAACCTACACCTACTATGTATGAGCTTTAAATAAGGATTTTGTTTGTGGGGGCAGAGCAGAGCAGATGTTGATCAGACTTCTCTCCATGAGGAAGAGGGGAGTGGGGGCAAAAGGATAGTTGAAAGAAAACACAATTATGCAAATTTCCTCCCCATTCTTCATGGACTCATTCAAAGGGAGACATGACACACTACCTTCCTTTTTTAGTTGCACTTGTTCGTGGGGCATATGATCAATTTCAGTTCCTCCTTCTCCTCCTATCTTTCCCATCTTAATTTTGTGCGATTCCAAATCAAATCATGCTAGTACATTACAGTTAGTGTTGTGAGTTTGTTGAAATTATAAGACCTTTTCATTTTTGTATGAACAACATGATGTGTGAATATATGAAAAATAAAGCATACTATAACTTAAATTCAAATAAATCTGATTTGGGTTAAAACCCTAGAAGTTGTGTCGTAATTTCATATACCTACGTCAAAGCACTATCTAGACAACCCAACATACTTTGCCAATTTAGAAATGGTCCACCACCCTTTTTAGAACTGTTTGTAATGGGAAATATGGTAATGGCCTGAGGCAACACAAATGGAAGAAACAAAGTCATGCAACATAGCTATGTGTCTGTGTGGATATTATGTACATAATATGTTTTCTTCAACTTCTGCATGAATGTGTTCCCCACATTACCTGGTTCATTGCCATTCCACAATTGCTACCATATCATATCAATTTGGAAAACCAATTCTTTATGTAATAAAGAAAAGGAGAGAGAGAGAGAGAGAGCAAAGCAAAATCTACATAACTTTTGAAAAGTAGGCACAAATATACACCTCTCCATATGACCTCAATCATCTTGTAAAAGAGGGACACTTTTCTTAGGGTACTTTGGTGGTCAAGCGGGTGTTTGTCCTCTTCGGACCCCACCGGCATCCCTAGCCGGCGACATGAAACGATGGGCTAAAAGGTTCTATCTCCATGAAACCAATCACCATTTGTCTCAAACCCTACATTTATATATATATATTTGGTCTACACTCTACACCACTAGGAGACTTTTGTTTTGATTAGGGAACATGAAACAACATTACACTAATCAAAAGTGGGAATCTAAACATGGGATTAACTATGAACATACACTCATAATGCTTTAGAATCAAACACACACACACACACACACTTATCATAATAGCTAGGGGTTGAATAATTTAGTCTTACTTTGGATCCATCTTGTCATGTTTTCAACTTTATATTAATGGATTTATCCTCTCCTACATGCTAGGCCATAATGAAATATTTTGGGCCTCAAACACACTTAAAATGTTATCACTACTCTTCCAATCCCATCATTGTAAAGTGAGGGACAAACCCCTTTTTTTTGCTATTCCCATCATGTGATCTGTGGCCTCATCCAAGGGTCCTCCTTTTTTCTTGCCTCCATCACTCTTCAATTCCAAAAACCACTGCCATAATGCTTTACTTCTAATATTAGTTTAATTAATTACATATAATAGTTTATTTTCCTTTCCTATTTTGGAAGTTCTTCACAAATGATAATTTCTTGGTTTATTGGTTTAGGCATGCAGGTCATTTTACCAATTTTTTTACACCTGAATTCAGTGACGACACTTATTGTAGTAAAATGGTTAATTATTATTTCTTTTGACAGGCATGATTTTTCAATTAGGGCCCTCTCCTGACCAGGATTTCCAAATCTTAATCATATTGTAAAAAGCCACCAAGAAAATTAATTGTTTCAGTGAATCTTGTCGGGTTAATGCTTATAATTTCTAATTATGCTCGCTATTTGATCATATCTCTCTTAATCTTTTCTTACAGACATATAGATTTTTTGTGCATCTTTGTTATGAACCGCTCCTTGGTCATGAATTGTAATAGGCCTTTATGATTTCTGACCTATATATAGGTATAGGGCTCTTTTCATTCTCCTTATTAATTAATTACCATAATTTCTCTATTCATAATCAAATAATCTAGGGTCAAGATCAGCAATATAGGTGTATTTTTTGTTATTTATCGTCAAGAAAGGAGAATTCAAGGCTGTGTTTGGATGTGTCTTCTTACTTTTGGAGACAAGATAAAACACACTCAATGTTTATTTTTGTGTTTTTACGTGTTTTTCTTATTTTCAACTTTCTATATATAGTATATATATACATAATATTAAACAGATATGATTTGACAATAAATATTAATTTTTATCTGACAAAAATACAACATTAAATATAAAATATTTATATATACATATTTATATATACATATTTATATATAAAAATATATGATTTGACAATAAACAGTGATTTTTATCTCCCAAATCCGACATCAAACCTGCATCACTTATTTTAAAATATTTTAAATTATTCCAAAATACAAATCCAAACACAATGCAAGCTTTTAATCTCTGATGTGGGCAAATCAGGATATATATATATATGTATATATATATAGAATGCCCAAAATGCCCCCTGACCCGACCCAAATTGCTTCTGACATAGACTCAAGAGTCGTTGGTGGCAAGACACAAGGCTTGAATTTATAACTATTGTAATCCCTTCCCTTTTTATAACTATTCTATCAAAAAGTCAAATCAGGTATGAATTTAATAAACTCAAACCCACTTGAATTATCCACGTACCGGGTTGACATATGGGCCGATCCTACAACCCTGACCCGTGGAGGACAACCCGGATGAACCTTTCTCCTCCATTACCATGGTAGCATGCAATAATTCAGGAGATGGAAATAAAGGTTGATGAAATGACAGTGTGTATTAATTTGGAGCACTTGACCGACAAATGTGCACAAACAGTAAGAGGATAAAGACCAGTGCAGAATTCCCCATTATGACAACATAACCCGTCACTCAGGAGGACAAGATGCCACCAAAATGCACTACTCTCTATTCCCCCTTATGCCTAAATTCACCATCAAACGCACACTCATGACAAGAAAGAAAAGGATAAATCACAAAGAAATTAAAAGCCCAAGTTCTCGGCGACAGTTTTATCCTCCATACCTACTTTCAAGTACATTTTTCTTACATAGGCTCTTCAAGAGATAGGAACATCACTTTTTAGGTCAATTATGCACAATAATAGGCTTTCTTCTATCCATAAATAAGTTCCATGCCAATTAATTTAGATGGTGGACTTGAAAGGGTTTTATTCTTTTCATTTGGTTGATATCATTTATCGAGAAAAATTGTATTTTATTCATATAAGATAAGGCTTGTTGTACTTTTAACCCCGTATTTTACAAGTATAGTATTTTTGTTACCATAGGATTAAAAAGCGTTATGATTGTGGTCTCATGTACTAATCTTGTGGGATAAATCTGTTAGGTTTTGGGACTATATTTGTAATATTTTTCAATTTCGAGGGCCAAAAATGTTAACCCGCAAAGTGCCGAACCGAAAGTGCAATTTTTTCCAAGTATCTACTCTTTCCCAAGTGAATTTTCTCTAGCTTTATGTTAGTGATTGTAATTTTGACCAGTCATGGTATAAGATTGGAATTTTTTACCTACTATATATCAACAGTACTGAAAATTTAAAACAACGGTCTTTTGATTAATTTGAGTAGTTTGATGAGTATATATTCTTCTGAAAATTTCTTATATTGTTGGTGATCTTAATCGAGATGAGCGACCTTCCGCAGCGATTAAATGTTCGGCTACGTATTCTATCAAGACAGTGTTGGATCTTGAGGATAAGAAAGCGTGTGAGGCTCGTCGGGTTCGTACCAGAGTTTGACCTCCGACGCTCAAGTTAGAAAAATGAATCGAATAGAAAATGTGCAATCAAAGCTAAGTAGGTCGAAAATAGCTAAATACCTCAAATAACTGTGCGCCGGGGTATTTATATGGCCCAGGTGGTCACTGTTGTTTGGGCCACGTGTCCTCATCTAAGAAGCAGACGTCCTCGATCGGACGGTTTTCAGATATCAGGGTCTTCTTTCTTTTGATGAGTCTGGGTTTCAGTCTACCTAACCTGTCTCTCAAATGTGCGGATTCTGAGTTCTTAAAAGACGAAAATATGCTTCATTAGGGGTATTTTTGACATTTCACTTCTAAAATTGGGGTTTCCCCCATCATTAGTTGGAGAAAGCTTGTGTGAGCAATATGCACTAGAAAAAATATGATTTTTCGTTACAGCTAATTATTATATTAAAAAGAAGAAAATTATGGCAACTATAAATCAATAATGGCCCTGCAGCGGCCATTAGTCGTCGTTTCTGCAAATGTGGCCAAACATTAGCCATGGCCAAAATCATGGCAAATATTTTGACTATGATAAGGAATCATGGCGAATATTGATTCATCGTGGTAAAAATTTAAATTTTTGCTTGGGATTTATTTAACCATGATTAATAATTTTGTTTTACTATGATTTTTAAGTCGTAGGACATTTATAGTGTAGCGAAAATACAATTTTTTTTTATATAGTAACGTGACTTTTGGAATTGAGGAATTTTCAATTTTGGCAAAAAAATTGAATACATGCTTTGTAGATGATGCCAAAATACTCCAAAACTAACTTAGAGGACTAAAAATATCAATTTCTCTCTCACAAACCCTAACCCTTTGCACATGTGCGTGAAATTGTCTCAATCTCAATTATATAGACAAAGATATAAGAAATGTACGTCTTCTCTAATCCCTAAAGTTACCAAAATCAAATTTTTAGGTTGAAAATTGAAATTGCGGAAGGCTTTTCTGTCTATCTGTAATTATAATTGAGGCCTCATGACTACGCACTCATCCTCTTAATTCCCTAAAGATGTAAATATTTATTTACTTTTATAATGGATGTATATTCACATAAATAATTGTTACTTCGTTGTTAATTGATTTTTCAAATACTATAACATATTAAAACCTCTAAAAAAAGGGGGGAAATGGGAATTAAATTGCATTTTTTCCTCCCGACCCGCTCGATCTTCTTCTTTTTCTTTTTTATTTAATTTCATCGCCCTAATTTGCTACTCTAAAACATACATTTATTTTTGATTTTTTATTTTTTATTGAAGTCGCCTGTGCCTAGTGGGTTAAGATCTGAATTAGGGCCGGTCGAGATAATTAACACTTGGATGCAATTTCATTACATCCTAATGTGTTGCTGTCTATTTCTATGCATAGAAAGGGGGGTGAAATTACAGTATTAGGCTCATGGTATAAGTAATAATCATAAAAATATGAAAAGCAAGCTTTAATTAACGTGGTGCAAATTGGGAATGGAAAGATGAAAGACAAATGTGGCTTTTTTGGAGCAATGGTGGACTATGGGGTTATCCAGTTGTTTCAACAAGTGGACAACACCAACACTGAATCATTACACCAGTGGACGTACGTACCCTAGGTGGACCCAAAACACTTGATCATTTTCTCTGAATATTGATGCAATTGAAAGGACTTGTAATCAGAGAGTACAATCCAAAGTACTGAATGTATATGCCTTCCATCTTCATAATCGTACGTGTGATCATGATGATATACACGTGTACCATCTTCCCTTTTTTCCTAATTCATCTAACTATATTTAAACAACAAAATAAAGTATGTCTAACCTAAATAAGGTAATACATTCGTCGGAGTAAATAAAAAATGTTAGTGAGTGATTGCTAAATATTATCATTTTTTATACTTAGAAATTTTATTTTTTTTAATTTATGTATTTTTATTTAACTATTAATCTATTTTAATCCCACAATTAATAATCTTATTTATTGATCGTTTTCCGAATAGTTTGGATCCAACCACATAAATTCCAACATATTTTGTTAATTACATAAAACTTGGAACACAACTCATTTTTTGGCCCCAGCTGATTTTCTATGTAACTCAAATTTGTGATCGGTAGTGGTGATGATGAGAGGACAACAGCTCCCAAGTATGGAAATTATTTAGAAATTAATGATCTGATGAGGGACACAAATCACTGATGAAATTGCATCATTACAACTACTGTATATGTATAACTAAACTCCGACACGTACATATATATATATATATATATATATTAATTAATACACTCTGAAAATTTCATACAACTTGATCTATGATACAGCTTCTCCTTCTGCTGCCAATATCCGAATCAAGAGATTGCACGTGATGAAAGAAAAAAGCACCCTGTAAGGATTTACGATTCACGCGCACGCTCACACACACACCGGCCACATATTATACGAACATCATATATATATATGTGTTTATGTATATGAATTTTTTCTTATGAAATTTGAAGAATACGATATAATTATACTGAAATTATCAATGTATAGAAATGTTAATATGTTATACAAGGATTTGCGTATTTAGATTCATAGAAATATTTGTGCATTATAAGAAAAACACATTCATTAATTATTAGAAATGCATTCCATACATAATAAAAGAAAAATATTAGTGATGTTATTAGGACATGCCAGACAAATCATTCAGCGTGTATTGAACAATAATATAAATGGTGGTTTATATCTAACAGAATGTCGAGTATATGTGCGACACGTCACATGTGATGTTTGGAGATGTTAGTTCATTCTAGGATAGGACTGATGATTGGATGATGGAGCGTAATAGCCATGAATTGAAGTCTAGAGCTACGTACTTTATATTGATTAATCATGGCTAGCTACGACCACAATGTCGCATTTCAGGCAGGATCCTGGCTTACCGATACGGTGATTACAGCTAGCTATATTTGTGGAATTTAAAATGAGATGAAAGTGGCGATATCAACTTGTTTTGTTATGGTGGAATGGAAACACGATTTTAGGGACCACATAATTTGGTCTGTTAAGTCAAATTAATCTTAGTTTAAAAAGTGGATTAATTAAGGTAATGGAGTTTGTTCAAGTTGGTGCCTGCTGGACCTCGTTCCCTTGCTCGTGGGACAAAATCTTGTGTGAACGTGTGCTGCGCCAAGATTTGATCTTTATGGTTATTTGACACCATCATGAAATTATGAGAACAGCTAGGTACCAACTTTAATTGCTTTTGTTTATGTCATTAATTATGTTCAGTGTAATTAATTGGAATTAACGACTTAAAATAATTAATCATATATGTATGAGAAAATGGTTTGATTTCCCGTTTTAACCTTGCATGCACAATGTGATCCTTAATCACTTAAAGACAAAAAAATTTAGTCATTGAAGTTGCCAAATGTTTGTTAAAACAATAGTCAATTAACATTGGTAATTTCATGTAAAATCAAGAATTAATGTAAATCGCTACTTAGTGAATTGCAACACTGGTGTCTCGACAACGTATATATCCTTTCTTCCACTCATACTTCATTAATCCCATCACCTTCTTTCCCACTTTGTGTGTTTGATTTGTCAAAGGAGCTAGGTTGTACGGATGTATGTATAATATTCTATTCAGATATTTTGTTTTATACTATGTTAATTCTTTGTTTAATGAAACAAATAAAGGGTTCTGATATTGATACTGAAATTTTGTATTAATTACAAAGTCAATTATAATTTCAAGAGTATTTGAGTGAACTTACAAGATATTATAAAGCGTCAGTAAAAATTTCGAAAAATTAAATTTATGAGATAAAAAAAATAAAACGATACCATTTTATAAAATACTAGCAAATTTAATTGTTCAACTTTAATTATATTAATTACATAAAAAAAATTTAACATTACTGATATCTTATGAATTACATTATTATATTTCAATAAAATTTAATATGTTATGGAAATATCATTGGAAGCAAAGATCATCTCTTTGTAGTTGATGTGATGATATATATGGAGAATTGCACATGTATGAGACACGTGTGTGCGGGCAGTGGTTAATAACCGATGCGGGGGCGGTGCTCGAGTGAGCATAAAGCATGCATTACATTTGACCACATTGATTTCAGCAAAACCCTCTCTCCTCTCTTCCCATTCCAATCAATTTCATTTCTGCTACCTCTCTTTCAGCCGGGGGAATAAATACTTGTCGCCCCTAACCGCCTCATCATTTTCTTTTCTTTTTATCACACAAATCAGAAAGCAGCTGCCGGTTAGAATCTCTGTTGTAAAAATTAAAGCCTAAACACGTAAAAATCTTTGCCCACATCTATTAACCATTAGAGCATAATCATTGACGATAATTTACACATTTTCTCGTTAACAAGGCTGTCGTTGTTGAACAGTAATTTAAAGTATGAAAAAGAATACATAGTCAACAGTCAAATCAAAAAAAAAAGGGGGGGGAAGGGATTGAGGTGCAGCAAGCACTATGCCCCCCACTTCCCCTCTCCCACCGGCCAAACCCTACTTATTTTAAGCAGAATATTTATATTATCTGCAATAACTTTAGTATTTATTATGTAATATTTTATTGTGATTAATATTATTTCTTCTCTGCATATAATTAAATAAATTAGTATCCGCCACTAGCTACATTACTATCTTCAATAAAAGAGTAATAACTTATATCAATTGGTCGCTCATCACCACTTAAACTTTACATTTGACTAATGATAATGAGTAGGTAAAAAATCATTATCCAGATTACACAAATTCTTGCCTCCTACTCACCAACCTCCACCACTTTTGCCTGCTCCTAACATACTAAACTCACTCATTAGAAATGGTAATAAATTGTGCAGTAATTTTTTTGTCGGCCTCCGCGGCGTCAGATCTTCCACCTCGTCATTACAATCCTCAGGAGGAGGACTTTAACAGTCAACAGGGCTCGAGAATTTATGTGTATTCGAATTATAGGAGCTAGTAACCGTTGATACGTTCATATTGGTGAAGTTTTTAGTTGTTGTGACCAAAGAAGCAAAAGTAATCCGAACTACAATCACTCGTATCTGTAAAGAATTTAAACGTGACAGCAGTATTGATAACACGATATAATGACAATGCTGCGATTCTGATTGATCAAAAAATCCATGATTTTTTTTTTAATTAATTTGGGACAGCAATAACTTGAATTTGGGGGATTTGACCCATTGAATTTTATGAGGAAAATAAAAGATAAAAATGAAAACTTGAAGAGAGATGCAAGTAATTAGTAGTGCAACTTTCGGTGATAGGGGTGTGACCTGGAGATCTTGTGTGTTGGGTTGACTTTTTCTCACCTTAAATTCTCCGCAAGAAATATCTTCATATATATTAGTGAAGAAGGGATCTAAGATAAAAATGGAACATGCAGAAACGAGTACATTAATTAAATAATATAAATTTTGAAATATTAATAATATTATGTGTTGGGAGAGATCAATTAATTAATAATGAAGTAAAGTTGTGGATAACAGCAATATTTTGGGATTTACAAGCTCAGTACGTACGTATTATTTGGCAAACATGTCAGGAATGTTGCTGCACATGCATTAGCCCTCTCCATCCATTTTCTTTTTTTATAAAAAATAAAATAAAAGAAAATAATGATCATGGAAAGAAGCAAACAAGATTCAATTGCCTTCTTTCATATATTAGGTTTGACTTCCATAATTTTTAGTATTTTATCTATTTTCATAATTAATAATTCGTTTAAATTACTGCAAGAAAATAAGATATGAGAAGCAGGAAATCAGAGAGTCTGAGTCCATTTTTGAATCGCGAAAATCAGGAATGAATTGGTACTTTCTTTTTTATGTTTTCTTGCAGGTGGTTTGGTTTTATTGGATATGTACTTTATTTGAATATTTTTTATATTAATCACTTTTTATATTTTGATATAAATTTTATATCAATTTTTTTGAGATTTGATACAAAACAAATACTTCTTTGTTATTTAAGAAACTTTCAGTCCCTGAAATTAATGTTCGTCCAATAATTGAGTCATGCCATTCGAGTTACATAAAGATATTGTATTTAACTATTCAAAATATCTTTTTAAACCCTGATCGAATTATAGGTTCATATATTCTTTTTAAAAAAATTGTGGACTAAAATTCTTATTTAAAATTTACAAGGCATAAACGCATCATCAATTTTTTTTTTAACATTTTTCTAGAAATTGTTAAAAAAAATACATAAAATTAAAGATGATACTTCCACCTTACCGTTCAAGAGTTTCATAATTATGTCACATATCAAGGGGTATTCGTAATTTTTTTTAATAGCGAGCAGATATTTATAATTATGTAAAAATTCAAGGGAGCTTGATGTAATTTATCATAAAAAAATAAATTAGTGAAAAAATTCACATATTTCTTCAAGGTAAGTAATTGAGTAAAGTAAGGCAATCAAATCATTTCAACTTGTTAGTTAAATAATATTATTTTTCCAAAGAATTTTTACAATTATTGAGTAGTTGATGTTAATGGTAATTAGAGCAAGTCAACTATCTTATATTTTTAATCTCACACGGGCTAAGCAAGTTTTGTTAAATATAAGCGACGTTGCTTTCTTTCAACTAATTATCTCACACAGCACACTAATCATTGGCATAAATACAAAACAACATTTCATCATGTTACCGAAATTTCAAACCAAAATGCTGTCCGAATTACCAAAATTTCAAACCAAGATTCCTAACTGACACTCTATTAACATTTATTTTTGACCAATAATCTGTCGTGTGAAAAAATTAATTGTACAGTAGAACGGAGAGAATTTGTTGCTATAAAATTGTGTTGCATCCTGCACTTTATTTAGTATATATTTATAGATGCGTCAAACTATTTTTATATTTTAGAAAATATTATTTGATACGATTTGGAATATGTGACCTCCACTCAAGGGTGCGAGCTCGCTATATCTTCATTCAAATATTGAAGATGGGTCATGAGGAAGGAACAAGTATGTTAGCCTAGTCGGGTTCATCTCTGAGTAAGACCATTTGACACTTAAATCAGTTATGTTCGAGGTCGAAATATGCGATCTTGAGATATAATTAAGATAGAAAACATGAATATACCTTACCTTAAATGCTTTGATTGTGAGTTATTTATTGTGCTTACTTGTATGGAACGAACTGGGCCACATGGCATCATCTCAGAGCTTTTTATTCACAATTGTGCGGTGGAGATCGAAATGTTGTTTGAATGCAGGTTTCGGGTCTTTGGAGCGGGTAGGGTTTGGGAACCCTACCCAGGCATATATCACAAGGTCCCATAATTTTTTGGGTATTTTTACTTTAAATTTAGGATTTTTTTTGTCCTTTTCTGCATGAGTGAAGTGATATCTCAGCAATTATATATATAGTATAATATATATACTAAATAAAATACGGTATAAACAATATTATTTTATGATAAAAATCTCAGGTTGTTTAAGATGCTACATCAATTACATGCCCTACATTGTAACATGTTGCAAAAAATAGCTAGGCAGCCTACTCTTGATGGAATACGATATGTAATGGAAAAGAGTTGATGTTAGCTCAATTATGTTAACTGCGGTCGGCACAAAATCAGGCAAATTTTTACATCATCGTTAGGACTTAAATTTAGCACCGTTTACTTAGGAAGGTCGGACGATTTCCTGTTGTAAATTTATTCATTATCGAACTGTGTTGGTAGATAATTTATGAATATTTCATAAACGACAAATGACCCTTGAAACTATTTTGATTTGTCTGGTGATTAGAATGGAAAGAACCAAAAATATGTTTAAAATTAACAACAAAATATAAACGACAAATGACCCTTGAAACTATTCTGATTAATCTGGAAATTAGAATTGAAAGCACCAAAAATATGTTTAAAATTAACAACAAAATAAAATATCTTTAATATAACATTTCATCCAAAATTAAATGTTCTTTATTTTAGAAACAAAATTGTCTGTCCGAAACTACTCCACCTTTGGAAGAATAATGTAATAATACTATTTCTTTCAACGACGCCTTTTAAAGGGAAACTGCAAACATTTTCGTTACTTGCATTAAATTTGTGGAAATTCAAGTGGGGCATTTGGTATAAGACAATTAAGAGGGTGTTTGGCTAAATTTATGTTAAATATTTTATAACTTTTAATATTTAATAAAATGTTTTAAAAGTTTAAAAATGTTGGGTTTTATCTTAAAAATAAAATTTTAAAATGTTTAAATAAATAAGATGCCAGGACTTATAAAATATTAGAATATTGACGTAATAAACTCTTTTACATTGTAATGTTGACTGAAAAATTTATCAAATAATTAGAATCTAAAGTCGTATAAATAAGAACGTCATTTATATGAAGGATAAAAATGAAATACTAACAAAATTGTGAGAGTATTTTTTGTCTATAAGATATTAAGATTGAAGAACTTAAAAAATCTTATAAAAAAAAAAAAAAAAAAACAGGTTGAGCTTACTTTTTAGAAAGGAAAGGAAAAAAAAGGTTTACCTAACAGCTTTATAGAGCTTATATGTCAAACACCCTCTAAACTGAATTTTGCTTTAATCATATTATACATGTCATGTGATGGATTCAAATAATTTTACTATGTGAACACACTTTTCATTCTCAATACTCCTCAAAATAAAAATTAATATTTTTTTTTCTAAATACTCAAAAATTAAACCCCAGATTTAAATTGTTATCTAGGTTGGGGTTCGAAATCATTCTAAGGTAGTCCCGATCACGTGTTTGAAAACATGAGGAAATAAGAGATCGTTAGGTTCTTTGGATGATCCTCAACAAAGGCCCTTCTCCGATAGTCAAGTCAGTTAGTGAGGTTGGAGGAAAAATATAGAATGCTGGGGAGAAATTAATAAATGACGCATCATGGCCCAAAATAGCTGTAGAATATTTATAGAGTCAAATGTTCATACTTGTTCCAACCTACGTAGCATGATCTCAAACTCTCAAGTACAAGGTGATCAAACGCCCTATTTCTACATCGATATATCGAGTTAGCTGAATTCAAATTCACAAATCAAAAATACATAAATTCTTTTCCTATAAAAATATTTTGTCTTTGATGGGGTTATTTTAGTGTGTTGGTTGATATATCCCAATCAAATTATTTGATGGAAACATAAATTGTGTGATGAATTTGGTTTCATTCAAAAGTCGAAAAACAAAATTATTGGTGAGAATATATATATATATATATATATATATATATGGGAACAAAATAAGTAAGTGCGTGACGAAACATGAAACGGAGTTGAGAATTACGTGTCAAGCAGATGCCATTTGGCGGCCAGCTGTGCCAGCTGTCGCGTACCGTATGAAGCACGAGAAGTAGAGGGTGAAAACCGTTGCAAAGTCTGCAAGCCGTTAAAGTGAGAAGAAAAGAACGGAATCCCGTTTTCGTGTTACCGGGAAACGAAGCCGGTGGGGAGTCTGCTGGTGTGCGGAGGAACACCCGCGGTACAGGCACGCATGTAATATGTACACCCAGAGCGCGGGACTACCGGGTACTGCCGGTCAATATCCTGCGCTTAAAGCGCCTTGAGATGGAGAGGATGGCCAGTTTTCTATGCACAAATAGGACAAGCACACCATGCGCACTATAGAGACCACCCTCACATTTTCTCACCATCCCCCAAAGGACTCCTCCTTTCTTTTTTTCTTTTTTTTTCTTCTTTTTTTCAAATATAGATATAAGGGAATTTTTTAAAGTGGAGATGGTTAGCGTGTAAGAGTCAAAATGATAAGAGTTATGTAGGATTGTTAGATGTGGGGAAGCTTTTGTAGTAAAGTGACTCATGGTCCAATGGAAATGTTTACTTAGAGGTGAGTTTTGGGTCAAAATTTAATTTTTCATGCCAAAATAAATGGTGGGCTATGCTTAATTTTGACCTAAAAAATCAAATTTGAATACCAATGATATTCCATATAATTATAAAAAATATTTTACATAGGTAAAGAAGGTACAAGATTTAAAGTTTGGCGAAATAAATTAATGGAAGTGAACAAATTAGGTATGGGGTAGAAATTAGCGGAACACTAGGTTCGTGAACGATGAGCTAAAATCAAGAAGGAGCCGAGAAAGTGCATATTTTCTATGTATGATGAGTTTCACAAAGAAGGATAAAGAAAAGATGTATGAGATGAAGATGTTGTTCCTTGCATGACAATGGGTTGATCCACTTGCCTAGTTAGAAATGTACATTTTTTTCTTTGTTCTCGACATGAAATCAGCAATATATATTTCTCAGCACCTTCAACTTTACTAGAAAAAGGGAGGAGGGGATAAGGTTGAAATATTGTAACCTATCTATGGCTATTAAAAGTGTACTTTTTAGTTTTCATCCGGAGAGAGAGAGGGAAACAAGAATTAGGCAGAGAAGCGGCTAATTTATTGCAAAGGGTTAAGCAGACAGTACTTGGTACAGTGCTAGAATTGTCACAGGCAAATTATATGAAGCATGAAAGTTTTATGTCTAAGTGAGTCATAAAAGCATGGTCCGAATCGGAAAACAAATTGCCACAAAGTCCCATCCATATTCACAATCAAGCCATCCATTTTGCAATATTTGCTTCTTTGCACTTTTGAACGCTACAACGTGGACCACACACCCTCCCCCCCACGCCCCTCTCCCTTCCCTTCCCTCTATATATATCCCCCTCATCCTTCTCCCTCTCCCCCACCCTCATAGCTTCCTCTCTCTCTCCTCTCTCTCTCTACATATATATACATAGCACCACAGATCAGACTAGTTGATCCCTCTTTTCTGAGCTTTATTTTCTGTCTGACCCTGTAAAAATTCCATCTTTGAGAAGCATCATTAATCATGCCTGAGGCACCGAAGGAGTCCCACAAATCCGCTGAGTACAGTGTGGCGGAGAACAACAGGAAGAAGCTGGAGTTCATTGAGGATGTTACTAAAAACGCTGATGAGGTTCAGAAACGTGTTCTTGCTGAAATCCTCTCCAGGAACGCCGATGTTGAGTACTTGAAGAGGCACGGCCTCAACGGACATACTGACCGGGAAACTTTCAAGAAAATCATGCCAGTTATAACCTATGAGGACATTCTGCCGGATATCAACCGCATCGCCAATGGCGATACGTCTCCTATTCTCTGCTCGGAGCCCATCTCCGAGTTCTTGACAAGGTCTTTATCAGTAATAGTTATTGCATAAGAATCACGAGTCTTGATTTGTTTACATCTAGACATGTGATTCTATCTTTCTTGCATGTGGGCTTTTGGCTTGTTTTTTTGTTGCTGAAAAGGGTGTCTTTCTTTTTTTGGTTCTCTGTTGTATGTGCAGTTCTGGGACATCTGCTGGGGAAAGGAAAGTGATGCCGACAATTGAGGAAGAACTGGAGAGGAGATCATTGCTTTACAGCCTTCTGATGCCTGTAATGAGCCAATTTGTGCCTGGTTTGGACCAAGGCAAAGCCATGTATTTCTTGTTCATAAAATGTGAGACCAAGACCCCAGGTGGGTTGCTGGCTCGCCCTGTTTTAACAAGTTACTACAAAAGCTCCCATTTTAAGGACAGACCCTTCGACCCCTACACAAACTACACCTCTCCAAATGAAACCATTCTCTGCGCTGATTCTTACCAAAGCATGTACTCTCAAATGCTCTGTGGCCTTTGCCAGAACAAGGAAGTCCTCCGGGTCGGGGCGGTTTTCGCCTCGGGCTTCATTCGGGCCATCCGGTTCTTGGAAAAGCACTGGACCCTTCTTTGCCATGATATCAGAACCGGGACTGTTAATTCCCTCATCACTGACCCATCAGTGAGGGAGGCAGTGATGAGGATCCTCAAACCCGACCCGAAACTGGCAGATTTCATTGAGTCCGAATGTAGCAAGGAATCATGGCAAGGGATCATAACTAAGCTGTGGCCTAATACCAAGTACATAGACGTTATAGTAACTGGGACCATGTCACAATACATTCCAACTCTTGATTACTACAGCGATGGTCTCCCACTTGTGTGCACAATGTATGCTTCCTCAGAGTGTTATTTCGGTGTGAACCTTAACCCTCTTTGCAAGCCCAGCGAGGTCTCTTACACCCTTATTCCCACCATGTGCTACTACGAGTTCTTGCCTGTTCACAGAAACAATGGTCTCACCAACTCCATCTCCATGCCCAAATCCCTCAATGAGAAGGAGCAACAAGAATTGGTTGACTTAGTCGATGTCAAGCTCGGACAGGAATATGAGCTTGTTGTCACCACTTATGCTGGTAAGGAAACTTATCACTATTTCCTAATAAGTTTACCAAAAACAATTTCCAACAGTAGTGATCATTAACTGTGTGATTTCGTATTTACTGCAGGACTATACCGGTACAGAGTCGGTGACGTGCTTCGTGTTGCTGGATTCAAGAACAATGCCCCTCAATTCAACTTTGTTTGCAGGAAGAATGTAGTCTTGAGCATAGATACAGATAAGACTGACGAGGTTGAGCTCCAAAATGCAGTGAGGAACGCGGTGAGCCATCTGATGCCGTTCGGCGCCCGTCTCACCGAGTACACTAGCTATGCCGATACAACCACAATTCCGGGCCACTATGTGCTCTACTGGGAGCTCAGCCAAATGGGCTCAACCCCAATCCCTCCATCAGTTTTTGAAGATTGTTGCCTAACCATCGAAGAGTCCCTCGACAATGTCTACCGCCAGAACCGGGTCTTCGAAGCCATCGGCCCTCTCGAGATCAAGATTGTCGAAACCGGGACCTTCGATAAGCTCATGGACTATGCCATTAGCCTAGGAGCCTCAATCAACCAGTACAAAACACCACGGTGCGTGAAATTTGCACCCATTGTTGAGCTGTTGAACTCAAGGGTGGTGTCTAAGTATTTCAGTCCAAAATGCCCCAAATGGACAACTCCTGGTCTCAAGCAATGGAGCAATATCAACTGAGGACTTCACCTCCAAAACCACCCACCAACAAAAGAAAAAACAAAAAGAAATGGGATAAGAAAAAAGAACTGTTTTTGTTATCATTTTAGTAGCTTAGAACTTAATCCTTCTACTCCCACCCCCACCCCTTAGGTTAACCAATCATTTTTATGTTCTTCACTTATGATTCTAGTATTTTAACCGTACGTTGTTTATGATGTTAGAATCTTGATTAGCAGCAGCAGCAGCTCCCCATGTACAAAAACAGTTCCTATTTGAAGGAAGGCTTTTCTTTCTTTAAATGCAAATTCTTGCACCAAATCACAAAAAAAAAAAAAAAAAACAAAAAAATGCAAATTCTTGCATAGAGTGCCAGCTAGCTGCTCTCAATTTCTTGCAAATTCTGTGGGAAAAGGAATTGGTTTTCTCAATTCCAGCCAGGAATCCTGCCCACTTAACTCTCATGGGATGTATACTAAAACTGCAACAGAGACCAAATCCCAGTTGGGTTTCCATGCTTCTAATATCAATCTTTTTCCGGAAAAAGCCAAACCCACTCTTATATCAACTCTTTCATAATATAATTCATCTCATCACACAATAATCATCTTTCATTAAAATACAAATTAAACTGTTAATCACCAATACTAATGTCATCCCCCAATTGCTCCATCCAATCAGATCTTTGCTTTGAACCATATCTTGAAACAATTAAATCAAACCAATCCATAATAAGTATGACACAATTATTACGACATAGATCAATTTTTTACATCAATAACACGATCATTGTAATTAATTTAAATTTGACCAAATCCAAATCGAATTAGAATTTTCCAATATAAAAAAGGGTGCTCCGTGAAACCGGGGACCCAGATCATGAAGAGACCATCAACTCAAGTAAAGTGTTGTTGATTTCTTTGAAAACAAAGTTTCGCGGTGGAATTTCTTAATTTATGATTGGTCAATGCCCATTGTAATATTTTACGCTCCACCACTCCTGATTTTCGCCTACATGCACGATTTTAGTTAGTTAATTTATTTAGCTTTTTTGCTTTTGCATTGGTACGTTATTAGCTGAAGCCTCTGGTTTTTGTAGTTTTTTATTTTTCATAATTAAACTATTTTTCACTTTATAATATTGCTATCTTCATAGGGAAAGAAAAATTTTAATTTATTCCCTTAACATTAAAAATTCAGGTGGACTTGGCCTTGAATGGACCAAAACATTCTTTATGGTGTAGTAAAACATGACTACTTTTATAATGTGTATACCATTTGCCTCCTCCATCATATTAATTAAGTTGATATAAAACTTTATTAACATTATAAAGAATAATTAAATAATGTCATTTTCAGATACGTTTTAAATAAATCATCATAACATAGAAAAATATTATAAAATTAAAAGACCATCTATAATTAAATACCAGTAATATGTGGCGTACTCGATGATCGTCTATATATTTTATATATATATATATATACAAAATAAAATATTTAATCAATTATTCTTTTAGTTTGTAATTATTGTTTAAAAAGATAATATGAATAAAAGATAAGCCAAAGGAAAATGCAAAATGAAATAGTCCAAGGAAAACATATGAGCGATAAAGTAGTGAGTCACATTCGAGTTATTGTATTTATTGTCCTGTATATTTACGGGTGGCAAAGAGTAACCTCAAATTAATCAATTTTGATAATTATAAAATTCCAGCAATCGAAATTTTAAAAGTGGCTGGAATTTTTGGAGTTGAACAAACTAGCACTTTTCTTTTTCTGCTTTTACTGATTGGATATTTTTTTATTCTTTTCTGCCACACAAGAGAATTTAGATTAAAAAACTCCTCTAACACATAAACATTGACATGAAAAAAAAGAGCAAAAACGCTTATAAAGATTTTAGGAAAAAAAACTTATCCAGTTAGCAAAGGCCCCATATAAAAGAACCCTAGTTTTGTCCACAATAAATTCCGATAATTTTTAAAATTTCGATGGCGTGAGTCCTCTCATTGCCGAAAGTTAATTAGTTCAAGCTTACTATTTATGATCCCATGTATTTGAAATTCTTGTTTTGCCAACTTTTATATAGGGTAATAAATACAACTTAAAACCAACACATATCTATCAGTAGTTAATTAACTAACCAACTTGATAAGATGACACTCAAAAACCCCTCGTACGTGATTAATCAAATTAGCTACAAATTTGATTTGATGTGAAGAAACTAATAAAACAATAAGTATACAGAAATGCACAAACCCTACAAAAGTAAGGCACTACAGTTTGGTTAAAACACGTCATGAAAATCTTATCTAAAACGTCAAATTATGAATGGGAAATGGCAATTGGCATGAAAAGAAGTGATTAAAGGTAAGACAATGCTGGGCCTTTGTGTTGACTCCCAATGAATGGGGCAAAACCAAAACCCTCCTCTCTCATCATCCACCACATAACACAACTCCTGATTTGAAGTTTCATCAACATCACCATCACCATCATCATCATATATCTACAAACCCTCTACCAATAATTCTCCCTAAAATCTTCCTAATATTCCTCATATATAGCAGCCCTGTCAGGTAATTATTTAACTACATAATTTATATAGAATTTATTGCACAATTAGTACTCGGTGTGCTATTATCGTCCCATATTAAGATAAAGACCCCGACTTCACTGTATATGGCTCTACTATTTCATCTTCTAATATTAGTCAAAATTTATTAAAATTATTGATTTTGGTAAAACAATTGAATAAAAATTTATATTTAATCTTGATTGGCTTATTAATGAATTAGTGCAAATCAAACGAATATTTTCTTATCAAATTATTTTCACACAAGTTGATATTTATGAAAAGGTATGTTTTCACCTTAGCAAAGTCAGAGCTCCGGAAACAATGCATGCTATGGTTAATATCCTGTGCAAGCGATGAAGCTTTTTCAATAAAATTCTTGCAGCAATAATTAAGAATAATTGAAAGAAAGAAAGAGGCAGGATAGATGTTTGATGAGTGAAGGCGGTCTGGTCTGGACCAGCAAGATGGGGGGAGAGGCAGGCAGAAGCACAATTAATAGATGGAAGGAGTCGACAAAGAGAGTGAAAGAGGAAAAGGATTTGACTAAGGACAGATAAGATAATGATGATTCCTGTTTCAGACATTGTTCCCCGGTTTTGCCTCTGCATAAAGCAACACCCCAAAAACATTGCTGCAGATTTCTTCAGAACATGGCCGATCGATGCACTCTGGACACACACACACACACTCCACTTTTAAAAGAAGAGAAAGAAAAAAGGAATACTGACATCTGCAGTGTAGTAACAGATCTTTCATTAAAGCTCTCTGATATAGAAAGGGCTAAAATTTGAAGGGCACTGTGTCGTTTGCTTCGGACATGTTTGTCGTCTTAATCATTTTCTTCCTCATTTCTTCGCTTCATTATCACCATTTTATTGGTATGCTTATTACGCCTTTATTATCCATATATCCTCATCATTTTCTTAATTTTTTTTAATTTCTCAAGTGATGAAATTCATTTTTATTTTGCTTTAAATTCACGGCGAGATAATTTTATTCTAAAAATATGTTATATCAATAAAAATAATATATTGAGGTTTATAAGCTATGCAAGTCCTTCCTCTATTGTCAATATAAGACGGAAACACTGACCAACATCTTTTGTCCCCAAGACGAGTTGCTTGAAAAGAACACATGGCCTACTTCCATAAATAAGACCAAATGATTTGGCGTGCACTCATACTTTGGTGATCGAAGTCTTGGTATATGATATTATTCTTTCTGACTAAAATTATATGTTTTTATTTTGAAAATACATCTCGTAAGATAATTTTTTTTTTAAAACTTATAAGTAGTATAAGCCTATACCATCTACCACTGATGTGGAACGTGCGCCAATTCTAAAAGCATGTATAGATTGTGATAGTAGTTTAAAATTATTCTTCAAAGAAATTCACATGCATGCTTTAATCTTGTTATGACTCGAAACAATGGATACGTGTTGAGCATGATATTCGCTTTGTTTAAAAATATAAAATAAAAAAGAAAGGACAGGGTGTTGGTTGGCATGTCCCGCATATTTTAGACACGTTTAGAGTTTTACTTCTTTTATACTTTCAATAAATTTCAAGTTGTCTTAAAAAAGAAAAGGATAATAAAAGAAAAAGAATTAATTCACTTTAATTTCTAAGACTAAAACAATTGAAATGAAATTACTAAAAAGTCGGAAGATGATCATGATGATTTAATTCATTTGAATTATTAAAAAAATTTCTTTGCGTATATTTTATAATAAACTGATTATGTATATTTTTGAAGTCATATAATTTGATTAAACATTTAGATATAAACATTTTTATTTATGCTTTATCTTGATATTGTTCATATTACACATTTTAATTTTATAAGAAATTAAGAATATATATAATAAATAATTATATTATATATAATCATGTCAATAATATACTATATCTTTTTTTTTTTTTTTTTAAATTTTCATACTATCATGTCCGTGGCTATTCATTATAGTGTTCAACTCATTCAGAAATCATCAATCAATAAATAATATATATAATATGTATAAATTTAAAGATTTTCAAATGAGCTCCATACCAATCCGCTTAGACGGCATCCAATTTAGCACAAATGAGTAGAGTAGTCATTTCTAGCTAGACTTAAAACTTCTATTTTTGTAATTAAAATAGGTTGGCAATAAAGTCAAACTCGTTAGAATTAATTTATAATAAAATAAGAATAAGAAATGAATCATATTTGAATATAATATAATTCCTTTAAATGGTATATATATATATATATATGAAATTATAAGATAATAGAATTGTTATTGCACTCACGTAATTGGTAACTAGAAAGGAACGATTAATAATTGAGCGAAATTACTTTTATGAAAAAAAATTGCCTTTTAGTGATTTAAAAAAAACTTATGTGCTCATACTTTATGTATATGTTGAAATCAATTATATAATAATAGTATTTTCAAAAATTACTTATAAAAGATTATAAGAAATTTACAAAACATCTCATGTGTTAATTTAAAAAGAGCATATGAAAAAAAATTATTTAGTTACTTATTAAGTAATATTGATTGAATAAACACATTGATATTAGTTTTCGACAAAACAAATTATATTGATTCTATAATTTTATCATGAGAAAAACAAGAATATATTCAAGAATGACTAAATCCTTATTTAAGGGAATAAGAATGTTATGAAATGAGTATTCCCCTACCTCATTATACCATCATATGCATAGGAATTGATTTGATGATGCTCATTCAATTTCGCTCCAATTTTACGTACCAATTATTTACAATCGTTGAAAATTCTAACTCGAACAGTGTTAGACCAAATCGTCGTAACTAATTTATATAATGAGTATAATATACTTTATTGTGTGGTTAATATAATATTTTAAATAAATAATCAATCATATATTCCAAATGAAATCGAAAATATAAATGAGGGATATATTTTATACGTGGCTTCTTACTAACTCCTCCAGGCATAACTTTTAGTAAGTGACAAGTTTAAGTTATTGCTTTTAGCAAAAATTAGTGGCGGCTGAGTTGTGTAGTAATCAATAATTTTTTTAAAAAAAAAAAAAATTATATACATCACTAACAATTATGAATTTCTATCATTAATAATTACAGAAATCATATATTAGTTATTAATAACTTAAAATTATTCAACAACTACTATTAAAATATATTTTATATAAATACGATTATATAATTAGATTCATCGGAATTAAATATATCAAAAAATATTCTTAATCACCTTAATTTTCAAAAAGTTGAGTTGTATATATGTTGGTAAGCAAATTAAGGCAAATTGAGAACGTTGACACTCAAGAATTGACTAGGGAGTTTGGTCGGAGTGTTGTCAATTTTAATCAAAAGAGAGGGAGGACGTACGAACCTTCAAATAATTAGGTCAATTCATTTCCATAATAATACACTAATTGCTGGTAGGAAGAGAACACATTAATACCTCAACTTAAATTATTTATCTTTTTTAAGAAAACAATACCTAATACCTCACAAGTAATCATATAATATACATTTTTTAAAGCTAGACCTTTCTTCAAAAGCTATTTTAATTTAATTATTTTTAAAAATACAATCATACGGAAAATTGTGTACGTACCTAAATAAATAAGCAACGAATCCCCTAAAAAAATAATTGATTTCTAAGGCCGAAAAATGGTAAAATAAAAATAATTATAAGTTTGTTTACTTAAATTATTAATAGTAGTAATTAATGACAGTAAATACTTTTTCACAAGCGTAATGAGGGAACAACTTTTATATTCAGGCGATATCTTATATAGACGGACGTTATTAATCAAAATAAATAATTATTAAAACACATTATATTTATATTACAATATAATTGTTCATTCCATCATCATAAATATTATCTTTGTCAGTCATAAATTTGCTAGAATTATGATTGGTAGGGAAAAAAAGAATAATTATATCTGTGGCTTAAGATATATCATTAGTTGATAATTTAGACATTATTGCATTTTATTACCTTTTCTACTTAAAAAGTACAAAATCGGCTTTTAATCATTTCAATTAATCAATGGACTTAGCCTAGATATCTTGTCACATATAAATCGGGCAATCGGACGATTGTAGAGGCTTCGTCTCCGATTAGCTGCAAGATTCCTCGGTGGGAGATGGAGGCAATTCATCGTGGAAATGATCGACGAGGAAGACTGGAGGGGGGGGGGGATGGAGACAATCAGTACATCAATTGATGCCCATTGTCGGCGGGACCCACATGCCAGAAAGCGTAAAATCCGGGAAAAATATTCGGAGGGGTGAGGGTGTTGTGTAATTGCACGGGACCAGAGCTCTAGGTCTTCGACACGTGTCCGTTGACCTGGCGTAACTCCTTTTGTCCTGACATGGAGAAACTGATAAGTCAGGGGCCCCACCCCAGATGTCCAATCACTAAACAGCTATCCACGTGGATTTGTTCCTATTTTCAGATAAATTTTCCTATATCTCTCTTCCTGCAAGATATTGTCATATTTCATTATTTTCAAAAATTACTTTTCAATTTCACTACCCAAAAAATAAAAGATTGTATAAGTGATATTTCAAATATTCAAGATTTATACAAAATATCAATAATTTGTAATATAATAAATTAAAATTCAACGCTCGTATTTTTCTCCAAAGCATATTGATTAAGATACGTAATTTTATGATTGCGAAGGCTCGTTATGTCTTGGTGCACTGACAACAACAACTCAAAAAACAAATTCTATCAATATATGAAAGTACAGTCGGTGGCGTTACAAAAAGAATTCAAATTTCTCCTTTCTCTTCTATTTTTTAAAAAGTAAACGTTCAATTTCAATTCCACACTCCACATTCTATAAAACGAAACATATTTTAGAATATATACTATCCATATGAGAATGTAGTTCAACGTCACAATATCACAACATTAACAGAAAGATGAAAGAGTATATATTCATTCCTCACAATAAATTCTAGTCATATCAATATGTATGTATATATATATACACACTGATTTACGTACAAATCAAAAATACGCAGATTGCGTCGAAAATCATCATAAAGGTTCGTAGAATAACAATATACGCAATATATATAATAAGGGAATAATATTCTTTTACATGTCTAAAATTCATAACTCAATATAACTTTATTCACATGACCATATACATTGCATTAGAATTAATATTGGATGTAATTGTTTATACTTCAATGAAACAAATTATTACGAAATTATTTTAATATCAATAGATTGAAAAATACATATAAAATCACATCACATATGACAAATATTTATTACAATGATAATAAATAAGACTAAAAAAATCCATAATTTTAAATTTATTTGTGCAATTTCAACCATTAAATTAAAACATCATTAAAAACAAATTACAGACATATATTATTTGGAGGGCCCCTTAGTTGCGTGCTACAGCAACAATTATATAATTGATTATTGTATGTAAAAGTGGGATGGCGTAAGGTTAGAAATTAATCCAGAGATGTGTATAATACGGACAGGTATAAGGCTGGATCCCAATACTAAATGTTGTGAGAGGATAATTATGAGGGGGAAGGTTTTAACTAATTTCCACCACATTATTCAGACCGTTGGATGGTGACATAAGAAGTACTGTTCATCATCACCAATAATGTCGAAAAGAAAACGACGGTTCTGATTGCGATTCATCATAGATTTTATTTTGATAATTCAAAACCAAAATAAAATAGAGTTTTGATGGAGAAAGTGAGTTTTGCTTTTTGGGGACAATCCACCCAATACTGACGCTGACGCCGACGACTCTCATTTACGCCATTAATATATCTCAATAATTATCTCTCACTTCTCCATTTCTTTCTATTTTTATTTTTTGAAACATTAACTCAATCTATAGTAATTAAAGTAAATGGAAAAATAATAATTGTTTATTTATATGTATCTTTTTATTGAAAATATAATTATGGTTCGACACTACGGTTCAATACATAATGTAATATCATTAACTAATCCAAACATATTCAGTCACATAAAAATCTATGCAAAATTGAAAACACATATTTTTGCAAACAGTTTAAATTGTAAAATTTTATTAATAAGTTGCAAAAGTTGGTAGAAAGATGGTTATAGCTTTTGGCTTAATCAATCTAATTTAAACTGTTCTAAAACAAAACACTCTTCTTAACTAATTTCAATAATAAATTTATAAGCATTTGCAAACACCATTTAATCTACTTACATAAATATTTTGATTTTATTGTGCATATCATGCGGTCCTATATTATTGGAGACGAGAAATTTGAACAATATATTATAAACGTCGGAGGCTCGTAAATTCTATTGAACCAGCCGCCCTTTGGGAGCAATTTTTGGTATGTGTAATTTGATGAAAGTAATTGTGAATTTATATTTGAATTGTCGAAAATTCAACAAGGGTGTTATATATATTCCAATGAATAAAAAAAGAACGAAAGGTAAGGGGTTGAGTACATTATCTGAATTGATTTGATAGAGGTAGGGGGTAGGGCAAATCCATGGCAGATGAGGAGAAGGACAAAAATAAAAATATATTGAGTCAAATGCAAGACCCTTAATATGTGGAATACATGCACCAAAAATAAGTTTTTAAATAAATATATAAATTATATTAAAAAAATATATCACCAAATTCCCGGGTATATTTTCCAAAAATATCACGTGAAATTGTCATATTGTGCTATTATGCCTATGACCCATAATTTTGGGTGGGTATTGTGTGTCACCTTCGCACGTGTTGCCCCGACAAGACACAGGACATCAGCACGTGCGGCCCCCTGACTTTGACCTCTCCCAACGCTCAAACCCCACCCACACGTGAGGGGTATCGCCCTGTTTTTGCTTGTCGGGCCTCCCTAACAGGCCCAGCTTCAGGGCCCAATACTCTGTCACCTACAGTCCAACCGTTGCGTACCTTCCTTTTCTTCTTTATTTCTTTATTTTTATTTGAGAGATTGGGTTGTGATAATACTAAGCTTTACCACAAAAATTATATTTATTTAAATTATAATAAAATTTTATAGTCATGAATGAACTTATTTATCGCCATTATAATTAATCAATAGTGCATGTGCAACTACACAAATACAGTCGTAATTATTATGTATTTTTGAATAGTTATATATATTATCATCAACCGCGACAATTTAAATAAATTCTTATCATCGATAATGTAACAACTAACAAAGCAATCATTGTAACTTTCTACGTATTTCAATATAACTATTGATATATACTATAATTATTGTCATGTAATTGGTTCGATTCTGGTTGTTGAAAGATTAATCATACGGTGTTTGGCCAATTATGCGTTGTGCTAAAAATTGAGACGTGCTGGTGCTCGTGTATAATTTTTTTGTAGCATGTAGCGTGACGATTTATTAATTTTTCCATATTTATTTATTTATATCTGGGAATATTGGCATGCATGCTCAATAATTCTTTGAGCTGGTGCAGAGATTCTTCATTCACCAGTGCTTGCAGTAGTAGATAATGTTGTCCAATTGCCAAGTTCTGTTCCATGTCTTTGTTCTTCCAACATGCGTCATTAATTTATAGATATTAATTAGTTCAAGAAATTCAAATACTTTATGATAATTACGTATGACTGATTAAAATATAGTCCCAAGATGATGGAAATACAAGTCAAGAATGTCGATGAGAAGACATAGTTTGACACACATCAATAAACAAAAACTTTAGCAGATCAAATGTAGTTTTCGGAGCTGCTCAACTTATGATGTCACTGATATGCCGAAAACGAAAGAATCTTACGCAGGTGTCTTAACAGTAACAGTCGACCTACGAGTTATAATATTTGATTCAATGTAGATTGAAAAATGAATTATAATGATCAAGTTGGATAATGTTTCGACGAGCAGTGACGAAAAAGAAAATATATTGTGATGTCTACAAGTTTGACGGATCGATCCCATATTTTAATTTATGCCGTTGAAGATAATGTTTATTGACAGAGTGATGAAAGAGATGCATCCAACTGCCCAGACACTGAGAAATAAAAAAACCACTCCTTATTATAGAATCTTATGAAATGTACAAGACAAAACATTAGGGGAAAAAACCATAAAATATCATCATGGGATTATATAATATGACGGCTATTGATACATTATATAATTAAACAAATAAACGAATCAACAATTCACATAAAATAAGACAAACACTCACAAATTTTACGGGACTCAAACCAATGACCTCAAACTTGTTAATTGTCACCAGGTTAAGACATCACGGATCGATTCTGTCAAGTTCTTAATATTAGATAATTGAAGTTACTTGTTACATTATGATCTGATTGAAATATGAATCCTACTTTGAATTTTTTTAAACTATAATTCTAGAAAAATAATAGTTACGAATGACTGAAACAAGTATAAAGTAATAGTTATATTCTCAATTGGATGAATAATTTGATTTATTTACGCTTTTTTATTTTATGATTATTGCATACTTATTTTTGATTTTACAATTTTTCATGCATGGAGATGAATGGATCGTATCTGAAGTCGTGCACGCAATTGTTGATGCACAGTATGAGAAAAGCGAGTTAGAATAAAAGCATCATTAACAAGATTTCATGTAAATTACAAGATAAACTACCTACTTTTAATAGTGGAAGAAAGTATATAATTTTCGTGTTTCATTAGGATATTCTTTTATTTTTATATTCCATAACAAAAATGTGTTAACCCTTAGATGCTTAAGCACCAGACAAAGTTCAAGACGAAACTCTTGTTTATTTTATAATTATTTTTATAAATTGAATAATACATTATTTAGACCAATAATCTAAATTATAGTAATCTCACACGGGTCATTAGTATTTTCATACTTTTAATAAAAATAATAATTAAAAAAAATAAGTATTTCTGAGTTGATAAAAGAGAAATAGATTATAGTTTCTTCTGAAATACTCATTTTTTTCCCCATAAGTTTCCTGCAATAATATTTTTTCGATTTTTAATAATTCTTTTTGCCAACTGTTTTACTGAAGCGCTTATCTCATACTTATATTATACATGAAATGTTGTTGTCTAATAATGGATATTTTATTATTAATAATAACTGATGTAGTACTACTCCAACATTAGTGCTGATATATATGTATCAATTGAAGTACGAGGTTGGGAGATATAAACCTTATGTTTGGGTTCGTTTTTGGGCCATCTCAGAGATGGCCCAAAAACAATGTAATGTTTGGCATGCATTGTTTTACCCATTTCTATTTTATTTTTAGTTGTTTTTGTAAAAATATGGGGAACAAAACTGACTTTTTTATTTACAACCGTACATTTTCTCTTTCCTCTTCTCTTTCCTCTATCGTAGACATCGGCTTTCCTCGCAGAAATCGCCCCTCTGTTCATCGTCTTCCTTCTTCTTCAGATCGATACTCGCAGAAATCGCCCTTCACCTCTGTTCATCGTCTTCCTTCTTCTTCAGATCTATACCTCTGTTCATCGTCTTCCTTCATCGGCTTTCCTCGCAGAAATCGCACAAATTGGATGATTATCTTTGTTTTTCAGCCCATTTTTCTCCAAATAGAGAAAAGGGTTTCAAGAAGTGAGAAAATTCCTCTATCCTCAACACTTCTTATTTCAATGAATCTTCTATCCTGAACAAAAAGATTGCTAGAGCTGTGGGTTCATATATTATTTTGCTTCACAATATTTTGTGGTTGTTAGTTACACATTGCTCATAATGCTAAACCTGAATATTACAATTTGTTTGCCTATGAAAACAGCTGGAATCAGATTTAACACACAAACTCTTCTCCGTTTTGCTAATGGATTTTCCCGGGCGGGCATTGGCATATGCTGCCTTGTCCTCTCCACAGAAGCCGTTGGCCGGAAATGGCGTGGCCAAGTAGGCCAATATGGGTTTTTCTTCTTTGCAGCAGGGTTCCTTTCAATTCCCTTGATTGCTTATCCAACCAGAACTTGCTGGAGAAACTTGTACAAGATTATCTCATTTATCCCTCTTGTTTACTCAATCTTTATACTTCTACCCTTTGTATCAGAGTCCCCAAGGTGGCTTCTTCGCAGAGGTCGAAGTGAGGAAGCTCTTGAAGTGTTGAAAAGATATGCAAGAATCAATGGGAAGGAATTGCCTCTAAATATCTCTCTCCTAGAACCATCTGGCAATGAGAAAAACTTGGCTGCAGGTGAAGGAGAAAATAACACCTCCACCATTGAGAAACTGTGGAATACTAGATGGGCTGCCAAGAGGATGTCCATGGTCATGCTCACAGGTTTTGGGATTGGTTTCGTGTATTATGGGGTTCAACTCAATGTTGAGAACCTCAACTTCAACCTCTATTTCGCCGTTGCCATAAATGCAATGATGGAGATTCCAGCCGTTTTCATAGGCAGCGTGCTGTTGATGAAATTTTATTAAACCACCTGGAATGCATATGATATATCTTCCATATTCTGATGATATCAGACCTGTTGAAGAGGTAAGAGTAACTTTTTAACTTCACTAATTTCTTAACTGAAGAATTTAGAATTAAAAACAATATGGTGGATCTACAGCTTCACACTGATACAAATCCCATGGCACCTCGAGCAACTGAAGACCAAATAAAGAGCGCCTCTTTGTTAGTGAAGCGTGTTGATCTAAAAAACTTTTCAGTTTGCCAATTTGCGAAGCCTGGTATGTTCCATATTCTAAAGGAATCGCTCTGTGGATTTTCTTACAGTAAATATCATAACAGTAGTAGATGGATAACAAGTATTTGGAATGGTGCTAACTTCAACGTTAATTTGGTGATGTAGGAGACCTGCTTTCTGAAAAGAATGCATCAATTAGAATTTAAGAATGCTATTTCTCTTGGAGGACCTTGATACAAGCATCCAAGGAACATATTGAATCATGAGATGAAAATTATGGCAAATATAAGAAATGGTTGGTGAAATCTTTTCATAATTATTGATGGCTACTGTTTTTCCATCAATAATTGCTGCCATTGCATGTGGTGCTTTGTATCATTGCAGAAACTTTTCAGTCAATTTCTGTATACTCTATACTCTTCTGAAACATTTGTCGGCTATTTACTTTTTCTGCACTTAGTCACTTGGAGATATAATGAAAGAAATTACTATTTACCCGTGAATTGTACTCTCCTCTCTATATAATGTGTTACAACTCTTTATGCAATTTGCACTTTCATTCTATCTGTTGAGCTTATTCTGTCGAAGTAAAGTATTGCATTGCAATTGTTGACACATTATTGGTCGAGTACTCTCATCCATCTAACATTTGGCTTTACCATTTTCTTGTTATTAAGGTATGTATCTTAATTTTCGCTCACTAATCTTGATCTTAAATGTTATATTCTTCAAAATTTTAAGATAAAAATGCTTAATTTGGTTTTGCTTCTTGTTGACCTTGGCATGATGAATTACTTCGACTTGTTTGTCATTGTCCTCTGTTTGGCTGGTTAATTTCTTGATGGCCTTCAATATATTGTATTTCTCTTTCTTAAAAAAAAGGTTTTTTTAATTCTGTTGAAAAAAATGTATGTTAAGTGCTTTTTTATGTGCTTATATATATATATGCATATAAGAAGTTGAAGTTTGATTAGGATATTTTGTTGTTTTAATAATGGTGTTCTAAGTTCTAGTTTGCGAGTTGCACAACTTTTTTAATGGATTGATTACTTGCTTTGTTTGTAATTTATAGTTTTTATTATCAAATCACATTTGTTATTATATATTTTATTGTATTTAATATATACATAGTATGGGTACAAAAATAACATATAATTTAATTATTCTTTGCTTTCTGCAAAGACAAAGGTGAATTAGAGTTGTAGTTATAAGATTGTGAACATGAAGGTGACTTGTACATTAGAGTGTAAGATTGATTTTACACCCCCCTAAAATCATTGTAAAGAATGCTTTTGAAAGAACAATTGAAGGAATAACCAATTATTTTTTATCCACTTGATCTTTAGTATGGTTTTATCAATACCAGAATATTTTTTTAATTTCTTTAATATTTAATTTTTATGAACATATTTTTTTTGTATTAAATATTTTTATCATTTTATTTATTATCTAAAAACTAAATAAATTTAATTATTATTTTTAGAATGTAAGTTTAAAATAATTTTTATATCTTGACAAAGAATCTACTAGATAAACAAACATTAATAATCACCAAAACTGACCTGATATGGATTTAATTCAATATTCAATAAAACATTGCACATACCAAATTTTTTAGTTTAAGTCTTCTACTCAATCAACAGTTACCGGTGCATAAACCCAAAATTGTCCAAATTTAATATTAGAATTTGTTATTTATTTGTTTGTTTTATATTATTATTATTATTATTATTATTATTATTATTATTATTATTATTATTATTATTATTGTTTTGTTAAATTTTTGGTTGAGAGAGTTTTTAAATTAATGTAGTTACTGAATTCATCAACTCTCTTTCAACGCTATCTGTCACCCCACCTGCAGTGCACGATCTATGCAGCAGTTGCTTCAACATTAAAAATAAAAAAAAAAAAAAAATTGGGCACCGCTATTACCTAAGCATATTTATATTTATAATTTTATTGTATGATATGAACGACATTAATTGCAAACACCGTAGAACTGATTAACTTGTTCAATGTCGTAGCGAAGATATAAGCACCGCTATTCTGTGCTTATCTATTTCATGTCTCCATCGCCTCAATATTTAAACATTCGTTGTTATATTAAATGAATGATTTTGATCGATTGGCTCAAATACCCAATATTATTTGTGCTAATTCATCAAAGTAAACACCACCGAAAGTAATAATAATCTGTAGAGTGTCTTTGAAAATATGAACCTATAAATATTTTTTAATTGTTATTTTTAAATAAGATTTATTTTTAATATATGTATAATGATAGTTTCGAGAAATTTGAATGATATATTAGGGTGTGTATTTGTCATTTTGGGGGTTTATCATATGCTTGTATGCATACCTAATCAACCATTTTGTTCAACCCCAAGCCCAGGGGGAGAGCTCAATCATTATAGTTAGAAAAGTATTTCCATAGTTTGAAGGACTTAAAAATTTTCATGACGTTAGGATTAGATTCAAATACAATAATATGTTTTATTTTATTTTGTTTAAATTATAAATGTATTTCTTATAGAGTATTAACTTAATATAATTTAGGGATATTTGTGTAATTTTTACTATTGAATTAGAAATATATTTATAATTAAAATTGCATCATTAAAAATGTACTTGTAATTTTATAAAATATAATAAATATTTGTGCATTTAAAACACTCTCGAGAATTGTCAATGTAATTTAATTTAAATTTAGGTTTATTGGATTTGTGTGAGATGGGCTAGTCGGACGAATGATTTATGGGCCTTAAATTCATCATAATGAGAACAACGTCAGTTGTAGATACTAACAGTTAGTTAATTATTAGAAATAAGAATCTGTAATTAATATGGTTGTGGATGAAAAAAATTATTAAAAGTTGTTTCGCATCACCATATAGATGCATCGATCGGACGACATAGGTTCTTCGCATACGTCTCGCGTGGAAAAAATTGTATGGACCCAGTACATGGAACGAATTTTCATCGAGTTTATGCACGAAGAGTTTGTAAGTCATCGTCTGCAATCATCAACTTTTTCACCCTCTGTCTGGGCTCGTATAACCGGTAGGATGAATTCGACATTCGGCCAAAGCTATGTATTTAACCCGGAACAACTCAAGGGTAAGCTAAACAGGATGCGTCGTGCATGGCGCCTTTTGAATGACCTTGTTAACAGGGGAACTGGGTGGGGATGGGACTATGAGCGGAACACTGTTACAGATGAGTTTGGACGTTTGGAGGAGCTCTGTCGGGTATTAATCTTTTTGTCTTAAATTTACATATAATGCGGACTATACCGAACATCTTGTTTTAATTTGGTGAAGAAACATTCCACGTTGCTCAAATAAAAATTCAGATTAAACCTGCCTATGTAGGAAAATTCGGAGTACAAAAAAATTGTTGAACATGGGATACCGCACTTTGACCTGTGCACCCAAATGTTCGCAAGGAACACCGCAACGGGAGGCATTGCACGGTCCTCCGGACAACCCACCCGAGGAGGTCAGACTGTATCTATCGGCGACGATGAACATATGACGGGTGAGAATTCGGGTAGTCGCCGTTCACGTGAGGACTACGAGGATACAGCATTCTCCGAGTCACAATCGATACCGACACCTGGCGGGTACTTACCTACTCCTGCGGCACAGAGTTTTACTTCACCATCTAGTAGCAAACGTCCAACAAGGCGCGGGATGAGCGAATTGCAAAGCAAGAAGTTCGAGACAATGGACAAGTTGCAAGAGTCACTGCAGGGAAAGATTGATAGAACTGGTGTTAAAGCTACAGAGTCTATCGAGCGTTGCGTAGATGAGTTAACAAAATTTAAGGATCTGCCTGACGTAATCTTCACAACAGCGTTGGAGCGTTTTCATAGTCATAGCACGCGAACGATATTCCTCCGTTTAGATGATGACAACAAATTGCGCTGGTTGTTCTCATTGGGAAAGTAATTCATGCCTGTCATAGGGGATTGACTATGGGTTAAATAGCTATGTGTGTTATTGTTCAACTTTATAATCGGTGTGTTGTCGCACTCACCATGGGGTTGCACATCTGTACTTTGTTAGTTTAAAGTATTCGTCTATTTAATATGATTGCTGATGCTTATTGTCTCAACTCGAGATTCCATATTGTGTCCCTTTTTTTTTCTTTTTCATATACTCGTGCAGAACTATGGCGAGTGCAAGCGAGAGAGCTGTTGAAGACACAAATTCATCTACTGGCAGCCCGGGGACACCCGGGACTCCAGGCAGCAACGAATCTGTTGTCCCTGAAGAGTTTTATGCTTTTAGAGATATGATCTGCCCGGAGCTATTTAGAGAAAATGTCCCTCGTAATACTAGTTCGTTGCAAGGCGAAGGATGGGTAGCTGAGATAATGACAACTCCACACACGGGCAGGTTTTACGACAATATTCGCATGACAAAACCATGCTTCTACTCTTTAGTTGATGCGCTAACTTCTAGGGGATTGTTGCCTCATGGTCAGACCTCGAGAGTTAGCTCCGTTGAGGAGGTTGCACTCTTCATGCAGACGGTCGGCATGCATAAACGACAACGCGACAATATGGAGCGATTCCAACACTCACTTGAGACTATTCACCGTAGATTCCACCGAGTGCTATCCGCATTGTGCGCTATGGCACCCGAACTAATCACTCGCCCAAATTTTACAGACACTCATCCTAGTGTGGCTACCAATTCAGATTTCTACCCTTACTTTAAGGTAAACGTTGTATCTTAATTATCTACAAGAAGCCGCCTTGCATTGTCAACTAATTACTAAGCAATTCATAGGCATATAACTATTATCAATTATTACTTTAATATTTTTTTCAACGAACCATAGGATTGTGTCGGAGCGATGGATGGGACTTTGGTGCCGGCATGGGTCCCGCGGATAGATCAAAATCGATATCGATCTCGTAAAGGACGACTAGCACAAAACGTTTTGGCTATCTGTGACTTTGATATGAATTTTACATACGTGTATGCTGGGTGGGAAGGGAGTGCGGCTAACGCACGTGTCTTGAATCATGCTATATCACAGGACCAAAATTTCCCTTTTCCTCCAAATGGTGAGTAAACAAGTTAACATAGTTCCATTATACTCCATAGTTATTAAGAAAGAAGCAATTCTTATATTATCAATGCTGATAATAATTTATGAAGTACTGCAGGCAAGTATTATCTAGTGGATGCTGGATTTACAAACTATCAATGTTTTCTTGCGCCTTACAGAGGTACTCGATACCACCTAGCCGAGTATAGGGGCCATGGTCGCCGATATCGAACCCCACAGGACCTATTTAACCATGCCCATTCTCGTTTAAGAAATGTAATTGAGCGTTGCTTTGGAGTACTGAAGAAGCGGTTTCCAATATTACAGTGGGGGATGCCGAGCTACCTTCTTCAGCACCAAGTGGATTTAGTTATCGCTTGTTGTACACTTCATAACTTCATCCGTAGGTTCAGTCATGATGACATTATTTTCAACGAACCAGAAGATGAAATTCCTCCCGATATGGATTCATTCTACCATAGAGAACATCCTACCGTGACTGAACTAGAAGCACAACGCATATTCCGCGACAACATAGCAATGCAGATGTGGGCATCTTATAATCCAACCTAGGCATTGGTAAACGTAAAGTAGACAATCCGAATGTAATGTTAATGTGCAACTTGTGACTAGTGTGTAACAAGTACGAAATGAGGATTGTGATCCAAAATTGGTTAATGTCGTTACATTCAGCCTATTTTACTACCTTTAAATGTGTTCGACATATAATTTAGATGTTCATAAGATTTTAATTATGATATCAGCTTGGTGTATACATGTTTTATATTTTATACTTTAAGATTAGTTTTTGCAGACATGGCATATCGTAGATACTTGGAACGGGCTGACTTTCCACAGGAGGAGCATTGGACATTAAATGTTGAGCAGCGCTTAATGTGGATGATTGTGGATGACAACACCCGAGTCCCCATGAGAGATGATCGACGTGCGGAGGCACACATGAACCAGTGGGTTCGTGGATTACGACGGCATTTTGGGTATCATTACACACGAGATCAGGTCCGTCAGAAATTTTATGAATTGAAAGAGCGATTTCGTCAGTTCCACGAAATCACTCAGATACCAGGAATTTATTATGATGTTGAAACATTTTGTATGGATTTTCCTGATGAGCTACGACCACATACGACACGGGTATGTCATGTTATCGCTTTAATTAAATTATTGCAACCTAGTAACTGTTTATTCCGAATTACTATTTATTTTTCATTGATTGATTGTCAATATGAACCTGTTGTAGATCTACCCGTTGGCTAGACGATACTACCAGTATCCAGAGCCTCATTACCCCAGCATGCTCGAGATATGGGGCCCAATTAGACTACCGCTTGGGTCAGCTGAGTTGCACAGTGACGGGGGCATAGCCGAGATAACCCACCGCGTAGTTTTGTGAGAGGTGGCGAAGAAGCCCCCATTATCATATCGGGATCCACTGCACCAACTCACCAAACGCATACCCATATTGCCAGTTGGGATGTTGAGGAACAGGTAGCTCGTGGGGATGGTGGCCCACGATTGGCGCGCAATATTTCATTAGCGCCACGTAGAAGTCTGGACATGGGTTCGGGAGTTGGTGGGATCGGGTCATGGACAGATTACATTCGTCGCTTTGGCGTGCAATCCGACCGTGGAGGCCATTCGCATAGTGAGGGAGACAGTACAGCACGCTCGCGGCGACCAACCGGAATTCCACCACGTCGACGTGACGGTCCTTAAGTATTAGTGGTGTTGTAGAATATGTGAGCCAGTCACTTGTTGTCATATGTTAATTATAAAGTTAACGGGAACATGATTGTGTGCGTCATTTATCATTCAATGACTTGAGGGTTTCATTGTCATACTTTAATTAGACAATACGCCGTATTAATCCAAAATATATTTTTCAAACCATTGGAATCTGTAGTTATAAATTATATTTAGTTAATATTGGATTATGTGGATCTTCAAATTATAAAAAATTGAAGGATGCATTAGAGAGTTGATATACATGTTAGATGTATAATATTTTCTTTAGTGATGTTTGTATTTTTTATTTTTAAATGCAAATACATTTTATTTTAACCACTTAATATTTTGTACATAATATTTTCTACATCATTGGAATAATTAAAAAATTTTAAAAAATACAAAATAATAGAAAATTTCTATGCGATTAATTCATATATTACATTATTTGAATAATATATTTAAATTTATCACCTCGAACAGAACGTCTAACAAAAAATATTGTTAATCCATTACTAGAGTGCATTTAATTATTTATAAAAGTGTATCTACATAAATTATTTTTTTTACATTTCCATACATATATAATTAGAAAATAAAATTTATTTTAATCCATTCACAACTAAATAAATTAAATATATTTTTATACATATATATATATATAAATATATACAAAAGAGACATGATTTGACAATGAACAGTACTTTTTGTCTCCTACTACCCAACATCAAACATACCATACTTATTTTATATTATCTCCAAAAACAAATCCAAACATACACACTATCTCTAACTTATTTTTATTTATCTTTGTTTTTCTCTCTCCATCTCCACAAAATACCCTAAAACAAGTTAAAAACAAAACCAAACATTATGAAATAATTCCAGCCCAAAAACTTAATACAAATGGGCCATACTTTGACAGGGCTTTGGGCAGTAGTAGGAGATGGGCCAGCCCAAACTCACACGTTTAGGCCCAACACTTGATCTACAATCTTCCCTTTCTGGTGAATTATGTATTCCATCTTCTATGCATTAAGTGACTCTATAATTAGTCAGTCGAGATAAATATAAATATTTATTCTAATTTTTTGTTGATGTCAGCAAATTATGTGAATTTTATTAATAAATGTATCTATTTGTTGTGTAGAAACAAACGTCAAGGATTTTATGTATATTTGCCCGAACCACGTAAAGTATAAGTGTAAGTACACTAAATTTCGGGAGAGGATGGTGTGATTATCCCTAAGTAATGTAATGAGGCGTTCCTTGGGCTAGGTTTAAGCACAACCATCAAACTTTTAGACACTTGAGCTTAATAAGGAAAAAGCAGACAAACCATCTGGCTTTATCATATACACGTAACATTAGATGGGATTCATGTGCTAAAATGCTTTTCAAGCAAGATGGAAGAGTGTCTGCATTCAATTACAGCCCAACAAATATGCAGGTTCTTTATTATCATCTTGATGGTTGAACTGTTAGCCAGAGCAACCTCGATTAACTTAATAATTTATGCTCAGAGAGAAATGGAACGACTAAAGCTTGTACCGTTTTCAGCGTCTCCTGAGGATCTAGTGAAGCATCAACTTTTAGTATCCCTTCAGATTCATCAATTTGTAGCGAATCTAATTGAGATTGCAAGAGTTTAGACGGCATGAAATGGTTCCCTTCTGCTGCTCGTTTCTCCAGCCGAGCGGCTAGCACATCAGCAGCGACACTCAACAATACAAATTTTACAGCACATGTAAAAGAATCTGGCACGTAGTTTGGGTCTGCACATCTAAGAATTTCTCTGTAATGCTTCTGCAAAGCAGAACATCCAAGAATTACAGTTTCTCCATTTACCAAGCTTACTGTCAGAGCATCACGTAGAGTTTCAAGCCAAGGAATGCGGTCCTCATCTGAAAGAGGGATCCCAGCCTTCATCTTGTCTGTTTTATAGGAGTTAAAAAGAACAAAATGGTGTTATTTTACGAAATTGACAGCAACACAGTTGTGATTAAGAACCTACCTTTGTTTGACTGTGGGTGGTAATCATCGGCATCAAGAAAGCGGGCATTTAGCACTTTTGCCAGCATGCCACCTATAGTTCTGCAGAGTAGAAGAAGTAACACAGCAAGTGAGTAGAAAATAATACCATATGGACACTCAAAGATGTAATTAACTAAAGGTGGTAATAACAAGAAAATGGAAATTGAAGCCTAACAACGAACAATGAAGCCAACAAGAAGTAAGCAGAAGAGATGTAAATATACACTCACGACTTTCCAGCACCACTAACTCCCATGAGCACTATAGCTAACCCTGTGAAAAAGAAGTAACATATGAATCATGAGATGTAAGGAAGATATAACTTCAAAATAAGAAAAATCAAGCATACAGATCATCAGATCAAGTTTGTTAGTGTTCAGTTCCGTACAATAGGCAAGATGGAAAAAGACTAACATATAGAAGCAACCTTTATTAGATGCCATCTCTCAGTTAAATAAATAATTGACAGTACGTATGAAGATCAACTAATAAAATACGTTCGGAAGCCAATGAGGACGTAAGGCCTTGACGAGAACAGGAATTGGTAGCAACTGGGAACCTGCAAGTCAAAGAAGTTGAGCATATGAGACAGTTGTGAGTGAGAATAACAGGTTATATGACCATGAAAAAGAGGTAAAGCAACTTTTAAGAAGGTAGCTTCATTTTTCTCAAACGAGTTACTTATGGTGAGGACAGAACAAGTCAGAATAAGAATCCCAATACACATTCCAAGTCATTGTACTGAAGTATGAATGCCGTAACAATGCTAATCTCCGCAGAGTTATATGCAGATAACATAAGCATGTGCATATGGTAATTGTGGGGGTAGCTGCACAACTCTCCCTTTAAACATTACTATCAAACTTCCACAAGAGGACATATTATACAAACCAACTCACAACTTTCAGCATCTACACGATATGACACTACTTGAGCACACCATTTCCAAATGGTAAGCGGGATTTGTCATGGACTCGATTAATAAAGCACAACTGATGGCAAAAGAAAAAGTGAAGAAGTTAAGCTGGTTTTGATGCAACCCCATCACATTCTCTCAACATGAACTTCAAGAAGCTTCATAGTTAGCTCAGAACTCAAAAGATCCTAATCGGTTACTGTGCACTACTAAGATTTGGATGCACAAAAACCTGAGCGATGAGCACTATAAGTTCCGAGTTGCTGTGTCTTGGACTGTTCCCACATAAAGAAACCATGAAAAGAGCAACTTTTGTTCAAGAAATAAGCAGTTCTATTCTTCTCAAAGAAATGAAATGGGATTACAGTAATTATATATATTGCAAGTCTCATCTGACTGTACAAGATCATCCCTGAGACTACCACAGAACAACCAAGAAGCTTGGAAACACAATCTGTTAAATAATCCCCAATCATAAACTAAGTCAACATAACCCAATAGATTCAAGAATCAGAAAAATTAATGTTTCCATGTGTCAAAAGTTTAATCTTGATGAACATCATCACAGAGTTCACACAAACTTTTCGAGCTAAAAGAGACAACATAACCAAGAAATCCGACAGAGGCACGTAATTGAAAGATACAGAAAAGGGATACTTGGAAGAAAATATAAAAGCACAATCTCATCATGTAATAATCCTTAGGAACTGCATCGAGACGTAAACAGCTCTGGCATTCGAATAGTAACCAACGATTAAAGTAGACGAACCTTAAATATTAAAGTTGAAATTTGGCGTAAGCAAATGAAATCAGTTGTGCGCTTTTCTCAGTTCTTGGCCTGGAATTTGGCTCTACCAATTGTCAAACGTGGTTGGGTTAATGCAGTCATCGGTCTGCTTATTCCTTCCCCCCCTCCCCCCTTTTCCTTCCTTCTATGTTTCGTCAGCAACAAATAATAGTTTGGTATAAACGACCTATCGCTAACAATAATTGATCAGTACTTTGATTAACAACATTTGATCAATCGGACAACTAGATGCTTCGGCCTATATTGAATGTCGGGTTGCTTATTGAGGATAAAAGTACATCCAACCCATATGAAATTTTACCACCAACTGATTGTATCCATTAAACAAGTTACAAATTGATATTAAATTTTATATTAAAGTTTATATAAATATATATACGTAAAATATTCACCGTTAATATGAACTTTAAACAGGAATTAATGTATATATAGAATAGAATGTATTACAAATGCAATTTAAAAAGAATCCTGATTGACAAATAATGTGATTAAAAGGCGGAAAATATGAGCAGGGTAATGCAAAACCAAACCCATTAAATTTGTGAAAGTCGTGAACATTTACAAATGCTAGGGTTTTTTATGTTTATAATTTGGCTGATTTCATCTTCTTTTAGAAAATTTCACTAGATAGCAGGATCTAGTCTAGAAATAGAAGTGTTGCAATCTTTTACTGGCATGTAAGTTTCTTTACTAGCAATCTTTACATGCGGCAATGCAAAACAACCAAGATAAGTAGTAATAGTATTACCTTTATCATAAACTAAGTTTAATCTAACAATGGAGGATTAAAGATATGATTGTAGAACTAAGTTATTTTTCCCCCTACCTGTTGGCCTTTGGTTGCAAAATCCATCACTTATTTAAATTTCAATATCATCTAATTTTAGAAGAGAAAGACAAAGAAATTACAAAAATCTGATAGTACAAAAATATCTGTTACATTTGTTTTCAATTCAGAAGAGAAAGAAGATTTAATTTCCAATTTTCTCTATCTTTTGAATTGTGATTTAGTTATTAAAGGTCCAAAATAGTCTGATATAAAAAGGAAAGCAGGAATATTAACTATCAGTGACAAACCAACCAGCAACTTACTAAATCTCTTATTCAAATAAGCTAGAAAAAAAAAATGATGTTACTATTGACTTTAAATTGAGTAGGCACCATCAATTACATCAAAAAACTCAAAAGTGTATATGCATAGAGGAGTGTTTCCGGGTAATAGTGCCATTTACTGGAGCGACAACATTCACAGGAAGATGGGAGCCATCACGAGAGTTATGGTAGCCAGCATTTTGATGAGAACATGAAGAGATGGTCCTGCAGTATCCTTGAATGGATCTCCCACTCTGCAAAACAGCATCAATTTATAAGAATACGCGGGATATAACCATATATGATTCAATTTCATGTTCCACGCAAAAGGTGTAATTCTTGAGGTGTAGTCTAAAATGAATAATCTTAAAATATGGACATCTAAAAGGGACTAACTATTTCTGACCAATAAGAATTCAGTCCACATCTTCTATGTCAAATTAGTATTTCATCTTATATTCCAGCTCACATATATGAGGTGTGTATAAGATGCCGCCTGTATTTGTGGAGTGGAATACAAGATGGGTCAAAATTGGGAATAAAATCAGTACTGGTAAAGTTAGAATACCCCTTCAAGACGTCTTCCCAAATGTAGTAGTAACAATTAATGGCAGGTGAAAACCACCAAACTCGACAACAAGATTATTAATAGTATTCTTCAGAAACGTCAAAACACTTACGTATCACCAGTAACTGCTGCTTTGTGGCAGTCACTCCCTTTGCCTCCTAAAGCGCCAGTTTCAATGTATTTCTTTGCGTTATCCCAAGCACCTCCAGCAGTGTTGAGGAATAGAGCCATGAGGATACCAGAGACTGTTGCAAACATCAACATGGCAGCCACAACCTTTGCACCAAGCAGAGGATGACCTGTATAATAGCCTAGCACCCGGAATAGAAAACCTAGAAGAAAGAAAATTGTTATACTTATTAATTAAAGCGCTTAATCACGGAACCAACAACAATACTTGATGAGAACAATCATAGAAGGTTAAGAAAGCCTACTTCCAATGGAAAATGAAAATAAAATGCAAGCAACACACAAGCTTGAGAAGCTCCAATAGAGTAAACATGTCTTCTATTTACCATCTGTCCCCCAAATTAGTCCGAAGTCAGCTCTTTTGGCATTCAATCCTCAATAAGGAAAAGATCCATAGTCGGAAACAAAATTTGTACACAGTGATTATCCCATAAGTAGGTAGAAGTAGAAACTCGCTTGAAATTCTTCTAAATTGTAAAAATCTCATTCAATATTCAAATCAGCTAATTGCAGAATCAGCACAAACATCTTTTAATAACTTATTATTAATTGTAAAAGCAAAATTATTTAAGAAGGGTTCTTACTTCCAAAACATAGCAAGGGAACTTGCAACATGCAGCTAGTCCTAAATACAAAATATTACCTCTATTGCTTTCCAAGCCAGACGCATAGCTTGAGAAATACCCTCCTCATAAATACATGAAAATGCTTAAAGAATGGAGGTTAATTACATGTTGAAAGATGCAACACATAATACTGTGATCATGTGTTTCCAACATGCGCACTGCAAATCGTATTACCTAATGAAGCAATTATTAGGTTAACCAGAAGGCACGTTAGAGAAGCAAACACTTACCAACAACTATAGGTGATATAATAGCCAACGCTCCAGGCTTTATCATCTCCCTTAAAGACGCAGAAGCAACAATAGATACACATCGACCATAATCAGGTTTCTCCTTGTAATCCTGAAACAAACAAGTGATGATTATGCACATTGGTTATGGAAGATATAACATACCGGATTAAACCCCAAAAAGACATGAAGTTAATATACGAACCATGATCCCCGGTCTCTCAATAAACTGTCTCCTTACTTCATTAACTACCTCTTGAGCACTTCGACCAACTGCAGCACAGGCCCATGCACTAAACAGATATATAAGCATAGAGCCCAACAATCCACCAATAAACACTTCAGGTATGGCAATGTCAACCTGTAGCCAAGTTCACGAACAAAACAAATTTATAGGTTGAATAGTGTATGGCTTTAACCTGTAAGTACACTTACTAATCCAACCTGATTAAAGGCTACATGTGCAAATGAAGCTACTTCATCCATATAAGCGCTAAACAGAAGAAAAGATGCCAGTGCTGCAGATCCAATTGCAAATCCTTTGGTCGTAGCTTTTGTAGTATTTCCAACCGCATCAAGAACATCAGTAATTTCACGTACACTTTCAGGCTGCAATAGGTAACAAGGAAGTATAAATAAAAGGTAATCTTAAAAGTTACACTTCCTTACAAAATAACCTTAAAAGCAGGCTAAACATCTCAAGGTTATCCATAGTACCTGTTGACTCATCTCAACAATTCCACCGGCATTATCAGCTATTGGACCAAACATATCCATTGTGAGCACATAAGCTGCTGTACTGAGCATTCCCATGGTCGCAACAGCTGTTCCAAATAACCCACCAGTTGGACTTCCAGACTCATCAACCAGCCCGGAAGTTTGGCCCAGCCAAAATGCTGAGATAATAGAAATACTAATAACAAGAACAGGAAGAGCTGTTGACTCCAGACCCAAACTAACTCCAGCAATTATATTAGTTCCATGTCCCGTGGAGCTAGAAAGTGCTAATGTGCGAACAGGTTCATGCTTGTAATCGGTGTAATACTTTGTGATATATACAAAGATATAAGCCGTCATAATGCCAACCAAACCACACAAGGCAAAGTTCAACCAAGCAGAAGGTGCTTGTTCAGTATACAGCATCCAGCGTGTGGACTGCGAAAGCAATAGCAGACATTACCAGATTGAGCCAGCAAATGATGCACCAGGAACGAACAAACAGAGATACCCCCAATGAGAAAAGCAGGAAGAATCAAGGTTTCCTAGAGTCTAGAGACTAAAATTACAAATACAAAGAGAAGACAGGACCTCCTTACCAAACCAAATGTAAGAACAGCTAAAACTACTGTTACAGAATATCCTTTCTGAAGAATTTTCATTGGATCCTCCATAGCACCAATGATTCCAGAGTCACGTGTATTTCGAATAGAAAAGATCCCGACTGAAGATATTACCAGGTCAAATGAGTGAACAACAAGAGGAAACAGAATGAAGCCTGATGGATCTGCATGTAAACAATAAACATAAGAGCCAATTAGATTTTTCCCAGCAAGAAAAAAAGCAAATTATCGTGTAAAATCATTACTCAGCATCATTACCCTGTTACGTAATCAATAGCAAAGAAGGCCACAGGAAGCAGAAAAACATGTCTAAGAAAATAAGTAACGGCAATGAATTCAAAGAAAGAAATGCAAAAGAAAGTTTATAGTCAATCAGTAATTTTGAACACTATTCTCATTAATTTAATTGAAGATCATTACAAATAGGATGCATCAGCATAAACCAAACAGAGAACATTCTTGCTTGACCAATACAAGAAGATTGACATCATAATATGATCTTAAGACATGAGACATGACACTGGAAATTCAACAGTAACCAACCTTTCTTATTGCCAGAGATGCATTTTAAAGCAAACTTTTTTTTTTAAAAAAAAAAGGTAGGAAAATTCTACCGCAGTGGGGGATAAGATTTCCATCAATCATTAATTCTTGTTTTCATGCATTTCAGAATGTTTGTTATTGTTGACTTCTTCTGGTCGATTTCCTCTAGGGGTAATAAAGATATTTTTGCCATATACATCAAAACATTGGGTTTAGAATGTGACACTACCACATATGTGAAATTAAATAAATGCACGAAAAAAACACCAATCTAAATTGTAAACTCAGCAGCAAAGGATTAAGAATAAATGTTGTGGAAATTTTCCTCAAATAAAAGTGCAAAAGCAGCTAATCCAAAAAGCACATGTTTGAGAAAGTGAATTTACATATAAAAAAGGCTTCTCTTATTTGGGTATTGAACCATATTCACATGTAGATAAAAAGACTCAGTGTATACCCTCAATTTTACACCGTTGCGCCATTGTTCCACCAAGTATCATTGCACTTATTATTTCTGCAGCAATACTTTCAAACAGATCGGCACCACGAGCAGCACAGTCGCCAACATTGTCTCCGACCTTTAATTTGTCAATCATTTATCCATCAAAATGAATAATTTGTCAAATGATGGATCCATGAATAATTTTTTGCAATGATGATTGAATCCATCACAATGAATGAAACAAGTAAATGGTAAAGATTCACCAAAGAAGATATAGGAAGAGCTGAATACATGTTTCCCTGTGCCACATGCTTGACCAAACATAGTTCCAAAAAGATAATATAGCCAGTAATAAAATAAAATATAGGAAACCTCATACCAGATCAGCAATGACTGCAGGATTACGTGGATCATCTTCAGGAATACCCTGCTCCACCTTTCCGACAAGGTCAGCTCCAACATCAGCTGCTTTTGTATATATTCCACCACCCAACTGAGCAAAAAGCGCAACAAATGAAGCTCCAAAACCATATCCAACAAGCAGAAGGGGCACTGAAAGAGAAAAAAGAAATATCAGGCTACAGATGGCAAACACTTGCAAATCTGTGGGACAAGGAAAAAGAAAAAAGAACAAGCACATACACGGACACGTACACACCCAAAAAGAAAACATTTGGAAGTTCATTAAGATGGGAATATGAGAAGCGACACTTACAATCAGAAACCTTCATGGCACCTGGTGAATCAACCTCCAACCAAACATAAAAGGTGGCATAAAGAACAGCAATACCAATGACAGCCATTCCAACAACCACCAAAGCAGAAAATCCACCAGCGCGAACAGCAATCTGCAAAAGAATGAAGCCAACTCATCAAATCTACATGCATTTCCATCTGCACACGAAGTAAACAAGCATCTCCAGTGGAAAAGACCTGCAATGCCTCTCTTGCAGATCGTCTTGCTGCACTTGATACACGAACATTTGCACGCACAGAGACCCACATTCCAACATAGCCAGCAATACCAGAGCAAAGAGCCCCAAGAAGAAAAGCAGCAACAGTAATATAAGCAGATGTTGACCTGTATCACCATGTGCAAAGCCATGATCTATCATTAGAAACTCTTGTGGCGTGTAGTCTAAATGTAGAGAGCCAGGGGGGGCACCATACCCCAAATACAAATTCTATAGTTACCTCCCCAAACCAGAAGATTCTTGCTGTGGTGTCGTACTACGAAACAGGTATATGCTCAGGATTACTAATCCTAGTAAAATAGCCATCTTTGAGATAGTCCCATATTGGGTCCTAAAGAAACCTTCAGCACCATCACGTATAGCTTCTGATATCTAGCAAGTAAAATAATAAGGTGAAGGCATTGAAACAAAAGAAAACACTTCAAGCTGAAAAAGTTAGCCATTGAGTAGCATTCACTTCCAGTGCCATGGAAGCCAAACTTATAGAACTTTTATTAAGTCATACTGGGCAGAGAAAGCTCAGAACAAAAATAATAGGTATCAATCTAGTAGAAGACAGCAAATTTGACTACTAAATCCCAATACAATGCAACAGAGAAATATCAATAGCAAATTTGACTACTAAATACCAATATAATGCAACAGAGAAATATCAAACTAAAAAGATATTTTGAAGATCCAATATTGGCTCAAAATTGTAAAAAGAAAACATAAAATACAAAGGCCATATAAAAAAGTATTGAACTATTGATTAAGTCCAATCCCAGGAAACCAAATAAATAACAAATGATTTCTTATCATGTACATGAAAGAATAAGAATTAAGTGTATATCACAGAAAAATGGAGAACAGAATTGAAAAGATTACTAAACAATAACAACGAATACCTGAACCATCTCAGGAGGTCCCTCATCCTTAGAAAGTACCCACTTAGTAAGGTATATCGACACAAGAAAACTGATTATGCAAACTGAGTATACAAACACAATAATTGGCGAGGTACTTGCACCAATATAAAAGAGAGCTCCAAGTCCAAAGAGCAAAAGCACCACAAGAACACGACTGTTTATTCTCATGAGCAAACGAAAGATCTGCAGAAAGCATTTGGCAGTTAGCACCGAAGCAAAATCAGAAATACGTGCAACATAAGTTGAGATGATAAGAAACGCTGCAAGCAAAGAAAAGGCCTATGGAAACAAAAGAAAAGGCAACTTTACTATTCTCCATTCATTCAATTATTACCCCGTTATCAGCTGCTAGTAACTTGCAACATGTACAAAGAAAGCCAAGATCTCCAAATCAGATATCATAATTACTCTGAAATGGAAGGCCCAAGATATAAATACAGGGTTCCAGTATGGTTGTCTTTTCAGCTCAGTCCTAAAGTATTCACTCATTTTTTTTTATAAATTTTACTGCAAAAGTGAACGATTTGTCACTTTTTCCACATAAACTTCTTCTTCTTGTGTTTTAGGAAGTAGGTCCCCTTGCACAATATGATGCAACTACCGATGTGCGACTGAAAGACATATCTTCCAGTTCCAAACACAATAAGCAGTCCAAAATTTTATCTTATAGTTTACAGCTAAAGCATGCCGATAACTTTCTATGCATGCAATTTAAACTAAGATAATGAACTTCTATATACAATGGGAGTAAGCATATTATCATTATGCAACATAATACTTGTTCAAATGTGGGCCTTAAGAACCATAAATCAGAAGGCAAAGAACCTGGAACTGAGCACATAAAACAAAAATGTTTTGTTACTGGTTGTCCAAATTTAGTGATACAGGTAAAATTAACTATAAAATAGTATGTATTGCTTAAAAAATAAAAATACATTAGTAAAATAGATGCACTTACCAGAGGTGAGTAAGGTTTACTGCGCATGTTAGGGAATGTCCTCGTCCTTTCCTGATAAAGCCCACCCTCCATATCATCATCCATTGCAACAGCTTGGAAGGAGTTCACCCTCCGTGCTACAGGGAAAGGGTTAAACTCGCCACTCTGGGGCAAGTCGCCCCCTGAACCTTGTCGCTGTATCTTGAATTTTGTTACAATGGCACTGAAAATCAGAAAAGAAGCTGAGAATTTTAGGAATCAAGAAACGTTTCTCCTGTTTCGTTCAACCAGTTCCCGTGTTGCTTCAAATTCTTCACACCTGGACTGTCCTGAAACATATTCCACATGAATATCAGTTTTCAACGAAACCAATTTTGACCTATCAACACAAACAAACAGGACTTTTCCAACAACCCCCCACACCGAAGTTTTAGGCAAGAATAAGGTCTCAATGCTTATATTTACAAAATAGAAGGAAAACTTCTGCCCAAAAACGCAAATCCTTGCTATAGCACATGCTAATTCGTCTTAATAGAGATATGCATAAATATGATGAAGTATATAATGTCCGAGAGGATAGTTTCTGGACCGCTTCATTGCAAAGAAGCCACGATTTTCCAAGCATCGGAACACAAATCAAAGGGTATAGGCACTGCGAAAAACTTATAGATCATGCAGTTTTAATCGACAAATGGAACACGATTAAGTAAACAATCGGAAAGAAAAGGAAAGAGATCAGAAGAATTACGAGTGATTCATGATTCCGGTGGGCTAGGGTTTTCAGATTGGCGATGTGAGAGTAATTGATTTAGGGAGGGCTGACTCCACGGCGGAATCTCTATATCTTTCTGCCATTTAGCCGGTGGGTTAGTGAGTGCTGGGTTTACTGATCCACCATACACTCCCTGTCACGACTAATGAGAAACCCAATTACGTACGGCCACGTGGATTTCCATTCTGCCAGGTCATCGATTCTTTTTTAGTTGGTTGTGGATGGGAAGTGGAGACCGGTTTTTATTTAAACCCGGTTTGGTAAATAATCCACGTGAAGAAAAATCATTCTGACCCCGACATTTCTGGGAAGAAAAAGAGAGAAGCAGTAATGAAGAAAAAATTCTGTCGACTTCCGACGTGGAAGCCAGCCATGGCACTGGGCTCGTTCCAATTCGAATGGATTTGGATATTTTGCAGCCGGTAAATTGGCCTGTTTTCATGGCCCAAGTTCGAAACAACACCCCGTCCCGCCATAGGCCTCTACTTTCATTTCATGGCTCAGGCATTAAGGGCCGCGCCATCGCGCAAGGCTCCCCCGACAAACTACACAGCCGGTGGCTCACTTCAACGAGTTAGCGTTGTTTATATGCCTTAAAGACCGATTTGATTTCTATGAATTTGATTTGGTGATATCAAATAAGTATGTTATTGAAAATTTATCATCTAATCGATTGAAATTAATTGTGATTGTTAGACTACTAACCCCGACGGGATTCATTCCTATATTATGAGACCACCTTATGAAATACAGAAATCAAGTTTCGAAAAATGAAATGATGAAAAAAATTGAATAAGAGGAGTACTACTTTATAAGGTAGAATTAAACTTTCAAAAAGAATTAGATGGACCTCTTGAGGCAACTTTGGGTACTAGACATGAACATAAGGTTGTTATTTTGCCTGAAAAATGTAGTAAGTAGTAACTTGTTTTCTATTCAGCAATCAAGCCGTTGATTGAAGAAGAGTTGTACTGAAAATTTTCTGATGATGATGCTACATTGTTACCCATCAACTCCAACAACCTCATTAATTTATATACACTGTGACCGATGAAGGGTATCCATCAGATTCTTAGGATAAGAATTGTGATTTGAACCTACAGAACAATATTTAGGTTTCCTGTAAAATCAAACTTTAATTATTCTATGAACATTCTAACAAGAATTATGTATTGGCTTAGACAATAACTAATATGTCCTGGGAAAAATCAACTACGATTTATTCTTAATTTCTTGTGAAAATCAAGGCCAGACTCTATAGAGATTTTATTGAGGAACGGGGTCCATTTGTGCCAAATCACCTAACTGGAAAAATTAATAAATCACCCATCTTCGACGATCTTCTTCTTTTATTTATTTTTTTTCCTTCCTGTAATAAATTGTAGTTTCTTTCCTATAACAATTTTTTTAATTGATTTTCATAAAAGCCAATTTGGTGTAATCAAAAAATAAATAAATAAATAATTCAGTTGAGATACCGGCAAAATTAAATTACCAGATAAATCAACAAACATCTCAAATTAAAATAAAGATTCATGAATTTTTACTCGAGGCCATGGACCTACAATATGAGAGTTATGGATCACCTCAGGATCAAAGGCTTGTGGTATCGTCACGTCTCCTTAAATATTATAATGTTCTGAATCAAATATAAATATTTTGATTCATTCGTTTAAAAAAAGTGTGTCAATTGTTACTGGTTTAACTTTTGATTCCTTTTCACTTTCAAATTCAAACCCTATTTGATTTAGTCATGACAAGGTTTAGTTGAAAATCATCTCCACAATCTCAATGTGTATTCTTTTCTCAGGAAGTCCTCATTCTTCTTTACGGTAGAGATCAGAAACAGGTTCTCGTATTGTTCTACTCAATGAACTAGTCTACCACAAGATCTAATGATGCCTATATAATAAAATTTTATATGAATAATTATAATTAATTTTGTGGAGCACTTCTACTTTAAATTATTGAATTTATATTTTATCCAGGTTAATCCTATATTTACTTGCATAATATACAATTATTTTAAAAAATCAATAAAAATACAAATATGCAAACATATTGATCAAGGTTGTATGCTTGGTTCTTGTTCCTCAATAGGTTGTAGGGAATAAATTTGAAGTGAGCACACAAGGCAAAGATGTTGGGATTGCCCCCAACAATTAATAGGGTGTTTGATGCCTTTGGGTGTATGAAAAATTCAATAGTAGATAATTATAATCATATTAATTGTGATGCCAAATGTTTTATTTTTGTAAAAAAAATAAAAATCAATTAAGTTATTATTTGAAGTTAAACTAATATGTATTTGGTGTCACATAAATGCACCAAGGGCCATCTTACACAGAAGCCTGATAGGAAGCCTTGAGGTGGGCAAGGCCGAAGAGGGAGTAGCCTCCACTGCCCAGATACCCGCTTATAGACTTGCGGAATAGTAGGCAACAATCAAATGCCTATTGGCCCAGGGGGCTTGGAGCTGATCTAGATGCCAGGCTGGCCATTCTCCCAAGTGGTGGAAGATCATTCATCTTGAAAAGGAGCAAATATCTACGTAAGGTTTGATAAGGATAAGAAGATAACAACGGATATTGCACGCGCCTCAACCACCTCTTGGGAACTCAAGACTTATCTCCTAGAATGTCTATCCAATTGAAATTCCCTCGAGGATTATATTTCTTGATCCGCTAAAGGATTGTGGCTATAAAAACCAGACTTCTCCCTCGATTAAGGGTAACGCCATCTTTTGCACTAACAAATGTACAACCCCACTACTAAAGCACTTTAGCAATCATATTATTTTCTCATCTTCTAAGCACTTATTGCTACTTTATTTCCTCTTAATTTTATATTTCTACGACTGTATAATGACTTAAGCATTAGAGTGCTAACGTTTCTTTTTATAGGTCCCCTTTGCAGGTTTGTAAGGAATTCAACCCAAAAGCTTCGAGTCCAAAGACTTCTATAACAAGAAATTATTGCTCGCATCTATAATATTTATGAAAGTATTTAAGAATTACTAGATAAAAAAATATTAAGAAATAAATACTTAATTTATTTTAATAGTATCATTTCCTTTTTGGTTATTTTATAATAAAATAACTTATTATGTCAAACACCCTAAACATCTTATAAATTTTTAACATCTTAATTTACCTTCAGGGACTCATTTTGAGAATAAGATCTAGGAGTTCATAATATGTTTTCAATAAGATTAGTCAAACACCCTCTAAATTCACATGGGTCTCAAGATCGTTTACAATACAAGAATAAAATCAGGTATAATATAAATTTCATACCTGAATGCTTTTGATGAGACATTATTTATAAATTTTACCCAATCTACGACATGCATCAATTGTTCAAAGAGATGTCATGTGCATTATCTCCTACAGCCTAGATTCCAAATTATTGGACCGATCGGATCAACTCAACCCATATATAAACTTGTGGATCATTTGTCCTTTTAAAGAATTTGACACATTAAGGGTGTTAGTTTCAATAATTTGAACATTTTATCCTTATCACATGTATTATTAAACAATTCATATTTATTTATTCATTTATCATATGTACAAAATTAAACAAGCCTCTACATATAACACCAAAACTTCCAAAGAATCACATGGATGAATTGTATTAGCAGTAAAAAAAAAAAATCTTACTACAACATAAATATCTTAGAATGGATTTTGTAATGATGCCTAATTTTGTCAGAGAGCTGTTTGTTTCGGCTCACTATGCAGCTATGCTCTGATTTGACACTTTCCAGCTCCAACAGAGCTTTCAGCCGTTACTGCTGCCTCTCGAAAAATCTTCCTATGACTGAAATGCCCCCGTTGATTTTGATGCATTATTTTCACATCACTCCACACGATAAATTTTGAATTATTGGAACTTTCAAGGGGTTATCGCAAAATTTTAGAACTTTGCCGTTAGTTGACCGGTGTCTGATCTCATTGGTCGAATTAAAATATGTAACGTCTGCTTTTGCTTTATTATATTCATATTCCTTTGTACGAATGAATTTTTTAAAAGAAAGTTACGCCCGCAGGAATTATCTCTATATATAAAATGATGAGCCAATTTTTTTTAATAAATACATCAATTCAATTAATAAATTTATAATATAAAAATTGATATTTGATGTAGTTGAGATTTTTTTACTAAGAAATAAATCAAAAATTTTACCTCAACATAATTGCACACAAGGTGAATTGCGATTTTCAAAAGAGACGCTGTTTTCAAGAACGATGGGTCTCAATCAATGAATAGTCCCTCTCTAAAAAATTAATATTTTTGGTATTTATAGTAGTGTTGGAGATATATGGTGTGGTGGGTTGCATTTGTTTAATGTGTGCCTCATATATGTTAAATTACTCTTTTACCCTCACAAGTTAATGTGTTTTACCAATGTACATTAATATTACAATAAATTTATTTTAGATATATGTACATAAATTTTAATTAAGTAAGATAAATACCTTCGGAACAAAACTCGAATTAATAATCTCAAGCTTATTTATGATCATACTTCTTAGTGTATATTATGTATTTAATTAGTTTTACCAATATGATCAATGCATTAATAGATAATTCTATTTACTTTGGTAAATTATATATGAATTAGGACACTTATCTTTATATAATACTAATTTGAGTCAAAATTCTAATTTTCTAAAAATAAATATAATTCATCCGAATGAGATATTCTGCTCCAAATATTAGCTGTCACCAAACGAATAAAAAATATAGACCTTCATAGTAAAATTAACATATCACCCAAAAGAAGCCATTTAATTTTTAGTAAATTTGAGTTTTCACGAAATTTGTAAATAATGTGAATGCAACCAAAGATTGGAGACTATGGTTGCGGTAGAGGCCAAAAGGCATCTCTCTCTCACTAAACTAAGGAGTGTGAGACTTGTTAAGGACAAGCATGTTATAAATGAAACAATGGTACTAATATGTACATTACTAGCAAAAGAATATGTAACATTATTACACCAAGACATTCTTGTATGTTTCCATCTTTTGACCATAAACTATCACATATCCCAAAACTAGCAAAAAGAAAATACATAATTACATCTCAACCCCTACAGGTTACAACCCCACAATGCAAAATAATTGAAACTTCATATGATAACAAAGGGCAATTTGGTAAATTCGCATCAACAATCATTATACCCTCCCTTTTTAAACAGTCTCTCTACTTTCCAAACTCCCTCCATATTTTTTCTCCTAAACCACTCCTTAAACCTCTCAATCTCTGATTTTTCTTTCCCTTTTCCGCATCATTTTCCTCATGGCGTTTGCGTTCACACAAAATCGCCACTCTCTCTCTCCCCTCTTTTTCTCCATCTTCTTTCTCTCTCTTCCGCTCTCCTCCTCCTCCTCCTCCATCCACGACCTCCTCCAGTCCATGGGCCTCCCGGCGGGCCTGCTCCCCAAGGAGGTCAAGTCCTACAATTTCTCCGACTCCGGCCTGCTCGAGGTGTTCCTCGACGGGCCGTGCTTGACCAAGTTCGACACCATGGCCTTCTACGAGAGCGAGGTGCGCGCTAATCTCACCTACGGCAGCCTCACCGGGGTAGAAGGCCTGTCGCAGGAGGAGCTTTTTCTCTGGCTTCCGGTGAAAGACATAATCGTCGATGATCCCAGATCAGGCCTCATACTAATTGACATCGGAGTTGCTCACAAACAACTCTCTCTCTCCCTTTTTGAAGACCCACCCGATTGCAGCACAAAAAGTGAGTGCTCTCTTTTCCCTCTCACTTCGAAGCTACTGTAAAATTTGCGCTCCAGCCAAACACGGTACTAGTGTCGAGGCTTTACCCGCTTTGGGAAACAGCTTTCCGGGTTTGGTGTCCCGGAGCTCCAAAAGCTTGTAATAGTCGAACCCGGAAAACAATTTTCCTTCGATTTTCAGCGGAATTAAATTCTCTTTACACTGCCCTTTTGAATTCCGTAAATTTATTAAATGTGGGGATGGGGGCCGTCTTTCTGTTTGTTGGCTTTTGAATTAAGGGAAATTTTGAATTTATTTTCATTTATTGTACTGGGTTTGGAAATTATGGAAAGACTGATATACCCTTGTGGTTCTGAATGAATTGGCGCAGGTGTGTTGAAGGAGGACGCGGCAACAGGGAAGGCATTCGCAGCAGAAAGATAATAGTATGAGAGCAAGAACACTAATCCCACTTGGGGTTCTTTTTGTAATTTAACCTTTCATCAGTATATTACAGCAGTATCATCAGTAGTTAGTATATGTTGGTAGTAGTGTAAAGATTTGGACATCAGAGCTCCTGATTACTAGACTAGAAATCCTAATTACTCTTCTAACTTTAATTAATTCTTGTTTGTCTTAATCTTCTTAGATTAGAAGATTTAGATAACTCCAAATCATAGCACAACCCTATACTTATTATTCTCCGAATTAAATATACTATCTTTACTCGTTAAATTAGTGATCAACATCCATCAAATTAGTAATCAACATCCGTCAAAATATGCTTCACGTCACAAAAAAGTAAGTTAAATAATCGATTTTAATGAATTCAGGATTTTTATTATGAAAATTGTGAAATTATGTTTAAGTACAAGTTAGAATTCAAATTAAATATTTTACATTAATTATTGATAATTAAAAAATAAATCAGAATAACTAAGGAATAACAAAGAATGGTAGGGTGGGTAGTAGGTCAGTAGGGGGGATGTTTGATCATTGTCGATGGAAGGAGCTGAAAACGGGGCCCACCCGTCACGGGTTGCATATCATTTATTCATTGGATCCATCTGACATGGGGCCTATCAGTGTCCGAAATTGGAACCCATATAATGAAATTGGGTAAGAAATTAGTTGTTCACAACTATAAAGTGGGATAGCAAGCATGTGCATAATTATAGACGTGTATTATAATTGTCGCGGTCAGGGTCAGGGTCACGGTCAGCTGGGTCCCGCACGTGCCATCAGACAGCGGCATCTACGGCTAATTGGCCGCGGCTTTATCCTTGGTCATTGGATCATTATTTTGTCCCGCAGCTTCACAATATGACACACGAGTTTTGCCCAAAAAACACAGTACTGTACTGCTACTATTCCTGTGAATGGGGAAAATAACGATTTAATTATAGCGTTTCTTGTTTGTATATTAAATTATTATTGAGATTTGAACCTGAATTAATTCCATTGGTACTCGTCAAAAATATAATTAATTTGAGTTATACTTATAAAAAATAGATAGTAAAGACTAAAGAGTACAAGTGCATGTTGTTGATTGGCTTATTTTGATTTGAGGTGGGTATGATATCACTTGACTCATTAATATAGAATCTCGACTATCAATCATGTTATGTCATGCATCGAGATTGATAGCACGATTTTGTACATATTTTGACATTTGAACCATTTATAAATGTTATCGATAATTAAATTATTTTATAATTGAATATGACGCCAAACATGTTACCTTATAAATGTAACAACATTTGTTTTTAAACAGTTTTATTACTTTCCAAATCAAAATAATCCTACAAAACAGCTATGATCTTGATCATAGCAACCTCAACCCAAATCAATAGTACTATAGTAATTTTTATAGGTTTTGTGTTTGTTATATATATATATATATTATGTAGTATGTACTAATAAAATTTTTGATATCTTATTGTCAAATAATAAAAAATTATTTCATTCAAAATTTGTATAAGAAAAGAGAAAGAAATATATAGAGGGGGAGAGGAAAAGAATACTATGTATGAAAAACTTAAATGCCAAGAATTAAAGTTGTTTGTTGAATAATTTTTATCCTATCTAAAATAATTTATCACACAACAAATATAATACATTTATCGTGTGATTTATTTATTTTATATGAATGATATAACAAATATATACAATTTATCACATAAATAATTATAATTTAATTAAATAGTGTTTGAGCTGGAATTTTCCGATATGGGAGAGGAGGTAACAGGTTGGTGGTAAGGTTGGGTACTGGCATGCATATCTAGTTATCTTGTGGGATTGTGGGTGCCCATAAGTATAGCAGCTCCATTATCTATCGTAATTTCCGCTTCAATTTGTTCTCTTCACATTAAATTTCAAACAGATATTTTAGTTATGATATTTTCGTCCTCACCATTCATTAGAGATTCGAACAATGAAAACCGAAGATCACACTGTCATCAGGTTGTGAGTTTGAATCTTACTCATGCGATTATGTTGTCTATTTTTTATAATAATGTCTTGTCTTGTTTTCTTTGAATAAATTTGATGTTTTAAAAACATAAATATTTTGAATTTATATTTAAATTGAAATATATTATATGGTGTACTAACGCATAATATTTAAAAGAATCAATGAAAAATGTTCACCTTCAGTTGATATGTTCTATACTTAATTACTAGTCACATCAACGTCGATCTAATAGTTTTACTAACGACACTAAGTCAACTTAGCAATTTATGATTTAAGGTGTATTTGCGACAAGAAATTATAATATAAATTGAGTTTGGTCAAACCTAAATTAATTATATTATTGCTGTAATATATTTACCATGAGATTGTTGTATAATTCGGAGAAAGTGATCAATCACTTAATAAATATACCATACTTATTTTATAATTAATTTGATTTGCGGTACCTAATTTGAATAAAAAATTTGATTTTGCAACACCTTGAGGGTGGTCAATTTAATTAACGCTTTTATTCATCTATTACGTCAGCCTTTTCCAAGCAGTTAATCTCCTATATATCATCAATTTTCATATTGTTCTTACCTTTTGGTTTCTTCCGAATATTCGTAACCTTTTCCCGCGATCCGTACACGTTAATTAAATGCACACGTGTCCGCCTGCTGGTCTTCCCGGACTCTTTGCCTTCGCCCGTAAGATCTTTCCCCCCGCGATGCGCTATTTTAAACTGGCCGCTGATTCATCGTATTTCCTGATTAAACTCCTAATTACAAATTGATAACCTTAATCTACGGTTTCGTTTCTTCGTATATTTACGAAGCTTTAAACCATGGGAGGCGGAGTGATGAGAGCGGCGGGGATCACCGTGGCGAATGGTGGCTTCCGTGCCATCACTTTGGAGCATTGCCCGGTTTTCTCCGCCACCGTCAAGGCGGCTTCTTCCCGTCCTGAGGCGTCTCAGTCTCAGGCTGGCGTTCAGATGACGTCTTCGGAGATGGATGACTGGGTGTTCGCCGGGGAGAAGGCGGAGCCGGTTGTAAGCGCCGTTGATCAAATGCCGAGGGTTGTGTTCGGCGGGAGGCCGACTCTTCAGGAAGCTAAAGAGGCTACTTCGGACCTCACGGTGGCGCTTGAAAAGTATGTTTGTGATTCTTCTAATTTGAAAAATTTGAAACTTTTTTTCCTCTTCTAAACGAGTATCTGTTTAAAATACGGGTCATTGTTAGACCGGTGATGTATGAAGAATTTATCTGTCATTTTGATGTGATTTGTTTGACATCAAAATTTTATTATCTTATTTTTAGATTAATTTCTAGTCAAGTTAAATCTTATGGTGAACGTTCGGGCTCAAGCACACATTTTTTCAGTATCCTCTGGCGGCCGTTTGTAATTTCAATTTCTGTTGGGAATTTTTTTTCCTTATTCTCATGTCTGTTTTATTAAGGTTTTCTGATGATTAATTATCATTTCATCTGTCTTTTTATATTGTAATAATAAGTAGCTCTACTCTGTCCCTCATTTATTTTCCTGTTTGGTCATAACTCGTAAGGATAACATTCGATTATTACCATGAAATGAGAGAAAAGAAAAAAGTTACTGGTTGCATGGGACGCCATTAGCTAACCAGTGTGCCTCTTGAATGATTACCTCATTGGAACTTTTATCCGTATGTAACTGTGAAGCTGAAGTTAGTTGCCTCCCAAATCTACTTACTATATGTACTGTGTACACATGCAGTTGCTGAGACATCTTTTGAAAATTTTAATTTCCAGGGTTTATCTGTCATCTATCCACTCATCAGCTGGTTCTGAAGTTTCATTTGCCAAAAGTCTTTACCCTTGCTTATCTGTTTCAAGCTCACAACTTATAGAGAACAAAGCCAGTGAGAGAGCTGTTGCACCTGCAGTACCAGCCCACGCCTTTATGGCATTTCAGTTTCTATATGAAAGCTCTGCAGCTCAGGTTTTTATCCCTGTTAACCTTTGATATTCATTTTGATGGAGCTTTGGAAGATTTGCATGCATTCACGTACTGTTCCTGGCATGAAGCTTTAGAATCTCTCGTCTATTATACAGAACATGCCAACAATTCTCAACACTAGATGGTTACAAGGAACTTGACATTATAAGTTTGTTTCTATATGGATGACAAAGCATCACTGATAAGCCGATAGCTGGCCCGTAGTAGGAATTATGATATCCCTAACTGCTTTGTTTTCATGTTTTTTCCCAGGATGTTGTTGCTTCAATTGCCTGTGATCAAAATGTGTGGAATGCTGTATTACATAACCAGGAGCTTCAGGGTTTCTGCAGTCACAAAGAGCAGGTAAGATTGTTGTCCACGGCTGCTTTTCGTTTATGGAAAATTCCAAATCATATGTGATAACCATTGTTGTAATTTTATTTGAAGGTTTAGCATACTCAAGCATGAATCAGTCATCAGAGAGGATTGATGTTGCATACGAGCATGCTGAACCTCAGCCTGATAATGAGTTTGTTGATTTCGTTCGGAAGGTCAAGACTACAGTGGTTGATATGATAAGCAGCTTGTCTGATTACTTCCAAAACTTCTTTGCTGGTCAGGGTGCCAGCAGAATATTTGCAAATTCCGGCAGGGCTGGAAGTGCAGAAACTGTTATGCAAGCATCCTTTATGGGATTGGCTATCATGGCCATAATGGTTATTCTTTTGAAGAGAGTTTAATTAATCAATATTCGCTGCAGGGTATCTGTAAAATCTGTCGAAGCTAACCTGAGAATGGTTTTTATGCTTTCACTTGTTGGATTTCCAGTATCACTCCGAAGCAGGAATTGAAAATGTTCCGTAACTTGCTCCAATGGAGAACTTGTTAGTACTGCACTTTACATTTTGCCTCTCTGCAAGAGAGTTACTTACCCTTTTTGATGTCACTGCACTTAAATATTTTTTAGATTTTAAAGTCACCTTAAAAATAGAAAGTCTATGCAGTCGCATTCTCGTGAAGTTCACAACCATGGATGAAAATGAAGCTCTTATAAGATCAATCTATTAGGCCAACCATGCTACTAGCAAAAACTATTAAGAAGTTGCGAGTAGGCATATCTGGTTACATTGGAAATGCATGTAGCAAAAACTATTAGGCCAACAGCACAGTCGGCTTTGAACTAAGCAGCAGCAAGTACTTCACTCAGTTCTCTACCCGACTGATTGGCCCCCTATGATTCTGGCACTTAATGGTCAGGAGAAGTCAAACATTTCCTACTTTCCTCCCTATCCAAAGTTGTTGTGTATTTGTCCAATCAGGATGGGTGGCTATTGAATCTTGTCTATACTTGGCCGCTGATGTACATGATATCTTCCTTCAATAGATGCATCTTACCTTTATCCCGTCTAATGCTCACCTGGGTTTGATCTGGTTGCCCTCTCTACAAGAGAAGCAGAATCTTAGTTCACTCAGAATGAAAACTGAAAGAGTGCAGAGGGAGAAGCAGAGTGGGGATCAATTGCCCCTTGTAACAAGCTATTTCTTGCATGTACACAGAAGTAGAATACCACAATTTAGCATTTACATTGACAGGAAACTTTTATAGTTGTTATATATACAAAAGAGTGCAATGATTGCAATCTTTACCTTTCTTAAGACGAAGGCCAAATATAGGTATGCTGCGTCCCACTCATCTGGTGATAGTGTACCTGAAAGTAAAAGTTCGAACCAATCAAAGCTGAAGCATTACTTGGATGCCATGAAATTCATAAATTGCGTGCTCGGTATTTTATCTGGAATGACTTAATCCATATACCAGACAATAACATGCTAAGATTTTAATTGAAAGAAATGCCAAAGCTTACTTTGGTCGTCTTTACCATCACCCAAAGCACCAAGTCTCCGCATGAGCTCAATGAATTCTGGCTTCTTCAAGTATTCATCCACAAATACATGCGCGTTTTTGGCGAAAATCAACTCCAAATCATACTGCAGATTTATATATAAGCAAAGATTTAGAAACTAAGCTTGTGATACAGCTGATAAGAAACTTCTTACAAGCAGTTGAATGTGTATTGTGCATGTGATGTTAATACATATGAAATTGTCCGTTAAATCCAGATGCATACCTCTTCAGCCATTGATTTGAAGACGTGAAATGGGACAATCCATTCAGGACAATCAACAGCATCCTGCAAGAGAGTTCCGGCAAAAGGAGGATTATTCAGGGCAGGCTCAATGGATAACGGAGATGGTATAGCAGTTGCTTAAACTTTTTTTATTACAAGCACATTCTAAGGAGAAAAACAATAGAATCCACTATAAGATCCCAGCAGCAGAAGCAAGTGCAAAATCAGAAGAGCAAGACAGGTGGCTCTAAGGTAGATGAAAAAGGATCCAGAATGAAATTAAGCTCTATAATTTATTAATTAAAAAGAGAAAATAGTAAAACAGGCAAAAAAAAAAAAAAATGTACCTCTAGATGGAACTTGTACTTGATGCCAAAAGGATTTGAGGACTTAAATTTCTGTATGAATAAAAAATGGTTAAAAGATGTTGTAGTTGGAGGCTAGACATAGTTGGCATAAGCTGCTTAGCCAACATTTTGGCTGAGAACATAGAAAATTACCTTGTTTTCGAATTCTTCATCAAAACGTATCCAGTACACACTATTACCAAAAGTCATCCCGTCAACTGCATGCATTACGGAAAAATAAATATGCAAGGAGAGGAGAAGATTTATTATTCCAGATACAGCTTTATAGGGATAAGAATGATAACGGAAAAGCCCATGCATAACACCTAAATTGCCCACCAAATAAACATATTATATTGTGAACATAATTAGTGATAGTGACATAATTATAAACAATAACAGAAAATAAACATTGATGACCATAGCTAAAATCAAAGATGGAAGGCTTGGCAACTTAATAAAGATAAAATAAGTGAGAATGATCTATTGAGGATTTGAATATTATATAAACAAGCTGATGAATTAAAAGCCAGAATACGATAAACAAACAATAGGTTACAATATCTTTACTACAGCCTCTACTGCAGTAGGACAAGATCTTTTAACTTGTCAGGGTGACGAAATGCTTGTGGCGCACTACAATGTAAATCTTGCCATTACAACTCCTCATTTTGGCCATCCAGTATCAATGTCCTATATTGGGACATCTAAGAGTTACAAATTTTGTGTAGTTCTAAAATATTTATCTACTAAATGGGAGCAGAAATTCAAACAGCATAAGACAATGTAAAACCTTCTCTAAGCTTTTTGACGATGACATTGCCATCTGGCATTGTTCCAATAAAGATGCCTCCTGGCCGAAGTAAAGCCGATACATTGGCCAGGGCCCGTCTTGCACGCGCCTCAGTGGACCATGAGTAATGCATGGCAAACTGCAATGTATCAGGTTTTGACAGTTTAAGTCTTTACTAGTAAAACTTGAATAATTTATTATATTTTCAATTATCAGTTGCACATTTAATAGTCTGCATCTTCAGAACCTTCAACACATATATGCTCAAGCACCACTTCTGAATGGTCTTTTTCTTATTTTAATATGGGATTTTGAATTGGTACAGTACATAATTTGAATGGAAGATCATTGCCCACTAGGATCTAAAGATATATGTATTTTTGCTTTAACATACATAAAATCGGCAGTAAAGTAATTTTCAAAGAAACTGAATTATAAAATACTTCAAGATGTCTCGAAATTCGATAAGCAGGATGAAAAATATCTAAGAATAACTACATCTATCACTTATCTAGGAGTATATAATTATTAGTCGAGAGAGACAAGTTAGTTGATATCATTCTCCTGTGCCATTTCTAACATGTAAGTCTCCAGAATAAGAGAAACATATTGTAGGTGGTACCACGATAATTTGCGAGTGTGTACGAGTGTAGAGAGAGGGAGGGAGGGAGGGGGGATATGCACATCTGAAACTAAATCATCGAATCATAGAACAACAGACGCTTACTTGAAAACTGCCTAAGAAGCACTGACCTGACAGCTACAAACATCAAATGGAGCATCATCTGCCAAAACCTTATCAAGGCGAACCTGCAAAAAAACAGAGTTGAATTACCTGAATAGATAATTCATATAAGTAAATGGCACATCAACAAACTTCAGAAATCAACAGTACTGTCCACGACCCAGTTATACACCTCAGAGCAATTTAGTAATACTTTAATTTCTGGTCTATACACAACTAAGGAATCACTTCTTTACTCAGGTATTACAAGAAATATCCAGAGCAGACATATATTTTGCTATCCTGCACATATGTATAAGATCTTCAATAGTCACCTCAAAGCAGTCTCCACAGATGAGTCTGGCAGGAAAGGAGAATTTTTTGCGACGCTGATGATGATCAGCATCACCATTATATCGTGTGCGGCAGTCTTCTATCTGTTATTGGAGTAGTCATTTCTGTTATTGGTATCGAATAGGATGATAATCTATCATATTCATATTTTGGATTCTCATTGCACGTTAGATAACTGATTTTCCTGAAATGCAATGCAGAGAATGTTGAGATTCATCCACTGATAATTTTCTAATCACAAAAAAGTTCTAATCTATAAAATATCAAGATCGTATAACATTGTAAATTGAATATTAGGCTGAAACTATAGGAGATCATAAGCACTCATTAACTGAGGAAGTATTCAAAGTCTTGTGCATGTGATCCACACATGAAAATCTATGTTTGAGAAAGACTTCAGTTATACATCATATATTTCTTCAAGAGAGTTAATATGGACACCAAATACACCAACCACAGGAAGCTCAAGCTCGTTAGTTTTTACCACATTGAAAAGATGAGAGATGTACTTCGTCATGCATAGCATTATAGGCTATGTTTACCATACTGCCATCTTCACTCAACATCTAGACACAGAGGAATACCCTAGAGAAAGAGGTTCTATTTCTCATTACATTATAATCAGCCGTTCTCAAATCTGATCCTCTTTCGTCGGTTTCTACTTGACTACTAAGTCGAAAAGGCCGAGTGAGAACTGGAAACTGAATAGGTTAATTGACGCCTCAAACCCCGAAGGCAGCCTTTCTTAGTTAGTGCTCAGCCTTGATCTAAGAACTAAGTTTGGATGCATTGAAGTCTATGAAGTCCTATAAAGTCTCAATCCGATGTCGCCGTTCCCCTTACTTTTCATGCCATGTACAGAAATATCATCACACTACACTTTTATCTACATGTAAATACATGGAGGCCTATATTAAGGATTTGACTGCTTCTATTTAGTGCTCAATCCCACAGTAAATGAAGTTGACAATTCTGATAGAGGTGTACCTGCAGGTAAGCAATCACCATTGCTCCAAAATAAAGTAGTTATGTGAGGTTATGAGAAGAGATGTGCAAAACGACATTATTTGGTTGATATCTTCTAACTAGAGAACAATACAATTTGAAAGCTTGAAGTCCTTCAGAATTGCTTAAATGTAACCACATTCAGGACAATTGACAAGTGGCTCTTGCAGGCTTTTCTTTAGGAAAAAGTAAAGAAGGGAGTGTAATTGCCCTCAGAATGACCAAAGAAAATGCTAACATGATAAATCTCTTTTTGTTGGTCAAAGTAATACTAGACAAAGTTTAATGAAGTTACACCTCTCTACAAATGCACGTGCACTGCACACACACACACAGAGGTCAAACAAGGGGATGAATAAAAACCATCGGAAAGGCAGCTAATGGGTCTTGAAACTTTACCGAGCCATCTGCTATGTCAATACCAACATAATAGCCAATCTTTGCTTTGTCCCATTTGATAAGATCACCACCCTGGTACAAATGAAAAGCACGATAAGAGCAAAATGACAACATAAGCTCAAAATAAGTTTAAATCCATCTCAAAATCCACAGTCCATAAACTACCTTTCCACAAGCCAGGTCAAGAACCGCATCACCCTTTTTTGTGTATAACTGAATTAAGACGCTCTTTATCTGTTGAACAGAAAAAGCAGTAAGAAAAAACTACAATATTTTACTCGCTTTCACTTCCACATTGGATTTCACAAACACTTTAATCACAATAGCATCCCCCAAGTTGGTCATAATAAGGAACGAATTAACAAAATATCGAATAACCAGCTCAATTAATTTTGAGTAAGTACCCAGTTATTAAGCTTCTTCAAGTGAATAATAGGGCTTGCTTCCCGCTCCTCGAGCGTCTGATTCGTTCTTGAACTGTAGTGATCAGCCACTTTCCTAGCAAACATCTTAGTACTGTCATCCTCCAAGAACTGGGCATCACCTGAATCAAAGGAAACACCTTGAAATTTCTCGAAATCACAATTTTTTACCCAAAAAAAAATGTAGCGTCCAAATGAAACGACCTTGGTCTTCGATAAACAACACCAAAATAAATAAATAAAACAGACAACGGTTTGGAATATTCCAATATAGTTCGGTTCTCAAGCTAAAAACGATAAAGCTCCAAACTTTCTGAATAGACGTACCGGAATAAAATAGTAAATCAAGAACCCACCTTAACAATTAGTATGACCCAAATTTTTTTTATGAACGACGATGAAATACGAGGAGATTAAGGCCCTCTAATTCACTTTTCCAGAAAGAAATACCTTCTGGGTTGTACTTGAACTTGGATTGAGGAGGTCCAAAAGAACCCGAGGATGAAGATTCTTGATAACCTCGCTTCATGTGTACGCAATGTACACGTATATCTATCTCCAGTTTGATCAGAAAAAACTGGTACTGGTTTATACCCGGAAAATAGCAGAAGGGTTTTTCCGTAGACTAGAAAAGGAAAGGATGGATAAATATATTTGGCAGAATTGAATCATGAGTGGATGGATGGGAACAGAAGGCAAAAGAGGACAGTGAGCATTCGAGTCTTCGAAAGATACTCAAAAGCGGTCGGCCGATCTTCACATAAAATCTTTCTCCTAGAATAGTTTCATTTTTTTATTTGTAATTTTTTTTTTTTTGATAAGTTACAACCAGAAATTATAAATACTTCTCATGTTAACGGTTGATCAACAACTGATCCAAATTGTTAATTTTTGTTAAATTTTCATCAATTATTTATAATAAAGCCATCAAAATGTCTTTATAAATTATAATTATAATGTTACTTATTTTTAAAAAATTTATAAAATATTTGCGAATTAAACGAACAAACTTTTTATGATCTTCAAAATTTACCATTCAACTAGTTCCATTTGTTTGCAATTTTTACATTTGTTTAAAAAATATACAATAAAAACAAATTTAACAATTTAAAGCCCCCATTCAAGAATTATATAATTTAATCAAACATCATACGTATTTGTAATTTTTCAAACAATATGAGAATATTTATAATTATACCAAAAAGAATGCTCTTGTTATTATTATCTTTTTTACGAATACAAAAGTAAAAATTTGATGGGACCAAAAAAAATAAGTTTAATAAAATTTTGGTGATATATTTTAAAAAATTCAACAATTTCTAATTTAATAAATGAGCAAAATTTGTAATTGACATGTCTAGTTGAAGGAATTTTTCATAATCATAAGTAATATTATACATACAAATTTATTATCCAAGTCATATATCGCACTCGGTTATATACAAAATTATCTATTACCTAGTCCAAATCAAAATTTTCTTTATTCTTCTTTCGGGAATCAAATAATCCTGCAAGCTTCACTTTCATCTTATTCCTAAATTTAATTTCACCAATTTCATGATCGAAAAAGAACTCTCAGTAATTGTAGAGGATGCAGATAGAGTCAATATTATGAGTTACGTGCAGTTTTTGCTCGATCTACGACAAAGAGAACAGACTGGGACGGTATATGGAACAGAATCAAAGGCTTCATCAGCCAGCCAATGTATTGATCATATGAGCTTAAGAATCGCATAATGCATTTGTTGTATGGTACAACATGTACAGATGTGGTCTATAATCAGGCAAGATTTTATTGCCATCGAACACCCAGTTGTGTTCTTGATGTTGTTAGCATGTTTCTGAACCAACTGACTGAGGACTTAGGTATCCTGGTAAGGTTGTTCTTGTAGTCCACATAGTAGAGCCCAAACCGGACAGTATATCCCATGTTCCATTCCCAGTTGTCAAGCAATGACCATACGAAATAACCACGAACGTCACAATTGTCTTGCCTGCATTTGGTTAGTTTTGCGTAAGAGAGAGTTTCCATGGACATAAACGACGCATAAACCTGAAAAACATAGAAAACCTAGCACAACACGACAGTTTGCTAATGCTGTCGGTACCTTATAGCAGCAGATAGGTTAGAGAGATAGTCGCGGTGATAATTTATTCTCTTATCGTCCTGCAAAGCCTTAGGCAATGCTCGATGAGATCTTTTAGGATCATCCATCCCTGAATTTCATGAAACCAATGCATGAGATGCATTGCTGGCATTAGAGATTTTAGCTTCATAACCAGCCAAAAAGGAACACTCACCGTTTTCAGTTATAATTACCGGTGGATTCCCGTACTTGTCTTTAATATAGTTTGCCAACTTCCTGATGCCCCACGGGACAATGTGTAGCCAACTGGATGCAGCCTGGGAAGAGGGAACGTTATAAATACTTACGTTCTTAATTGTCTGAAATTTTTCACCTTGACAAGAAGTCGATGCTTACTCTTTCTCCAATGGCGATTCCGTGCTTTGAAGCTGAAGTTATAATGTGAAAGAACATTAGTACAGATATTGATGAATCTTTATCAAAAAGAGTCAAAGATTATGTTATTTAGGTGTTCTACATGTGGCAATTACAGCAGAGTCGGATGAGGCGTCCTGCAATATGAGCTTACGAAAATGAGTTCTATCATTACGGGCATATAAGGTAGTGTAATGATTTATGCCGACAAAGTCAAGGGATCCTTTGAGGAATCGAGATGTCTCTGGAGTGATTTCAGGGAGTCTTTCAGCCACCAACTTCTGCATTGAAAGAGGATAATTCCCAAGGAGAAGTGGATCAAGGAACCTGATTTAGATTTGCAACTAATTGTTTGTTACACAACTTTGTAGTTTCTAAAATTTCACCTAATTTCATATCTTTTGATTTTTTCATAAATTAGTCTTCGTGGATATTACCATCCAAGTCCGAAATCCATGGCTCTCCCTGCAGCATCTATATCCTCATCTGCGTTAGATATCGGTTCGTACCACTTAGCATCGAGAGCTATCCCAACTTTGCCTTGTTGCCTTTCCTGGAACATGAAATCTGTCAAAAATAAGTTTTCACGATAATGTCCTCACTTTCTTGTTCTTGTAAATCACATCGTAAACATAAACGCAACTACTTCTCCTTTATGCCAATAAAAAATACCTTGAAATGATTCTGATAAATGTGATAAGCAGCAGCATGAGACAAGAGGATGTTGTGAGCTACTATGTAAGGTTCGACAGATGATTTTCCGGCTTTGCAGATTAGGTGTCCGAGGATAGAGCATCTGCCCGGAGCTTGAATCCCTAAATCATAGCCCTGGATTGCAATACCATGAGGCTCGTTGAAAGTCATCCAATGTTTCACTCTATCCCCAAAAGCTTTGAAACAGATATAAGCATAATTTTCAAAATCCTTTCTGCACTAAGCACAAGCACTTTACGAGTTAAAACTTCATTATTTAGCATGTAAATCATCATATTTATGACCATTGATGTAAACAATGCACAACATACACTACTTGATTGGTCAACAGTCCTCCATATTTGTCTTCAAGAATCTGCGGAAGATCCCAATGGTACAGAGTTGCATAGGGTTGGATTCCTAAACAAGAACAAAAACTTTGATGTAAGATGGAAACATGGTTGCGAGATAAGATTGAGAAATCATTCTTTTCGTCAAACCTTTATCTAGCAAAGCATCTATCAGATTGTTGTAGTATTCTATCCCTTCCTGATTCGGTTCCCCAGTTCCATCTGTCGATTCAGACATACTAAATCCATAAGTACAAATTGTTAGGAGGGAAACATTGTCAAGACAACAATGTCTCTTCTTGAAACTCATCGAGCATGTCCCTTCAAAAAACAAAGGCAATGTGTATGCATCTTACTTGGCAAGATTCTTGACCACGATATTGAGAATCTATAAGCATCCATTCCCAAGTCCTTCATCAAGTCTATGTCACTCTGCCGTATAAGGTTGATACATCATCCACTTCAGTTGGGAAAACACCAAAACCAAAAATTGACTAAAGTAATTCCCTTGTTTACTCAACCTCAGCCCGCCACCAAATATATTCTTATTCCCATCTTATATAATAGTTTCTGGTACACTTCTTATCTTATTGCACAAGTGTCATATCAATATTTTATACATAATAAGTTAAGAATGTGAGCATTCTTATCCTCTCCGACTACTTCTGCTCAAAACTTTGTCTATCCTACTTTTCAGAATCAGACATCATCCAGCACTTTTGGTTTCTAGCCAATGCATTGGATTTAAAAGCAACAGCCAGACAAAAGCTAAAAATACTTTACTTTTTTCTTTAACGTATGATCAAATATGTCTTCAACATAACATTTTCCACACGAAAAAAGAAAAAATCAATTGCCAAGAACGAAAAATGGGTGCATTAATTCTGAAGTCCAACAAATGAATTTCATGAAACATTTACCTTAAACCGATGATACTGATCAACCGCTGTGTCTGCATTGCTGAAATCCAATATTCTTCCTATGTTTTGTTTTTTTCCGGAAAAATTAAAAATAAATAACCAAAAGAGCTTGCAATAAACTCAAATTTGCACATATTGGAGTGTTGAAGAAGAGATTGATCACCAACCTGGTTTTCTGGTGAAGGTATCCCATATGCTGTCTCCTTTATTTCCTTCATTGACAGCCCCTTCAAACTGAAAAACATCAACTCTATTTTCAGTACAAGAATCTTAACATTAAACAAGAAAGTTGAAGCAACGGTTTTTCTGCAACCTGGTAAGCTGAAGAAGCGGTTCCAAAAGTGAACCCCTCCGGAAAATCAGCTCGGCTGATGGATTCACAGTTCAAAACTAGAAAAGCCGCCAAGACGAGGAGTACGAGAATTGCTGCCATTGTTGAGTTTGTCTGATCATCAAGAAATTGTCTGACAACGCTCATGAAATGGTGTTGCTTTTATTTATATATATATGCTGGAGAAATTAATATCGGGTTGTGAGTCTAATAATCAATGATGTATTGTAGAAGTCAAGAAAATTGGAGAAATAGCGTTATGGAGCTTCTCTTGCGGTGGAAGGATTAGTCGGACTTCGTTGGATTTTTCTGTTCTAAAATTTATTATTATTTTTTATTTTATTTAATATATGAACAGAATATATATAAATTATATGTTATTAATGAAAATTATTATATATTTAAAATATAAATACATATTTCATTTTCAATTTTCAATTTCTAAAATAGTAATTCAAGTGAAAATATATTTACTTATACGTATTTTTATTAAAAATTACATCAATTTTACACTAAAGTTCAATATAAAATACAATTAGATTAACTTATTAAATACATTCTTATTTCATATAAAAATTTCTGCGAACTTAAAAAAAAAAAATTCGGGAAAATTGAAAATAAAAATACAAACGAACATACCAGGCGGAAAGGTTGGGTGTCTGCTAAGCAATCTGTGCCTCTTGCTTACACGTTTTGATTCCATGTTAATGTGGCCATAATCTAAGGAATTCATTTTGGAAAGGAATCAAATTACTTGCAAATGTTGATGTGGTAAGAAGGCACCTCAAGAACTTGTTGATTCCCTGTTTAAAAGGTAATAGTTAAGTGTATTTATTTTGAAAAGAAATCGCAATTGTGAAAACGGGTTAAATGTAATTTATCTATTTTTTTGTTCTTTTTTAATATGGAATTGCTCAATCTTTACATAAGAATGATAGGAAGGGAATTCCTGCCCTCCTCCTTTATGTGTGCGTCTTTAGGTAAGTGGTGTGTTTGAGAATTTGCTTGGTATGGAACATAGGCAAACCGACACGAATCAAAATCTAAGAAATTTAAGTCTTCATTTCTATCTATACAATTTTTTTTTCGTGTAGGATGTCATTATAGTTTTGCAATATTTTATGTTTATTACGGGTACTGTGTGTTTTTGTGGTCTATTTATGTCCTTTGTAACATTTTTGTGTGCTTGTATAGATGTGTATTCTCATTTTTGTTTACTTGATATGAAAGCGTATTTATTGAAATAAGAGCAATAACAGGACAGGAGAGAGTGCATTGTCCCTCTTCTTTTTTCCTTTCAATATATCTCGTTAGCAAGAATGGTCTTGGATTGATTTACTTTACTATAGGGGATATAGTGAGAGAAAATGAGTGGAGGATTGATAAAATCTAATAAATGCCTCGGGTGGTTATGATATGCTAACCAATTCTTGAATTGGTTGCTAGCGATCACTACAAAATGTTGTAGTTTTGAACTCTGACTTTGGTGTGTTTAGCCATTTTGATTTCCTTCCTGCTAATAGCGGTCTCTATTCACCCTTGAATCACATGATAGTTTCTGTAGCATCACCTTGATTTTTGGATACTCACATGGAAGAGGGAGAATAGTACTTTTACTCAGGACAATTAATCAGTTATATATATTGTAGCTGATGCTTGACTCATACTTGTGCTTACATGTGGCTTACTATTTATCAGGTAAAGAACTAATCATTCACCTGCCCAAGTTTCTATTATTTTTCGGCCTTCAGGTACTTATGGGCAGTTTCATACATATTTGAGTGTTAACAGTTTTCTAATAATGTGGTTTTGGTATTGTAGAAACCAGGACATTAGGCCTGTAAGTTGTTGAATCTGTGGTGTTGCTCGATAAATGACACAGCTGTTCCTATGGCTCTTCTTTAGATAGTGAATGATTCCTTTACTGGAAGGAGATCCTAGCTTTAACTTTTTGGAAGAGAGGTAAGTTTCATAAACTAATCAAAATCCATTACAAGTTTTTATATTAACTTTGTTAAAGGTTGAGGCGTCTTGTGTGATTTATGTTTCTTGTCGCTTTGGCTTTTGTTGAAATGCCTTAGTAAATACAAAGCTAACCCAGTGCTAATTGCTTTCTATTAACCATCTCATATAGGCATAGCATTTTGGATTTTGGTTTACTTTCTGATCTTATGTTGCTTTTGAGCAGTATGGGTAGTTGGATTACCTTGAAGGTACTTTTCTATTTCTTTTTTGTTTTTCTTTTTAAGGAATTGAAGACACTTTTCTGAATCAGGTAAATTGCAGGAACTGAAGCGCAAGCAAAGAAAGAGGAAGAGTAGGAAGGAGAAGAGGAGGAGGATGAGTCACCATCATTCAGATGATGATTCTTCTGATGATTCTGCTGATCTGCGGCATAAAAAGAGGAGCAGGAAGGCGTATTCAGACTCTGATTTCGACGTCAGTGTTTCAAATGATTCGCGAGTTGGTAGGGGCAAGAAGCGGTTTGAGAAGAAGAACAGGAAACATCGTAATGAAGAGGACTAGCTTCCACAGTGGGTGATATGTCATGTGCTTTTAAGGTTCCTCTAAACTGCTGCTAAGTGTACCCTATTCAGTCTTTAATCTGGTAATTGATGAGCTTCTTGATGGAAACCACTTTAGCTTAGTGGACAATGCATTACTTTGGTGCATTTGTTATTTTTCAGTTTGATGTAATGTATCATTTTAATTGCTTTATTCTTCGGGTTGTAAGAATTCTAATATTTACTGAGAATGCTACGATGCTTTGGGGGAGCCTGCCTGTGGGCATCAAGAAGAGCTTAACTATTGCTACTCTTTTGAACCCAGTGCTATTATTGGAGCAAAGAAGGTTGCAGTATTTCCTAGTGTGTTTTATATATGTAATTGTATTAGGGCAATGATTTTGTCATTAATATTATCCAGTTTCTGGATCAACATCTCTGAAAATCAAGATATGGTGTAGCAGGTTTCTGTTGATATCATGATGTTAACGAATATATTTTTATAAGTTCCAATCAGCTACTGCATTTCTATTTTAATTTTATCGACCGCACACTTGAGAAGTTTTGCTTAATGATGCCCCCTCTTTGTTCCGCCTTTTCCATTTTCTTATATGTGGGTCTTAATTTGTGTGTGTGTGTGTGTGGTGTATGTGGTGTGTGGGGTGTGTGTGTGCATGTGTGTGTGTGTGTGGTGTGTGGGTGTGTGTGGGGTGTGTGTGTGCGTGTGGGGTGTGTGTGTGTGGGGGGGGGGTGTGTGCAACGGTAAAACATGTTTTACTTTCATTTTGAACATAAAAGAAGTGAGGTGTTGCTTTTATCTTCTGTGCCAATGAATGCCATTTACGTCTTGTTATATTTGCCAATCTCCTTCAATTTTTAAGTCTTCATTTCTATCTACACAATATTTTTTCTCGTACAGGATGTCACCATAGTTTCACAATATTTTATGCTCATTATGGGTATTGTGTGTCTTTGTCATCTATTTATGTCTTTGGTAACATTTTTGTGTGCTTTCATAGATATGTATTCTCATTTTTGTTTACCTGATATGAAGAGTATATATTGAAATAAGAGCAATAACAGGACATGAGGCATTATCCCTCTTCTTTTTTCCTTTCAATATATCTCGTTAGCAAGAGTGGTCTTGGATTGATTTACTTTACTAGAGGGGATATAGTGAGAGAAAATGAGTGGTGAGGATTGATAAAATCTGATAAATGCCTTAGGTGGTTATGATATGCTAACCAATTCTTGAATTAGTTGCCAACGACCACTACAAAATATTATAGTTTTGAACCCTGATTTTGATGTGTTTAGCCATTTTGATTTCCTTGCTGCTAATAACGGTCTCTATAATTTTCACCCTTGAATCACATGGTCGTTTCTGTAGTATCACCTTGATTTTTGGGTACTCGCATGGAAGAGGGAGAATGGTGCTTTTGCTCAGGAACAATTAATCAGTTATATATTTTGTTGCTGATGCTTGACTCATGCTTGTGCTTACATGTGGCTTACTGTTTATCAGGTAAAAAACTAATCATTCACCTGCCCAAATTTCTGTTATTTTTCTGCCTTCAGGTACTTAAGGGCAGTTTCATACATATTTGAGTGTTAACAGTTTCCTAGTAATGTGGTTTTGGTATTGTAGAAACCAGGATATTAGGCCTATAAGTTGTTGAATCTGTGGTGTTGCTCGATAAATAGCACAATTGTTCCTGTGGCTCTTCTTTAGAAAGTGAATGATTTCTTTACTGGAAGGAGACACTAGCTTTAACTTTTTGGAAGAGAGGTAAGCTTCATAAAGTAATCAAAATCCATTACAAGTTTTTATACTAACTTTGTTAAAGGTTGAGGCGTCTTGTGTGATTTATGTTTTCTTGTCGCTTGGGCTTTTGCTGAAATACCTTAGTAAATACAAAGATAACCCAGTGCTAATTGCTTTCTGTTAACCATCCCATGTATTCAGAGCATTTTGGATTTTGGTTAACTTTTTGATCTCATGTTGCTTTTGAGCAATATGGGTAGTTGGATTTCCTTGAAGGTATTTTTCTATTTCTTTTTTATTTTTCTTTTTAAGGAATTGAAAGCATTTTTCTGAATCAGGTAAATTGCAGAAATTGAAGCTCAGACGAAGAAAGAGGAAGAGTAGAAAGGAGAATAGGAGTAGGAGGAGGAGTCACCATCATTCAGATGATGATTCTTCTGATATGCGGCATAAGAATCTCTTCCACAAGCTGTTTGATGGCAGAATTGTCCACTATTGAAGAGTTCAGATAATCGATTAAAACCTTGCAACCCTCCTCAATGATAACTTGCCTCCAATCTTCAAGAATCCCCAAACGGATGGTTTCCCGTGCCGCTAGGGTCTCAGCTAATAAAGATTTGCAAATAGGAGTGTTAGTCCTAGGATCAATGAAATCTGCTTCATATCTCTTCTCGTAGACCTTAGATAGGTGACCCAACATGCCGCATAGATAACAAATTTAACTAATAGATCAATATTATAGATTTTATCTAATTTGAAGTAACGAAAGGAGAGAGGGAGGACGAGGCGATATTTACAAATTATTGATCCAATTGTAAGTGAGTCTAATTTCATTGAACTCTATTTTATAACATTACATGTTAAATTAGAAGCTACTAGAATTTACAAGTTATTGATCTAATTGTAAGTGAGTCGAATTTCAACAAGATTAAAAAAAAAAAAATGAAGAAGAATTGCCCAGTGGACTAATAGATAGAGGATTAGATGGTGTCACTCCAACGGTTATTTGATTAAGATGAATGTTAGTCTCCAGATTAGGAAATTAACAACAAATAATCAATAATTTTCATTAAATGAAAAAAGAAAGAGAGAACTAGAGTCGTAGATATTCATGAAATTGTGATGTTCGTAGGGTAGAGGAAAAGGTTGTGAAAAAATATTATTTAATTGAGTACTCGATCAGCATCGAAATGCTCATGCATTCTTTTATTTTGTCTTTCAACCCATAAAAATAACGCTGTATTAAAATAATAATATTATTGTTATTGGTTAAAATTTTTAAATTAAATGATTGTTTAATATAATATTCGAACTAAATTAAATAAGGATATTGAGTTTCGATTCCATCTACACTCAATTATAAAAAAGAGGGGTTTTTTTTTTTTTTTTTAAGTAAGAGCGATAAACTATTACTAATTGAAATAAATCGATTACAATTACAAAATAATTTCTACTATGATTAGATAATATTCTACGTACATGGCGAAATTCAAATTCACAACCTCTAAAATCATGAGACTTTAATTTTGCCAACTAAATTAGGGGTCATTAATTATAAAAAAGAGAGTTTTACGTATAGAATTTGCAAGTTTACAGTTTTTAATTTAAATTGAGTTTGATAAAATCGAGAAAAAACGTGGGCCGACAAAGATTGATGAATACGGCAAAGTCGTTTCTTGAGGGAGTACGTGAAAATGATAAGAATGTACTACCCTCGAAAATCACTTTATGATATTTTCACTTTCTAAGGATTGTATTAATTTTAGAAATAAAAAAAATATAGCATAAAAGTGTCACAAGGACAAAATAGGTATTTCCAATAAATACTAGACATGATAACTGTTCAATCACATCAAGGGCTCGATATTGGCCCTTTGGGGAAGAATACCAACCACGAGACGGTAACTAAATTGAAGGGCAAAAACAGGACTATGTTGAAAGAAAATGATTATTGACTATAATTTTAATAATTATAAATAAAAAATTATGATAAATATTTTTTATTGATTATAGTTAAATAAAATCGATATAAAAATATAATTTTTTTTTAAAAAGAAAGTTATTTGTCATAGATAAGAGCCATAATAAAAAAAGTCATGATAAATATTTTAGCCATTCTCGCATATATCACGACTAACAACCGTTGTATAGCTGTAGTCGATGATTATTTGCTACGACTATTTTGTTATTGACCTTGATAATGAATCATAATTAAATGTTGTACTTTTTGTAGTGTACACATTTATTTTCAATAGCGAGTGATTGAAGTACATCTGATATGAGTGCATAACTTAAATAATTTATTATATCTATTTAACCAAATTAAATAGACCAAAAATAATATGAATAACTGCTCGAATTTATAAAATAAATAAACTTTGAACATACATAAAAAATATTATTATGATTAATTAACTAAAGAAATAATGATTTATGGAAGAAATATGTATAAGGGTGTATTAGTCAATTCTCATACTCCAATGTCAATTTCAAATGTTAGATAAACTAACATTTTATTCAAACACTGAGAGTGTTTGATGTGAAATAAAATACTACCAAAGTATTTCACAACTCTCATTTTTACTAAAAACTAAAGTTGATATATAAATACCATACAAAATAATATATTAATTTTTTTTATCAATACAATGCATTGTATTATTCTCGATATTAAGGTATTAATTATTATATTTAATAATTTTAAGTTGAAAAATGTATTAAAAAATTAAATAAATATAAAATTATTATAAAATAACGTATATTTATATTTTCGGAACTCAAACTTATAATTTCTTGATTACAAAATTTTAACTTTACCATTTAAATAAAAACTCAGCTTAAATTATTATATCTGGGGGAATTTGATTAAGTTAGGAGCTGAATTGGGCTTAAAGGAGTACAAAGATGTTCATATCTCGGGCTAAGCCCATTTATCTAAGCCCAACAAGCCCGAGGGCAAACCCTAATTTTCACCCGGACAAAGAACGTCTCTGAAACCTTATATCTATCTCCACCATTTATCATTCCTCCAGTCTCCAGCCGTCCCCTCTTCTCCTTCCCAACAACACACACAGTTTCACACACAGCACTTCCCCAGAATGGGTCGTGTGATCCGAGCACAGCGTAAGGGAGCTGGCTCCGTGTTCAAGTCCCACACTCACCACCGCAAGGGCCCGGCTCGCTTCCGCTCCCTTGATTTCGGCGAGCGCAATGGCTACCTCAAGGGTGTCGTCACTGAGATTATCCATGACCCCGGCCGTGGTGCTCCGCTAGCGCGCGTCACCTTCCGCCATCCCTTCCGGTTCCAGCACCAGAAGGAGCTCTTCGTCGCCGCCGAAGGTATGTACACTGGACAGTTTGTCTACTGTGGGAAGAAGGCCAACCTTGTTGTCGGCAACGTGTTGCCTCTCAGATCTATTCCGGAGGGTGCCGTCGTTTGCAACGTTGAGCACCATGTTGGGGATCGTGGGGTCTTCGCTAGAGCTTCTGGGGACTATGCTATTGTTATCTCCCACAACCCTGACAATGGAACTACTAGGTACCTTTGTCAATTACTTCATTCATTTGATGTATTTGTTGGGAACTACTTGGTACTTTTGCCCATATTTGATTTATGGTGTATTTGTTGAGAAGCCTGAAGGAGGTTTGGCTGTGTGTTTAACATTCTTGCTTCCTAGGAAAATTCTAGTGTTAACTGGCCTGTTATGTTCTATTGAATTTATTCTCGGTCATCTTTTGGAATTTGGGGTGTCTGTCCCAGCTAATTTTGTGCATTCAGTTGTTTATGATTGAGAAACATGAAATTACGTAAAATTTGAGAGTAGCTACAGTGAACTTTTTTTCATTTTGTATTTTGATTGCTCTTCAGCTTGGTATGGTTAGCTCTATTTCTGGTATGCAGTCTTACCTAGCTTGTCTTTATCCATGGAATTTAGGTCATGATTGGAGTCATTGGACTTGTTAAAATGTCTGCTAGAATTTTGGAAGTAATTCTGTTTTGATTCCAATTTACAATTCCTTCATATTGCAATTCATTGTTGTAGTTAACTGCAATACAGATTGGTTTAGGGTAAATGAACATGTTTGTCTAATAATCAATTTGTAAATTGATTTTACTATATGCTGTCATTTGGTGATTAAGTGGTTAGTAGTACTGTACTTTCTTTGTGTTATCTCGAGGCCTATTTGTTCCTTTTGAAATTGAATTGCTTTTTTCCTGAAATAGTTTCAGGATTTCTTTTGACATGCTTATCTAAAATAAATTTACAGTCTGTGTAATTCATTTCTATGCACTAGTTCAGCTAATGATTTGATATTGCAACACATGCTTTTTTATTTAGCCCCATGTACTATCACCTGTGACCCAACACTGGGTTATGAGGTTAGCATTGAGTAACTCTTTTCTCAATTCTGCACTATGCATTTGATTGCTAATTAAAATTTCACTTCCAAGAGATGGCTTACGTGGATGATATATGATAATGGAATCTATCATCTTTTTCTGCCCTGACAAATTGCTTTGTTGCAGGATTAAGCTCCCTTCAGGAGCCAAGAAGATTGTCCCCAGTGGTTGCCGTGCCATGGTTGGCCAGGTTGCTGGCGGTGGAAGAACTGAGAAGCCGCTCCTGAAGGCTGGAAATGCTTATCACAAGTTCAGAGTGAAGAGAAACAGCTGGCCCAAGGTTCGTGGTGTTGCTATGAATCCTGTGGAGCATCCTCATGGTGGTGGTAACCATCAACACATTGGTCACGCCAGTACCGTTCGTCGTGATGCACCACCTGGACAAAAGGTTGGTCTTATTGCCGCCAGAAGAACCGGTCGTCTCCGTGGTCAAGCTGCTGCTACAGCTGCTAAAGCCGATAAAGGCGCTTAGATTAATGTAATGATGAAGAGTTTAATTTTGTTACCATCTGTTTTTCACTAAATCTGAATCAGATTTTGCATGTTGAACTACATCATTGCTATGGTGAGGATATACTAGATTTTGTTGGGATTCTGGATTTTAAGTTCTATCTTAGTGCTTGTTTGAAATTGTTACGAGCTTAGTGTGTGGTTGATTTTAGGTTGGCATCTCAAATCCATTAGTTTAAAAAGTAGGCTGGTTTAATATCGAAAATATATTTTACTTGGCCTTCAATATCGTTTATATTCTGAGTAAATCAGTTAATATCGGTGAAATTATATTATTCTATTTTAAACCTGTCAGAAACACCTGTTATATGGTACCTGTACATGCTGTAAACAGTGCAATGAAATTGAGGCAGATTCAGAATAAAATTGTCCACTGCAATTTGTTTGATGTTGGAGAGAATTGAATCATAACTCCATGTCATATTATGCAACTAAAAAGGAACAAAAAGAAAAAACAAAGAAAAATTCATTACCTTCAACTCAAGCTCATAAAAAAGTAGCGAGATACTCCTATGGTAGGGTAGTCCTTGTCGGCAGCACCTTACTGTGAGATGCACCATCTCATCTTTCCCAGCAAATCTTTCTTGAAACCCTCTACTTTAGGCAAGGGGTTTAGAAGCGGCGATGAGAGTCGCGGCGACTACGACCGCGATGGCACAGTGGGGACTCAGAGCTCGAGCTTCCCCTGTGATCAATCCCAGACTAAAGTTCAGAAGCTACATCCCGCTGAATCCTCCACCAATCTCTCGTCTCAGGTGCCTTTCTCTTCCTCCCCATTTGCGGATATATCCCTTCGTTTCATGTTGGTGTTTTTATTTTCTTTTGGGATGATTATATTTACACCCCTGATATATAAACTATCCCTTTCTTTTGTATAATTATAAAAACTATCCCTAACAGTAAAAAAATAAAGATACTTTGTGTAATGATACTGACATCTTTAGGGGGTTGCGTGTAATTTTTCAAAAAAAATAGGGGTGGTTTGTGTAAGTGATAATAACATTTTGATGGGTGTATCTATAATTATCTAAAAGATAGAGGTGGTTTGTATAAGCAGGCCATTGACCAAGGTGTAAATTTGATTACTTAGACCTAATTATGCTTTCTTTATCAAACCTAATTTTGTGCACTAAAATGAGTTAGGACAATTAAATTATTGTGCCCTTTTTCCATCCTCTGCGTGTGTGGATTCCTTACTTGAACTCAAGCTTGAGTATGGTTACGATACTTTGAGGTTACACATTGTGTGATACATCCCGCTCAAGAATTGGAAAAGGTTTGATACATTTTCTGTTGTAAAGCAGTGGTTTGGAAGACCTGGGTGCTAACGTTATTGTTTTTCTGCTACGAATCTCAACTTTTGTCTTATAGAGAAGTATCAGAAACGATTTATATACACTGCAGAATGCTGGTTTTTCATTTCCTGCTTCCTGTTGAGCATGATAAGAGTAACTCTTTTGTTAGTGAAACAAGTGAATTTACAGCCGTGTAGTTTGTAAAATTTTAACATACCCTGTTCATTTTTTCTGTGTCTGGGTGGAAATTTATTAGGTGTTAGAAACTTGATATATCAGTTGAATGCAAATCTGAAAGGTTTTTGTGGCTAATTTTGGTCATTGTCATACAAGTGTCGTCTTCTCTTTTATAAATGACAATAAGAATGAACAGACAGCACCTTTGCAAGCATTCCTTTGACCCCTTCCCTCTGCCTGTGCTTGTGGATTGCTGTCCAATGGTGTGGTTGGGCAGCAATTTTTCAGAGAATCCTTTAAAGCGGAGGTAAATGCATGAGCCTTTATAGCTCGTATAAGTAGGAATCCTATTTTGCTTTATATTTGCTTTTATTGAGTCCCCCAATTTCTGTTTTACAAGTAAAGTAGAAAATTTTCGTAAGAATCCTTTTTTAATATATTTATTTATTTATTTCTTCTTCTTCTTATTATTATATTTTTCAGAATTCACTTTTCCTTTTGGCGGCAAAAGTGGATAACTATGTAGTTTGAATTATTACTACCTTGATAATTATGTACCGAATTTGCAAAAAATATAATATTAAGAGCTAAAATAATTGCACATGAACTTTAAGACCAAAAATAAATAAGGGGCTATATATATATATATAATAAATAAGGATAGTCACAAGAATACTCGGATAGGTGTTGTCGATCATAATCGAATTATTTACTCCAAAAACCATTATATATTTAGGATTTCTATTGTACCTACATGAGTTATGTTTAGGGTTCAACAAACGCACAACATCCAAAGGGCTGAGTGACGCCTTTGCTAAATTTGGTGAAGTGGTTGATGGTATCTCGATCTTTGTTTAAAGTTTGTGCTGTATGGTTGCGACAGTTGTCAAATTTTAATTAAATTGAATTTTCTTGTCTCTTATTGCAGCTAGAGTGATCACTCTTAATTAATATTTATTTTTTGTCTGACCCGTTATTGTGTCATCCAACATGATACAAATTGTGATTGTGACTTGATATAAATCAAGAATTGAAGGCCTATATTAATTTGTCACCATTATTTTTTTATGCAATTCTTCAATTTTGTCATTGCCTTTTTCATTTTATTTCTATCACCAAATTTCAACTTGACATGACACAACATAATGGTAAAATATTTGACTTTTTAGCCCAGGGTAAAAATGTCTTTTTAAATGGTTATAACCCGAAAATGCATCAAAGGAAGTATAACTTATGCGGTGACATGCCTTGCACATTTAATTTTTTTGAAATATGCAAAGACGGGAAAATTAATTATAAAATGCAAAAAGAAAAAATTATGTAAATGATGTGTTTTAAAAATGAACTACCTTTGTGGATTATTTGGTGAGAGATTCTAGTGCATATCCACTTAAAATAAAAACAAACATAGTGTTGTAATTTTTAAAAAATTCAGTTCTCGCGGTGACAACTAAAGGGGAAATGTCCCACTGATTTAACTTTTAAGCAGTAATTGACTCGCTCTCTCCCTCCCCCTCTGCCATTCCGGCCATTGTATCATATAACGGCCTGTTTAAAGTCTCTGGCAGGAAAAATGCCAGAATCCCCCCTGCAATCCCACAAACTCCAAATACCAAAAATGGTATTCTTTCTCCTAGAACCACCACCAGCGGCGCCAGTATTGCCCCCAACTGCGCTGCCTGAGTTGCAGACCCTAACGCTGCGTTCCTAACAACTGTAGGAAACAGCTCTACTGTATAAATAAACAACAGATTGTAAGTCCCAGCCATGCCAAATATCCCCAAAATGCTACATACCGTCCGAATCGTCTTCCATGTTCCATACACCTTCAACAGACCTCCCACAACACAAAAAACCCCACTGAACCATTGCGTGCCAATGGTTAACGGCTTTCTGCCGAACTTGTCAATCAGGATTGCGGTTAGCAGAAAGGCAGGCATCTCAGCTACTGCATTCAGGAAGACATTGAGGTAAAGATTCGTTCCGAGGTTCACCACATTCAAACTCAGGCCGTAGTAGACAACAGAACAGAAGAAGTTAATAGCCACTGCCAGAACCAAACGGATACGTGTGAGTGGCGAACGAAGCACGTCCAGTAGGGATCCTGTTATGGCCTCTTTTGACTCCTCTTCTGTTTTAGAATCATTGGTTTGGGATTTCTCTGACGTTTCATTTGTGTCATCATCCAGGGCAAGGAAGACGCTGTCGGGAAGTGTTTTTCCATTGGCTTTGGCAATGCTGTGCATGGTTTTCATGGTGCGGCCGATCTTTCCCCTGATGAGGCACCATCTGGGGGACTCGGAAACAAAAGGCAGTATGAAGAGGAGGAAGAGAATGGACGGAATTGAAGTGGCAATATAGAGTGCTCGCCAGGACCTGAAAAAATAAGCTATACCAGAAAGCACAGCTATTCCGCCTGAGAAGAAGTAGAACGTCGACATCCCCGCAATTCCACGCTTCGTGGGGCCGATGGGCTCCGTTGCAAGGACGAAAGCACAGAGGCCAACTCCACCAGTGCTGAAGCCAGTCAGGAGGCGGAAGAGGGCATAGGTCCAGTAATCTGGAGAAACTGCCGTTAGACAACCAAAGATGGCGTTCAAGGTGCATACCACTATCAGAGAACCCTTTCTCCCCAATTTTGAGTCTGAGAGGTGCCCAAATACTCCAGCACCTGAAAAAACATGTGCATCAAACATTACATTCTCTTCACATCAAAATTCAAAAACCATTCAGTGTGTAAAATTTTCATTCTGTAATCCTGTTCAATCTTCTATTCCCGCATTGTACTGCAAACAGCACATGCTATGCGACAGAACTGTCCTAATTTCCTAGAGAGAATGTACGAGATCAAAGCTCTTGACAGTTCTTAGCCTGTCAGGATGTATGAATACTGGGAAAACAGCAACCAAACATGAAAAAGTTGAAATGACGACAGAAATTTGTACAGAGAAAACAAAAACATGAATGCACATGGACCAGGACAGTACTTGACATCGTAGTCCAGAAAAACGCATTAAACAAGGTAATAAAGAGCTTCACTTAGGCAGCAATCGTGGGCCTCTCCCATTTAATTTGCACCTGTCAATCAGTTACCTTAATTACTAGAATGTACATTAAGTTAAGGAATTGGGACCACCTATTTTCAGACATGGTGACGTCTTTCCTCTCTCCCCCATGGACTAGTCTAGTCTACCATTAATTATTTTCCAGTACGATTTAATTTGTGCCTCTCAGTCGGGTTTCATTAATACAAGAATGTACCTCATTATCAGGAAATTAGGACTACCTCCTTTTAGGAAAGAACATAAGCTCTCGAAAATTTTACTTTGGGAAAGAATATATTTGATATGTGAATGATGTATAATTTAAAAAAAATAATAATTACGCTGACAAATATGAAATACTCACTATACAATTAATTTAATTTAATTAAATCTAATTTGAATAAAAACTTTTTCGTAAGCTACTTGTTCTTATCAATAGAAGTAAGGAAAAGGTATCCAGGCTTTGTCCAAAAGCATCTGGGCTCCTCTCAATTGTCGCGTCTATCACGTTTCTATGCTTTCTGCCAGAGACGTGGTTATCTCTTCCTCTAACGTTACTATTATTGTCAGTTTGAAGTTCTAAACATGAAAACCACTAACACGCCTACCTTACCTTAACTTTGTCTCCTTTGCATATTATAATCATTAACAACAACTTGCCCCTTTTTGATTTTACAAGGCGCCGCCTATAACAACATTATCAAATTCCAACTTCTTCAATGTAATAATCTATATAAGTTGTTTAGTTATATTATCACATACTCACATTTTAAAAATAAATAAAAAATATAAGAAAGTTATCCGTGTATTCACCATTAGCATGAATTGTACAGTGATCATTCTAAGTTGAGAGCTGCGTGTTATGTGGTGCAGGTTCCCTCTCATTGACACGTTTCAAACTCGACAGTCATCAATACAGAAACAACAGAACAACGACATTTATGTATATCATTGAACTGGGCAATTAATTCTGTGGTAATTACCTAGTTGTCATCATGCTACCACATTAATGAAATAACCATTAGTCCTACTGCTTTTTTGACACTTAAAACTAGGAGATGAAAACAATATTAATTTCAAGTCCTAATTAATATTTGAAAATAAATAAATAAATAAACAGCTGTATCATGATGAGGACAACAATCACCATCCAATCCAAACACAGTTATTGAGAGGTAGAAGTAAATCAAAATCCAGGAGACTGACCTATCATGCAGCCGCCGAAGAACAAGGCCTGCACCAACCCCACCTTATATTTCTCCGAACAAATCAATCCGAACTCCGCCACCGTCGAACTCCCCGGCCCGCCGATCCACTCCCAAGAACCGGGCTCCAGCTCGCACACGCTCCTGATCACCCCGGCGGAGCATCCATCATCCAAGCATCGCCAGACGGGCTCACGGTCGGCGAATATGACGACCATGGTGTGGAAAGCCTCGAGCGCCCATGCCATGCTGGTAAGTACAAAGTGCCTCATCTGCCACCACCCGAACTCGCCGCAGTACTTCCTCAGCATGTCGTCCATGCATAATCTCTCCTCGGGTTTGCTGCCGCCGTCATCGGGATCTAGGGGGAGCAGCGGCGAGCGGAGGTCCGGGTCGAAAGATTCAGGAAGAGAGCTTTTGGACATTTTTATATTCTTGGTCGTATTGTGTACTTCACATGGGATGGGAAGAGAACAAGTGTTGTATTTTTGTTGGGGAGGATAAGGATTATGACTGAAATTTGGAAGTAATCGCAAATCGTAACAATATATATATTTATATGTGTCTGCGTGTTTGTGTGTGTGGGGTGGGGGGGGGGGGGGAGTGGGATATTCTGGAAAAAGAGGTGTTGGTTATTGAAAAGGGTTCTATTACTAATCTTACTCTAAGTATAGTTTTATTCATATAATATTAGTAATGTAGAGGTGGATGAGTAGTACAATTTGGGGGAAAGCAGAATTCTTAGAGAAAAAGGTATATAGTAATGGTTGTTGTTTGACTAATGTTGGAACGGAGGGAAGGTAATATTCGGGGGAATATATGAAATAATCAAGTGGATAACAAGTGGGAGGCCTGGAAAGTAGGCCTATGTTTTATTTTTTGGGTTAGAATTTTCTCTATTTTTTGTCATCCGCATTCTGCGTGTGTGTGAGAGAGAGTTTCTGTCTGGAAATTCCAGCCCATCAAATATGTTGGAAATATATATATATAGCTGTAATTGAATTGGATTTTGGTGTGATTATTCACTATATTGTCTTCTGCCTCGGCTTGTTGCCATTTGTGAACAATATAATGGTAATTCTTTAATGAGAATTTCTAATTCGAGTTTGATTTAATTAAATTAGAATTAAAAAATGATGAGTATGTCATATTTATTATGAGGGGTTGGAATACTCTCTAAAAAAAGTAATAAATTAAATAATAATTATAATATTACTTATAATGAAATTGATTAGATTAAATTTGATTTGAAGGAGAATTTTTTGAACTAAGAACCTATACCTGGAGAAAAATATTTGATGAGAAATGGGATTTTAATGGATCATTATGGTCCAGTTCATGCTCAAGTTTCAGAGTTGGACTCCAAGACCTAATTATGGGCCTTACCTTACGGAAACCCAAAATAAAGTAAATTAATATAATAAATAGATAACAAATATAATATCCCAAGACTCACATATACTTTTAAAAATAAATTCAACAATATGATTAATCAAAAGTTGAATGCTTCTATACAAAAAAAATAATGAATATATTTTGCTATGTTTTTTAAAAAAAAGTACTTTTTATCTAAAAGATTAAATTATTAATAACTTACTTTTATTACTAAATAATTAATAATAATTTTTATGTATTTTTTATGTTCATATATTACTTAACTTTTAGTCTTTAAAAATTTAAACTGCTTGACTTACTAATTGTATTTTATTTTATTTAATTAAACTTTTTACAATTAAATTTTTTAAATTAAATTTAAGATGCAAAAATGTTTAAAAAAATCCCTGTACTTCATACATATTTATATATATACATATATGACATAAAGACAATTTTATAAAAAAATTTAATTTTAAAGAAGTAATTGTTACTTTTATTAGTTTAAACTTTAGAGTGAAGTTAACCTTTAAATTTAAATCAAATGGAAGAAAGTAAATATATCTCAGTCGGTTTTAAAAATAATAGATCTACTAATACTGATAATCACTTATTTTAATTATCTTTCTCATATGTACAGTTATTTAATTAGCTGGACTAGTTTTTTTAATAATTGAGTAAAGTTACAGTAATTTCGAGTGTCAACTCATGTGAGCATTCATCCTAATCTCTAAATAAATACGAACATTCTTTTGTGTTAAATAAATTATATTGACATTCATAAGTTTAGATTAAATTATATAAATACTTTTAATCATTTATAAAATTATGGTTTTACTCTTGAAAGGTGTTGGCGTTTGTAAATATTTTTCATAGAGTATTTGTATAAATTTTATTTTTAAATAAAAAATAAAAAAATAATTATAATTATAATATCAAAAGTATAATTATAATGTTACAAAAAAAAAAAAAAAAAACACACACACACACACACAATATATTTGTGTATCTTGAGATATATAATATCAATGGATATCAATATATATAATTTACCCTTTAAGTTATTAATTCTGATATAACGAAGAATATAATTAGATGATCGTCACTTGGTGAGTTTGGGTATGTAAATCTTTGGGAATAATGCTAGCAACCTATGATATACACTACAAGAATATAGAAGAATAGTGACAAAAAAAATTGTGTGATAATTTTAATATTTTCACTAATTATATATATTTAATGACAATATTGTTTATTTTATCGCAATAAGAAATTTCACGATTATAATAATTACTATTATTTCTAAAAAAATTATAATCAACATGAACTAATGACAAAAAATATGCAGTATATCACTAAATACAATTAGTGACTTATGTACAGTGACGATTCAGTGATAATAAATAATAGTTGTCATCTTTTTTGTGTTACTAACTTATCACTAATTGTATTTAGTGACAATTTTTTACATATTTTTTTTACCATTTATAATTATATTGTGATAAGATAGAAATTATTGTCACTTAATATATGTCATTAGTGATAACTTTAGAATTATTACTTGATAATTTGTTACTAACATCATATTTTTTTATAGTGATATAAATGAGCAAATTACTTTCTATGAAAGAAAAAAAAAGAGCTCCTATATTTTTTGAAATGAAGCAATTTATCTTTTTAGACAGGAAGGTAAATTTGCTGTATATTAAAAAAATATAAAGAGGTAAATTAATTTTTTTTTTATAAAAATAATTTACTTATTTATAATATCACAAAAGATAAATTACATCAAACCCATAAATCTTTTCGACTTTTTTGAACTTCCTATGAGGTGTTGGAACAAATTGCATGTTTAAATAATTATATCATTCATATTGATAACTCGAAAATTTTAAATTTATTTCATTAATAAATAAAAAATTATTATCATATCGATATGCTTTGAACCCAAAACATGTTAATCGATCTTACCGTTTAAGAAAAATATTTGTGACATATTTCATTATACTATGACAAATATAATTTTTTATATTAATTAATTATTATAATTAAATATAAAAAATATAGTGAATAGTAATTAACTACAACTTCACGACAACTACCAACCATTATTTGAACAAACTCAAGGTCAAATATTACCTATAGTTAAAAATCAAGATAAATATTTTGATCATAATTAAGAATCATGATAAATACTTTAATTATAGTAAAAACCGTGATAAATAGGTCTGCAAATTTTAGATTATCGGTGGGTTTTACCAAACTAATTCACTTCATTAAACTTTTATATTAATATCAAGAGACATGCTAAGATTATTAAATTAATTTAAATATGAGGCTAAATACTTATTGGGTGTAACTATATTTTATAAAAAATAGAAAGTATTTATATGATTTGATCTAATTTGAGGAATTGTAAATATAATTTGCCCTTAAATTAATGTACATTTTGTGTGTGATGTGGAACTTACAATAACAACCCTTCTTACTGTACACGCATTATTACAAAATAAGGTGGGGACAAATATGTCAATTCAAAATTCTAAAGCCTTGAGAAGGCTGGAGAATTCTTCTTCTAAATTATTTAAAAGAAAAAAAAAAGAGATGACAACTAAATTAGGCCACTGAGGGCGCCGCAGCTTCGGATGGCTCAGATTTCCCCATGATCAACTCGGAAAAGGTGGGCAGCTTCATCTCGCCCTTATACGACACCGGAATGGTGAAATGCCCAACGACCGGGAGATCAACGATCATTCCCAATTCCAACAGATAATCCACATCCCAATCTCCGGCGATGTCTCGAACCAGGCTAACCAGCGCGCTGTGCGCTACCTTCACCGCCACATCCAGTATTGTATCGCCGTTAGCCGTGAGGGATCCAGGGTCCGGAATGGAGCCCGACGCGATCAAACGCTCGGCGCTCTTCACCTGGTACGTGATCTCCCCGATCGGAATGGGAACCGAGTAGGGATTCGACACCGAAACCTTGGCCAGCATATTTATTCCGTCGAAGCCCAGACCTTTGAGATCCACGTCTTTAATGGTGGCCTCCGGCAGCGGCATCTGCGCCACCTTCTCCGTCACGAGATCCACAATTCCCATCTTTGGTCTCCCTTCCTTTCCAACTCAATAATTAGACAGACTGGATTTCTGCTGATTGATGAAGAGTCTTTGAAATGGGAGATGGATGTATAGGTGGGATTATATATACATGCAAAAGATCAAAATAGGAAGCGTGGCGCTTTGTTAGCATCGCGGATGGAGTGGGGATAATCCGTTTGTTATGATCTGTTCTTGTTTTTCTTGAGCGTCGAAAATTCTTCATTTGGAATAGATCGTCAGCCTGAAGAACACCGCTGACCTTGGTTTTTTGGTGTAATTTGAGCCAATGAAATCTCTCTCATACAGACTTTATTACTGCTGCCGCCTGCACTGACTTTTTATTTTTAGTTTATTTTTTTTAAATTACAAATTCTATTGAGACTGGAAAAGATTATACACGAAGTTTTCACTAGAAATAAATTAATAACATATTTATAGGGTCCATACCAATATAGTGATAACAAGTAATTATTGTTACAATATATTTCTTTAATTATTTTTAGTGTCATTAATTTCTATTGATAATAATTTTTACAAAGTAATTACCAGTAAAACTATAAAATTATTATTGAAAATATTTTTTTTTGTCATTAAATATATATATATATATATATATATATATATATACTAGTGAAAATATTAAATTTGTCACTTTAATTTATTTGTCCCTAATTTTCTCTATTTGTGTAATGTTTTATTAAAACACTAGTTAAGTTGAACAAATTTGTAATAATTATCAAAATATTTCAACAACGTCCTCTACTGTGCTGCAGCCATATATAAAAGCAGTTGAACATTAGTAGGTCCACGGCCAAGATGCCAAACTTGAAATAATTTTTAACTATGTAGTTCTATGTAGTTCTATTTCATGAATTCTTTGTTTATTAATATGCTGTAATTTTATTACATTGAGATACAAGATTCAGCTTCTCACACTGTCCTGACTTCGATATGTACACACAGTTTATATATAGATAACATAGTGATGCCAAACTCCATCAATATTTAATTATACTTTTATTTGGTCAGGTCTTTATTTATTGAAATGCAGTAACTTTAATATATATGATTGGTGAAGTTGAGGTGCAGAAGAGGGTTACGAGCCTCCAGCCTCCCACATCATTCAATTCCGACTTGGATTTTTAAACTGACATGACTGGCTCAACTAGCACACTGTGTATGATGTCTTTTATATTAGCTTTGGAATTGGTATACTCATCGCCTTCCACATAGAAAAGATGTACAATGCGAGTAAAATTGAGAACACGTGTTAGGACCGGCATAGAGACCGGTATTGTTGGCCAAAGACTTTCTTGATTCATGTCCTTCCATGCTTTCGTGACTTGTTCTTGGAGTTTAGCAAAAGCTTCCTCCCTTGAGACACCATTTTCATTCATGTAACATTCCACTGCGGTGGGTTTCTTTTCAAACTGTATGTGGAAATTAATAGAACCAAAATCTTGTAAGAAAGATATTAATTGTCATAATATGTCCAAGAAATTAAGTGTAAATTGATTGTGAAATTTGTGTCAATTAACTTCTTACCCCGTATCCTACCAAGTCGTTGGTTAATCTACAAATTATTGAGGATGCAAGAAGAAGCAGTGGCTCACTTGTAATCCAGTCAAAGTCTTTCTTAGTTACTAGGTTTCCCATACCGACCAAGGATGTTGTTAACAACATCATATAAGTAGAAGTTACGATGGCCACCTTCATATATTCCTCCATCCTCGGCATATCCTTATTGTAAGACCATTTTGCCTCTTCTAAGTATGCTCTTACCAATTTTTTCATCTGCAAAATCGAAATAGAAATGGACGTACGAATATAAGTGTAAATGAAAATGATTCATTCGTTTGCTAGATAAATTATATATATACCTCTTCTTTTGCATATTTGATACGATACGATCCGCCTGTCTTTTCAAGTTCATTTTCCATTTCAATATACACATCACAAAGGGCTTCATAACATATTTTCATGTATGATGGCAACTGCTCCAAAGCATTAACATCCCATCTACATAGCGGCCGTAAAAGAAGGAAGATATAATAGTCATATCAAAATATTCACAAGTTATATTGTACCAATTAAAATAGTATTGTTTTGAAAAAAGACTCAAAATGTGACCTTTGAATGAGGTTTGTAAAAAGCTGAAGATCATCTAATGTTCCATAAACATCGTAAATGTCGTCAAGAATGGAAGTAATGTTGATGATTTTGGTTAGCATTCTTCTTGCAATATGGTAATGGGGCTCAAAGTAGACTCCTACTGCCCAAAAGTAGCATTCCACCACTCTATCTCTTGCAAAAGGCAATCTATTTGCAAAGTCTAAATCCTTCCACCACCTACGATATTCACACATTTCGTTGCTGTAAGATTTAAGTTAGCATCTATGAATTTGCTTATGTTAAGACAAGTATAGCAGTACCTCGTAATATCGTTGAGCTCTTTCTGATGCGTCTTTTGTATAATGTTAAAGTCCAATTTTGCAAAATTCAGTAGTATCTCAGAATGTGATACATTTTGTTGGTATATGGAAATGAATTTCTTAGCTCCCACTCTGTTAGAACTCTTGAGAATTGGGATCTTCAGGGCTTCTTTAACTTGTGTCGAAAGAGAACTGTTCATGTTTGAGAGTGAAGACTCAAGATTGGAGGAGGAGAACTCCAATGCTTTCTCAAGAATTTCCTCCCCAACTATTCTGAACTGTGCTGCCTCAAATAACTCTAACATCACTTCGAGGTTTTTTATCAGTGATGCCTTGAAATTCCCTTCACCATCTATGAATTTGTTGAAAATATCTGATATAAAAAGGCGAAACACCAAATCAGAATAGAGCATCCATACTAGAGAAAGTTCAACTTCAAGAATTCATTATACTTGTTAATACTTGCCACACGAGACAGGATAACCATGTTGTCTGAGCAAACGAAACCGAAGAGCAACAATACGAAGATCATTGTCTTTGCTACTATACTCTAAGTAAGTGTCGTGTGTGAACTGTAAAAATTTGTCGATTTCTTCTTCAAAATGATAACCAACGCCAAGGCGTTGAATTGCATCAATGAGTTCTAATTTGTGATACGAATTATCTGGCGTCCGGGCCAACACCTTCCGCACCATTTCCTTTGGTCTTCGAAGTTCTTCCTCTTCGGTAGCAGAAATTTCCTGTACAGAATATAGTTTTGTTTATAACAATCTATTTAATTCATGCTTCTCAAATTAACGTAGAAACAAAAGCTAATTTTGTACCGTAGAAACATAAGCCAGGAAATAATCTCCCCAAACGCTTGGATGATATTTGACTGATCGACGAACATCATCTTGATCAACTTTCTCAATCAAAATTGAAGAATGTGAAGAATCAAATTTCATTTTACTTATGTTTTTGTTAATTTTCTTTTGTGTTGTGCTCTTGTGTCAAGTTAAAAATAGTGTATATATAAGGTGTTGCGGTGACCGACTTGGACAAAATTGATAACTAGTGAAAAAACTTTTGTCACGTGTTTGAACATTAGACGGGCGGGTAACAACTTTCTTTATGATGTGAGTACATAAATTGATGTGAATAAAGATCACATCAATTTATTGTAAATTACAACTATTATTATTGTATAATTTATTTTTATTATCAACATAAAATAATAGGTTTATCTTTGAACACACACGAAATTCCGAATTGAGATTTAACAACAATTTTCTATATCGTATAATTTATTTTTTTGTGTACAATAAAAAATATACAAAGAAAAAAATTATTATATATAGTGATTTTACTGGATTCCCTATCGTAACTCTTACAAGAATTTTCTGTTCATGTTCGTTTTCATATTCTTGCTTTTCTTTCTCCTGAATTGTTATCAAATAAAATTACTGAATTATAATAATAGATAGACAAACTTTCTTACTATGATTTATTAAATTTAAATTAAAAATGGCAGAATCAAGACTAAACCCAAAAAATACCTTTTAATTTTAGCCCATCATATGAAGAAAATTATTGTACCTTAAATGAAGCCAAAAAACAAGAAAACAAATTGTGCTAAAAAACAAAACGGAAATGGCAAGAGGCATTTTCTTGTTTTATAATTTCTCATAATGCTTTTGGTCAACCATCACAATAAATTGATGTGAAGAAAAATCACATCAATTTATTTTAAATTACAACTACCAAATAGTATTAGTTGACAATAGCATTCTCTACTATTATTTATTTATTTATATTATGAACATAAAAGTCTTTCAACACATAATGATTCCAAATTGAAAGGTAAGACAAGTTTTGCATATTCTATAATTTATTTTTTTGTGTATAATAAAAAATATACAAATAAAAAATTATTATACATATAGTGATTTTACTGGATTCCCTATCGTAATTCTTACAAGAATTTTCTGTTCATATTCGTTTTCATATTCTTGCTTTTCTTTCTCTTGAATTGTTATCAAATAAAATTATTGAATTATAATAATAGATAGACAAAACTTCTTACTATGATTTATGGAATTTACATTAAAAATGGCAGAATCAAGACTAAATCAAAAAAATACCTTTTAATTTTAACCCATCATGTGAAGAAAATTGTTGTACCTTAAATGAAGCTAAAAGACAAGAAAAATTGTGCTGAAAAACGAAAAGGAAATGGCAAGAGCCATTTTCATTATTTTATAATTTCTCATAATGTTTTTGGTCAACCCTCACAATAAATTGATGTGAAGAAAAATTACACCAATTTATTGTAAATTACAACTACCAAATAGTGTTAGTTGACAATTGCAAATCTACTATTATTCATTTATTTATATTATGAATATAAAATAATGATGTTTTATCTTTCAACACATAATGGATTTCGAATTGAGAGGCAACGCAAGTTTTGTATATTGTATTATTTATTCTCATGTGTACAATTAAAAATATACAACGAAAAAAAATTATTATATATAGTGATTTTACTGGGTTGCCTATCGTGATTCTTACAAGAACTGGAAAAATTGGGAACTTACAAGTTAATTTACGAATGATAGTTATTCCAAGAAACATGATATATTCTCTAAATTTAAAAATAAAATTACTGAATTATAATTATAGATAGACAAAACTTCTTAGTACAGATGTCTTCATATACATAACATCGAAGGAAAAAAGCGCAACAACCAACAATACAAAAATTTAAACACTAACTCGACAAAGACTAATATATTTAATAACTACACTTCCAAAAGTCTCGGCTTCAAATGTTACGGCTGGCCCACCTAATAAGAGCAACGACACGACTCAAAGTCCATTGTGGCTAGTCAGTGTAACATATCTCCTGAAAAGTACGTGGCAAGAAATGAGCTGCGTACTCAATAAGTATAGCTAACCAGACTATATATGTGCACACAGGCAACAAGTCACGTGCAATTCAATCACATCATCTAACTAATATTCATCATATAGCAAAAACAAATGTAATGAATAATACATGTCCACAACAGTAAATCAATCCGCGACATAGTATTTGATGTTATTGTTTATATTAAAGCTCACGTGAGGAATTTTACAATGTCGCAATAGCCGTCAAAATTCATTATTTTCCTCAAAAACTTCCATTTGGACGGCTGATCACATTGATAAATGTAGCCCCCCAATTTACCACATTTAATTTGGGAAAAATCCAGAGACCCTCCCTGTAATAATAGGAATGTTCAAAAACCCCCCTATGAAAATTAAAGTATCAAATACACCCTCTATGATATAAAATAAAGTTCCAAAAACCCCCTCCGTACAAAAATTGGGCCACACGCGCTTTGACTGCGATTTTTCTATAAAAATATATTTTTTTTGACATTTTTGCCCTTCTCTCACATTTAACATATAATATTATATATATGTATTTAAGAATTAAATATTATTTTATATAATAATTATTTAATTAAAATATGATATATTTCTATTAATAATAAAATATTTTTTTATATAATAATTACTTAATTATTTATATAATAAAATATTATTTTAATTAAATTAAAATTAATTTTATATATAATTTTATAAAAAAAAAAAAGCAGCGGCGTCGTCGTCGCCGCCGCTGCTGAAGAGGAGGGCCGGCGCCCTCCTCACCATGGGCGACGGCCGTCGCCCAACGCAGCAAGGGCGACGGCCGTCACCCATCATCTGGGCGACGCGGTCGCCCATCCAGCGAGGGCGACCGCATCGCCCAAATGGGCGCCGGGGGAGGGAAGGGGAGGGGGAGGATAGGGGAGGGGGGAGGGAAGGGGGGGTTTGGAGGTGGAAGGGGTGGGGGAGGGGGGAAGAAGATGGAGGTGGGGAAGAAGATGGAGGTGGGGGTGGGCCCGGTGGGGGTTGGGGGTTTGGGGTGGGGGGAATGGGGTATAATTATTATTTTTTAATTTTTTTTTATAAATTATAATTATATTTATTATAAATATATGTTAAAAATTATAAATTAAAATAATTATATATTAATAAGCCTAGTTGACCGGTTTGACTAGAAGGGTATTTTAGTCATTGTTTCTAAAAAAATAGATTCAAATTGACTAGGGGGCTGTGTGATTATTTATTGGTAACCTAGGGGTGATTTTTGATATTAAAAATTTCATAAGGGGGTTTTTGATATTTTGTTATATTACAGGGGGGCAAAATGGATTTAACCCCATTTAATTTTATCTTGTCAATATAACATATAAATATCACAAGAGATAATAAATATGGCCAAAAATTAAAATTCATTTAATGTTCCATATACATTGTAATTGTCGTCAAGAATGGAAGTAATTTTGAGAATTTTGGTTAGCATTCTTCTTGCAATATGGGTAATGGGGCTCAAAGTAGACTTCAATTGCAAGTCTAAATCCTTCCAGGACCTACAATATTTATACATTTCATTGCTGTATAGTATAGTATGTATAAATTTGCTTATGTTAAGACAAGTGTAGCAGTACCTCGTAATATGGCTGAACTCTTTCTGATGCATCTTTTGTATAATGCTAAAGTCCAATTTTGCAAAATTCAGTAATATCTCATTATGTGATTCATCTTATTTGTATATGAAATGAATTTCTTAGCTCCCACTCTGTTGGAACTCTTGAGAATTGGGATTTTCAAGACTTCTTTAACTTGTCGAAATAGAACTGTTCATGTTTGGAAGTAAAGACTCAAGATTAGAGGAGGAGAACTCCAATGCTTTCTCAAGAATTTCCTCCCCAACTATTCGGAACTGTGCTGCCTCAAATAAATCTAACATCCCTTCGACGTTTTTGATCAATGATAAGTTGAATTCCTTTACTGTCTATGAATTTGTTGAAAATATCTGATATGAATTTATTTGCGAAGTCAATTTCTTCTTCAAAATGATAACCAATGCCAAGGCGTTGAACCACGTCAATGAGTTCTAATTTTTGAGGTGAATCATCAAGCGTCTGAGCTAGCATAGTCCTCACCATGTTTTTTTGTCTTTGTAGTTATTCCTCTTCAGCAAAAGAGATATCCTACACACAGACATGAAACAACGTGGCACATAACATGTTTTGTTCCCATGTAACATAATTAAAGTCTTTATACAATATTAATGCATGATGTGAAGCTAATTATGTACAAAAACGCAGTTTTGTTCCGTAGAAGCATATGTCAGGAAATACTCTCCCCGGACGCTTGGATGATACTTGATTGCTTGACGGACCTCATCTACATCAACTTCCTTAGTGAAAATTGGAACATTTAATGATTCAAATTCCATTCTAATTGTCTTTTATTTTATTTTCTTTTGTAGCAAGAACTTGTCCTCCTCCTGCGAAGTTCATTAAAACATAAAAAGTAGTTGCGAATAATCGCCACGAAGAAATTGTGTACCTTCACTCTTAGTTGCCACAAAAATGTAATCCATGAGCGTTACACTCGACAACGATGTGGTCTTTTTCTACTACCAAGAAAATTATGTGCTTCACCCTCCAGCAAACACATACACAACTAGTGCATGTGAAGTAATTTTGTCAACAATGACAAAATTTAATTGATGAAGCTGACAATTACCTATAGACGGAGAAAGCAAAGTTAATAAGGGAACAAAAAATAATGTTGCCGATGGAAAAATAATAATAACATAAAAATAATTATTGAGAGAATATTGTTGAATTTTTATAGTAGCTAGCTAGCATTATCTCATATATACAAATACTCAGACAAATAAACAAAAAAGCGACTGGATTATGATTTCAATTTTTGGTTAAAATATTGTATCGGTATCATAGTCCTGGATTGGTAGAATTCTGCTACCGCAACCTAAAATAGCTCACATGTCATTTGGTTTTGTCTACCCATTAAGGTCAAGTCATTATCTTTACTGCGGGGACCAATAAAATGTGTGATTACATTAGCTTTCTTCCATATCATATCTTATTTTGTACTATGTTTTTCGATATATTTTAGTAGTCGAGAAAAATATTTCATATTAATTTTAATCATTACATATCTATACTGAGTATATAATTGTAACTATATTTTCGTCAAGGATCTAGTATATCGAATTTCAAATCAAATGATATATTTATTTAATTTAATCAAATAACAATATAATTATAGAATAAATTGAAAATTATAAATATATATATATGTATTTATATGAATTTAACATTTGACTGTTATCTATATCTTTATATGAATAATCAAATGAGACTGGAAAAAACAGCAAATTCTTTTGTAGGAATGTTTCATGATTGGTCGTGCGGGTTTGTATAAAGAATGTGGTTTTCAAGAAATGTTTTACAAAGTTATAATCTCGTCCACTCATAATTCATGGTATTGTTCAATAACAGTTTCATATTCACAATATATTATTATGCATTGTATTTTTAACTTTTTTCTATTTTTATATAGGTAAAAGGTGAATCTCTCGCAAGGCAAGTACAAATATAAATTGAATCGATTTGTAAAAATAAAGATTTCATTTATGAAAAATTTTCACTTTAATTAGTTTTTAGAACTCTACTGTTTTTCATCTCATACGCACTATTTTTGTAAAAACAACTATTTTGTAGAAATTTTTTTGCTCCCGATTGTTATTGATGTGTATTAAAGTTTCTTATCAATTTAAAAATAACGAATGATTCTCATATTGCATTCAATAAAATTGTATATGGGAACCATGTGGAACTAGTTGCTAATATAATTGAAAAGCGATCTATTGGTGTTTTTAATTTTTCTAGTATAACAATAACACAAAAAGGATTACTGAGAGAATAAAATTGAAATTTTATATTAGGTAGCACAATCTCTTATGTCCAAATACTAGTTGTTGTCCAAAAGACAACATGTTCCAAAAAAAAAAAAAAAAAGAGAACGTCCAATTATAAGGTATTTTTAAGTGACGGGTTTAATTGTGTATGAGCTACTACAAAAGAAAGGGTACTCTCCTTGAGACAAAAATACGCCTACAAAATACACAACGTATTAGAAATCTATGGAGATGTTTCCGACGATAGCCTTTCAACGCTCAAATTAGTGCTAGGAATGAGATTCTCAAATGAGTATAAAGAGAATGGGTAGCAAAAATTATACTTGATTGGTGGAGGGTTGATATTTATAGGAGAAAGACTAACTATAATATGCACTCTTAATATAAGATATGATCTAAGAGTTGCAGTGGTTCGCTTATATTCGGGTTTTCTAGATATTAAAGGTTAATTATCTGGAATGTGACTGTGTGCTAGACCTTTCGGACTTGATCTAGATTTGTATCGAGAAGGTCTGTTTATCAAGCTATTTATTCTATTCTGGACGTTCAAGATTTATTCGATTATGTGATTGCTGGCCGAAAAAGGTCTTAAAAGACCACAATAAAATATTCCCACGCTACTCTTAACATAAATATGAAAGCGACTGAATTATTAATTCAAAATTTTAAAAAATGTGTCGAATATTGTGTCATTACCACATTCCTGAATTGGCATAATTTTGCTACCACAACATGAAATAGCTGTCATGTCATTGGGTTTTATCTAACAAATAAGCTCAAACCATTATATTTACTGCGGGGACCAATAAAATGTGTGGTATATTACATTAGCTTGCTGCCATATCATATCTTATTTCATCAAATATTTTTCTATTTATTTTAAAAAATATTTAAATTCTTGAGAAAATTATTTCATATTAATTTTAATCATAGATCGTGTAATGAATAATTTGATACTTTATAAGATCTAAACAATATATATATTGATACTATATATAAAAATATAATATTAAATTTTAGAGAAATTTGACTACTTGTTGCAATATTTTTTCAATTTTTTAATATTTTTCATGATAAAAAAATTCCAAATGGTTTTTGTCAACCTCATACGACTTACCTTTTGTACTTAAATAATGTCACGTTGTTTTTAACTGACAATGACAACGTTTCCTCACACAAAATTTCTTTTTCCTCACAAATTTATGTTATTTCTCTCTAACATTCTGACACAAATAAATAAATACACAATAATTTCTACAGATATATGTATCTTGTAACTTTAGAAGTAACATATATGTTGTTTTTTAATTTATTTTAAAATTTGTTGAATGATATAGATGTATTGTATACAGTATTTTAAAAAATAGAATGTTGATTAATTTAAAATTGTCGATGTATTTTTTTATAAAAAAAAAGCAAAATAAAAGATTTACGTACATAACTTATGGAAATTATTAGTTGTAATTGATATGCCAATATCTAGAGAAATGTATATACGTAATTGTCCTTTTCTATGAATTTAGTTTGATGTTACTAATATAGATTAAAACCAAAATTCACTTCCTTTTCACTGAGCTTCCTTTAGTTTATTTTCTCTCTAATCTCTCTGATTATGGGTTGTCAGAAGATTTAATGAAATATTGTGTGATTTGTGGACCATGACACACACATATATAATAATAAGTATTTTTTCAGCCCATCACTAAAACTGAAATTACCATTAGTTTCTACATGTTAAAAAGGCCCACATCCTATCAGATACATTAAGACACAAATTACTAAAATCGTATTTGATTACTTTATTGAGCCTGAAACTTTGACAATCCATAATACATAATTATTTTACGTAAAAGCCCAACGTTGGATTAAGGATCCAACATTATTAAATTAATAAACCCAACAATCGAGGCATAAAAGCAGTTGAACAGTAGTAGATTCCATGAATTCTTTGTTTATTAATATGCTGAAATTTTATTACATTGAGATACAAGATTCAGCACTGTCCCGACTTTGATACCTACACACAGTTTATATATAGATAACATAGCGATGCCAAACTCCATCAATCTTTAACTACACTTCCATTTGGTCAGATCTTTATTTATTGAGACGTAGTAACTTTAATATATATGATTGGTGAAGTTGAGGAGCATAAGCGTTCACCAGCCTCCAGCCTCCAGCCTCCCACATCATTCAATTCCGACTTGAATTTTTAAACTGAAATCATCGACTCAACTAGCACGCCGTGTATGATGTCTTTTATATTAGCTTCGGACTTGGTATACTCATCGTCTTTCACATAGAAAAGATGTGCAATGCGAGGAAAATTGAGAGCTCGTGTTAGGACCGGCATAGGGACCGGTACTGTTGGACGAAAACTTTCTTGATTCATGTCCTTCCATGCTTTCGTGACTTGTTCTTGGAGTTCATAACATATTTTCATGTATGATGGCAACTGCTCCAAGACATTAACATCCCATCCACATAGCGGCCGTAAAAAAAGGAAAATATAATTGTCATATCAAAATATTCACAAGTTATATTGTGCCAAGTAAAATAGTATAGTTTTGAAAAAAGACTCAAAATGTGACCTTTGAATGAGGTCAGTAAAAAGCTAAAGATCATCTAATGTTCCATAAACATCGTAAATGTCGTCAAGAATGGAAGTAATGTTGATGATTTTGGTTAGCATTCTTCTTGCAATATGGTAATGGGGCTCAAAGTAGACTCCCTCTATCCAAAAGTAGCATTCCACCACTCTCTCTTGCAAAAGGCAATCTATTTGCAAAGTCTAAATCCTTCCATCACCTACAATGTTTACACATTTCATTGCTGTATAGTATAGTATCTATGAATTTGCTTATGTTAAGACAAATAGAGCAGTACCTTGTAATATGGCTGAGCTCTTTCTGATGCATCTTTTGTATAATGCTAAAGCCAATTTTGCAAAATTCAGTAATATCTCATTATGTGATTCATCTTGTTTGTATATGGAAATGAATTTTTTAGCTCCCGCTCTGTTAGAACTCTTGAGAATTGGGATCTTCAGGGCTTCTTTAACTTGTGTAGAAATAGAACTGTTCATGTTTGGGAGTAAAGATTCAAGATTACAGGAGAAGAACTCCAATGCTTTCTCAAGAATTTCCTCCCCAACTATTCTGAATTGTGCTGCCTCAAATAACTCTAACATCCCTTCGACATTTTTTATCAGTGATACCTTAAAATTCTCTTCACCGTCTATGAATTTGTTGAAAATGTCTGATATGAAAAGGGCGAAACACCAATTCAGAATAGAGAATCCATATTAGAAAAAGTCCAGTTTCAAAAAATTATTATACTCGTTAATACTTACCACAAGAGACAGGATAACCATGTTGTCTGAGTAAACGAAACCGAAGCACAACAGTACGAAGATCATTGTCTTTGCTACTGTAGTCTAAGTAAGTGTCGTCTATGAATTGTAAGAATTTGTCGATTTCTTCTTCAAAATGATAACCAACGGCAAGACATTGAATTGCATCAATGAGTTCTAATTTGTGATAGGAATGATCTGGCATTTGGGCCAACACCTTCCCCACCATTTCCTTTTGTCTTCGAAGCTCTTCCTCTTCGGTATCAGAAATTTTCTATACATAACATAGTTTTGTTTATAACAATCTGTTTAATTCGTGCATCTCAAATTAACGTTTGCATTCAATACTAAAGTTAGAGTAACAAAAGTTAATTTTGTATTGTAGAAACATAAGTTAGGAAATAATCTCCTCAAACACTTGGATGATATTTGACTGATCGACGAACATCATCTTGATCAACTTTCTTAATCAAAATTGAAGAATGTGAGAAATCGAATTTCATTTTGCTTATGTTTTTGTTAATTTTCTTTTGCGTTGTGCTCTTGTGTGAAGTTAAAATAGTGTACATATAGGGAGTTGCGGTGGTCGACTTCGATAAAATTGATAACTAGTGAAAGAGTTTCTCTGCCACATGTTTGAACTAATTTACAGTCCGTAACCACCTCATTTATGATGTGAGTGCATACAAAATGCGAAATGTATAGTAATTATTATTCACAATTCTACATATATAGGGAAAATTGTATTTATAATCTTGTAATTTAGGGTTTGATAATTTTTATATGTACGAATTGATTTTTGCAATTTAATAATATATCTTTAAAATTTGATAATTTTAGTCATCTTTTCGGCAAATTTCGTTAGAAAATTGCATGTGACTTGCTAATGAACAAATTACATTGTAATTTTAATTAGTTCTATAACTTCACAAGGGTTGGTATTTTTGGTCTTATACAAATTAATTTAATTTAAAAATATCAGTTAACAAAGAAACTAAATATATAAAATTTTGCATGAAAAAATCTAATTGATTGGTTTAATTTTATAATAAATTCTGATTTTCTTTTTAAAAGTTCAACTATCAAATTAAATATTAAAGCCCACCTGAGGAATTTCAAAATGTTGCAATAGCCGTCAAAATTCATTATTTTCCTTAGCAACTTTCATTTGGACGGCTGATCACATTGCTAATGTAGCACCCCCTACTTTACTATATTTAATTATCACTATTTCACCATTTTCTTATTTACAACTCATTTTATAAGCAATTCTTTTTCAACTCGTAAAATAAATTTATTTTGTCAATATAATATATGGATATCACAAGAGATAATACATATGGCCAAAAATTTATATTTACTCTATATCCAAATGTCCTCTATACATAACCTCGAAGGAAAATAGTGCAACAGCCAATAGTACAAAATTTTAAACACAAACTTGGCAAAAAACTAGTATATTTAATAACCACAACCAAAAGTCACGGTTTCAAATGTCACGGCTGATCCACCTAATGAGAATAACGGCATGACTCAAAGTCCAGTGTGGCTAGTCAGTGTGACATATCTCCTAAAAAGTATATGGCAAAGAATGAGCTGCCCACTCAGTAAGTATAGCTAACTAGTTTATATATATACACACAGGCAGCAAGTCACGTACAATGCAATCACATCAACTAACAAATATTCGTCATATAACAACAACGGATGTAAGGAATAATACATGTCCATAACTGTAAATCAATCGATGACATAGTATTTGACGTTATCGTTTATATTAAAGCCCACATGAGGAATTTCATAATGTCGCAATAGCCGTCAAAATTCATTATTTTCCTCAACAACTTGCATTTGGACGGCTGATCACATTGCTAAATGTAGCACCCTCTAGTTCACTACATTTAATTATCACTATTTCACCCTCTCCTTAATTACAACTCATTCTATAAGCAATTTCTTTTCAACCCATAAAATAAATTTTATTTTTATAATATATAGATATCTCAAGAGATAATAAATATGGTCCAAAGTTGATATTTACTATTTCTCCAGATGTGCTCATATACATAACCTCGAAGGAAAATAACGCAACAACCAACAATACAAAATGTTAAACACAAACTCAGCAAAAGATTAATATATTTAATAACTACATAATCAAAAGTCCAGGCATCAGATGTTACGGCTCATCCACCTAATAAGAATAACAGCACGACTCAAAGTCCAGTATGTCAAGTCAGTATAACCTATCTCCTGAAAAGTGCGTGGCAAGGAAAGAACTACCTACTTAGTAAGTATAGCTAATCAGTTTATATATATGCACACATGCAGTAAGTCACGTACAATGCATTCACATCAACTAACAAATATTCGTCCTATAGCAACAACCGATGTAAGGAATAACACATGTTCACAACAGTAAATTAATCCGCGACATAATATTTGATATTATCGTTTATATTAAAGCCAAATGAGGAATTTCATAATGTAGCAATAGCCATCAAAATTGAATACTTTCCTCAGCAACTTCCATTTGGACGGCTGATCACATTGCTAAATGTAACATTCCATACTTCATTGCATTTAATTATTACTATTTCACCCTCTCTTTAATTATAATTCTTTCTATAAGCAATTTATTTTTAATCCGTAAAATAAATTTTATTTTATCAATAAAATATATAAATATCACAAAAAATAATAAATATATCAAAAGTTAAACTTCATCTAATATTCCATGAACATTGTAAATATCGTCAAGAATGGATCGAAGTCATGTTAAGAATTTTGGTTAGCATTCTTCTTGCAATATGGTAAAGTTAACGGAAATTTCTCTTAAAAGGTAAATTACTGAAAATATTACAGAATTTATAAATATTTATGGATAGCACGGTTTCATGCTAGTAAATATATATGTTAAATTTTCTACGTATGTATATATGTGTATTCTTTTATTGTGTACGTTCGAAATTGCATATGGCGGCGCACTAAACACAAGTACACATATATACGCAGAAAGAGAGAATGAGAGTTCATCTTTAGGTTTCCTAACCTCATTTTCTTTCTAGTAGTTGGACCACTCAAAAAAATATAATTTTAATTATGTAATTTACAAATGAGGGTGGTAATTTTTTGTCCTGTATGAATTGATTTTTGTAATTTAGTTCTATAACTTTAAAAAAATGGCAATTTTCATCTTATTCCAACCAATTTAGAGTGGAAATTTTATGTGATTTGTACATAATTCAATTAAATTTTAGTTTTAATCTTATACTTAGGGACATCGGCATTTTTGGTCCTATAATTTAGGAGAATTGATATTTTTTGTCCTGCAAGAAATTTTTTTGTGGGGACTAAATTGAAAATAATTGCAATTTGACCGGAAAATAATTAGAATAGCAAAAATTATAAAATTGCATGACTAAATTGTGAAAGTCAATTATAACGGGTCTAAATATGCCAGTCCTTAAATTACAGGACTAAAATTATAATTTTTTAAAAAATATATTTTATAAATATATGATATTAAATATTAATTAAAAAGCGTTAATTATATGTACTACAATAATTTAATCTAAAGTTATTAATAATAGGACTTTAATTATAGTATATTTATTATTTACCTACTACTAGTTTATAATCACATAATTAGTAAAGGTATAGAAATTATACATCATATTATTTCTATACTTAGGTTTTCCAAATAAAACATAATAATTATTAAAAGAATTCAATAATAGTTATAGCATGAAATATTGAAAATATATCTGTCCAAATAACTTTGTTTTTAATTGAATTATTTAAAATAAGTAAACATAAGTAATTTTTTAAAAGTCAAATAAAAATGATCATTGATATCACTGTATTTGTATTAACCCTATAAATAGGTTACTAATTTATATACAGTGAAAACTTCGTACATATATATTACTAGTGAAAATATTAAAATTATCACTTAAATTTATGTGTCGCAAATTTTCTCTCTTTGTGTATTGTTTTATTAAAACATTAGTTCACTTGACAAATTTGTAAAAATTATCATGATATTTCAACAATGTCCAGCTCTACTGTGATATTTCATGAACTCTTTGCCTATTAATACATTGAGATACAAGATTCAGCTTTTCCCTGTCCAGACTTTGATACCAACACACAGGTTATATATAGATACCATAGCTTGGTTTGTTGCCAAGATGCCAAACTCCATAAATCTACAAATATAATTCCATTTAGTCAGGTTTTTATTTATTGAGATGCAGTAACTTTGTTGAAGTTGAGGAGCAGAAGAGGTTCACTAGCCTCCCATATCGATCATTGATCAATTCCGACTTAGATTATTAAATTGTCACGTTCGCCTCAACTAGTATGCTGTATATAATACTTCTTATATTAGCTTCGGAATTGGTATATTCATCGTCTTCCACATAGAAAAGATGTGGAATGCGCGTAAAATTGAGAACACGTGTTAGGACCGGCATAGAAATCGATACTGTTGGTCGAAGACTTTCTTGATTCATGTCCTTCCATGCTTTTGTGACTTGTTCTTGGAGTTCAGCAAAAGCTTCCTCCTTTGAGGCACCATTTTCATTCATGTAACATTCAACTGCGGTGGGTTTCTTTTCAAACTATACGTGGAAATTAATAGAACCAAAATTTTGTAAGAAAGATATTAATTGTCATAATATGTCCAAGAAATCAAGTGTCAATTGATCGTGGAATTTGTGTTAGTTAATTTCTTACCCCATATCCTACCAAGTCGTTGGTTAATCTGCAAATTGTTGAGAATGCAAGAAGAAGCAGTGGCTCACTTGTAATCCAGTCAAAATCTTTTTTAGTTACTAGGTTTCCCATACCGACCAAGGATGTTGTTAACAACATCATATAAGCAGAAGTTACGCTGGCCACCTTCATATATTCCTCCATCCTCGGCATATCCTTATTGTAAGACCATTTTGCCTCTTCTAAGTATGCCCTCACCAATTTTTTCATCTGCAAAATCAAAATAGAAATGGACAAAGAAATAAATGTAAATTAAAATGATTTATTCATTCAATTCGCTAATATATATATATATACCTCTTCTTTTGCATATTGGATACGATATGATCCGTCTGTTTTTTTCAATTCATTTTCCATTTCAATATACACATCTGAAAGGGCTTCATAACATATTCTCATGTATGACGGCAACTGCTCCAAGGCATGGACATCCCATCTACATAGCGGCGGTAAAAGAAGGAAAATTTTATTGTCATATCAAGATATTCACAAGTTCTATTAGCTAAGTAAAATAGTATAGTTTTGAAGAAAGACTCAGAATGTGACCTTTGAATGAGATCTGTAAAAAGCTGAAGATCATCTAATGTTCCATAAACATCATAAATGTCGTCAAGAATGGAAGTCATGTTGATGATTTTGGTTAGCATTTTTCTTGCAATATGGTAATGAGGCTCAAAGTAGACTTCCACTGCCCAAAAGTAGCATTCCACCACCCTATCTCTTGCAAAAGGCAATTTATTTGCAAAATCTAAATCCTTCCACCACCTACAATATTTACACATTTCATTGTTGTATAGTATCGTATCTATGAATTTGCTTATGTTAAGACAAGTATAGCAGTACCTTGTAATATCGCTGAGCTCTTTCTGATGCGTCTTTTGTATAATGTTAAAGTCCAATTTTGCAAAATTCAATAGTATCTCAGAATGTGATACATTTTGTTGGTATATGGAAATGAATTTCTTAGCTCCCACTCTGTTAGAACTCTTGAGAATTGGGATCTTGAGGGCTTCTTTAACTTGTGTCGAAAGAGAACTGTTCATGTTTGAGAGTGAAGACTCAAGATTGGAGGAGGAGAACTCCAATGCTTTCTCAAGAATTTTCTCCCCAGCTATTCTGAATTGTGCTGCCTCAAATAACTCTAACATCCCTTCGACATTTTTTATCAGTGATACCTTGAAATTCCCTTCACCGTCTATGAATTTGTTGAAAATGTCTGATATAAAAAGTCAAAACACCAATTTAGAATAGAGAATCCATACTAGAAAATTCCAGTTTCAAAAAATCATTATACTCGTGAATGTCCTAGAGTTAATGCTTACCACATGAGACAGGATAGCCATGTTGTCTGAGTAAACGAAATCGAAGAGCAACAATACGAAGATCATTGGCTTTGCTACTATACTCTAAGTAAGTGTCGTGTGTGAACTGTAAGAATTTGTCGATTTCTTCTTCAAAATGATAACCAACGCCAAGGCGTTGAATTGCATCAATGAGTTCTAATTTGTGATACAAATGATCTGGCGTCCGGGCCAACACCTTCCGCACCATTTCCTTTTGTCTTCGAAGTTCTTCCTCTTCGGTAGCAGAAATTTCCTGTACAGAACATAGTTTCTGTTTATAACAATCTATTTAATTCGTGCTTCTCAAATTAACGTAGAAACAAAAGCTAATTTTGTACCATAGAAACATAAGCCAAGAAATAATCTCCCCAAACGCTAGGATGATATTTGACTGATCGACGAACATCGTCTTGATCAACTTTCTTAATCAAAATTGAAGAATGTGTAGAATCAAATTCCATTTTACTTATGTTTTTGTTAATTTTCTTTTGTGTTGTGCTCTTGTGTCAAGTTAAAATAGTGTATATATAAGGAGTTGCGGTGACCGACTTGGACAAGATTGATAACTAGTGAAGAAACTTTTGTCACGTGTTTGAACTTTAGATGGGCGGGTAACAACATTCTTTATGATGTGAGTACATAAATTGATGTGAATAAAGATCACATCAATTTATTGTAAATTACAACTATTATTATTGTATAATTTATTTTTATTATCAACATGAAATACTAGATTTATCTTTGAACGCACACGAAATTCCGAATTGAGATTTAACAACAATATTCTATATTGTGTAATTTATTTTTTTGTGTACGATAAAAAATATACAAAGAAAAAAATTATTATATATAATGATTTTACTGGATTCCCTATCGTAACTCTTACAAGAATTTTCTGTTCATGTTCGTTTTCATATTCTTGTTTTTCTTTCTCCTGAATTATTATCAAATAAAATTACTGAATTATAACAATAGATAGACAAAACTTCTTACGATGATTTATCGAATTTAAATTTAAAATGGCAGAATCAAGACTAAACCAAAAAAATACCTTTTAATTTTAGCCCATCATGTGAAGAAAATTGTTGTACCTTAAATAAAGCTAAAAAATAAGAAAAATTGTGCTAAAAAACGAAAAGAAAAAGGCAAGAGGTATTTTCATTATTTTATATTTTCTCATAGTATTTTTGGTCAATCCTCACAATAAATTGATGTGAAAAAAAATTACACCAATTTATTGTAAATTACTACTACCAAATAGTAGTGTTAGTTCACAATTGCATTCTCTACTATTATTCATTTATTTATATTATGAATATAAAATAATGATGTTTTATCTTTCAACACATAATGGATTTCGAATTGGGAGGCAACGCAAGTTTTGTATATTGTATTATTTATTATTATGTGTACAATTAAAAATACATAATCAAAAAAAATTATTATATATAGTGATTTTACTGGATTGCCTATCGTGATTCTTACAAGAATTAGGAAAATTGGGAACTTATCAAGTTAATTTACGAATGATAGTTATTCCAAGAAACATGACATATTCTCTAATTTTAAAAATAAAATTACTGAATTATAATTATAGATAGATAAAACTTCTTAGTATAAATGTCTTCATATACATAACATCGAAGGAAAAAAGCGCAACAACCAACAATACAAAACTTTAAACACTAACTCGGCAAAGACTAATATATTTAATAGCTACTCTTCCAAAAGTCCCGATTTTAAATGTTACGGCTGACCCACCAAATAAGAGCAACTGCACGACTCAAAGTCCAGGTGACTAGTCAGTGTAACTTATCTCCTGAAAAGTACGTAGCATTGAATGAGCTGCGTACTCGGTAAGTATAGCTAACCAGACTATATATATGTGCACACAGGCAACAAGTCACGTGCAATTCAATCACATCATCTAACTAATATTCATCATATAGCAAAAACAGATGTAATGAATAATACATCTCCACAACAGTAAATCAATCCGCGACATAGTATTTGACGTTATTATTTATATTAAAGCCCACATGAGGAATTTCATAATGTCGCAATAGCCGTCAAAATTCATTATTTTCCTCAGAAACTTCCATTAGGACGGCTGATCACATTGATAAATGTAGCCCCCCCAATTTACCACATTTAATTTTATCTTGTCAATGTAATATATAAATATCACAAGAGATAATAAATATGATCAAAAATTAAAATTCATTTAATGTTCCACAGACATCGTAATTGTCGTCAAGAATGGAAGTAATTTTTGAGAATTTTGGTTAGCATTCTTCTTGCAATATGGGTAATGGGGCTTAAAGTAGACTTCAACTACCCAAAAGTAGCATTCCCCACTTTATCTCTTGCGAAAGGCAATTTATTTGCAAGTCTAAATCCTTCCGACACCTACAATATTTATACATTTCATTGCTGCTTAGTATAGTATGTATGAATTTGCTTATGTTAAGACTAGTATAGCAGTACCTCGTAATATGGCTGAGCTCTTTCTGATGCATTATAATGCTAAAGTTCAATTTTGTAAAATTCAGTAATATCTCGTTATGTGATTCATCTTATTTGTATATGGAAATGAATTTCTTAGCTCCCACTCTGTTGGAACTCTTGAGAATTCGAATTTTCAGGACTTCTTTTTAACTTGTCGAAATAGAACTGTTCATGTTTGGGAGTAAAGAATCCAGATTAGAGGAGGAGAAATGCTTTCTCAAGAATTTCCTCCCCAACTATTCTGAACTGTGTTACCTCAAATAAATCTAACATCCCTTCGGCATTTTTGATCAATGATAAGTTGAATTTCTTCACTGTCTATGAATTTGTTGAAAATATTTGATATGAATTTATTTGCGAAGTCAATTTCTTCTTCAAAATGATATCCAATGCCAAGGCGTTGAACTACATCAATGGATTCTAATTTCTGAGGTGAATCATCAACCGTCTGAGCTAGCATAGTCCTCACCATATTTTTTTGTCTTTGCAGTTCTTCCTCTTGGACAAAAGAGATTTCCTACACACAGACATGAAACAACGTGGCACATAACATGTTTTGTTCCCATGTAACAAAATTAAAGTTTTCATACAATATTAATGCATGATGTGAAGCTATTTATGTACAAAAACGCAGTTTTGTACCCTAGAAGCATATGTTAGGAAATACTCTCCCCAGACGCTTGGATGATACTTGATTGCTCGACGGACCTCATCTACATCAACGTCCTTAGTGAAAATTGGAACATTTGATGACTCAAATTCCATTCTAATTGTCTTTTATTTTATTTTCTTTTGTAGCAAGAACTTGTCCTCCTCATGCGAAGTTCATTAAAACATAAAAAGTAGTCGTGAAGAATCGCCACAAAGAAATTGTGTACCTTCACTCTTAGTAGCCACAAAAATGTAATCCATGAGCATTACACTCGACAACGATGTGGTCTTTTTCTACTACCAAGAAAATTATGTGCTTCACCCTTCAGCAAACACATACACAGCTAGTGCATGTGAAGTAATTTTGTCAACAATGACAAAATTTAATTGATGAAGCTGACAATTACCTATAGACGGAGAAAGCAAAGTTAATAAGGGAACAAAAATAATGTTGCCGATGGAAAAATAACAATAACATAAAAATAATTATTGAGAGAATATTGTTGAATTTTTATAGTAGCTAGCTAGCATTATCTCATATATACAAATACTCAGACAAATAAACAAAAAAGCGATTGGATTATGATTTCAATTTTTGGTTTATTGAATTGATATCATAGTCCTGGATTGGCAGAATTCTGCTATCGCAACCTGAAATAGCTCACATGTCATTTGGTTTTGTCTAGCGATTAAGGTCAAGTCATTATCTTTACTGCGGGAACCAATAAAATGTATGGTATATTACATTAGCGTGCTGCCATATAATATCTTATTTCATCAAATGTTTTTCTATTTATTTTAAAAAATATTTAAATTGTCGAGAAAATTATTTCATATTAATTTTAATCATAGATCGTGTAATGAATAATTTAATACTTTATAAGATCTAAACAATATATATATTGATAATATATATAAAAATATAATATTAAATTTTAGAGAAATTTGACTACTTGTTGCAATATTTTTTCAATTTTTTAATATTTTTCATGATAAAAAAAATTCCAAATGGTTTTTGTCAACCTCATATGACTTACCTTTTGTACTTAAATAATGTCACGTTCTTTTTAGCCGATGATAATAGCGTTTTCTCACACAAAGTTTCTTTTTCCTCACAAATTTCTGCTATTTCTCTCTAACATTCTCACACAAATAAATAAATACACAATAATTTCTACAGATATATGTATCTTGTAACTTTAGAAGTAACATATATGTTGTTTTTTTATTTATTTTAAATTTTTTGAATGATATTGATGTATTGTATACAGTATTTTGAATAATAGTATGTTGATTAATTTAAAATTGTCGATTATAAAAAAAAAATAAAATAAAATATTTACGTACATAATTTATGAAAATTATTAGTTGTAATTGATAAGCCAATATCTAGAGAAATGTATACACGTAATTGTCCTTTTCTATGAATTTAGTTTGATGTTACTAATATAGATTAAAACCAAAATTCACTTCCTTTTTCACCGAGCTTCCTTCAGTTTATTTTCTCTATAATCTCTTTGATTATGGGATGTCAGAAGATTTAAGGAAATATCGTGTGATTTGTGGACCATGATACACATATATAATAATAAGTATTTTAATTTCAGCCCATTACTAAAACTGAAATTACCATTAGTTTCTACATTTTAAAAAGGCCCACATCCTATCAGATACATTAAGACACAAATTTACTAAAATCGTATTTGATTATTTTATTGGGCCTAAAACTTTGACAGTCCATAATACATAATTATTTTACATAAAAGCCCAATATTGGATTAAGAATCCAACATTATTAAATTAATAAATCCAACAATCGAGGCATAAAAGCAGTTGAACAGTAGTAGGTCCATGGCCAAGATGCCAAGCTTGAAATAATCTTTAAGTATATAGTTCCATTTCATGAATTCTTTGTTTATTAATATGCTGAAATTTTATTAAATTCAGATACAAGATTCAGAACAGTCCCGACTTTGATACCTACACACAGTTTATATATAGATAACATAGTGATGTCAAACTCCATCAATCTTTAACTACACTTCCATTTGGTCAGGTCTTTATTTATTGAGACGCAGTAACTTTAATATATATGATTGGTGAAGTTGACGAGCAGGAGAGGTTCACCAGCCTCCAGCCTCCCACATCATTCAATTCCGACTTGGATCTTTAAACTGACATGATCGGTTCAACTAGCACGCCGTGTATGATGTCTTTTATATTAGCTTCGGACTTGGTATACTCATCGTCTTCCACATAGAAAAGATGTGCAATGCGAGGAAAATTGAGAGCTCGTGTTACGACCGGCATAGAGACTGGTATTGTTGGTCGAAGACTTTCCTGATTCATGTCCTTCCATGCTTTCGTGACTTGTTCTTGGAGTTCAGCAAAAGCTTCCTCCTTTGAGGCACCGTTTTCATTCATGTAACATTCCACTGCTGTGGGTTTCTTTTCAAACTATAAATGAAAATTAATAGAACCAAAAAATCTTGTAAGAAAGATAATAATTGGCATAATATGTCCAAGAAATTAAGTATAAATTGAGTGTGAAATTTGTGTTAATTAATTTCTTACCCCGTATCCTACCAAGTCGTTGGTTAACCTACAAATTGTTGCGGATGCAAGAAGAAGCAGTGGCTCACTTGTAATCCAGTCAAAGTCTTTCTTAGTTACTAGGTTTCCCATACCGACCAAGGATGTTGTTAACAACATCATATAAGCAGAAGTTACGATGGCTACCTTCATATATTCCTCCATCCTCGGCATATCCTTATTGTAAGACCATTTTGCCTCTTCTAAGTATGCCCTCACCAATTTTTTCATCTGCAAAATCGAAATAGAAATGATCGTACGAATATAAATGTAAATGAAAACGATTCATTTGTTTGCTAGATAAATTATATATATACCTCTTCTTTTGCATATTTGATATGATACGATCCACCTGTCTTTTCAAGTTCATTTTCCATTTCAATATACACATCAGAAAGGGCTTCATAACATATTTTCATGTATGATGGCAACTGTTCCAAAGCATTAACATCCCATCTACATAGCGGCCGTAAAAGAAGGAAGATATAATAGTCATATCAAAATATTCACAAGGTATATTTTACCAAGTAAAATAGTATAGTTTTGAAAAAGATTCAGAATGTGACCTTTGAATGAGGTCTGTAAAAAGCTGAAGATCATCTAATGTTCCATAAACATCGTAAATGTCATCAAGAATGGAAGTAATGTTGATGATTTTAGTTAGCATTCTTCTTGCAATATGGTAATGGGGCTCAAAGTAGACTCCCACTATCCAAAAGTAGCATTCCACCACTCTATCTCTTGCAAAAGGCAATCTATTTGCAAAGTCTAAATCCTTCCACCACCTACAGTATTTACACATTTCATTGTCGTATAGTATAGTATGTATGAATTTGCTTATGTTAAGACAAGTATAGCAGTACCTTGTAATATGGCTGAGCTCTTTTTGATGCATCTTCTGTATAATGCTAAAGTCCAATTTTGCAAAATTCAGTAATATCTCATTATGTGATTCATCTTGTTTGTATATGGAAATGAACTTTTTAGCTCCCGCTCTGTTAGAACTCTTTAGAATTGGGATCTTTAGGGCGTCTTTAACTTGTGTTGAAATAGAACTGTTCATGTTTGGGAGTAAAGATTCAAGATTAGAGGTGGAGAACTCCAATGCTTTCTCAAGAATTTCCTCCCCAGCTATTCTAAATTGTGCTGCCTCAAATAACTCTAACATCCCTTCCACATTTTTTATCAGTGATACCTTGAAATTCTCTTCATCATCTATGAATTTGTTGAAAATATCTGATATGAAAAGGGCGAAACACCACTTCAGAATAGAGAATCCATACTAGAGAAAGTCCAGTTTTCAAAAAATCATTATACTCATTAATACTTACCACACGAGACAGGATAATCATGTTGTCTGAGTAAACGAAACCGAAGAGCAACAGTACGAAGATCATTGTCTTTGCTATTGTACTCTAAATAAGTGTCGTCTATGAATTATAAGAATTTGTCGATTTCTTCTTCAAAATGATAACCAACGCCAAGACATTGAATTGCATCAATGAGTTCTAATTTGTGATAGGAATGATCTGGTGTCTGGGCCAACACCTTCCGCACCATTTCCTTTTGTCTTCGAAGTTCTTCCTCTTCGGAAGCAGAAATTTCCTATACATAACATAGTTTTGTTTATAACAATCTGTTTAATTCGTGCATCTCAAATTAACATTTGCATACAATACTAAAGTTAGAGTAACAAAAGCTAATTTTGTACCGTAGAAACATAAGCCAGGAAATAATCTCCCCAAACGCTTGAATGATATTTGACTGATCGACGAACATCATCTTGATCAACTTTCTTAATCAAAATTGAAGAATGTGAGGAATCGAATTCCATTTTGCTTAAGTTTTTGTTAATTTTCTTTTGCGTTGTGCTCTTGTATGAAGTTAAAATAGTATATATATATAGGGAGTTGCGGTGATCGGCTTCGACAAAATTGATAACTAGTGAAAAAGTTTCTGTGCCACATGTTTGAACTAATTTAGACAGTCCGTAACCACCTCTTTTATGATGTGAGTGCATACAAAATGCGAAATGTATAGTAATTATTATTCATCATTCTACATACATAGGGAAAATTATACTTATAATCTTGTAATTTAGGGTTTGATATTTTTTACATGTACAAATTGATTTTTGTAATTTAATAATATATCTTTAAAATTTGATAATTTTAGTCATTTTTTCGACAACTTTCGCTAGAAAATTGCATGTGACTTGCTAATGAACAAATTACATTGTAATTTTAATTAGTCCTATAACTTCATAAGGATTGGTATTTTTTGTCCTGTATAAATTAATTTATTTAAAAAATATCAGTTAACAAAAAAACTAAATATATAAAATTTTGCATGGAAAAATCTAATTGATTGGTTTAATTTTATAACAAATTCTGATTTTCTTTTTAAAAGTTCAACTCTCAAATTAAAAATTAAAGCCCACGTGAGGAATTTCAAAATGTTGCAATAGCCGTCAAAATTCATTATTTTCCTTAGCAACTTTCATTTGGACGGCTGATCACATTGCTAAATGTAGCACCCTCTAGTTCACTACATTTAATTATCACTATTTCACCCTCTTCTTAATTACAACTCATTCTATAAGCAATTTCTTTTTAATCCATAGATATCTCAAGATATAATAAATATGGCCAAAAGTTGATATTTACTCTTTCTCCAGATGTCGTCATATACATAAACTCGAAGGAAAATAGCGGAACGACCAACAATACAAAATGTTAAACACAAACTCAGCAAAAGATTAATATATTTAGTAACTACATAATCAAAAGTCCAAGCATCAGATGTTACAGCTCACCCACCTAATAAGAATCACAGCACGACTCAAAGTCTAGTATGTCAAGTTAGTATAACCTATCTCCTAAAAAGTACGTGGCAAGGAAAGAGCTGCCTACTAAGTAAGTATAGCTAACCAGTGTTTATATATATATACACACACACACATGCTGTAAGTCACGTTCAATGCAATCACATCAACTAACAAATATTCGTCATATCGCAACAACCGATGTAAGGAATAACACATGCTCACAACAGTAAATTAATCGACATAGTATTTGATGTTATCGTTTATATTAAAGCCAAGTGAGGAATTTCATAATGTAGCAATAGCCGTCAAAATTGATTATTTTCCTCAGCAACTTCCATTTGGACGGCTGATCACACTGCTAAATGTAATATTCCCTACTTCATTGCATTTAATTATCACTATTTCACCCACTCCTTAATTATAATTCATTCTATAAGCAATTTCTTTTTAATCCATAAAATAAATTTTATTTTATCAATAAAATATAAAAATATCACAAGGGATAATAAATATATCAAAAGTTAAATTTCATCTAATGTTCCATAGACATTGTAAATATCGTCAAGAATGGATCGAAGTCATGTTGAGAATTTTGGTTAGCATTCTTTTTGCAATATGGTAAAGTTAACGGAAATTTCTTTTAAAAAGTAAATTACTGAAAAAAATATTACAGAATTTATAAATATTTATGGATAGCACAGTTTCATGCTAGTAAATATATATGTTAAAATTTCTACGTATGTATATTTATGTGTGTACGTTCGAAATTGCATATGGCGGCGCACCAAACACAAGTACACATATATACGCAGAAAGAGAGAATGAGAGTTCATCTTTAGGTTTCCTAACATCAATTTCTTTCTAGTAGTTGGACCAGTCAAAAAGAGCCGGTGGAGTATTTCATACGGATACGGTTGAATAATTTCCGGCTCAAACTCAGCTTCGAATTAGGCTATTTTAAGCTTGAGCCCGACCAGCTTGCCACAAATGGACTCATACTTGCACTTGAGGAGAGCCTTGAGCATTGTATAAGGACGTGTTGTAGGAGTAATCCATTACCTTTTGGGTGTAATTACCATAATATGGGCGTTTTTCTTAACAAGAATTATTACAGTGGGATAATGGCTAGGAGGATTTTATCACCACCTCGAGTCTCATTGCTCAATTATTATTACTATTTTCAACATTTTACTATATAATTGTAAATTAAAATGTAAAAATTATAATTTTAGTTATGTAATTTACAAATGAGGGTGGTAATTTTTTGTATTGTATGAATTGAGTTTTGTAATTTAGTTCTATAACTTTAAAAAAATGGCAATTTTCATCCTATTCCGACCAATTTAGAGTGGAATTTTATGTGACTTGCACTTAATTCAATTAAATTTTTAGTTTTAATCTTATAACTTAGGGATGTTGACATTTTTGGTCCTATAATTTAGGAGAGTTGATATTTTTGGTCCTGCAAGAATTTATTTGTAGGACAAAATTGCAAGTAATTGCAATTTGACCGGAAACTAATTAGAATAGAAAATTATAAAATTATATGACTAAATTGTGAAAGTCAATTATAATGGGTCTAAAAATGCCACACCCCTTAAATTACAGGACTAAAATTATAATTTTTAAAAAATATATTTTATAAATATATAATATTAAATATTAATTACAAAAGCGTTAATTATATGTACTACAATAATATAATCTGAAGTTATGAATAATATGACTTTAGTTATAGTATATTTATTATATACCTACTACTAGTTTATAGTCACATAATTAGTAAAGGTATAGAAATTATACATCAAAATATTTCTATACTTACACATAATTTTATATAGTTATAGGTTTTCCAAATAAAACATAATCATTATTAAAAGAATTCAATAATAGTTATAGCATGAAATTTCGAAAATATATTTATCCAAATAACTTTTTCTTAATTGAATTATATAAAATAAATAAACATAAGTAATTTTTTAAAAGTCAAACAAAAATGATCATTGATATCACTGTATTTGTATTGACCCTATAAATAGGTTACTGATTTATATACAGTGAAAACTTCGTACATATATATTACTAGAGAAAATATTAAAATTATCACTTAAAATTTATCTGCCGCAAATTTTCTGTCTTTGTGTATTGTTTTATTAAAACACTAGTTCACTTGACAAATTTGTAAAAATTATCATGATATTTCAACAATGTCCAGCTCTACTGTGATATTTCATGAACTCTTTGCCTATTAATACATTGAGATACAAGATTCATCTTCTCCCTGTCCAGACTTTGATATCAACACATAGCTAGATTTGCTGCCAAGATGCCAAACTCCATAAATCTATATCCATTTGGCCAGGTCTTTATTTATTGAGATGCAGTAACTTTGGTGAAGTTGAGGAGCAGAAGAGGTTCACCAGCTTACCATATCGATCATTGATCAATTCCGACTTGGAATTTTAAATTGTCAAGTTCGGCTCAACTAGCACGCCGTGTATAATACTTCTTATATTAGCTTCGGAATTGCTATACTCATCGTCTTTCAGATAGAAAAGATGTGTACCGCAAGCTAAATTGAGAGCACGCATAAGGACAGGCATAGGGATTGGTACCATTGGTCGAAGGCATTCTTGATTTATATTCATCCATGCTTTGGTGACTTGGTTTCCGAGTTCAGCAAAAGCTTCCTCCTTTGAGGCACCATTTTCATTCATATAACATTCCACTGCCGTGGGTTTCTTTTCAAACTGCATATTAGAGGTTGATAAAATTAGGATTTAAATATAGGGGTGATAAATACATAGTACTCAAGAATTAAATTTTTTTTTGGCAATTGCAATCACTAAATTTTTAAAAATGGCCAAAATTTGTTGATGTGTACAAATCTAGAATATCTTTTTGAAAATCAAGAAAAAACTCATGGAGCAAGTTTTAAAAACAACCTACTGCATAAGAACTAACATTGAAAAAAAATTGTCTAAAATAAAATTTGAATTTATATTATGTAAATTGAAAAAAAAATTATATAATTTAAATTAAAAAAAATAGTTAACCCCCCCCCCCCCCCGATGGGGGCGACACTGCTCAGCCCCTTCTGCTGGTCGTCGTCGCCATCACCCCTTTCTGGTGGGTCAATTTTTTGGCTAAGTTATATTACATAAAATAATAATTTATTTTTCATAATTATAATCATATATAAAACACTAAATTTATGTACTTATATTTTTATGTATCGATAATACATTTAAATTGATATTCTTTTCTTTTATTTCTTGCTTTTTTTTAAACTCATGTATACATTATATATTTTATTTTAATTTATAATACATTTTAAAATGTGTAAGATTATTTATTATAATAATGCATGGACGTCATGTCACGACAGGTAGTATAAAATATAAACTCAAAATTTATTTTTGTGGCAGAGGAGAGACAAAAAATGTCTAGTAAGTAAAAAGAATCCCACATGAAAATATTTTTTCCCTTTTTTCCCCATATCATTACTTGGCAGGAATTTTTTCATATAAGCTCTTGTGGCAGAATAGAAAAAGAAAATATCTTAGTGGGCAGTTGATTTTTCATTAAATTTTCATGCCAAAAAAAAAAAAAAAAACTCTTATATTTGTCCATATAATCAATTTTTGTTCACATTTAAAAATTCGCAGGCTAGTGTCATGCATTTGAAAGAAAAAAATTAATTTTGAAATACTATTTACCACCCCTATATTTTAGGATCCTTATTTTGACAACCCCAAATATGGGGCGTATATATAATTAACCCTTAATTGGCATAATATGTCCAAGAAATTAAGTGTAAATTGAGTGTGGAATTTGTGTTAATTAATCTCTTACCCCGTGTCCTGCCAAGTCATTGGCTAATCTACCAATTATTGAAGATGCACGTACAAGCACTGGCTCACTTGTAATCCAATCAAAGTCTTTCTTTGTTACTAGATTTCCCATACCAACCAAGGATGTTGTTAACAACATCATATAAGTAGAACTTACGATGGCCACCTTCATATATTCCTCCATCCTCGGCATATACCTATTGTAAGACCATTTTGCCTCTTCTATGTATGTCTTCACCAATTTTTTCATCTGCAAAATTGAAATAGAAATCGACAACGAATATAAATGTAAATGGTTCAATTAGTTAGATATTATATATATATATGTATATATACCTCTTCTTTTGCATATTGGATACGATAAGATTCGTCTGTCTTTTTCAGTTCATTTTCCATTTCAATATACACATCTGAAAGGGCTTCATAACATATTCTCATGTATGACGGCAACTGCTCCAAGGCATGAACATCCCATCTACATAGCGGCGGTAAAAGAAGGAAAATTTAATTGTCATATCAAAATATTCACAGTTCTATTATGCCAAGTAAAATAGTATAGTTTTTAAGAAAGACTCAGAATGTGACCTTTGAATGAGATCTGTAAAAAGCTGAAGATCATCTAATGTTCCATAAACATCATAAATATCGTCAAGAATGGAAGTCATGTTGAGGATTTTGGTTAGCATTCTTCTGGCAATATGGTAATGAGGCTCAAAGTAGACTTCCATTGCCCAAAAGTAGCATTCCACCACCCTATCTCTTGCAAAAGGCAATTTATTTGCAAAATCTAAATCCTTCCACCACCTACAATATTTACACATTTCATTGTTGTATAGTATAGTATCTATGAATTTGCTTATGTTAAGACAAGTATAGCAGTACCTTGTAATATCGCTGAGCTCTTTCTGATGCGTCTTTTGTATAATGTTAAAGTCCAATTTTGCAAAATTCAGTAGTATCTCAGAATGTGATACATTTTGTTGGTATATGGAAATGAATTTCTTAGCTCCCACTCTGTTAGAACTCTTGAGAATTGGGATCTTGAGGGATTCTTTAACTTGTGTAGAAAGAGAACTGTTCATGTTTGAGAGTGAAGACTCAAGATTGGAGGAGGAGAACTCCAATGCTTTCTCAAGAATTTTCTCCCCAGCTATTCTGAACTGTGCTGCCTCAAATAACTCTAACATCCCTTCGACATTTTTTATCAGTGATACCTTGAAATTTCCTTCACCGTCTATGAATTTGTTGAAAATGTCTGATATAAAAAGGCAAAACACAATTTTAGAATAGAGAATCCATACTAGAAAATTCCAGTTTCAAAAAATCATTATACTCGTGAATGTCTTAGAGTTAATGCTTACCACATGAGACAGGATAACCATGTTGTCTGAGTAAACGAAATCGAAGAGCAACAATACGAAGATCATTGTCTTTGCTACTATACTCTAAGTAAGTGTCGTGTGTGAACTGTAAGAATTTGTCGATTTCTTCTTCAAAATGATAACCAACGCCAAGGCGTTGAATTGCATCAATGAGTTCTAATTTGTGATACAAATGATCTGGCGTCCAGGCCAACACCTTCCGCACCATTTCCTTTTGTCTTCGAAGTTCTTCCTCTTCGGTAGCAGAAATTTCCTGTACAAAACATAGTTTTGTTTATAACAATCTATTTAATTCGTGCTTCTCAAATTAACGTAGAAACAAAAGCTAATTTTGTACCATAGAAACATAAGCCAAGAAATAATCTCCCCAAACGCTAGGATGATATTTGACTGATCGACGAACATCGTCTTGATCAACTTTCTCAATCAAAATTGAAGAATGTGAAGAATCAAATTCCATTTTACTTATGTTTTTGTTAATTTTCTTTTGTGTTGTGCTCTTGTGTCAATTTAAAATAGTGTATATATAAGGAGTTGCGGTGACCGACTTGGACAAAATTTATAACTAGTGAAAAAACTTTTGTCACGTGTTTGAACTTTAGACGGGCGGGTAACAACATTCTTTATGATGTGCATACATAAATTGATGTGAATAAAGATCACATCAATTTATTGTAAATTACAACTATTATTATTGTATAATTTATTTTTATTATCAACATAAAATACTAGGTTTATCTTTGAACGCACACGAAATTCCGAATTGAGATTTAACAACAATATTCTATATTGTATAATTTATTTTTTTGTGTACGATAAAAAATATACAAAGAAAAAAATTATTATATATAGTGATTTTACTGGATTCCCTATCATAACTCTTACAAGAATTTTCTGTTCATGTTCGTTTTCATATTCTTGTTTTTCTTTCTCCTGAATTATTATCAAATAAAATTACTGAATTATAATAATAGATAGACAAAACTTCTTAATATGATTTATCGAATTTATATTAAAAATGACAGAATCAAGACTAAACAAAAAAAATACCTTTTAATTTTAGCCCATCATGTGAAGAAAATTGTTGTACCTTAAATAAAGCTAAAAAATAAGAAAAATTGTGCTGAAAAACGAAAAGAAAATGGCAAGAGGTATTTTCATTTTTTATAATTTCTCATAATATTTTTGGTCAATCCTCACAATAAATTGATGTGAAAAAAACTTACACTAATTTATTGTAAATTACTACCACCAAATAGTGTTAGTTCACAATTGCGTTCTCTACTATTATTCATTTATTTATATTATGAATATAAAATAATGATGTTTTATCTTTCAACACATAATGGATTTCGAATTGGGAGACAACGAGCAAGTTTAGTATATTGTATTATTTATTCTTATGTGTACAAGTAAAAATACATAACGAAAACAATTTATTATATGTAGTGATTTTACTGGATTGCCTATCGTGATTCTTACAAGAATTAGGAAAATTGGGAACTTATCAAGTTAATTTATGAATGATAGTTATTCCAAGAAACATGACATATTCTCTAAATTTAAAAATAAAATTACTGAATTATAATTATAGATAGATAAAACTTCTTAGTACAAATGTCTTCATATACATAACATCGAAGGAAAAAAGCGCAACAACCAACAATACAAAATTTTAAACACTAACTCGACAAAGACTAATATATTTAATAGCTACTCTTCCGAAAGTCTCGATTTTAAATGTTACGGCTGACCCACCTAATAAGAACAACGGTACGACTCAAAGTCCAGTGTGGCTAGTCAGTGTAACCTATCTCCTGAAAAGTACGTGGCATTGAATGAGCTATGTACTCAGTAAGTATATCTAACCGACTATATATATGTGCACACAGGCAACAAGTCACGTGCAATTCAATCACATCATCTAACTAATATTCATCATATAGCAAAAACAGATGTAATGAATAATACATGTCCACAACAGTAAATCAATCCGCGATATAGTATTTGACGTTATTATTTATATTAAAGCCCACGTGAGGAATTTCATAATGTCGCAATAGCCGTCAAAATTCATTATTTTCCTCAGAAACTTCCAATAGGACGGCTGATCACATTGATAAATGTAGCCCCCCCAATTTACCACATTTAATTTTATCTTGTCAATATAATATATAAATATCACAAGAGATAATAAATATGATCAAAAATTAAAATTCATTTAATGTTCCATAGACATCGTAATTGTCGTCAAGAATGGAAGTAATTTTGAGAATTTTGGTTAGCATTCTTCTTGCAATATGGGTAATGGGGCTCAAAATAGACTTCAACTACCCAAAAGTAGCATTCCCCGCTTTATCTCTTGCAAAAGGCAATCTATTTGCAAGTCTAAATCCTTCCGACACCTACAATATTTATACATTTCATTGCTGTATAGTATAGTATGTATGAATTTGCTTATGTTAAGACTAATATAGCAGTACCTCGTAATATGGCTGAGCTCTTTCTGATGCATCTTTTATATAATGCTAAAGTCCAATTTTGTAAAATTCAGTAATATCTCGTTATGTGATTCATCTTATTTGTATATGGAAATGAATTTCTTAGCTCCCACTCTGTTGGAACTCTTAAGAATTCGGATTTTCAGGACTTTCTTTAACTTGTCGAAATAGAACTGTTCATGTTTGGGAATAAAGAATCCAGATTAGAGGAGGAGAAATGCTTTCTCAAGAATTTCTTCCCCAGCTATTCTGAACTGTGTTGCCTCAAATAAATCTAACATCCCTTCGGCATTTTTGATCAATGATAAGTTGAATTCCTTCACTGTCTATGAATTTGTTGAAAATATCTGATATGAATTTATTTGCGAAGTCAATTTCTTCTTCAAAATGATAACCAATGCCAAGGCGTTGAACTACGTCAACGAATTCTAATTTCTGAGGTGAATCATCAACTGTCTGAGCCAGCATAGTTCTCACCATGTTTTTTTGTCTTTGTAGTTCTTCCTCTTGGACAAAAGAGTTTTCCTACACACAGACATGAAACAACGTGGCACATAACATGTTTTGTTCCCATGTAACAAAATTAAAGTTTTCATACAATATTAATGCATGATTTGAAGCTAATTATGTACAAAAATGCAAAAGCATATGTTAGGAAATACTCTCCCCAGATGCTTCGATGATACTTGATTGCTCGATGGACCTCATCTACATCAACGTCCTTAGTGAAAATTGGAACATTTAATGACTCAAATTCCATTCTAATTGTCTTTTATTTTATTTTCTTTTGTAGCAAGAACTTGTCCTCCTCATGCGAAGTTCATTAAAACATAAAAAGTAGTCGTGAAGAATCGCCACAAAGAAATTGTGTACCTTCACTCTTAGTTGCCACAAAAATGTAATCCATGAGCATTACACTCGACAACGATGTGGTCTTTTTCTACTACCAAGAAAATTATGTGCTTCACCCTTCAACAAACACATACACAGCTAGTGCATGTGAAGTAATTTTGTCAACAATGACAAAATTTAATTGATGAAGCTGACAATTACCTATAGACGGAGAAAGCAAAGTTAATAAGGGAACAAAAATAATGTTGCCGATGGAAAAATAACAATAACATAAAAATAATTATTGAGAGAATATTGTTGAATTTTTATAGTAGATAGCTAGCATTATCTCATATATACAAATACTTAGACAAATAAACAAAAAAGCGATTGGATTATGATTTCAATTTTTGGTTAAAATATTGAATCGATATCATAGTCCTGGATTGGCAGAATTCTGCTACCACAACCTGAAATAGCTCACGTGTCATTTGGTTTTGTCTAGCGATTAAGGTCAAGTCATTATCTTTACTGCGGGGACCAATAAAATGTGTGGTATATTACATTTGCTTGCTGCCATATCATATCTTATTTCATCAAATGTTTTTCTATTTATTTTAAAAAATATTTAAATTGTCGAGAAAATTATTTCATATTAATTTTAATCATAGATCGTGTAATGAATAATTTAATACTTTATAAGATCTAAACAATATATATATTGCTACTATATACAAAAATATAATATTAAATTTTAGAGAAATTTGACTACTTGTTGCAATATTTTTTCAATTTTTTAATATTTTTCATGATAAAAAAAATTCCAAATGGTTTTTGTCAACCTCATATGTCTTACCTTTTGTACTTAAATAATGTCACGTTCTTTTTAGCTGATGATAACAGCGTTTTCTCACACAAAGTTTCTTTTTCCTCACAAATTTCTGCTATTTCTCTCTAACATTCTCACACAAATAAATAAATACACAATAATTTCTACAGATATATGTATCTTGTAACTTTAGAAGTAACATATATGTTGTTTTTTTATTTATTTTAAATTTTTTGAATGATATTGATGTATTGTATACAGTATTTTGAATAATAGTATGTTGATTAATTTAAAATTGTCGATTATAAAAAAAAAATAAAATAAAATATTTACGTACATAATTTATGAAAATTATTAGTTGTAATTGATAAGCCAATATCTAGAGAAATGTATACACGTAATTGTCCTTTTCTATGAATTTAGTTTGATGTTACTAATATAGATTAAAACCAAAATTCACTTCCTTTTTCACCGAGCTTCCTTCAGTTTATTTTCTCTATAATCTCTATGATTATGGGATGTCAGAAGATTTAAGGAAATATCGTGTGATTTGTGGACCATGATACACATATATAATAATAAGTATTTTAATTTCAGCCCATTACTAAAACTGAAATTACCATTAGTTTCTACATTTTAAAAAGGCCCACATCCTATCAGATACATTAAGACACAAATTTACTAAAATCGTATTTGATTATTTTATTGGGCCTAAAACTTTGACAGTCCATAATACATAATTATTTTACATAAAAGCCCAATATTGGATTAAGAATCCAACATTATTAAATTAATAAATCCAACAATCGAGGCATAAAAGCAGTTGAACAGTAGTAGGTCCATGGCCAAGATGCCAAGCTTGAAATAATCTTTAAGTATATAGTTCCATTTCATGAATTCTTTGTTTATTAATATGCTGAAATTTTATTAAATTCAGATACAAGATTCAGAACAGTCCCGACTTTGATACCTACACACAGTTTATATATAGATAACATAGTGATGTCAAACTCCATCAATCTTTAACTACACTTCCATTTGGTCAGGTCTTTATTTATTGAGACGCAGTAACTTTAATATATATGATTGGTGAAGTTGACGAGCAGGAGAGGTTCACCAGCCTCCAGCCTCCCACATCATTCAATTCCGACTTGGATCTTTAAACTGACATGATCGGTTCAACTAGCACGCCGTGTATGATGTCTTTTATATTAGCTTCGGACTTGGTATACTCATCGTCTTCCACATAGAAAAGATGTGCAATGCGAGGAAAATTGAGAGCTCGTGTTACGACCGGCATAGAGACTGGTATTGTTGGTCGAAGACTTTCCTGATTCATGTCCTTCCATGCTTTCGTGACTTGTTCTTGGAGTTCAGCAAAAGCTTCCTCCTTTGAGGCACCGTTTTCATTCATGTAACATTCCACTGCTGTGGGTTTCTTTTCAAACTATAAATGAAAATTAATAGAACCAAAAAATCTTGTAAGAAAGATAATAATTGGCATAATATGTCCAAGAAATTAAGTATAAATTGAGTGTGAAATTTGTGTTAATTAATTTCTTACCCCGTATCCTACCAAGTCGTTGGTTAACCTACAAATTGTTGCGGATGCAAGAAGAAGCAGTGGCTCACTTGTAATCCAGTCAAAGTCTTTCTTAGTTACTAGGTTTCCCATACCGACCAAGGATGTTGTTAACAACATCATATAAGCAGAAGTTACGATGGCTACCTTCATATATTCCTCCATCCTCGGCATATCCTTATTGTAAGACCATTTTGCCTCTTCTAAGTATGCCGTCACCAATTTTTTCATCTGCAAAATCGAAATAGAAATGGACGTACGAATATAAGTATAAATGAAAATGATTCATTCGTTTGCTAGATAAATTATATATATACCTCTTCTTTTGCATATTTGATACGATACGATCCGCTTGTCTTTTCAAGTTCATTTTCCATTTCCATTTACACATCACAAAGGGTTTCATAACATATTTTCATGTATGATGGCAACTGCTCCAAAGCATTAACATCCCATCTACATAGCGGCCGTAAAAGAAGGAAGATATAATAGTCATATCAAAATATTCACAAGTTATATTGTACCAAGTAAAATAGTATTGTTTTGAAAAAAGACTCAAAATGTGACCTTTGAATGAGGTCTGTAAAAAGCTGAAGATCATCTAATGTTCCATAAACATCGTAAATGTCGTCAAGAATGGAAGTAATGTTGATGATTTTGGTTAGCATTCTTCTTGCAATATGGTAATGGGGCTCAAAGTAGACTCCCACTATCCAAAAATAGCATTCCACCACTCTATCTTTTGCAAAAGGCAATCTATTTGCAAAGTCTAAATCCTTCCACCACCTACAATATTCACACATTTCGTTGTTGTAAGATTTAAGTTAGCATCTATGGATTTGCTTATGTTAAGACAAGTATAGCAGTACCCCGTAATATAGCTGAGCTCTTTCTGATGCATCTTTTGTATAATGTTAAAGTCCAATTTTGCAAAATTCAGTAGTATCTCATAATGTGATACATTTTGTTGGTATATGGAAATGAATTTCTTAGCTCCCACTCTGTTAGAACTCTTGAGAATTGGGATCTTCAGGGCTTCTTTAACTTGTGTCGAAAGAGAATTGTTCATGTTTGAGAGTGAAGACTCAAGATTGGAGGAGGAGAACTCCAATGCTTTCTCAAGAATTTCCTCCCCAACTATTCTGAACTGTGCTGCCTCAAATAACTCTAACATCTCTTCGAAGTTTTTTATCAGTGATGCCTTGAAATTCCCTTCACCATCTATGAATTTGTTGAAAATGTCTGATATAAAAAGGCGAAACACCAAATCAGAATAGAGAATCCATACTAGAGAAAGTCCAACTTCAAGAATTCATTATACTTGTTAATACTTACCACACGAGACAGGATAACCATGTTGTCTGAGCAAATGAAATCGAAGAGCAACAAGTCACGTGCAATTCACGTGCAATTCAATCACATCATCTAACTAATATTCATCATATAGCAAAAACAGATGTAATGAATAATACATGTCCACAACAGTAAATCAATCCGCGATATAGTATTTGACGTTATTATTTATATTAAAGCCCACGTGAGGAATTTCATAATGTCGCAATAGCCGTCAAAATTCATTATTTTCCTCAGAAACTTCCAATAGGACGGCTGATCACATTGATAAATGTAGCACCCCCTATTTTACCACATTTAATTTTATCTTGTCAATATAATATATAAATATCACAAGAGATAATAAATATGCCATAAGTTGAAATTCATTTAATGTTCCATAGACATCGTAATTGTCATCGAGAATTGAAGTAACTTTGAGAATTTTGGTTAGCATTCTTCTTGCAATATGGGTAATGGAGCTCAAAGTAGACTTCAACTACCCAAAGTAGCAATCTATTTGCAAAGTCTAAATCCTTCCACCACCTACAATATTTACACATTTCATTGTTGTATAGTATAGTATCTATGAATTTGCTTATGTTAAGACAAGTATAGCAGTACCTCGTAATATGACTAAGCTCTTTCTGATGCATCTTTTGTATAATGCTAAAGTCCAATTTGGCAAAATTCAGTAATATCTCATTATGTGATTCATCTTGTTTGTATATGGAAATGAATTTCTTAGCTCCCACTCTGTTGGAACTCTGGAGAATTGGGATTTTCAGGACTTCTTTAAGTTGTCGAAATAGAATTGTTCATGTTTGGGAGTAAAGACTCAAGATTAGAGGAGGAGAACTCTAATGCTTTCTCAAGAATTTCCTCCCTAGCTATTTTGAACTGTGCTGAATAAATCTAACATCCCTTCGACGTTTTTTATCAATGATAAGTTGAATTCCTTCACTGTCTATGAATTTGTTGAACAACTCTGGTGAACCACAAATTCAGAATAGAGAATCCATACTAGAGAAAGTGCAATTTCAAAGAATCATTATGCTCGCGAATGAGTAAAAGTTATTACTTACAATACGAGGCAGGATATCATTGTTGTCTGAGTAAACGAAAACAAAGAGCAATCGTGCAAATATCATTGTCTTCGCTACTGTACTTCAAGTAACTGTCATCTATGTATTGTAAGGATTTGTCGATTTCTTCTTCAAAATGATAACCAAAACCAAGACGTTGAATTGCATCAATGAGTTCTAATTTGTGATATGAATGATCTGGCGTTTGGACGAATGCCTTCCTCACCATTTCCTTTTGTCTTTGATGTTCTTCCTCTTCCGCAGCAAAATTTCCTGTACATAACATAGTTTTGCTCATAACAATCTGTTTATTTCATTCAATATCTCAAATTAACGTTTGCATACAATATTAAAGATGTGGAGTAACAAAAGGGAGAAATTATTTTAATAATGTAAAAAGAAATTACAGAATTGGGGTCATTTTGGCAGAACTATCAAGATTATATTGAACCGATTTGGCAAAACTATCAATATATTATCCCATAAAATAATAGAATCAAGACACGAAAGACTTAGAGAAATCAAATAAATGCAAGACCTTTTAAATATTTTTCGTAAATTAAAAGAGAGAATTAGTTACCGGTCATGAGGTATATAAAAACCTTAAATTCTACAGAAAAAAATAAATTATGGGGGGGGAAAAAAGGAAGATGATAGAAGCTAAGAGAATGACGGAAATCATGATAAACTCATGCTTTCTGCCTCAAGAACCCTCTTTTACAGACAAAAATATGGGGCAAAATAATTTTTAATCCCATAAAATAAGAGTAGAATTTTTTTTGGTACTACAATTATGGCATGTGATGCTTTTAGTCCCATAAAACTTAAAATCACGTCTTTTTAGTTCTAAAAAATGTTATGGGCTTTTTTAGTCCAAACAACGTCTTTTTGGTCTCAAAATCACAGCGCACGTGATTTTTGAGATAAAAAATATGTGATTATGAGTTTTATGGGACTAAAAGCAACACTTGCCACAGTTGTGGTACCAAAATAAATTCTATCTTTATTTTATGGAACTAAAAAACTATTTTGCCCCAAAAACATCCAATCCCTTTCCTTCTAGTAATAAAAGGAAGTTAATCTCTGCCACAATCCTGCAAAATATTCTTTAGCTCACAGACAAACCCGATCACTGAAGAGGGCAAGTAATACGTCCTTATGGAGAATTTAGTTTTGCTCTATTATTTATCCCCTTTTACTATCATTTGAGTCAAATTAGACCCTTTTAAGGTTATTTTAATTGAAACTTGACACAACCACTCTTATATAAATAATTAAACCAATTTATGCAGTAAAATCATTTTGAAATACGCAAGATAAATGCGAATAAAAGTGAAATATCGTATCTTGTCATATAAATGTATAAATAGAAACTTCAATGTATGTATACATGTGTATTCATTTATGTGTTTAGGTGCGTGTTTGCATCTGCGGCGCACCAAACACAAGTACACAAAACCTCAATTTCTTTCCAGTAGTTGGAATAGTTCAAAAAGAGCTACTGGAGTAGGTGTGTAAATGAATCGAACTTGACCATATTTTATGAGTTTGAGCTTGAGCTTGATTTTGTGTATTATGGCTCGAGCTCGAGCCCGAATCTTACATAATAAGCTTGAACTCGAGCTCGTAATACCCTGCTTTAAATTATAATTCTAAACACAATTATGTACAATTTATTATTAATCAACTAACTATTTGCAAAAACAAACAACTCTTACCAAATCCATAAAATCAAATTGATTAAGCCTTTTGATCTCATTATATATATATAATAAAATAACAATAAAATACAAAAAATAGTTCAACCATTATTATTATTATCACCAGTTTTAGATTAATTCATAAGATTCACTAAATTTTGACATAAATTTATAAGTAATATAATTCATACTATGTATCTTGATATAAATATAAAATTAAGAAATGAATATAAAATCATTAGTGAATCACTTGTTAATTTAAAAAAGTATAAGATAATACAATTATATACTAAAATATAACATAAATTTATATGTATCATATTAAATAATTATTTCATAAAAGAATATTATAATTTACTAAGTTGTTGATTAAGCTTATTTTTATATAAAAATTAAATGTATAAATAAAAGTATCATAATTTATTATTATCCAAGATAAAATATATAATATTGATTAATAATTATAATGTATGGTCAATTTTTTAGTATAAAATTGATAAAGTATTGAATATGTAATTAAATATATAAAAATTTGAAAAATAAAGATATATATAAAAAAATTAAAAATATTAAAAAAACTTGCAAACTAATGAACAAAGAAAAATGAGCTCGAACTCGAGTCGAGCTCAAAATCGTGTCGTCTGCCGCCCCTGTGCTGGTTTGTATTTCATATGGTTGGATGAGTATATATTTGACACACCTGAACCGAAACAAGCAGAGCTCAAGCGCAGCTCCTTCACAGTTAAAGGCTCAAACTCAACTTCGAATAGGCTATTTTAAGCTTTTCTACAAATGGACTCACACTCGAGCTTCAGCTCACCACCTCGAGTCTTGTTGCTCAATTATTATTTATTTATTTATTTATTTTTTAACATTTTACTATTTAATTTTTAAATAAAAATATACAGAAAAATACAATTTTAATCCTATAACTTAAGGTGGGTGGTATATTTAGTCCTACACGAATTGATTTTCACAATTTATTCCTATAATTTTATAAATTTTGGCAATTTTCATCCTTTCCCTGCTTCTTAAATTTTTATAAACTTGCTATGGGAATTCGGGTATATATAGATAGATATAGGTATACATTTGTGAGAGATCCTTAAATTTTGTGTTATTGTCAATTATAAATTAAAATGTCGGGCAAAAGTATTTTTTTTAGTCCCATAAAATAACTGGCAAAATTTTTTTAGTACCATAACTATGGCAAGTGTCGTTTTTAGCCCTGTAAAACATAAAATCACATCTTTTAGATCCCAAACTCACAACGCCTTTCAATTAGTCCCAAACAATGCATTTTTAGTTCCAAAAAACCAAATCACAAAGTCTTTTTAGTTCTAAACAATGCATTTTTAGTTCCAAAACCACAACGCACATGATCTTTTGGAACTAAAAAAACGTAATTTTAAATTTTATGTACGAGACACTAGTGTCACCTGCTATAGTTGAAGATCTTGTGGTACCAAAATATTTTTGCCTTTGTTTTATGAGACTGAAAAAATTAAAATGTTACATAATAAATATATTATTATTATTATTATTAATAACAACAATTATAATAGTAAAAATGATTGATGGCAACGCAACAGGTACAACCACCAGACCGTGATTCCCATGCAAGGAGGAAACCCTTGAGTCACCCTTTTAGCTCTCTCACTGAATTGCGTTCCCATAACATTTCGATGATTGCTTGCAAGAAAAATCTCATTTCATCTCATCTTTCAAAATAATTTTTTGGATATGCAATTATTAGTGAGAGATCTTTTAAAATATATTTCAAACACATTTGTTGTTTTTTAAGGAAAAAAAGAGACATAAAATTAACCATAATCATTAACATTCATATTAAAAGAAGTATAATTTTTCGTCATGTTTAATTACTACATTGGAAAGGAAAAAAAAAAGTAAAGAATACAAATTAACCGTGACTGAGCAACAATTAATAGACTTTATTTCTAAAAGTGGGGCCAAACACTAGCTTTAGCAAAACATTGCGCGTGGCAAATATTTTAGTATGTCTAAAATCCTGACAAATTTAGAATAACTATGGCCACAATTAAACTTTTGAATTAATTTTCTTTTACCGTGGAAGATTAAGTTTTTTAAATTATAGTCATTTATAGTGTCAGGAAAAACTAATTTCTTTGCTAGAGATATTTCGTTCTTACATATTATTTTTTACACAATATGACATCACGTATGCATTATTTATTTTCTCTCTCTCTTTTTTTTTTAATCTTATATCCAATCACACAACCAGAAAGAAAATTTATCTCAATCAAACACATTTAATCGCGTTTTTTATGATTGAATGAATAAAAATAATCTATCTGAGTGTCGCACCCTTGAATTTTTGCCAAGTCGTGCACACATTTGGTCACTTCGAGGTGTATTACTCAACAGACAGACGTTATAGACACAACTGAGAGCAGCAAACTTTTAGATATGCAATATAATTTACAGACAACAATTCCGTTAAATCATGAGTACACAGACAACGTCGCCAAGATGCCAAACTCGACCAATATTCTTTAAGTACATATGATATAGTTCAATTTCATCAAGTCCTTACATTTATTGATGATCATATGTATATGCTGTAATATTGTACATCAGATGAGTAACACAAGAACTTCACCAGCCTCCCACACCATCCCGACTTGGATCTTCAAACTGTCACAAGGGCTCAACGAGCACGTCGTATATCACGTCTTTTATATTAATTTTGGAATTGCTATACTCATCGGCATAGTCATAGAAAAGATGTACGATGCGAGCAAGATTGACAACACGCGTCAGGACTGGCACAGAGACTGGTGTCGGTTGAAGACATTCCTGATTCATATCCTTCCACGCTTTCTTGGTCAGTTTCCTAATTTCGACAACAGCTTCTTCCTTTGAAACACCGTATTGGTTCATGTAACAATGCACTGCTGCGCGTTTTTGTTCAAACTGTGCGGAAATTAGAACCAAAATCTTGTAAGAAACTGACATGATATATATATGTCCAAAAATATAAGTGCAAATTGAGTATAGTGGAATTTGTGTTAATTTAATTTCTTACCCCATATCCAACCACGTCGTTGGTTAATCTACAAACAGCTGAGGATGCTATTACAAGCAGTGGCTCGCTTGTTACCCAGTCAAAGTCTTTTTTGGTTACTAGGTTTCCCATACCAACCAAGGAAGTTGTTGACAACATCATATAAGTAGCAGTTACGATGGCCACCTTCATGTATTCCTCCATCGTCGGTGTATCCTTACTGTAAGACCATTTTGTCTCTTCTAAATATGCTCGCACCAACTTTTTCATCTGTAGAAAAGAAATTGAAAATGGACCAATCATCGATAGAGGTAATAAATTTGATGTACACTACTAAAACCCGTTTCGGTATAAATTAAAATGATCTACTCGCTCTGCAAGAATAAATATGGAAAATTATAATTTTCATCCAAGATGTAACAATTTTGGTTCTATACGAATTTTCATAATTTAATTCTATAATTTTGATTTCATTTTGCTGGAAAACCCCAATTCTAAGGGTCGTGTGCTTAACACGATACAATTTGATTAAAATTATTAATTTTTTTTTTTGTAAAAATTAATTCGTACAAAATTACAATTACCATCTTGTACAATGGAAATTGCAATTTTCAAAAATAAATATATACCTCTTCTTTCGCATATTGAACACGGTACAATTCGCCTATTTCTTTGACTTCATTTTCCATTTCAATATACACATCTGAAAGGGCTTCATAACATATTTTCAAGTACGCTGGCACCTGCTCTAAAGCATTAGCATCCCATCTGCAGGCAGTAAAATCAAACCAAAATGTATTTAAAAATTATACATATCTTACTTGCAAAAATATATTTTATACTAAGTAATATAGTGTTCTTGAAAAAGACTTGAATAATGCAACCTTTGAACGAGATCTGTAAAAACTTGAAGATCATCTAATGTTCCATAGACATCATAAATGTCGTCAAGAATGGAAGTCATGTTGAGAATTTTGGTTAGCATTATTCTTGCTTTATGGTAACGGGGCTCAAAATAAACTTCCACTATCCAAAAGTAGCACTCCGCCACTCTATCCCTTGCAAAAGACAATTTATTTGCGAAGTCTAAAGCCCTCCACCACCTACAACATACATCAACACTTTAATCAATCCTGTACAAGATTTCAATTAATTAAACATTTATTAGACAAATTATATTTTTAGTCTCATACAATAGAGGTTCAACTTTATTAGTCGTCTATTTAGCAGAAATTTTAAAATAGTTTCAAAATTGAAAAAGCTCAATATGTTTAGTCTCATAAATACCGTAAAGCAAAAAATTAAATGTATCGAATTTTTACAATTTTATGACTACTTTGAAAATCTCCTAAAACAGAGCACTAAATGTGTTGAGCTTTTTCAATTTAAAATCATTTTAAAAATCCCAATAAAAAGAATTAAAAATATAATTTTTTCTATTAAAATAGCGCACTTATATATATATATATATATATATATATATATATAGTATCGGTAAAGTTGTATGTTAGAACAAGTACAATACCTTGTAATCTCACTTAGCTCTTTTTGATGAAGTTTTTGGACAATGTTGTAGTCCAATTTCGCAAAATTCAGCAGTATCTCATTACATGATTTGTCGTGCTGGTACATAGGAATGAATTTCTTGGGTCCCAACCTACTCAAACTCTTGCGAATTGAGGTCTCCAGGGCAGCTTTAACTCGTGTGGAGAGAGAACAGTTCATGTTTGGAAGTAAATACTTAAGTTTAGAGGAGGAAAACTCCATTGCTTTGTCAAGTATTTCCTCCCCATGTACTCCAAAATGTGCTGCTTCGTATAACTCTAACAGTCCTTCAACATTTTCGACCAATGACTCCTCAAAATTTCCTTCACCGTCTAGAAATTTGTCAAACACGTCTGGTCGGACAAAATCAATCGATCAAAACAAACACCAAGTCAGAACAAACGATCCATGCCAGACAATAGTTCAATTTCAAAACATCCAAATGTCCTTACCACATGAGAGGGGATAACCTTGTTGTCTGAGTAAACGGAAACGAAGAGCAGTAGTACGAAGATCATTGTCTTTACTAGTGTACTCTAAGTAAGTGTCATGTATGTACCGTAACGATTTGTCAATTTCTTCTTCAAAATGATAACCAGAGCCAAGGCGTTGAACTACGTCAATAAGTTCTAATTTCTGAAGCGAATCATCAGGCGTCTGAGCCAGCATTGTCCTCACCATGTTTTTTTGTCTTTGCAGTTCTTCCTCTTCTGCAGAAGAGATTTCCTACACACATACATGAAAGAACATACCACATAACATGTTTTGTTCCCATGTAACGAAATTAAAGTTTTCATACAATATTAATGAATGAAGTGAAGCTAATTATGTACAAAAACGCAATTTTGTACCGTAGAAGCATATGTCAAGAAATATTTTCCCCAGACGCTTGGATGATACTTGATTGCTCGACGGATCTCATCTATATCAACTTCCTTAGTGAAAATTGGAACATTTAATGACTCAAATTCCATTCTAATTGTCTTTTATTTTTTTTCTTTGGTAGCAAGAACTTGTCCTCCTCTAGCGGAAATGGTGTATATATAGGGAACAGTGAGAGAAGGAGAGGATAAAATTGACAATTGGAAATTGATGGTTAAATGCACTTTGTCTCTCTGAATTGTAATTTATGCTGCATTCAAATCCCTAAATTACTAAATAGGTTTACTTGTATTTTTTGTTTTGGAATTTAGGTAATTTAACATTTTCGTCCGCTAATTTTTTAGAATATCATTTTGTTTTACATCTTTTTAATTTTTTAAATTTTACTCATTTTTTTTCATTAGAGTTGACCTTTTTTCTCTGCAAAAGTGCATGTTCATCTAACGTGACCTTTTAAAATAGAGGTTATTATTTATATTGGCTCATTTTTTTTAATATTTTTATTCTTTAACTTTTCAAAGTTGTAACTTTTTCCAACACTTTTATATTATTATTTATTTATTTATTTATTTTTTTAAATTATTTCAGTACTCGTCATGCACGTCTCTTACCCGTGCGATACATATATAGTAGTAAAAACAATAAATTACCTATGTTACAGAACGCAAAATGCATTTAACTCCTAACAAATATATACTAATATATATGTAATCATATTTGGACACTTCTAAAAGAAATAAATAAATATACTTTTGATCAATTTTTCAAAACTAGTTATCTAAAAACAAAAATATTATTCATCTTTATTAGAAAAACTCAATTCTTTAAAGTTAAATAGTTAACAACTTAATTTTAAAATTTGAAAAAATTATACATTGAATACTTTTGTGTATGTATTTAATTTTAATCCATATTTTACTTAGTCGACTTTAGTCTTTTAAGGGTATGTTCTATGCAAACAATATTGTATTTAATTATTGTTGCTGTCTTATTTTTTTGGGGTAAATAACTAAGAATTTTCTTGTAATTTTTCATAATTATTAATATTTTCTCATTATTTAATAAATTAAGAATACCCTTTAAAATTAACATTCATCTAACAAATACTCACTTATAACAGATTATTGCAGAAGGATACTTAGATGATCATTAATTTTAAGAAAATATTTATAATTTTTTTATATTTATAATTATAATAATTTTAAATAAGTCTATTATAATTTATTTATTTATTTATTTAAAATTGATTTACTTAACGGGGTTGAGGATGGGATGTTTCTTGTTTGGACATATAATACCCATCACGAGTCAGTCTTATCCTGATAAGATTATATTTATTGATTGATCTCTTGTTGGCTTTTTGTATATAGGTAGATTTTCTTCCTAAATTACATAATTCTTGATTGAAGAAAAGTATTATTGTGCCGAATGATAATTAAAAATGGTATAATGCAATTTACGCCTTATAATATTACAAATAAGTAAATTATCTTTTTATAAAAAATTAATAGCAATTTATCCACTTATATTTTTTTAAAATGAAGCGATTTATAAGGAGGTAAGTTGCTTAATTTTAAAAAATACAAGTGGGTAAATTCCTGAAATTTAAAAAATACAGAGGGATAAATGCTAAATTTTTTTTCTATGGGGATAATTTGTATATTTGCGATATCATAAGGGGGCTAAATTGCATTTTTCCCAAACTAAAAAATGAGAAATTTACTTTAGTGCACTTTAATATTTTTTAAGAAAATTTTCTGTAATAGTTTATGACAAAACAAAAAAAAAAAAAACAAAATTAGGGCGTTCTCATTTATTATCAAATTAGTAAACTCGATTATTGCTTTTCAACAACAGTAACAAAATAAATAAATATGTATATTGTTGCTTGTGATGAGCAAGGGGAATTGTTTAAATGGTGATTAGCTATCGTACAAGTATAATTATATTGACGAAATAAAAATTGAACATAAAAAAGTCAACTAGAGAGTTTATGACATATCAAAGAATCGACACAAAACTATTCTAATCGACTTATTTTTTACCAAGAAGCACGAAACAAATAACAAAACAAGAATCCTACTTACTTCGTAATTTCCTTACCAAACATATCAAAGTGGATGTTGGACAATATTTTGCTTCAATTATTAAAAACATCTTTGATCGATCCTATATTGACTACACAACTGAATAAAATATCTTTATTATTTATATATTCTTAATTAGTTTGCGTGAATCATGTGATCGCCCACAATATCTTCCTGTCTTTTTTTTTTGCAATAGCTTCTACGGATATATTATATTTATTAACTTTTAATAGTAACATATATGTTGTTTTTTTATTTATTTTAAATTTGTTGAATGGTATTGTATGTTCAAATAATTGAATGTTTATTAATTTAAAATTATCGATGTAACTTTTTTTTTTAAAAAAAAGGTATATAGGTAATTGACCATTTTTATGAATTAATATAGATTAAAACAAATATTCATGTCCTTTTCTAATTAGAGTACAGACAAATCCTATACGTAAGTTTTCTTGCAGTTTATACAACTGTTGATTAGAGGAAATGACATTGATCTTGATCAAGAGTATTAATAACTCAACCATACAAAATATATAAATTATTATTCTTCCTTAAAAATATAAAAGTATGATCAGACAAGTGTTAGTGGGTTCAATTATTATTTGTGCCGAAAGATGAAAAGAATATCAAGTGTTAGTGATTAAAATTATTTTGTATTTGTGCCTAAAGATGAAAAGAATATCAGATAAGTATCAGTGGATTAAATTATTATTTGTGCATAAAGATATAAAATTATCAGATAAATATCAGTGTATATGGAAGGGAAAAATATTATTTTAGTCCGCTAGTATGCCTAATTTTAATTTTAGTTCGATAACTATGTTCATTTTTGTTTAGGTCTAGTAACTTACGAAATTGCTTACTTTTAGTCCTCTGGCAGATTTCCGGACAATTTTACCCCTATGCAATTTTTGAAAGGCAGTTTTCGTCCATATGCACTCATAGGGGTAAAATTATCCGAAAATCTGCCAGAGGACTAAAAATAAGCAATTTCGTAAGTTATTGGACCTAAAAAAAAATGAATATAGTTATCAGACTAAAATAAAAATTAGGCATACTTAGCAGACTAAAATAATATTTTTCCCGTATATGGAATGATTTTGAATTCAACTTATTTTTCACCAAAAGAAAAAACAAGAAAGACTTTCAACTTTCATAAGCGATCAAACAAGAACTTAATTTCTGAAAAAAATTGAGAAAGTGATTACTAAAATGTACATGGTTAAAATGAATTGTGGAGATATTGGGATATATGTCTAAGGCCAAAAATTCAAAATTTATTATTTCTTTTTTATTAGATGTTAGTTAAATTTATTATTTCTTATATTTTTACTTGATTAAATATATTTTGGAAAGATTGCAATTTCAATCCTATAATTATAGGATGGTCACTATTTTTGTCCTGTTAAAAATCAAATTTAGCAATTTAATCCTATAATTTAAAAACTGGCAACATTAGGACAATTCCAACCAATTTTGCCGAAAAATTGCACACGACCTAATTAAATTGGGGATTCTGGCGAAATTGGTCGGAGATCTCCTAAAAATGCACCCAAAAAAAAATGCATGAAATGTGAATTCAGTGGAACCAAAATTACCATCCCCCATAATTATAGGACTAAAGCTGCATTTTTTGGGATAAATTACCATTTTCTAAAACAACAAAAATTCCCATCAAAACATCACAATGAACCTTTTGGAAAAAAAACATCAGCAACTCATACAATAAAAAGAAAAAGAAAATGAAAAGAAGAAAGTGGAAATGGAAGGAGACCATTGTCGAAAACAACAAAATCCCAAACAAAACATTAGAATGAACTCTTTGGGGAACAATATCATCAACTCATACAACAAAAAGAATAAGAAAGTGAAAAGAAAAGTTACCATAATCTGGGACACCCACAGCCACCAGCCAAGCGGGTCGAAGAAGAGGCGTTAACGCCTTTCTTCCAATCTACCTCCAAACGAACTTTGGATAAGTAGGATTTAGTAACTATGCAAGAGAAAACAAAAATTTAGGGTTGAATTGTTCAATTTTTGCCTAGGGATTCCGATTTTAAAAGGGAAAAAATGTGGAAGGATATTTGATTTGCTTTGCCCGTTCTTTTTTTCAAAGTCTGAAGTGAAAATGAGAACCCCCCTCGTGACTCAAACAAACCTTAACACCCATACCGGCCATGTATATGGCACATGTCATTTGCCGTTATCTTGGGACTAAGAAGCATGGTTTTGTGTCTTATAGTACTAAAAATGACACCTGCCAAAGTTATGGTATCAACAGATTCAGCTCTAGTTTTATGGGACTAAAAAAATATTTTTCCTGATTTAGTAACTTTAAAAATCACATCTTGAGATAAAGGACATAGGAAAAAATACAAACAACCCCCTTGTGATATTTGCAAATGATCAAATTACTATTCTATGAAAGAAAAAATAACAATTTACTTCCCTATATTTTTAAAAATACAGCTATTTATCTCAACATATTTTTCAAAGTGAAGTAATTTATCTCTTTAGATAGGGAGGTAAATTGCTTCATTTTAAGAAATACAAGGGATGAATTGTTATTATTTTCTTAAACCGAATAATTTCTTCATTTACAATATTATAGGGAGTTAATTACTTCATTTATTATATACAGGGAGTTAAATTGCACAAACCCCAAAGGACATATTTGGTAGCTTTTACTTTTTTCTGAAAATTTTACAACTCTATCGTTGACATCAAAATTTTTGAAAAGAAAAATAGTCTTATAACTATAGAAGGGTAGTAATTTTGGTCTTGTTGAAAAAAAAAATTTCAATTTGGTCTTATAATTAAAAAAAAAATACAATTATTGGAACTGAGACCAATTTTGATAGAAAATCGCATGTGACTGATACATGAGCCAATAAAATTGGAGATTCCAGCAAAAACTATTCTTGAGATAGCATTTATCCTCTTGAAGTAGTAAATACAACACGTACCCCTTTTAAATTGCAGAATTAGACAAATTACCCTCTATCATGAATATATAATTAACTATATAGTTTTAAGAGAAAAGTATTATTTGTCCGCTAAGTATGTCTAATTTTAATTTTAGTTCGATAACTATGTCCATTTTGATTTAGGTCCAGTAACTTACAAAATTGCTTACTTTTAGTCCTCTGGCAGATTTTCGGACAATTTTATCCCTATGAGTGCATATGGACTAAAACTGCCTTTCAAAAGTTGCATAGGAGTAAAATTGTCCGAAAATCTGCCAGAGGACTAAAAGTAAGCAATTTCGTAAGTTATTCGACCTAAAAAAAATGGACATAGTTATCGTACTAAAATTAAAATTAGGCATACTTAGCGGACTAAAATAATACTTTTTCCTAGTTTTAAATATATTTAGTATAGTAACTTTGCACATTAATTAAATCATCATCAATTTTTCTAACTAAAATAAATATTTTTAAAGCAAGATATAAAAGTATTTAATAAATAAATATTTTATATTAAAAGTAAAAATAATAAATTAATATAATTGATGCACAATAAACATAATATTCCTAATTAGGGGTGTAGATGATTCAAGTCGAGCTGAACACATTATTGTTCAAGTTTGTTTGAATTATTATCGAGCTTCAAAAATTGTGTTTGAATTTAGTTTGGTTATTATTCTAGACGAGCTCAAACGAGCTTTAATTGAATCAAACTCGAGTCGAGTTTGAGTAATTTGATATTTTGAAGTATATTTTACTATTTTTTCACTAATCGAATCAAGTTCGAGCAGAGCTCAAAAGTTATCGAATAAAATTTTTTGTTCAAGTTTGATTTGTTAAATTTGATAAATCAAATTCAAACGAGTTTTTATTGATCGATTTCAATTGAGTATTGAATAATTTAATTATTTTTTGAGTACTTTTGCTAATGGCTCATATGTAGCGAAGCAGTTGAACAAAATCACAGCCAAGATGTGCCAAACTTGATTAATCCTTAACTATCTATATATATACATATATATATAGCTGCACTTCTTTGGTCATCTTTATTTATTACTATGCTATAATTTTACTGGCAAATTAGTTGAGGATCACATGAGTTCAGCCTCCGACACTGTCCTGACTTCAAACTGCAATGGGCTCAACGAGGACAAATACTTACCACATGAGACACGATAACCTTATTGTTTGAGTAAACGAAGACGAAGAGCAACAATAAAAAGATCATTGTCTTTGTTATTGCACTCTTAAGTGTCGTGCATGCATCGTAAGGATTTGTCAATTTTCTTGCAAGTTTATACAACTGTTGATTAGAGGAAATGACATTGATCTTGACCAAAAGTATTAATAACTCAACCATATAAAATATATAAATTATTATTCGTCCTTAAAAATATAAAAGTATGATCAGACAAGTGTTAGTGGGTTCAATTATTATTTGTGTCGAAAGATGAAAAGAATATCAAGTGTTAGTGATTAAAATTATTTTGTATTTGTGCCTAAAGATGAAAAGAATATCAGATAAGGGGTGAATAGCAATTTATCCCCCTGTGATATTAAAAATGAGCACATTACCCCCCTATAAAAAAAATATAGCAATTTATCTCCCTATACTTTTTAAAATGAAGCAATTTACCTCCTTATATAGGGAGGTAGACTGCTTCATTTTAAAAATCATAGGGGGGTAAATTGTTGTATTTTAAAAAATATAGGGAGGTAAATCGCTATTTATTTTTTCACAAGGGGGTAATTTGCTCATTTGCGATATCACAAGGGGGTTGCTTGCATTTTTCCCATCAGATAAGTATCAGTGGATTAAATTATTATTTGTGCATAAAGATATAAAATTATCAGATAAATATCAGTGTATATGGAATGCTTTTGAAATCAACTTATTTTTCACCAAAAGAAAAAACAAGAAAGACTTTCAACTTTCATAAACGATCAAACAAGAACTTAATTTCTGACAACGGTTGATTAGAAATGAATAACATTGATCTTGACAAAAAGTATTAATAATTACTCAACCATATAAAATATATAAAAAATATATAAATGCAAAAGCGTACTTGAATCCATATCCATAGAAAACTCAATGGAATCATGTCAACATCCTACAGATCAACATGTTTTCGCTAGCTTCCTTTAGTTTCTTTTCTCTCTAATCTCTCTAATTATGGGATATTAGAAGATATAATGAAATATCGTGTGATATGGGGACCATGAGACACATATATATAGTAATAAATATTTTAATTTCAGCCCATCACTAAAATTGAAATTATAATTAGTTTCTACACATTAAAGACCCACATTCTATATATCAGATACATTAAGATCCAAATTACTGAAATTGTATTTGATCACTTTATTAAGCTTAAAACTTTGACAATCTATAATACATAATTAAGGATCTAACATTATTGAATTAATAAACCCAACAATCGGGGCAACATAAAATATAAAAAATACAGTAACGCCCACAGTCTCAATAGTCAGTATAGAAGAAGATTTACTATTATCTAAAGTTTTATTAGTTGTGAACTAAAATTATGATAAATAATTATATTAATCATGGCTAATTAAATCAAATTTGATGTTAAAATTTAGTTTATTCATCATGACAAATGCTTTAGCTATAATTGTAAAAATAATTGTTAATAAACGTCGTATCGTCGTGGTCAATAACTAATTGCAATGACTATTTATTTTTAATTATATTAATTAGCAATAATTAAATATTATAATTTTTTTTCTAGATGGGGGAATTTGTATTCTTTTCCACGTTAGTGGGTTTGAGGAAAAATTACAATTTTAGTTTTGTAAAGGATATGGAGTGAAAAGTTTAGTCCAGTACGAATTTATTTTGGTATTATTATCCAATAATTTTAAAAAGTTAGCATACTAAGACCAAAAATTCCCAGAATTTGCTACGATAGTTGAAAAAATGTGTACAATAAGCTGGTCATATGTGTGTACTTTTCCTGCTTTAATAACAAAGTTCGATCATTTTATTCTTAATGTGCAAAATTTTTTAAATTACAACATATAATTATCAAAAATAATTTATACAGAATTAAAATTATCACAAGGCTAAAATTATAATTTTCTAGAGGGTTTTATGCATTAGCGTATTCAGTCTGTGTGAAGTTACTATAATTTTGTTTAAAATATTTTCCATAAAGGAATATTCTTTTCCAAATATATTAACGAAAAGATTATGCAATATTAATTTGTCCATGCCAAACTATGCTAAGTTTCGTATGAAAATTTATGCGCAAGAAACTAAATTGCAAATGATATTTTAGATGATGGAATAAAATGATTTATGCTAATAGGTAAAACTTTTGAAAGAATAAATTTAGAAAAATCACATAATTTAATTGAAAATTAATATCGCAAATTCATTGAAGGAACTAGTTCCTATGTCTCTATTTAGTGAAATAGCAATTGTAGTCCCATAAGTTATCATTTATTATGAAATTAGCATTTTTAGTTCATAACTTATAAAATTAACACTTTTAGTGCTCATACACTTCTCCATCTACAATTTAAGGATGCAGATCACGTGCCTTGCACATTGCCATTAAGTATTTTTTATTAGAGAAAAAATTGACCCTTTTTCAAATAGTAGCATATGAATGTTTCATTTGACCTACTTGATTCACTTGTGGAAGACATGATTTTTTGTGTTGCTTCTACTTGCTTCAACTTATAAAAATATAGGAAGGATATGATTCAATTTTTGTGAGAGAAGAGGAGGAAATTGCTATATTTCTTGCCCTAATTTTCTTTAAAATTTATTTTTTTCCACTCAAATGCAATTATATTTTCCCCCAAAATTGGTCCCAAACTAGAAAACAAATCAATTTTCCCTCCAACCAAAAATGCTTAACGATCACATGTTAGGCACGTGTGTTACACCGTTAATTGTAGACAAAAAAGTGAATGAGGACAAAAAGTGCTAATTATTAAGTTACGGGACTAAAAATATTAATCCCCGACTGAATAGAATAAAAAATAAAACGGGCTACCATATAAGATTAAAATTGTTATTTTCCCTCTCTATTTGTATGAATATGTGTGTGTGTATGTGTGTTTATGGGTTTTTTTTTATAAAAATATAATTTTACCGAATTTATGGAAAAAATATTTTGAGATATATTTTTATATATTGCGTGATTTACTTAATTTTCATGTTCCATATTAAATTTTATTATTTTTCATTAAAATATAATCAAATATATACAAATAAAAAAGTATACGGATAAAAGATTATCTAAATGTTTAATATATGTCATTTGTATATATCAAATTCCTGCTAATATTTGAAATCGTCTTTATTCCTAAAGTTTATCCCTCTCAGTTTTCAAAACTTTCTAATATTTTTTAGTATTTTTTATTTAATTAATTGATATATACTTTTCAAAATTATAATATTGTTGTAAAATCCATACTTTATTAAGCACACATATTCGAGTGTGCCATATATACTTAGTACTAGTTATAATTGAAGAACACTTCTTTTTGGTATGTCAATTTTTTTGGTCCGTCGTTATTTCATTTTTTAAATTATTTCAAGGGTTTCTTTTGTTCTTTTCTGAACCTCCAATTCTCTCTCTCATCTCCCGCTCTTTTCTCAATAACTTCCCACAACTTTTATCTTTTTACTAATTTTTTATTTATTTAACTAAAAAATATATTTTTAAAGAGCAAATAATATATTATTTAAATTTTAAATTAATTGCAAACACATTCGAATTTGTCACACACACTAGTACGATATAATTGACGGGGGGAACGGGGGGAAAATTATATCATAACCCCTTTACAGATTTCTTGGATAAATCAGTGACATGCAGAGGAGAGGGAGAAGCAAACATGCTCTTATTTCATTCAACAATACGTAGGAAATTTGTCTTGTACGAGAAGCAGACATCAAGTCTTTATTTTTATCGATTAATTTGCTTTAACTTTATCTGCAAATTAAGTCCGAGGAGCAAAGGAATGAGCTCCAGCCTCGCGACATGCATTGTCCGATCTTCAGGTCGTCAGAGGCTCGACCAGCACGCAGCTTATATAGTCTCTCGTATTAGTTTGGGAATTGGTGTAGTCATCATTATCCGCGTACAAGAGATGTATGACACGAGCAAGATCGACAACAGGTTTAAGGATCGACATGGAGACTGGTGTCGGTTCAAGGCATTCTTGATTCATATCTTTCCATGCTTTCTTCACTTGTTCCCTAAGTTGAGCAAAAGTGTCCATCTTTGAAGCACCATTTTGGTTCATGTAACAATGCACTGCTGTGTATTTTTTCTCAATCTGTGTCAACCAAAATCTTGTAAGGATCACTTTAGGATAATTCATATATTCAAGAATTTAGTACCAATTTCCTGTTTAATATTTTCTTAATTACCCCAAATCCCACGATGTCGTCCATGAATCGACAAACGATTGCCGATGCTTGTACTATTAGGGGTTTACTTGTAATCCATTCAAGGTCTTTCTTCGTCACTGTGTTTCTCACACCAATCAGGGAAAGTGTTGCCATCATCGCATGACCAGTAGTTACAAGAGCCACCTCTGTATATTCCTCCATCGTTGGCATATACTTACTGTAAACCCATTCTGCCTCTTGTAAAAATGCCCTCGTCAATTTTTTCATCTGTACAGAAAAAATTTGAAATGGACGAATCATCAAAAGCAATTGGAAACAATTGATATATTATGTAGTACTAGGAAACAATATACATAAAGATTGATCATTAAAATGATTATGTTTGTGTTAGATTGGAGTGAAAGGGCGTCTCATTGGAAGACGGGCCCTTCAGACTTATCAAACTCCTCTTCAATCAATATGGGCTGGACGCTTTCAGCCCCCAAACAAGGAGCTAGGATGGGCACATGCTCTGGTCCTTAGGGATGAGGGCGCAAAATGATGCAACTTGATTAATATTTTCTTACGCAACGTATAAACATCTTTTTTAAGAGCCTCACGAGGTGGTGCAGAAAAAGCACCTCAATAGAAATATGAGATGTAAAAGTTTATAAGTTGCTCAATTTTTTTATTTGCAATCAATGTAGGATGATTGTTAAATATATGTATATATATATATTACATATATATACCTCTTCTTTTGTATATTGAACAAGATATGATTCCCCTCCATTCTCCACTTCAGCTTCCATCTCAAGGTACACATCTAAAAAGGCTTTGTAACATATTCCCATGTACGGTGGCAATTGGTCCAGGTCATTAACATCCCACCTACCCATCATGTTAAAGAAAAGAAATTAAACTTATAATTGTCAAATGAAATATATATATACTCAAAAATTATATATATTAATTAAATTAAGTGATCATATGCTGACTAAAATAGCTAGTGAACTGTCTCGAACAAAAACTTGGTGCAACCTCTGAACAATTCTCGTAAAGAGTTGGAGATCCTCTAACGTGCCATAGATGTCGTAAATGTCATCCATAATGGAAATCAGAGCAAGGACTTTGGTGAGTATTCTTCTTTCAAATTGGTATTGGGGCTCGAAGTACACTCCCAATATCCAAAAGTAGCATTCTGCCACTCTATCTCTTGCAAAAGATAATTTATTTGTAAAATTTAAATCCTTCCACCACCTGCAATATCATTTCACTTAGCGCTAAAGATTTAAATTCAACAAACACATATGCAGAAAATTCTTATCCAAATTAGGTTCGATTGAACCAAATCAGTCATGGAGTAAGTGTGAGACACTTGTTAAGTGATTGGTAACTTTTTTCTGAATTATACATCAATCACATGATAAGTGCATCGCACTTGCCATATAATTGGTTCAGATCCGAACAAACCTTATCCGGATTAGAATTTTCTTGCCACATAGTATGTATAATTAAATTTGTACGTTAAGTACCTTGTAATAAGACTGAGCTCTTTCTGATGCATCTTTTGTACAATATTGAAATCCAACTTTGCGAAATTCAATAGTATCTCATTATGTGATTTATGTTGTTGGTAGGCAGCAATGAATTTCCAGGCTCCCAACCTCGTCAAACTCTTGAGTATTGGGATCTTCAAGGCTTCTTTTACTTGTTTGGAAAGAGAAGTGGTCATGATTGGGAGTAAAAACTGAAGTTTAGAGGAGGAAAACTCTAATGCTTTATCAAGAATTTCATCCCCATCTACTCCAAAATGTGCCGCCTCATATAAATCTAATAAGTCTTCAACATTTTCGAACATCATCTCATTAAAATTTCCTTCCTTGTCCGTGAATTTGCTGAACACATCTGATATGGGAAATTAACAATCATGTTATTGGTGAGCAATATCTCTAACTAATCACATTAATTATGAGAGAAATTCACTGCCTTTATTTAGTCTAAGAAGATAAACACCACATGATTTTTAATCCAAATCGTGTACTCTTTTTGCAATTTAGTCTTATAAATTTAAAATTTTGTCAAATTTAGATCTTTTTCATCCAACTCTTTCAGAATTGTGATTTTTCAGCCAGCATATGACACGGCAGTCCAATTAGGTTTGAATATTTATGATGATGTGGCGGCCGACTGGACTGCCCTGTAATCATAACTGTCCAAAAGCCCCAATTTTAAAGGCCGTGCAAATCACATGCAATTTTACAATCATATGCAAGTCACATGTTGATGAAAAATGATTAAACTTATCAAAATTTTAAAGTTACAGAACTAAATTGCAAAAAATAATTCGTGCAGGACAAAAAAAGCCACTACCTAATTACATGACTAAAATTACATTTCCCCCCATATATTTATGCACATTTATAAAATATTTTTATAAAAGTATATACATCGTATGTATGTATAAAAAGAAACGAAAGATAAAATATCAAATATACACGTAAGTATCTAGATTGGAGAGTAGTCCAACTTTGAAGAATAAAAAATTTACAAATACTAATCATGTAGAAGATCCATTTAGAAAAGGCACTATCATCTACTCGAAAGTCGAAAATAACTAAGGCTCAATACGTACCAGGCGAGATAGCATAACCTTGTTGTCTGAGTAAACGAAAACGCAGAGCAACACTACGGACATTGTTGTCTTTGTTACTGCACTCCGAGTAAATGTCATAAATGCATTTTAAGGATTTTCCAATTTCTTCTTCAAAATGATAGCTTACTCCAAGGCGTTGGATTGCGTCAATAAGTTCTAATTTGTGAGATGAATCATCTGGCGTTTGGTTCAGTACCTTCCTCATCATTTTTTTTTGCTTTTGGAGTTCGTCCTTTTCAACACTAGATATTTCCTACACATATATATGAAATAATATTGTGCATAATATGTTTTTATTCTTTTTCATTAACTAAAAGCAACCAACTATTATTTTTTTAATAAATCGATTATAATTAGCATGATCGAATATATATATCTAACAACTACCGACAACTATAGGAATCACATACTAATATCAATATTAGATAATTATATCTAATCAATAACTACTATTTAATGTAGAATGACACACACATTACCAAAAATGCAACTGTTAACCATGGCTAATTGCCATGATTAAAAATAAAATAACTATAGCAAATATCATTGACCACAACCATGCAATTGTGGTCATAGCCATGGTATCTGCGAGGGTGACTAAAACATTTGTCTGGCTTTTAGCCATGAAAAATATTTTTATTGGTAGAAAATTTATATGTTTGGATTGGTTTTATTTAACCATAGTCAATAAAAACTATTACTACAATTTTTAATCCATAACTATTAAATTGTAACTGATAGTTATTTTTTTTCTATTCACATTATTGAAATAAAATAACTTCTCCAACAATATTGATGGAGTTCTCAATAATAATATGCACGATTCAACGTATGTGAAATTATGACTTTCATAAAATAATAATTATACAAAAAACATATAAGCATAGAATTAATTTCGTACCGTAGAGGCATACGCCAAGAAATATTCTCCCCAAATGGTGGGATGAAATTTGACTGAGCGACGAACATCATCTAAATCGTCATTTTTAGTGAAAATAGGAAAATTTGATGAACCAAATTCCATTTTTGATTTATCTCCCGTGTTTGTTTTCTTTTGCTAGCAAGCACTTCTACTTGTTCCTCTTGCGTCCACCCAAAATGGTGTACGTATATATAGGGAGTCGAGGGGTGGAAAAGAAGTCTAATTATTTATTTATTTGGTAAATTATATTTTATCATTAGAATTATATTTTTTTTTATTTTGTTATAAAAACTTTTTTTTGTGTCAACTTACCATTTCAACTTTGCGTAATTGCACTTTGTCATATATAACAAATTTTCTTATTAATTTTTCTACCTAAAAAATATCACATGTGCACTTCATGTGATTTTTCTTATTGATTTTTCTACCTAAATAATGTCACATTCTTTTTAGCCGACGATGACAAAGTTAAGTCATTATCGTTGCTCTATATTATTGGTGATAAGATTCGCCTGCTTCATCATATTTATTATTCTCATCACATCTTATTTTGCAAAAGAATTGTCAGTATTGTATATTTATGAGATACTTTTTAAGATTTTTACTTTACAATAAAAATGCACCACGCTCATCATCATGCATGTATTCTTTCCTAAATTAAGATGGTAATCGACACAAAAAAAAAAAAAAGTTTAGATGTCAAAGTGTAAAATTATCATAGTTCGGATGGCAAAATATAATTCACCCTTATTTGCCACAAAGTGAGAAATTTGTGAACCTTAACTCTTAGTTGCCACAAAAATATAATTCATGAGCGTTACGCTCGACAACGATGTGGCCTTTTTCTGCTACCAAGAAAATTGTGTGCTTCACCCTTCAGCAAAGACATACACAGCTAGTGCATGTGAAGCAATTTTATCAACAAGACATAGTTTAATTGACGAAGCTGACAATTACCAATGAATGGAGAAATCGAAGTTAATAAGGGATACAAAAAATAATTTTGCAGATGGAAAAATAACAATAACATAAGAATAATTATTGAGAGAATATTGTTGAATTTTTATAATAGCTAACCAGTACTATCTCATATATACAAATACTCAGACACATAAATGTAAAAGCGACTGAATTATGATTTCAACTTTTTGTTAAAACATTCTATCAGTATCATAGTCCTCCTGGATTGGCATAACTTTGGTACCACAAACTGAAATAGCTCACATGTCATTTGGTTTTATCTAACCAGGGTCAAGTCATTATCTACTGCAGGGACCAATAGAATGTGTGATTACATTAGCTTTCTTCTATATCATGAATCTTATTTTGCAATATGTTTTTCATATATTTTAAAAATATATCATAGTAGTCGAGAAAAATATTTCATATTAATTTTAATCATTACACATCTATACTAAGTATATAATTGTAACAATATTTTTGTAAAGGATCTAGTATATCAAATTTCGAATCAAATGGTATATTTATTTAATTTAATCAAACAACAATATAATTATAGAATAAATTGAAAATTTTAAAGATATATATGTATATATATATATATATGAATTTAACATCCAACTGTTATCTATATCTTTATATGAATAATCAAATGAGGCTGGAAAAAACAGCAAAAGTTTTTGTGAGAAAATGTGTCATGATTGGTCGTGCGGGTTTGTATAAAGAATGTGGTTTTCAAGAAATGTTTTGCAAAATTATAATCTCGTCCACTCGTAATTCATGGTATTGTTCAATAACAGTTTCATATTCACAATATATTATTATGCATTGTATTTTTAATTTTTTTCTATTTATATTAGTAAAAGGTGAATCTCTCGCAAGGCAAGTACAACTATAAATTGAATCAATTTGCAAAACTAAAGATTTAATTTATGAAATTTTTTTACTTTAATTAGTTCTTAGAACTCTACTGTCTTTCATCTCATAAGCACTATTTTCGTAAGAACTACTATTTTATAGAAATATTTTTGCTCCCGATTGTTATTGATGTGTATTAAAATTTCTTATCATTTTAAAAAATATGAATAATTCTAAAAATTATATATGGGAGCCACGTGGAACCAGTCGCTAGTACAATTGAAAAGCAATCTATTGGTGTTTTTAATTTTATAATTTTTTAAGTATAACAATAACACGAAAAGGATTATTGAGAGAATAAAATTGAAATTTTATACTGGGTAGCACTATCTCTTATGTCCAAGTACTAGCTGTTGCTCCAAAAGATAAGATGTTCCCAAAAAAATAAGACAACGTGCAATAAGGTATTTTTAAGTGATGGGTTTAATTGTGTATGTGCTACTACAAAATACACAACGCATTAGAAACATATGGAGATGTTTCTGGCGATAGTCTTTGAACGCTCAAATTAGTGATAGGAATAAGATTCTCAAATGAGTATATAGAGAATGGGTAGCAAAAATTATACTTGATTGGAGGAGGGTTGATATTTATAAGAGAAAGACTAATTGTAATATGCACTCTTAATATGAGATATGATCTAAGAGTTGCAGTGGTTTGCACATATTCGAGTTTTGTAGACCTTAAAGGTTAATTATTTGGAATGTAACTGTGCGCTAGACTTTTCGAACTTTGATCTTGATTTATACCGAGAAGGTCTGCTTATGAAGCTATTTATTTTATTCTGGACCTCCAAAATTTATTCGATGATGTGAGTGCTGACGGAAGAACATCTTAGAAGACCACAATAAAATATTCCCACATTACTCTTAATATAAATATAAAAGCGACTGAATTATTAATTCAAAATTTTTAGAAATGTGTCGAATATTGTGTCATTATCATACTCCTAAATTGGCAGAATTCTGCTACCGCAACTTGAAATAGCTCACATGTCATTTGATTTTGTCTAGCGATTAAGGTCAAGTCATTATCTTTACTGCGGGGACCAATAAAATGTGTGGTCTATTACATTAGCTTGCTGCCATAGCATATCTTATTTCGTCAAATGTTTTTTTATATATTTTAAAAAATATTTAAATTGTCGAGAAAAAATATTTTAGAATAATTTTAATTATAGATCGTGTAACGAATAATTTAATATTTTATAGATCTAAGCAATATAAATATTGATACTATATATAAAAATATAATATTAAATTTTAGAGAAAAATTTGACAACTTGTTACAATATTTTAAATTTTTAAGATTTTTCATGATAAAAGAAATTCCAAATGATTTTTGTCAACCTCATGCAATCGACTTACCTTTTGTACCTAAATAATGTCATGTTCTTTTTAGCTGACGATGACAAAGTTAAGTCATTATCGTTGCTCTAGGACCAATAATATTGTGTGATAAGATTCGCTTGCTTCATCATATTTCTTATTTTCATCACATCTTATTTTTAAAAAAATTGTATGTACTTTATATTTATGAAATACTTTTTAAAATTTTATTTTACAATAAAAATGCACCACATTAATTTTAATTGTGTCATTTATCATATATATATAAATATATATTATCATCACAATAAGTATTAGTATTACACTTTTATCTCGAATACAAATCTATAGTCCCAAAAAATTAATAATATCTTACTTTTTTTATTGAAATGAAATATAAAAAATAAATATATTAAATAGTCACAGTTTAATTGTACACTTGGCACACGCTCATCATCATGCATGTATTCTTTCCTAAATATTGCCGCTCCAGCTATTAGGTACAATTTTTTCAATTTATATACTTTATACTATTTTCAGTAACCTCATTTCGATTACTGAATTAAAGATCGGAGGGCCATTCCCTAAACCACCCCTCAAATAATTCTAATCGTGTGCACGTTTACAGTCATACAGTTAGATTCTGGAGATCATCCATTGCTTTTGGAGTAGCAATCATCTTTAAACTCACTAAAAACAAGTACAATTATAAGATAAAATAACAAAATACGATTCTCGTTATTCTATTAATATTTCAAGCAATTCTACTGTAATAAGAGTGATCTAATTATTATAATAATTGATTATTTTTTAACTCCTCCATTTGTTATACTTTTCATAATTATTTTTGGTAGTTTTTTTATGTATTTTTTTATTTCTGTAATATTATTAATTTTCTTTGTTTGTCAATATATTTATATAAATCAAAATATTTTATTAGCTTTATTATCTTAATATATATTTTTAGGCACTTTTTTCTATACAAAAAAATTAAGAGTTTAGTACAATTTATCTCTATGATATTAATGAGCAAATTCCCTTCCTCTTGTTAAAAAAATAGCAATTTATCAATCTCTATTTTTTTTAAAAAAGCAATTACCTCCCTATCTAAGGGGATAAATTGCTTCTTTAAAAAAAAAAAAACAAATAGAGAGGTAGTTTGTTATTTTTTTTTTTTTCATAAGAGGTGTTTTGCACATACTACACATCACAGGGTTGCTTGCATTTTTTGTTTCAAAGATTGATGATACAATTAATTGTGGTATAATCAAAATATAACAATACCAAAAACATAATCATTGAGAGAACAAAATTGAATTTTTATACTAGCTAGCACTATCTTTGATTATGTATAAAAGTGATTGAAGTATAATTTTACTATAATTACAAATACCTCAATTTTTTTAAAAAATTAAAAATACCCCTTAAAATTAAAAAATCCAAATAAACATCCCTTTGTAATGGACTGTCACAAGAGGATATTTATCAGGGTTGATGCGGACAAAAACCGCAGAGGTCCAAAGTCTTGGACTGGTGTATAGGGCTTGGACCGGAACGTAAGAGGATCTTGAAAAGGAAGCATGCAAAAAAAAATATTAGCAGTCCGCGCCCAAATTAATATTGGATTCGAAATGCAATAAGCGAGAAAAGTAAATAATTTCGAAGAGAAATTATAGTATGGCGAAAAAGTAAAAACAAAAGCAAGAAAATATGATAATATCCTTGTGGAGTGCGTAAAGAAGCTTTTGGGAGCAAGAGAGTCGTCCCCCACCCAAGAGGATCAAACCTGTATTTATATAGAGGTATCCTCTTCAAGCGAGGGTCTATCCTTCCTCCTGGAACCTCGACAGAATTGGTTAGGATGTTGGGATAAGATTTCGGTAATCTTTATTCGCTGGCTAGTAGTGTTTCAGTAGGAGCCATCTAATCCTAGGAATCCCTTAGTTAGCAAGAAGTCCTACTAACTTAGGAGTCTCATCTGTTAGGAATTCCTTGAACTAGATGCCACGTGGGTGAACCTTTTGGAACCAAACACCTCATCGGGCTTCAATTATGGACCAAATCCATTGGGCTCCTCCTTATTGGGATAATGATTCACTTGGTCTGTTTGGGCCTAGCAAGTCCATCAGGAGGCTGCGCTACCAAGCCCCCTATGTTGCATTAGATTGAGCCGTGGTGAGTCTAAGCCCACAAGCCTCCTCCCTGGGTCACCTAGGCTATTGGGTTGAGCAAAAGCCTGGGCCATTTCAGCCGCATACATTAAGGATATTCGTAATTATATCAAATTTTAAAATAGTTGGTTATAATTTATATTTTAAAAATTTATAACTGGTGTTCAATATTGTATAGTATCATACTTCTCCACTGACATAATTTTGCTACCACAAGATGAAATAGCCGGCATGTCATTTGGTTTTATCTAATAATTAAGGTCCAAGTCATTATCTTTGCTGCGGGGACCAATAAAATGTAGATTACATTAGCTTGTTTCAATATCAAATCTTATTTTGTACTATTTTAAGAAGTATTTTACGAGTCGAGAAAAATATTTCATATTAATTTTAATCGCAGAGTAATATGTACTTACTAATTTAATACTTTATAGATCTAAAAAATATAATTATTTATACTATATATATAAATATAAATAGGGTTTAATGTAATTTACACCATGTGATATTGTAAACGAACAAATTACCCCCATATGAAAAAAACTAGCAATTTATCCTCTTATATTTTTTAAAATGAAGTAATTTACTTCCTATTTAGGAAGGTAAAATACTTAATTTTAAAAAACACAAGAAGATAAATTGCTAAAAATATTTTCATAAAGGAATAATTTATACATTTAAAATATCACTAGGATTAAATTGTATTTTTTCTAATATAAATACAAAGTTTTATAGAAACTTTACTACGTGTTACAATATTTTCTCATTTTTTTGATATTTTTCTCTATACAGAAAATTCCAAATGATTGTTGTCAACCTCGTACGCCTTACCTGTGCCTAAATAATGTCACATTTTTTTCCTGTGACAATGACAATGTAAGTCTTATCATCTTTGCTCTAGGACCAATAAAATTATGTGTGATAAGATTCACTTGCTTCATCATATTCATTGTTTTCATCATATCTTATTTTGTAAAATAATTTTCGTTACTATATATTTATGAGATACTTTTAAGGTATATTTTAATTTTTGAGAAAAATATGCCACACTTATTTTAATTAATTGTTACATTTATTATATATATATTATAATAGTAATAATTATTATTAGTATTACACTTTTATATCGAGCATAAATTTTTAATCGGCATCTCAAAATTAATAATATCTTACTCTCTCTATTTAATCCGTCATCCCAAAATTAAATAGTATTGCACTATATAACATATTAAATGTCACAACTTGAGGATCGTTTATTTTGTCAATTAAAGCGTGAATTATAGTGCACGGACACTTTAATAATTACTTGATGCAGTGTTGGACACGGTTCGAACACACTTCGAATGCGTGTTAGATACGGCATCGGCATGTCTGAAAATAAGAGAGAGAGAGAGAGAGAGAGAGAGAGAGACGGCGTCAGACAAGCCAACACACGTTTTGGAGGCGTGTTCGATACATTTTGGACATATTTTAATTTTTTTTAATAATTTCAAAAAAATTGGGGTTTTTTTTTTCAAAACAAAATTATAAGCTTAATTAAACGAAAAAAGAATCAAGCACTCCTCTCAAACTAAAAGTATTAGAATGAAATCACTAAAAAATTTAGAGATATTCATGATAATTTAACTAATTTAAATTAGTAAAAAGTCATTGCATTCTTTTTAAAATAACTAATATTTTTATTATTTTTTGTATTAACTAATATAAGTCTTGACTAACATATAAAATTTGTAAGATTTTTCTATAAATGGTCAAATTTTAAAATTCATCCAAGTAAATTTTGCCAGTCTGTCTCATAGTTATTCTTCATCTTGATTTTAAAAAGTCTTACATCTATTTATTCAACTAAATTTTGTTTAATATATTTTTATATATGTTAATCAACACCTTTAGCACTCTATATAAAATACTCAAATTCATGTAGTAAATATAATCTTACAAAATTCATAGAATAAGATTGTGAGTTGGTATCACCCTATTAATCGTCTAGTCTAATTTCTTTATTTGATTTTGAACGATTAAGGAATAATCGAGTGATTAGGATTCATATTGATCTAAGTATTATTTATTTACTCTGGGTATTAATTTTTATAAGGCGAACTTTGTATCGAATTAGGAATTTGAATTCGTAAGGACATTAGGTTTGAATTAAGTTAAAAGTTTCTCATAGTTTATTCTCTAGGATTAAATAGGTTGAAGATGTATTTTTATGGGATGATGTGACTTAATTAGGTACTGATTTAAAGGATGATAATCAATTTACTCATAGGATTCTACTCGGAACAAGTAACCAGATAAATGGAGTCGAGTTCAGAGTATTTGGTATGTAGCACTTTTTAACGGCACTATGACTATATCTCGCCTAAGTATCATACTTAAAGACCCGGTTCATACGTGTTATTCCACACAATCCAATCCTTGCTAAATATGCATAACAAGCTCCATAAAGTAAATTATTATAATTAATTTATAGTTCATCCATAATCTTAACTCGTATTTAGAAGTTTTCAAAATGTAACTTCTGTTGTACTAACGGGTGAAGAGAAAAATTGCATACTGACACGACCTGCCTGAAATATAAGATTTTGACCTAGGCTTCCATAGGTAGGGATCGATACCTAAAAAAATATTAGCAGATGAGTGAGCCTGCAACTCAATAAACAAATAACTAGTGTTACCTATACATGTACATCAAAATAGTCCAAATTTTTACATTATCTAATATGTTTTTGACATCTTTAAACATTGAGACACATATGACAAATGTTATGTTAAAGTTTTTAGTATAAATAAAGCATGTTCAAGTTTATCGATTGATAGACAGAGCCTGCTCAACCGTTAACTAAACCACTGTTAACTCGACAAAAATTAGAGTTTTGAACCCTTTTAGTGGGGTTAAAAACTGAGTATTCATTACTCATCCTCTCAGTTGGTGTATAAACTGAGAACTTATGTATGATCCTCACAGTTGGGATTATAAGCTGAGAAGTTATTTATAACCCTCTCAATCGGGGTTAAAAATTGAGGTCCGGACTATAGGTTGTAATAATAGCCACAAATAAATACGATGTCTGTTATGTTGCTAGTGAACGAGAGCATGCGCATTTATTTAACATGGCTGATTTACGAAACTTCTTGTACTATTTAACCAAAATTGTGACTGTCATACGTAGATATTTTATACGCCTCTGTTTTGATTCAAAAGTTTAGAAATACCATTCTGCTAGCAAATGTTGTGTAGTGATAGGATGCATTTTATCACTCAATTACATGTTTAATTCAAGTATTTTAGAACTAGTTCATAGCATTGGTAATTGAATTATGCATCTTTTGAGTGAATGACTGACATCAACCCCTTTTGAAGGAAAGAAAGCCAACACGCCCCAAATTGAGCTAAAAAAATCGATCAAGAAAAGTAGGAGCAGAAACAGACTTCAACATCCGTTAGGAAGTGAGGCGTTATCACGCCCTATTCTGACTTCAAAGTTGTTTGATGGGAGAAACCATTTTGAAAAGTTGTTAGAGGAGATTTCTTTTCTTATAAAACCGTGTAGGGAAAGAAATTACCCCAAAATTGCTGCAGATATAAAAGACTAAAAGAGAAAGGAAGGAGAAAGAGGCGACTCATTGTTTTGAAGCGTGGGAGAAAGGAATCAAAGGATGCCAGCCTCATCAATCAGTTTTTCTATCTCTCTAGCTTATGTTTTCTTTTAGGATTTTTGATTTTGCTAAGAACGTGTTGTGTAGCTAAATTCCTTTTTTTGATTCAAGAGAAATGTTAAACCCAATTGTTATGTTTTGAGATCTTGAGTTTTATCTGATTTCATCGAGTATTTCTTATTTTGATTTTCATCTTCTCGAATGATAATCATGGATAGATCTAACAATTCGATTCGATATTAATTGTTCTAACGCTATCCAAGAGTTTAGTGATCCGTAATTGTCATTAATGAGTGGTACAAGTAGCAAGCAAATTAATTATGTGCTTCGCATAATTTATTTGTAGGGACAAGAAAACTGGGTTAGATAATTGCCGCTATTTCAATTGTTTAATCTATGTTCAACTGTTATCACTGATGCAAATGCTATTGTTGAATTGATATGGAACAGTATCGTGCCCAGTCATGTGATAATATAAGTTTCGATTTAGATGCTTGAGTCAAATCAATTACAATAGGAAAACAGGAATTTATTATGACTATCCTAATAAATTTAAAAGTTGAATGTTTGATTATAAAATTAATCTTACATGATCAATAATTAACATAACGATTGAGTAATACATTCCTTCGGGTTAAAATTCTTACCTCTTGATTTATTCCAATAATTTATCTTTGCTTTCTATTACTTTTTATTAATTCGTAGTTATAAAGAAAAAGAAAAGGTTCCAACTATACCTTAAATTAGGGTACAGTTGCAAAAATGGTGTCAGTTGTTACCCCACGCTAATTGATTGTAGCTAAACCTGCTGATGTATAAACTTTTGGGGTGCCAATATTAATAGATTGTACTAAGTCAAATAAGTCACTTTTATACGAAATCAGGTTATATTTAGATGGGTAGATTTGAGTCAAGTTTATAAAGAATTTATTATTAGGAACTCAAATTTCTACCATCAATTTCATTAATTCAAACACAATATCATAGAAAGCACGAACAATGAAGAGTATGTATCTTTATTGTCACAAGTTTGGAGTTTCACAATACAAATTAAAGTAAATACGAAAAATGACTCATAGGATTACATTTATTCTCACAAGCTCATAGTATCCCGATACAAATTTAAATATACGAACGGCGAACTCTAGAAGTACATTTATTTTCATAAGCTTGGAATTTTTCAACATAAATTCAAGTAAAGGATGGATAAAACAAGATCATTAATATTAATTATCTTATATGAAACTTTAAATTGCCACTGGTTGGATGAGCACTGATTTTATAAGATTTTTTATCATAGTATTTGTATTTGTATATCCATCTCCATCTCGATAGAGAAGATGTATGACACGAGCTAGGTTCAAGATACGAACGAGAATCGGCTCTGAAACTGCGGTTGGACGAAGGCATTCTTCATTTATATCCTTCCATGCTTTCGAAACTTGTTTCTGAAATTCCTCGAACGCCTCCTCTCTCGATGCACCATTTTCGTTCATGTAGCATCCCACCGCTGAGATTTTTGTTTCAAGCTGTGATCAAAACATAAGTCGGATACTCATTAATTCAAAAGTATTAAATTAAATATAAAATACACACACACACACACTAGATAACGTAGCGATGAATTGGTATAGTTTTGGTACCCCATGTCCGGCCATATCGTCCATTAGTCTAGCAATTATTGAGGACGCCTCAACTATTCTCGGTTTACCAGAAACCCAATTGAAATCTTCCTTCGTTACTGAATTCCCCATGCCAATTAAGGAAGTCGACGCCACCATTATATAACCGGAGGACACAATTGCGACTTTCATATATTCTTCCAAGGTTGGAATATGCGTGTTGTACAACCATTTCGCCTCCTCAAAGTAAGCCCCGATCATTTTTTGAATCTTCAATAATTTGTGTATAAAATTCACATCGTTATATATTATTCAAATGAATATTTTATACATGCATGTAAAGTATATATATATATATATATATATATATATGTTAACTGTAATTATGCTATGTACCTCTTGTTTTGCATATTTTGTTTTGTCTGGCATTTCAATTCCTTCCAGCTCTTCCATTTCGATATAAGCATCTAAAAGCGCTTTGTAACAAATTCTCATGTATTGAGGTAGTTCTGCCAAGGCGTCAATATTCCACCTAGACAAGATAATCACAATTTTCTATATAATTATGCATATACATATATATATGAATGTATATATAGAAGGTACCTTTGGATGGCATGTGTGAAAATTTTGAGTTCATGTAAGGTTCCGTAAACATCATAAATATCATCAACTGTGGAGGCCAAGACAATTACTTTTGCCAGTATTTTCCTAGCAACTTGGTACTGCGGTTCGAAATATACGCCCAATGCCCAGAAGTAACATTCCACCATCCTATCTCTTACAAACGGTAATTCGTTCTTGAAGTCTAAATCCTTCCACCACCTGCACTAATTTATTAGATTTTTTTGAGTAGAGATTCAAGGAAGAAAAAAATTATAGTTTATATAATTCATATCGAAACATAAAACCTGACCTTGTTAGATCACTTAGCTCCTTCTGATGTATTTTCTGTACTATATTGAAGTCCATTTTCGCAAAATTCAATAGTATTTCGTTGTGTGATTCATCTTCTTGATACGCAGAAATGAATTTTCTGGCTCCCAGTCTGGTCAAATTCTTGCGAACTGGGAACTTGAGGGCTTCGTCAACTAGTGCAGAATGAGAGCTGGTCATGTGGGGCGCCAATGACTCGAGATGAGAGGAAGAGAAGTGCAGTGCTTTGTCAAGAATGTCCTCCTCGTGTACTCCAAGATGTGCTGCTTCATATAACTCTAACATTCCTTCAACATCTTCCATTATCGACTCTTTAAAATTTCCTTGATCATCTATGAATTTGTTGAACACGTCTGGTATCATAAAAACAGTCAATCAAGCATGTCAGAACAGTGTAATTTGTTTCAATTAATGAACACTGATCCCAAATGATTAGGACATAATACTTACCACAAGACACACGGTAACCTTGTTGTCTAAGTAAACGAAAACGAAGAGCAACAGTACGAAGATCATTGTCCTTGTTACAGCACTCTAAGTAAGTGTCATGCATGTACTGTAAGGATTTGCCGATTTCTTCTTCAAAATGATAGCTCACACCAAGGCGTTGAATTGAGTCAATTAGTTCTAATTTGTGAGATGAATGATGAGGCACTCGGACCAGCACTCTCTTCACCAGTTCTTTTTGTCTTTGAAGTTCTTTCTCTTCATCAACACAGATTTCCTACACATTACATATACATTAAAACTAATTAATGACACATAAAGCACACGCATATATATATATATATATATAATGGAAATAAAAACAAATTTTGTACCGTAGATGCATATGTCAAGAAATGGTCTCCCCAAATGCTCGGATGATATTTTACTGATCGACGAACATCATCTAAATTGAGTTTTTCAGGAGAATTCGATGAACCAAACTCCATTTTACTTCTGATGGTCTTTTGTGTTTGTGCTAATATTCTTTTGCTATTGAGCACTTGTAGTCCTCTTGTGTAGCGGAAATGGGGTATATATAGCACTTAGCCAGGGTGGAAAATGTGCCAAGTAAAGAATATTCTATATGCATGGTTCCGACCAAATTGTCGTACGATGAGGAAATTTTAGTTTGAATTTGACTTGAACAAACTTAAATCAATCATATTACAAGTACAATACACTTGACGTGTAATTGATATACAGTTCAAAAAAAGTGACCAAACAAGTATATTACACTTGCTGTATAATAAATTTAATTCACTCAAACTTAATCCAAACTAATTTTTTTCCTTACCATCCCATTATTTCCAAATTCCTCTTTAAATTATATGTAAGTTTTTTTTAAAATTAAAAAATACTTTATACACGTAATACATATATTAAGTGCAATGTAATGTATAATAAGAATTTGTAATAAAAAAAGAATTTGGGTGACATGGTGGTCGAAGTACAGCTGTTGTCGATTTGTAATTGGGCACATGTTTGGAATTTAAAAGGTGGCTGTAAAAGAATCAATTCATCTGAGCCCACTAAGACCTCCCGAATCGATAAAATTGGAACCATACAAAGAAGATTGGCATGGCTGTTGCACAAAATTAACACGCATAAATCGAGAAATGTCCCACAAAAAAAGATAAATAAAATGTCTGATCGTGGGGTATAGGAGACTGTATTGACACACGTCTGAAATTTGAAAATTTGCAGTGGAAGTAACGTATATAGAGAGAATAGTGAGGGACGAAAAGGGAACAAATTCACAATTGTAGATAAATTTACGTATTATGAGTTCTTTTTTTTAATTTTATACTTCATTATATTATTCAATATATGTAAATTTAAAAATTAATTTATCTCAATAATTAAAATTAATAAATATATTCAAGCCACACCAGAAATAAAGTCGGTTCTCTTAACTATAACCCTATGAACAATTGAATTAATTTTCTCAGGTGTCTAGATTTTTTATCCCTCAAAATATAAAAGTATTACAAGATAATTTCGTCAGGAAAAAATTATTAAAACATATAAAATAGTCATGAAGCAGTTCAGACTATAATGACAGGCATGGCCACTTAATCGCCAAGAAAATTATGAACCTTTGCTCTTTTCTTTTTGAGATAACTATACAATTTTCTCTTGAAATTTAATGTAATTATACATAAATTCTTTATAATTTAAAAAATTACATCAAACACTTTTAAGGTTTGCTTTCGTCTAATAAATAAATCCCTCCATTAATCGAAATTCGCCGAAATTTATTAATTGAAAACAAACTTCAAATATACTAAATATAATTTCTCAATTTATAAAGAATTTACGTATAATTACAATAAATTCTTAAAAAAGAGAATGTAATTTTCCCTTCCTTTTTTAGACCATGTGAATCTTCACTGTAAATAGGCCGTCGGTTTTGTTTCTATTAATGGGATAAAAACAATTTATTAATTTTTATGTAAGAAATAAAAATATATTTAAATTATATATTTTCAAATCTAAATTTATAAATGTGATAAATACCTATATAAACGTGATAAACTGAAAATATCTAGTTTGGCAATAAATATATAATCCAAACATAGCTGGGTTTTGAGCTCATAAGAGTAGGGCATGGGATGCAGCACTGCAGTCTGCTTGGTCCAATTTTTTACCCAGCCTAATGATTTAAGTTTTTGTTTGGTTTGAAACTCCTAACATCTTATTTTTATTGTCATAAAATATTAAATTTTTCGTAATAAAATTAAATTTACAAGAGCATATACACCATGCTACATTACTATTCGGCTACATTTGATGGATGTAATAAAAATTAACAAATAGAATAATAATATTTGAAGTGCTTAATTGTAACCACAAAAACTGTCTGCCCCACACACGTAACTATAAGTGCATATGTAACATGTGAAGCAACTTTAAAGCTTCTACAGTAGTTTCTCTTGTATTTGTGCTAATTTTCTTTTGCTAATGAGCACTTGTAGACCTCTTGGCTCTTGTGTAGCGGAAATGGGGTATATATAGCAATTAGCCAAGGTGGAAAATGAGGTAATAAAGAAAAATCTATGTGCATAGATGCTACCAAACTGTCGTACGATGACATTACTTCCAAACTCCTTTTTACTAGTGCAACAGCCAGGTTCATTAAGGACTTTTCCTTACCAATTACACTTTTTGAGAAATTTTGAAAAAAGAGTAAATTTTGTTGGTAATTATTATTTTTTTTAAGTTGAAATGATGAATTTTTTTTTTAATAAGTCGATCATAGTTATCAATATCAAATATTTGTATCTATAACAGTCTTAATTATACTAATATTAATTGTAGTTCCTCTACTCCTATTCCAATAAATAATTTTCAATTCAGGTTGTTCATAGTTTTTATCTAAAGAATCTGCAGCAAAAGTCAAAAACTGCTGCTACACAGTATCTAAATAGTACATATGCAGTGCAGTGTATGCTAAATTTAGTCATCTAATTATTGCACAATTTAATTTAAATTTACGATTGGTTCAATTTTTGAATTTTCGGCCAAACATAATGACATGGACTTTTGAAAATCCAAGTTGGGACGTCTCATGCGCACCCAAAAATCCATCTTGACAAAACATAAAAAATATTATTTATTATTGTATTTGGATTTAAATTTGAATTTAAGAGAATAGTTTTGGAGAAATAATTTTCAATAACTATATATCAAATAATTTAAAATCTACCAATATTCTCACAAAAATATAGTTTGGAAATGAGAGCGGAAGGATTTGGATTCTTTGTACTATTCAAATAATTTCAAAATATTTGTTACTAGGTATTTGAAATTTTTAATTTCAAATCAGCCAATTCAAATGTAACATATGGGAATTTGAATTTTTTTTTTTTTTTGAATATATGGAAGTTGAAATTATATAATTATATCAATATTCATAAATTGAGCAAAATATTGAGTCGATCAATAAAAATCAGTCGAATACCCACATATCAACGGAATTTGTTTTATTCTTTACTTATATGTAATATATAATTATTTTGAGAAAAATACAAACAACCCCCTTCTGATATCGCAAATGAGCGAATTACCCCCTTTAAGAAAAAATAAAGTGATTTATCTCCCTATATTTTTTAAAATACAATAATTTACCCCCTATATTTTTTAAAATGGAGCAATTTACCTCCATATGTAAGGAGGCATTTTAAAAAGTAAAAGGAGGTAAATTGCTATATTTTTTTCATACGAAAGTAATGTACTTATTTTCAATATCACAGGAGGGTAAATTACTATTCACCCTAATTATTTTACTCTGATACCAATGTTACTTTGGTGTACTAAAGTAACAAATTATTAAAATAAAACATATATATATATATATGTATATGTGTGTGTGTTTATGATGTTTGTTGAATCTTATATAAAAGTATCTTTTACAAGTACCAAAATTATATAGAATTATGTATTTATGATATTCATAAAAAAAGTTAGATGTTTGTATATTTTAGAATATAAAATTTAATTATATGGATTACTTATACCTGATACATCGATATTTTTCTGCAATGTCAATGTTATTTCAGTGCACTTAGATAAAAAATATTTCTTTCTTTGAAGTAAAAGCGATAAAATATTATTAATTGAAATAAATTTATTACAATTATTTCGAATATCAATATCTAACAAACTATTACAATATTTACATTTTAACCAATACCACATACATTAAATTTAATCATCACCTACTATTATAATAAAAATACCACCTACTATTCAACAAAAATAAATACACCCATAAAAAATACTTTTTAAAAAAGCAGCTCGAGTGAAATGTATAACTACCTTTTCTTCACCAGATTTATCAATTGTGTGGGCTTTTACCCTACCCGATCTATCCACCATATGGGCTTTTACCCAACCCTGCATTGGAAGTCCGTATTTGGGATCCAAATGGGCTTCCACTATCCAATCTCATTTAAACAATATTAGAACTGCAGATTTCAAAGGTAAATTACAACAGACCCTTTCAAAATTTCTTACAATTATAACTTTCCCTAGTTGGTTGAAAAAGATAAATACTTCCTGAAATCATTGACAGTCGAATAAATATACCCTCATGACAACTTATTATTGAGGGTTATTTGTTGGACGGTCATTAATTGCAGATGAGTATTTATAATTTTTTAAATAATTGAGACATATTTGTAATTATGGCAAATTTTAGAAGAAGTCTTTGTGATTGAACCTAATAATAAACTGAAATCCCAATATGTACTTCTCCGTTACTTGAAATCGACAGTGAAAGATCTTTTATCACACATTGATGTCACACAAACAAACATAATGTGAAACAAAACACATGTCAAATAGTTATTTGTACGACTCAAAAGTGTGGCAGAACACGTGCTGCCTTAGTATTTCTTGTTTTATTTCATCTCTCCCTATCTCTCTCTTCATTGAACCATACATCATTAACTAGAGAAATTTTTTACCTAAATTAGGTTCAAGCTAATTAAATTAATCACATTTGTCGAATAATTGATCTCTCTTTGAACTATATACCAATCACACAACAAATGTATTACACTTATCAAATAATTAATTTAATCCGACCAAATTCGATCTGAATTAAAATTTTGCCAACAATGAGTCAGCTTTGTGCGTCATTGTACCATACCATTGTGAAACATTCACTCTGAGGACACAAATGTGAAACTGTATTTTCTTTTTCCAGTATCAAAATTGAAACTACATTATTCTTCTAAGTTCTATATATAGAAAAACTATTAGATCATGGGATTATAACATCATGCAAGCCTAGAAAAGAAACTAGGTTTTCTACAACATCATCTACATGTGTCCTCAATACTCCCGTCTCTTCAGTGCCAAGCAGATGCCGACACAAGATTCCTGTCCTTCCATCCCAACAGCATAGCTCCATCCTTCTCCACCAAGGTGTAATGCTCAGAGTAGCATCTCAACAATCCTCGGATAACTGAATTCACATAAGAACTTAAAGGGAATTGTCGAAAACCTGCCATCATGAATCTCAATCTCCACTTCCCAAACAGCTCGTGACGTTCCACTCTCTCCTTCCCTTCACAGGCTATGATGTTCACGATGTCCCTGGCCAAACAGTGTTGCTCCACGTTGATCCGTTCCTTCCTGTCCCTTGGCATGGTAACATCTATCGACTCGAACATAGCTGAGTAGTAATCGAGAGCTTCTATGAATCTTGGGAGAAATGGTGCTGTATTCGTGTTTGATTCTTGCTCGACCAGAGTGACCACCTTGGGAGAAAGTGATTTTACCATCCTCAGAAGTCCATCCCTTGGATTGGACACATCGACGCTCTCATCTGGGGTATGGTGGAGCTGCAATGGAAAATTCACCGCCAGGGCCTCACCAGGCCTAACATCTAGCATCTCCCTTGTAATTTCTGGAGCGAAAACTGGAACAGCATGAAACTCAACAGGGATGCTAAATTTCTCTGAAATTGCAGCTAACCGTCTTGCCACTGCTGCTAGACCATCTCCTCGAGCATATTTTGAGACTGGATCATCAATCCCAGTAATACGCACATGAGGAGCGCCACTAGGTCTAGCAGCAAGGGCTTGTAACAGAGTCATCCACTGGGTTCCTTGTGCAATCTGGAAATCTATTATATGGATGCGATCCTCATTTTTGCATGCTTCCGCAATTGCCCCATTTGCAGCCATATAACCGAATTTTAAATAAGGGCAAATCTCATACAGAATGTGCATGTAGGATAGCAAGTCCTTGCTATCTGGCTCGTTGCACCTCAGGGCTCGGTAAATGTTGGTACCAGAGAACTCTTTCCTTGCTATTAGTCCTTCCACCATGTAGGCACCTAGACGTTGAATCGGCTCTCCACTGATAGACACAGCAGCACGACCATGTTCTACCAGTTTCTCAAATTCGTCTAGTTTATTCTCAGAAAGAGCTCTAGCACATGCAATCAGCAGCTGCTTGAGATTATTAGGAGGAACACCGTGTAAAGCAAAGTCCTCCATTCCTTTGCGGCGTTTCTCAATATGAACTTGATTGCTTGAGCTTCCAAATGGGGAATCGCGAGGCGACTCAGATTGACGTGAATGAGATGCCTGAGCTTCCTGGTTCCAAGACCTTGACCTCTGGCCAGGTGTTTGAGACCGCGTATTTTCCCCTAAGGCAGGCTCTGATGTTGTGACTTCCTCATCATCATCTGGAGCCATAAGAGCACTCTCTAGTTCCAGCAATGCGTGCCTTATGTTATGATTGTTATTTGCATTCGGAAGAAAAGAAGGTAGACCAGAACGAATCAACAGACTATCCTGACGGCAGAAGGGAGAGGGCCTTGATTGCTGAAGGTAGCTGTTGTAATCCAGTGAAGAATTAGAAGAAGGGGTGGCTTCAGAAAGATTATCACTCGAACTATGCTGCTCTTGACTTTCACTGAATACGGTGAGGCTCTCCGTCTCAAAAGGTGTAGAGAAAGGCGAATTAGGTGAGTTTCTTGAATCAAACCTCAAGGACTCAAACAGTCTCTTTGGAATAGAGGAAACAGTAGGATAAGAAGAGTAGGGTAAATCTGCACCAGTGACACTATATCCAAGATAATGAGAGTCCATTCTATATAACTAACATCAGCTCTTCTGTCAGGAACCTTCAGCAAAGATCTTGTGGTTCCAAGAAGCGTCCCTCAGGTCCGTAAGCAGAGAAAGTTGGACAATCTTATTCACAAACCAATTTTGCGACTCTCTTGCAGAAAAATACCAAACCTGCAAAACCAGAAAAACGTCGAAGATAAATAACTTCACTCTTTCCACAGTAAGAAGGAACCAGACATTCTGGGACTCAACTTAAGACAACATAATGAAAAAGCAATGAGAATTACTAGTTATTTCATCACAAAATCAATTACCATTTGTAAGATATCCAATACCAAGACACATCACCAGCTCGCAATAACTATGCACAGTCTATGCCAGATTTCAATTCTCAATTCAGACAAGAAACAAATTCTGAAGAATTCGGACCAACTACTACTAAAGAATTTGAGTTGTTGAAATACTTAAAGTGGATAGATAATTGTAGTATCTCAACCTGTTTATGTAATGAGAAAATCTCAACAAAATCATTTCTTAAGTGCATGTTTAAATCAAGTAACACATCAGAACAAGGCCCATAAGAGAAGAAGAAAAAGCAGAGTTCCAATCACATCCATCAGAGAGAAACAATGTTCTTGATTCCTACCTCTTTGAATAAAGAAAACAAGGAAACTGATCTCATACCAAGAAATCAAAAGCTAATACAAGAAATATCATTTATTTCTATCACCATGATTTCTATCGTGGAGCAGTTTCTAAACAGCAAAAGCGGAAAGTAAAGCACAAAGAAAACATACTTATACAGATTCGATTCACGGACAAGCATTTATAATCCCTATTGCTAATGCAAAGTCAAACCTCAAAAGAAAGAAGAAGATATATCTTGGACATTTTCCATTCCCTTGTAAAACTCGAGGAAAGTTACAAGGAGCCCTCCTCGTCATATAAATCTATTGAACTATTATAACCTAAGAAAGTACAAATTCTCACCAACTTTAGAAAAGAAGATCAACCCCTTGACCACCTTAAAGTCTCCTAATTTTTTATTAGGAAAAATCACTGCAGATTGATAACAATAGTCAATGAACATGAAATCAAGCACCCTTCTTTTCTTGTTTCCAACGAAACATAAACGCCCACAAAAATCAAACAGCACAAAAAGATCAAACCTTTTGAGCAAAACACAGAAACCAAGAAATGCGGATGCGAAAGAAATTGAAGTACCTCCTGATGTTGATTGCAGATGGTAATGAAAATTCCCGAAGTCTCAGGTTATGGGAGAAGACAGAACTGATTGTTTAAGTAAAAGGGTTTGAGTAGTGAATGAAGACGAGAATAAATTTTGAACGCTGGGTCGAAAAATTAAGCGAATGGAAGCTGGAGATTATGTATATAGGAAGGCGGAAGGTGGAGCAAGAGGATGGTGAGTGGAAACTCTGATGCAGTTAACGGTGACGGTAACAGTTGTGATGTACGGATCGTGTCGAGTGGGTTGACAGCGTTGCTGACGATTTATGGAACTGTGAGCATCCTCGCCGACCACACGCTCGACGCACCAAGGAACTTTCTCGGCTCTGTCAAGCTTATAATTGTTTACGAACGCGCTGATGTTTTGTGTGGTGGGCACGTGACAGAACGTGGTCTCAGTGTGAATAAAGCGCACACATGTAAAATTTATGAATTCCTCGTTAAATTAATTACTACACAGTATCAAAGGGGTAATTCATTTTGTAAATAATTACTAAATTGATGAATTTAAATATGAATTAGCATGCAGAGCAGTAGATTCTTAATTCAATTTTGCTTAATAATTTTGATACATTTTATAATTTATAGACCCGTATTAATTATGATCTAAATTAAATATTTTATAGACTCTTATCCCAACATAAATAATACATTAATTGTCCTTCTTTTCCTCTATTTACTAAAAAATGAGAACAGTTAAATTTGAGGTAGTAATATTTGAATTTTTTATGTGGATATAAACATGTGGTAGTTTTTGAAGAATCAAAGTAAAATCGAATTTAGGACAAGAGCACGCGCTTGGGGTGGGGAAGTACTTACGAATGGGATGATGTAATGTAAGAGATTAGCCAGCTTGGCGGCTGAAGCCGAGCCCGGGGGGGGAGTGACGACGCACGTGACTCCAACGTGACGTAGGGAGTTGGCATACGCAGTGGTTGACGGGTGTAACAGTCTGACCAATTATATAAATGTCATCCCATTGAAATTTGACCAGTTTGACCTGGCGTGGCAACGCGGTATGGCTGACTGTCCCTCACAACAGTCACAGGCACACGCTCGAAATCCATTAATTTGTAACAATATAATATTATTTTAATTCGGAAGAAATTAGTTATCATATGGGAAAAAGCGTTCACATTCATTATTATTTTAATACTTAATAAAAGAATTGAAAGGAATGAGCGTTCACATTACAACCATGGAGCATGTGTATACTATTATTTATATTTAACTATATATGAAATTTATTATTAATTAGAATGATTAATATAAAAAATTGATATTTAGGACAAAGACATATAATTGTTGGCTATAAATATTTAATTATTATAGCTACACCATATGATTTATGAATTAAGATATGATTATCTATTGATTAATTCAATTAGATTATGAATGTAAGTTGTAGTCAAAGTTAATTTGGTTACGAATTAACAAAGATTAGATCGTGGTTGCAACTTTTTCTAAAAGTATATTTGAAGAATCTAATAAAGAAAGTATAATTATTTCAAATAAATCAGAGTAATCTATAATATACTTTAATTATGATAATTGCTGAGTAAAGTATAATCAATTAGCTACCCCACATAAGCTATTTTATTGAAATATATATTTAATTTTTCTCTATATGTGAATAATTTATAAGTATTCTTATAAATAATATATAGACTCAAATTCACCAATTTTCTAGTACAGAAAAGAAAAATAATTAGCTACATGGATTTTTTTTTAAATAAAAATCAGTTACATCAATAGGTAAAATTTATATTCAACGTAATTGATATTTTTCTATAATTTTTACATTCAATTCATATGCTTTTTCAAAAAAAATAATCACATTCACACTAGAAAGAAAATGACGAGTGGAAATATATATGTATATATATATGCAATATGTGATGGATGGCGTGGTGGCGATGGGACATGAGTAGAGAGAGGCGAGAACCCTAAAGGAATCTCATAAAGAACAAACACATATTAGTCCAGATGCAAATTACTTAATTATGAATCATGACTGCTTTTTCCTATGTATATATATATATATATATGAATTTAGTGAAACATGTCTCTCTCTCTCTCTCTCACTCTCTCTCTCTCTCTCTCTCCAACTTTTCCTTCAGTCATTTGGTTTCTTTCCTAGGTTGATCAATTTAAGTCTAGCTATACATATAAAGATTCATATATGTCTTAAACTCCAAGTGAGGCGCATTAATTTGTGGTTAACATGTGGAAATGTGTTTGGAAATGGGAGTGTCGTGAACCTCGGGTTCATTGATGTAAATGTCTAAAAATCAATGATGAGGAGTGGAAAATAGGGGTTTACATATACATTCATAAGGAAAAATGGCAACACTTAATTGGGATATTGATTATTTCACTATAGTCATTGGCTTTGAACTCATCTACAATCAATTACTTCGACGCTTTTAATCCAGGTTGAATTGCAAGTTATGAATTCCACTTTACTTTTTTTCATTTATTTTATATATTAACAAATAATGTGTTGGGTATATATTATCAGTGATGAGCTCAAAGAATACAAGCCTTAATCATCTATTAGAGAAGATCGTGGGTTTTGAAAATTTCTTGATATTACAGTTCAAATTTACAATAATATTAACATATAATTACAATCTACAAATAACAGTAAATGAAGAACAAGAACAGAAAAGGAGATAAATGGCTCAAGGAGCCAGATCCGGAGGAGGGTAGCCCACAGCCACCAAGGTTGGCAACCACTTCACCGGTTGCAATACCCAAATCACGCCACCAACTTTCAGTCACACGAACCACTAAAACCATTCAAATTTCTCACTTAGAACTGCAGAGAACCACTCAGAAAACCATTTATGGAAATCTAGTTCATGAAGAACTGTTAATCAGAAGACAAGGGGGAAGACAATTTCTGTTTTTGGTTCTGCTCTGGTTGTTCTATTCACCTTCGCCAGAAAAACTAACGGCTTAAATAAGGAGGATGACATTGATGTTGGAGAGAGAGGGAAACGACAGGCAAGAAAACCACGAACAGATCAGAGAGAGAAGAGGCCAAGGAGAAAAAGAGACGGGGAGAAAATTAGGGTTAGGAATTCATTCATCACACCTGGTCGGGTCAAGTGGGTCGGGTGGCATAGGTCGGCTGAACCAAAGAATGGGCCAGGGCACCAAAATGGGCAGCCATCCAGGTGGGTGATTTTAGTGCTGTTGGGTTGGGTCTATCCAATTAAATCATGGGCCATATTTTTTTCAACATTATGGAATTTAATAAAACAAAATATACTTTTATCATATAACAAAATAATCTTAGAACAGAACTACATACGAAGGAAAAATTGATGGACTAATTATTCTTTTGATATATATGTATATAGATTATTTATTTTAAAATACTATCATATTTTACGTTTCATTTTTTAACATATTCAAGATTCATGTTATCAATATACATACATATATATATGTATCCAAAAAACCAAATATTATACAAATGGATATAATTTATGAGATGAAAATTGAATATTATTTTATAATAAAATATTGAAAGTAATAATGAAGAAGAAAATATCAAGTGGTATGGTAGTCGTAATTTCGACCAAATTTCTGTCTTTCAAAAGTGTGGGAACTTGATTTTGACCAAAACACCAACTCTGCTCTTCAGTGCTTCGTAGTTACCCCCATAATAGAATCTGTTGTCGGATTGGATATTGGTTAACTCATCTCTATATATATAGATAGATAACTGGACCTCATATTTTATTAATTGAAGTCGTGCTTTCTTGCTAGAAATTTCCTTGAGAGTTTCCACGAATATCGCCGTGATATCCTTTCTGATGAAAAGTCGTGCTAAAAATTAGAACATGAAATATACACTATACAAATGGCGGAGCCAAGGTTAATAATCCCATTGTAAATATTGACTTGAGCATCATATGATTAACGTTGCACTCCACTCAACATCATATTCATGATAATAAATTTCATCCAATCAAAGTTGAACAAACTCCACGGAATCAACCTATTTACATTAAGCTCCGATGGCCAAGGTTTCAAGATTTTAAAATAATAATAATAATAATAATTTCATCACAAAACAGCATATGAAAATGCCCTACACCCTCCCTGAATCTAAAGGCTCAGCAACAAACACAACAAGAATCCTAAACCACCAGTTAAGACAACGTGGGAAGATGAGCACTAATTGTTGATTACATAATTATAAATATGTAAATCATGATTAAGTAGATAATCCCATGCCACTCTCAACCAGATTACATCATTAATTAATTAGTTCAAACAAGTATTATATATCTCCCGTCCACTAAGCGCGTCGGCAACAACACTTAATTACGGTCAACCCCAAGAACAAGAAAGAAAACCCCAGTTTCATAAACTATTAATTTTGTGTTCCCGCTCTATCTTATCGCATGCAACCAGTAACAATATCTATAATCGTGTTTTCTGCTCAATTTATGTCACTTGATCATAGACTTGAAAGTGATGCAACACCTAAAGTGCATTTTTATTTATAACTGCTACAGTTTAAATTTCAGACCAAAATTGCCAGGAATTTTCTGACAATCAAATCCTTAACAAGATTTTAGTTATGGGTCAAAGTATTGGGGCCAACTACATAGGTTGTAATGAATGAATGAAGGAAATCAACTTTGGAAACTGGGCTCAACTTTTTATTATCTTTATCAACGTACAATATTAGGCCCAATACTTAGAAATTATGTATATATGCCTACCATTTGGGTCTGGAGATGTTTGTTTTAATTTGTTTGGATGTTGTAGGAACCCACGTCCAGTTGTGAACGTTAATACGTCAACATTTATCTAAGTCTAATCATTACCCATTATTTTTTCGCTGGCCCGACCCAACCCAACACAAGATCTCGATAGGCCTAAAAAATGAATCTAGCCATTCATGTCCAAAAATTTGGGTTATGTTTGGACCCCGACTCTGTTTTTTTTTTAAGGGTGCACAGAAAAAAGTAAAATAGAGAACTACTTGGTAGAAATTTACTCTACCTTAAGTCATTCGATCCTGTAATTTACTTTGTGTAAAGGCATTAACTCGTCGTTCCACTTGAACCGTCGCCATCATTTTTTATAATGATTTCTGTATCTAAATTCATATTAGGATTTGAATAATCAAATTTTGATTTTCTCAATTAAAATGCCTTCTAAATTTCTTTTTCAAGTTAAACATTGCATTGTATGATAAACTAATTAACACAAACAATTTGATTTAAATAAAGAAAAGTATTAAATAATTCCACGTGAATTGAACAGCCCAAAAGGGGTTGAATTGGAGTTTTGGACAAGTATTCGGAACCCACTTATATCCATCCTTGTGTACATGACACCCTGTCTGTCCAAGATGCAGCACGCTGCACGTGCAAACATGTGTTCCTAACATGTACTGCCATCCAACTTTCTTAATATTCACACACACATTGTAATAAGATTGATAGTCTTTTTTGAAAGAAAATGAATTGCGATTAATGGGTGCATGTGTGAGTACAAACGGACTCTATCATAACACCATCACTCCACACTTTTAAACTCTCGGATCTCGCTCGAAATATATAACCTCGACTAGTTGGATCGAACACGGCCACATACTCTTCTAAAATCAAGTGATTGGGTCATGGGGATAAAAATACGAATGTAAGACTCGTCGGGTTCGTCCCCGACAATGACCCTCCGACACTCAAATTAGAGTTGATCGAGGTAAAAATATGCGAACTGGAGATAGTAGATCAAAAATATCAAGTAGGCCTCAATAAGTAATGCGTCGAGTATTTATAGGCTCATGTGGATACTGTTGCTTGGACCACGTGTTATAATCAAGATGATGGGCGTCTTCAATCTGATGACCCTCTTTGAGTCGGGTATTGTACTATAAAATGGGCCTATCCGACTCGCTTCCACTGGGGCGCGGATCCTAGGCTCGCAAATGATGGAAATACCCTTCATTGAGGGTATTTGCGGTACTCTATCTGAAATTTGGGGTTTTCCCCATCACTCTCCAATATTCACTGCATCATGGTGTTTATATATTGTCATTATTAGGTGAGATTTAAATTCAATTTTTGTTATATATTCCAATTTTTTCTCTTGATATGCACAGTATCAGAATTTTTTTACATAATTTCAAATGACGTAAAGTATTTTGTTCAACACCATTCTCGTAAAAATTTAAAATTATGAATATCTATCTCAATTTATTTATTTATTTAATTTATTAAAATATTAATTTAATTATGTATGTAATTATGAGTGGGGTGCGTAGAACAAGAAGTGAGTAAACTCCGAAAATGCCGTATCCGCACTTGGGGGTTTTGTATGTGAACTCCGTCCCGTTTCATTACAAGCATGTAATAAGGCAGGGGCAGATTGTCCCCTGTTTTGGCAGCAAACCCCTCAGCTTCGTTAATCCCGTCAAAACATTCCCCCCTTCTTTAATTAATTAAAACTCACCAATCCACCTCAACTCCCAATGACAACACGACAAATCCAAAATATGCCAAATTTACCCTTTGCCAAGCAAAACCCCCTTTTATTAATTTATCATTTTCTTGAATTTTTAATTTGAAATGTGAGTTGGGTTTCATGACGTTTCTGCACGTCCTAGACTAGTTTCCATGAATCTCCTTTGATTTATCAGATCCATATCATTTTTATTTTATATATGTATATATACACACTCTTCATTCGACGTGCCATATGTTTCTGCATGACTACAACTATGAATTGGTATTCATTTCTAATTAATCATATCACTCTATGTTTCTTTTCTCTCTTTTCGTTCTAAACATTCTTAAAATTGATATTTCTAAACAACGAGGGAGTAATATATAAAACCAATTATTTATGCATGCTATGAGTCATATTAAATAAATTATCGATAACATGAGATTGAAAAATTAAGTCGATCAGGATCAACAATATACCCCCCATAATAGTTATAATATAGATCACTCATAATGATCTCAGTTCTAAAAATTACAAGTACACATCGTACACATTATAACATGAATTACACACAGTCTTCAAATTCATTATCTTTCTTTTTAATATTTCAATATTATTTCGCCCTTACGATTATATTTAACTTCTGAATGCTATCATTTTTTCTTTTATTAATAATTATAAATGCTATTAGATACAAGTTAGGAATAACTTTGCCGCTCTTTCTTAAAATTTAATATAATTATACATAAACATTCTATAGTGTGAAAATTATATTTAATACTCCTGATATTTATTTTCGTCTAATAAAAAGATCCATCTATTAGTCAAAATATGCAAAATTTTTAGATGAAAATTCATGCTTACCCTAATTTAACTTATTACATGTCAAATAAATATTTTATGACCAACTATCTTCGTAAGGGTGAAAATGTACCTCCGTACATGCATTAGTATGTGAAAATATATAAGGGTAGTTTGATCAGAAAATATTTGTTCAAAATACAATAAATTAGTAATAACTCAATCAGAACTAAATAATAATTTTTATTCATTTTATTTTTTTTTACTAATATCAATGAATTCGTTGAATTTTAATTAATATAGAGATCTATTTATTGGATGACTACAAATTTGAAAATATTAGATATAATTAATTAAAAATCATGATAAATCCACGATTAATTAACAACAGATTTAAAGGAATAACGATGTAATCATCCCTACAAGTTATACAAGCCCGGTAATATCGATGCTGCAATATTTTAATTTTTTTTATTTCTACTAATCAAGAGCTTGTTGCTCATAGTCAACTTATGAGTTGAGAAAAGTTTGGAGTAGAAAGCACCTAATTAACATGGGTGACGTTTACGTTGTCAGTAGATGAATGAATTTTTCTTGTGTCACAATTTTTAATTTAATTATGCCAAATAATTAGATTAGGTTAAGAGTTGATTAGAGCTATTACTGTCATTCAAAACTAATTTAACCATAACATCCACCAATTTTGCATTAATGATTCGAAAATATCTACTAATGTTTGGGTCCAATAGCTAAAAAGTTAAGGTCTCGACAATAAGTTCGAGATCATAAATTTGAGTTCCAATAGACGTGTGGGTATTTATCTCACTTAGTTTGAGTTTATTAAGTTTATTAATCGAATCAATATATTTCTCGATTTATTAGTATTTTATGTAAATTAGGAGAATTACCCTCAAATAAACCTAACCCTACTCTCCACCCGACTGATGTACAAGATGGAAATGCCAATAATGCTTAATTTAATTGGTGAAGTTGATGTCCAGTAACTATAAATTCTGAAATGACAATGTGATTGCAATCAATTTACTGAGAAAAAAAATTGTAGCACAATGAAGCTTAGTTTAACTGGTGAAGTTGATTAGCCATAACTATAAGATTCTGAAATGAAAAAGAAAATTGAGACACAACTGATGTTTAATTTAATTTGTGAAGTTGATGCCCCATAATTTTAGAATTCTAACATGAATATGATGTGGGAAAATGAAAAAATACGAGGAAGTATGAATAGTTGTGGTTGAATATTAAAATAATGTAATTTTCAAAATATTAAATTAAAATTAAAAAAATCAGTTGAGAGTTCGCATCACATTAATTAGAGAATCATGGAAATACAGCCACAAAAAGATAAAATCTACAGTTAATACGTATCATTACATATTTTCCACTTATTTCAATGAAATAACGCTAATTTTACTCAATTATCACTTACGACCCAAACAATGCCTTCATCTGTATGGATGAAATCCAACTGCTTTTAATGAGAAATTGATGCATGTGTTGTACCAAAATGACCAAAATTTCCTGCACACTTAACCCATATTTGTGGCCCTTTTCAAGTAATTAATTTTTTTTTTACCTCAACTTAATTTGATTGTACAACCACATCCCAATTATTGTTGTATTTTTTTTTTTTTATAATTAACAACTCATTTGGGCTTAAAGAAAATAAAAGACTGGCTCACGGAATCGGCTTATAACTCAGAGTTGTTCAATGGGGTAAGGTTGAGATTTCATGAATAATTTTAAAATAATATTTTTTTTAATTTTATATTTTATTTTATATGAATTTATTGTTTTATTTTGTTACGCATAATATATTATAAACTGATATAATACTAAGTTTATTAAGAATATTGATGTAATTATTATAAAAAAAGATAGTGTATAGATATCATTATTTTGTGAGGAAGGCAACAGGGCACATTCTGGCTTTTAACATGAGTACGAAACGTGAGTGATGGATGGATGGGAGATCCCGAGGAGGGCATTATGGGAAAGCAGCAGTTCCACATTGCATACTCCACTCCACGCGCAGTGTCGTTTCATCTCTCACTACCCACGTTACTCGATTTAAAATTCCACAAGAAAACAAAGCAAACTTTCGCTGCCTCCCTTCGCCACTTGCTGCCCCTTAATTTTCAGTCTTAGAACTCCAATATGGAAAAATTCCCATCCGGCCTTTCCTGATTTTATCTTCACATCCACTCTCGCTTCTGGTTTCTTCCTCTTCGTTGCATTGTCGACGCACCCGGAAAAGCATCTGAATGCCAACTCTCGTATGCAGATTTTATTAAGGCAACGTTCATAGAGAAATTGGGAAAAGGTAAGAGGTAGTAATGTCAGTCAGTGCGTTACATTCTTCTCTTTGAAATCCTGCTTCTGTACCTCTTATTATGTGTGTGTGTTTTTTCTTTTTTTTGGAATGTTTTTGCTATTTTTAGTAACTTCTTTTTTCTCCATTTTTGTTGGGGGATATGTTGGTTTCTGTTTTTTCTTTTTCTCTATCCCAAGTTGATTAAAGCTCGATCTGGGCTCTTCTCCTCTGCTTCCGATTCTTTGTTTGCTTGATCTGGAGCTGTTCATTGGTCTTGTGTTTTATGTGGTTTGACAAATTTTGTGGGGCAAATTCAAACTTGTGTTTGTTTTGGCAACTCGCTGGAAAGTCTAACTAAAGCTTAGGAATCTTCGCGTCTCTGCATTCAGCTGTTTTTTGCTGAAATTTTGCTGCGAGTTTGACTGTCAAATTGTCAGAACTTTAGACCCAAGTTTGTGGTCTCTGTCTATTGCTTGCTGTTATGTTTAGAGGAAAGGTTTGTTCATGGGCTTGCGTCTTTACCTCTATTTCATTCTTATTGCATGAAATGAAGTAAATATTTTATGCGACGTTTCTATGTCTACAGTGCTCACGTTGACATTCATGTCTTAAAAAAGAAATCCTCTCTGTTTGAGGTACTTATGTGAACATTGGATAAAGCTATAAGAGAATTTCGTGGCTAGATGTTTTCTTGTCCTCAAGCTTTTAAGGTATTGATCTGATTAAATTACGTTTTGTTTTGCAGGTTTATGGATGGATGATTTATTGACAGGTGACACAGACTGAACTGGGAGGACAGAGATGAGAGAGGAGTCGTCAGGCTTAATAGTTGGTATATCAATAGGAGTGGTGATCGGGGTGGCTTTGGCTGTAGCTGCGTTCTTTTGCATTAGGTACCATAGGAAACGGTCCCAGATAGGGAATAGCAGTTCTAGGAGGGCCGCAACCATCCCTATTCGTGCGAATGGAGCTGATTCTTGTTCGGTATTGTCAGACTCATCGATCGGGACTGAGTCACCAAAGTCAACCTTACAGAACGGCATCTCATTCTGGCTCAGTGGACTTAAAAAGGCCAATGTGATTCCTGCGTCAGGGATATTAGAATACTCTTACAAGTATGTATTTGTTGTTTTTTGCCACTTTTGGGTGTAAATATATGAAATTTGGATGACCCATAGTGTGAGCTATTTACGGAGGATGAGGAAACTTAAGTCTTGGTGGCATTTCCATCCATGGTTTCAATACTGATCTGCATGGAAAACCTGTGAAATTGAAAACACACATGTTAATTGATGTTGTGTGTGAGTTAGGAAGGCTTATTGTTTTGTTTACAACAGGACAAATTACATTAATTGGGAAGTAGAAGGATAGGATGACTGAAAATTAGCCTAAGTATTTTACATTACCTCATAGGGTTGAACGACAGTATATGCCTAAAAAAAATGGTCTCCACTGATATGTAAGAAAGCTTGAAAGATATAGTGCTCTCTAGTGGTTGATGTCGTCATTTTATTGATTGTGATTGATACCAGATATTATTTCTACATATGTTCTTTTTGCATATAAAATCAGGTGGTAAACGCACATAATAGTGTGCTCTGTTGAATTATTTTGCAACAAAATAAATTTTGTTGATACACAATCAGGGACCTGCAGAAAGCGACCTGTAATTTTACCACATTAATTGGTCAAGGGGCATATGGACCTGTTTACAAAGCTCAGATGTCAACTGGTGAGACTGTTGCGGTTAAAATGCTTGCTAGTGACTCTAAGCAAGGGGAGAAAGAGTTTCAAACTGAGGTATTTGTTTTGAGAAGTAACATATAGCTGCTTTCCTATACTGTACATACTTTTCCAAACAGAAAATGGTCCATTACATTGTCAAGAATGGCAGTTGACTCCATCAGTGGCATAAGTTAACTTTTCCACTAATTTAATTCTCAGGTTACGTTATTAGGGAGGTTACATCACAGAAACCTTGTGAATTTGGTCGGCTACTGTGCAGAGAAGAACCAGCACATGCTAATTTATGTGTACATGAGTAGAGGAAGTTTGGCTTCTCATCTGTATAGTAAGTTCCCTAAGCCTATCCTTGTATGTCTGATAGAAGAAGAGTCATTCTTTTGAAACTAGTACTGCTCCATCTTCTGCTAAGTGCTAACCCTGTTGTTAGTTGAGTGGCTACTAAGCAAAATGGTTTTTTGGTGTCTTCAGGTGAGAAATTTGAACCATTGAACTGGGAATTAAGGGTCCAAATAGCTCTTGATGTGGCCAGGGGCTTGGAGTATCTTCATGATGGTGTAAGTTGAATTAGTCGTTCTTGTGCAGTAGGTGGCTAGGAGTTGTCTTTCTTGCACTTGCAGTTGTTCTAAGCTTTTTTATTCTCCTTTCTTCTTATCTATCTTGTAATCACATGGTATTACATGTCTACCGTTCCTTCACCGGATGCTTATATAATTGACTTCAGGCAGTTCCTCCTGTGATACATCGAGACATCAAATCATCCAATATTTTATTGGATCAGTCCATGAGAGCTAGGGTACGGTTCTGTTGGTTGTTCATACTTTTCCTGTGGAATACATATCATAACGTAACCAAATTACAATCTATAAACTAATCAATGCATTTGCTAAGGTTTTGATGCGCGACATGTCTATTACGTAGGTGGCTGACTTTGGACTGTCAAGGGAAGAGATGGTTAGCAAGCATGCATCCCATATTCGAGGGACTTTTGGATATCTTGATCCTGAATATATATCAACACGTTCATTTACAAAAAAAAGTGATGTTTATAGCTATGGGGTTTTGCTATTTGAACTTATTGCTGGAAGAAATCCTCTCCAGGGTCTTATGGAGCATGTTGAGCTCGTAAGTTCTCTTCCCGATCTGAATTTGCATTTGCTATATTTTGGAAGTGCGGAGGAACTTTGCGTAGGATCTAAACTTTGACTGATGTAGATTGAACTTCCCCTCTGTTTGTTAGTGCATTACTAGTTATTTACCTATGGAGTATTAGGCATGCATGGTCGCATATTCACTAATTATGAATACTCGACTGTTTTTTTTTTTAATATTTATTTAATTATGGTAGGCTGCCATGAATACTGAAGGCAAAGTCGGATGGGAAGAAATAGGTGATCCTCGTCTCAAGGGGAACTTTGATGTTGAGGAACTCAATCAAGTGGCTGCCCTTGCACACAAATGCGTGAGTCCCGTCCCAAGGAGAAGGCCATCGACGCGGGACATTGTTCAGGTTCTCTCGAGGATTCTCAAATACAGACACAGTAGGAAGCGCGACATGGAAGACTTAACTCCTAGAGCACATGAGGTGATCATCAACACGAGTCAATCAGAAAGTCGGACTCCAATACCTGAACACCACCGAGTAGAATCATTGGACAGCACGACTGACTCAGTTGATGTTTAAACGACGGATTTTTTCCTTTTTTTTCTTTGTGGTGGTGGGGGTTTCATCAATCATCTTTCACATATGAAAGATCTTTGTTTTTACTTATTTTGGCTTTGATCTGTAACATATCTTCAGCTGTATAGGATTTAGAATCACATCATAGCTTGAAGTTGAGGTCAAGCTAGGCTTGAATCCAGTTTCTCCAATCCTTGGTAATCTCGTTGTAATATGGTAATCCTTTTTGACATCTTGTCTTTGATTTCCATCAAGTTTGTGTATATGAATTGTGGAATTCAAATGAAGCTGAAGTATCTGCTCATAGTACTCTTATTCTCAAGAGCACCAACCAGCTATCCAACTTGTCCAGGAGCCAAGTCAAGTATCTGTCAATCATTTAACTAAACATCTATTGCATATCGAGCATAGCATCTACAATATCAATTAACGAAATTGGAGAGACGATGCGGCAAAACTGTTTGCCGGGACCAATTTTGTCTTTTTTTTTCCGGTTATAAGTTAGGGTTGCATCTTACGTTGCACTCCAAATAAATCTTTTTTATAGTGTGAAAATATGATTGTTTATAAATGTTTTTATTGAGAATATATTAATTTGCTACAATATGAAACACATTTTCATTAATTAATTCATATACATTCTCAATTTCATATGATAATTCATACAAAATTGAAAACCATATTTAACACTCAAAACTAAACATCAACAGTTAAAACACAATCAACAGGCTGTATTTACAAACACTTCTTTTGGAGCATGTGCTCATACCAACTCAAATGTTCGAGAAGGTAGAACGATTTTAGCTTAAACTGGAGAAAACCGGACCCGAATACAAATTGTGGTTCTCCAATTATCTATTCCGTCTCATAGTGGTGTAACAGTAGTGTAGTTAACTTAGAAGCTATCAACCCAATAACTAAACAAGGAGAAGAATGTGCGGAAAACAGTGGCAATGGCGGCTCCCATGAGCTCCTTTGCTCGAAGTACGCCTCTAATTTCCTCTATGTTTTCTTTTCTTAATTATATTATGTTCAAAATGCCTGAAATTCTCAAACGGATCGTCGTGTGGTTTGTTTGGTTTGGTATTTGGGCGTCATTTTGGGCTCCAATTTCATGAGTCTTCGATCCTTTCGATTTCCAATTAAGCAGCCGGAAAGGTGCTGTGTTTTGGGCTTCCGAGCAACGAGAATTACTTCCAGTGCTTCTAAATAATCTCCGTAAATTGAATGCTTGAAGGCTTGCTAAGGAATTATAAACGGCATTTTATGTCTTCCTAGAAAAGAGTGAAATGGCAAAGGGAAGATTCAAGAATGAGACAGAAATTTATATATTTCTAATTTGAAATGTTAGTGGAAATCTGTATCTCTTTTGGGTTTGATGAATTAGAATTTATCTTAATCCTCTAGGGATCAGGGTGGGAGAGAAGTTCTTGTTTGTTCTGTTTTGGTTTATGCTACTTAAGTCTGTATCTTAGTTAAAGGTACTCTGCTTCAAATGTAGGTGTATGTTGCTTTATATACCGGAAACAAAGAAGGCATAAGCAAGTTATAAGGAATCTGCTAACATCTTCTACTACACCGTGCAGGTTAAATCAATAGAACCTCCATGTCAAGTTGATGCTTTGAACTGCATTTTGTGCTCATTGTTTTCGTGCCTGATTGGTAAATTTATACTGCATTTGTATGGAAGAGAGAAGAGAAAGGAAGGGGAAGACATACTGTGTGACAGGGGGGACAGGTTACATAGGATCATGGCTCGTGAAGTCTCTCCTGGAAAGAGGCTACACTGTTCATGCCACTCTCCGGAGTCCTGGTTAGACATTCGTTTGAGGTTCTCTGACGCTTCCTTTCAGTTGACTATACCAGCATTTTCTTTCAAGCACCTAGCAAGGAAAAACAATGTGTTTTTTCATTTGTTTGTCTATTCATTCTTTTTTTCTGAAAAATTATGCCTCATGAGAAAAAATATCAATTTGTCTTTTGAGACTTATGCTTTTTTCTGCCCAAAACTGAGATAGTGGTATTTGTGGTTTTTAAATAAACATTCTAATCAGAATTTGTGAACAAAAAGGGTAATAAAAGAGACATCTTTCACCAAAAATGAAAATTTCATAATAAATGGATGTTGAAAGTCAAAAACCTCATTGGGCGGGCGAGAATCACTTTTTAATATGATAGATAGCATAGCTCAAATGAAAATGGGGAAAAGGATTGTTCGCGAATAACTGCCATGGCACCTTTCCTTGGATTAGGAGCTTGGGTTTCCAGTGTTTATTTCCATTTATTTTCTTAAATTTCCATTTCAATTACAGTTTTATATTTAACTTGAAATCGGTATAACGTAAAAGAATTTTGTTATTGAAGTGAATTAAATTGACTAACAATGTTAGTATATGAGTAAGAAATGGTTGGTTGACCAGGAAAAACAAACCAAACAGTTGTTTTTGTTTTTGGAAATTCTTTTTCTTGAGTTGCATTTTCTTTTTGACTAATTTAGATGGAAACTTGGATCTTAATACTAATTAATTGAAGCCAATAGGAAATGGAACATTCTAATAAAAGATTAAAACTCAGAAGAACGGACAATAATTTGGGTAAGCCTATACTAGTTCCAAAATTCATACTTATCAGTCTGTCTTAATTTTGGGAAAATATTGGACCACCCATCTTATTTCCATCTGGTAAAGCCTGATTCGGTCCTCTCATATTTTACAAGGCACTATACCATAGTTTTCATTATCCATAAACATATTGTAACCTTACTAGCAGGATAAATTGTGAAAACTTTAATATATGCTTACAAGAAGGTTCGACTTGAGCATAACTTTTCTGTCTTGTAAGCAAACTGCCTCAGATTGATTTATTTTTGTGGAGAAAATGAAATTCTTAAATACACGTTAATACTACCTTGGGAAAATATATTGCTGTTCTTTTCTTTCGTTAGACAAAAGTTGTGGTCCCTTTGATGTTATAGTCGGACCTGTAATAATCTTTCATTGAACAAAGTCGTGGTCCCATTGATGTTATAATCAAACACGTAATAAGTAAAGCCACTTCTCACACTGTCTTAAATACTGAAGGCCCTTCCAATTATAGTAAAGTTTTCTGATTGTCTTGGACACGGCCATTTTGGAGGAACCACGTAAGTCCTTGTAATGATTTCTGATTTTATATTCTTTATTGGTTTCTTCTGTTTTAATAAAACATAATGTGATTTTATTTTCCAGAGAAGGCATCTCATTTGTTCAAGTCGTGGCAAGGCGGGGATAGGTTGCGTCTATTCAGGGCTGATTTACTGGAAGATGGAAGTTTCGATGAGGCAGTAATAGGCTGTGATGGTGTATTCCATGTTGCAGCTTCAATGGAATTTGGGGTGCCAGCTGTAGAAGATCTTGGTAACTCTCCCTACCTTAGCCTCTCTGTTCGTGTTGTAGGTCACCTGAATCCAATAATTATAATACTTTTAGGAGACCAACTTGAAAATCTCACATTCATCGACTTCTTTTCTCTTAAAGAAAGCTACGTTAAAACCGAAGTCATAAATCCAGCAATAAGAGGGACGCGTAACGTTCTCAAGGCTTGTTTAAGATCAAATACTGCTAGGAGGATTGTTTTTACATCATCAATAAGCACATTGACTGCCAAAAACAGCTCCGGAGGATGGATACCAATAGTTGATGAGGCTTGCCAGACACATGTTCATCATGTTTTAAAGACAAAAGCAAGTGGCTGGGTATCATTTCGCCTTCAAATATTTGGAATACACAATTATTGAATTTTCATTTTAACTTTGAAGTTCACATAAAAGTCTTGATTAGGTCTATGCGCTCGCGAAGCTTTTGACAGAAGAGGCAGCTTTCCAGTATGCAGAAGAGAACGGCATTGATCTGATATCAGTGATAACAACCACTGTAGGTGGTCCCTTCCTCACTCCAACAGTTCCATCAAGCATTCAAGTTCTCCTCTCCCCAATTACAGGTTACTTTGTTATCTTTGAAATTTACATTTCATATTCAACATGTGGATTTGACATACATTCTAGGATGGTGAAGATATAATAACGATGTGATTGCTTTAGGTGATCCTAAGATGCTCTCAATTATGGACTCTGTGAACTCAAGAATGGGGTCAATCGCGTTAGTTCACATTGAAGATATATGTAATGCACATGTGTTCCTTATGGAGCATCCGAAGGCTGAAGGTCGATACATATGCTGCATCCAGAGTTGTGTGATGTCTGAACTGGTTGGGCTTCTTAGAAAAGAGTACCCTTGTTCCACTGCACAGAGGTTGTCAGAGTTATAAATTCTGTCTTTTATAGAATATAGCCTAAGAAATAATAGTCAGACATTTGAATCTAAGTCTCATGTTTCCAATTTTTTCTGTGTAATTGTAGGTCTTCCAGCATGGAGCATGATTCGATCCCAGCTGAGATTTCTTCTAAGAAGATTAGAGACATGGGATTTGAGTTCAAGTATGGTATTCAAGATATTATTCATCAGACTATCAGAAAGTGTGTGGATTGTGGCTTTCTACCACCCACTCGTAACAAGTAAGCCAATGCGTTATACATATGATTGCACGAGTTTAACTCTAATCAAAGATTTAGCCAACCCTTTAGTTTATGCTGCAGTCATTGAAAAAGTATGTGAGAGCCCACCAAAGTAATACTTAAGAGTATCAATGTTCGCCTATTTGACTGATTTCTGATTCAAGATATAGAGCTCTCTCGTTTCACTTTCTTTTCTCAAAGAATACTTATACCATGAACCTAAAGTTGAGTTAGAATTAAAGTTTCATGTGCAATAGCATTATTTATTCAATTCAACTCCAGCTTTGGAGATAGCCATATAAGCACCAAGTGGTAGCTTCTGCCCGAAAATTGAGCGACTATTTAGTGAAAATTCTTTATGTTTTTCTTGGGAACATTGTTTCCTGACGGCCCTAGACATTTTCAAGACTTGCCCAGATCCCGTCAGGAATCAAGGGCCATAAGAGAAAGTGCTCAGCAGCATCTTCATAAGTTTCAAAACAGATGGAAAAGTGTGCAAGTGTAGAAACAAGGCTGGTCCCTTCTCAAGAGTCTAAATCAGCATTAAATGCCCTGTTTATATTCTCTCACCACTTTCAAACTTTCAAATATCAAATGCGGGTTTCAATTCAAATTAATACCTGAAGTCAGACAAAGTTATGGGGGATGGATGTGTTCATAAATTGGCTTGTAGGGCAGCGTATTTAAAGCCACGCAGTGCTGCAGATATTGCTCCACAGCATGTACTTTTTAAAAACTCAATGTCCTTCAAAAAATTGGACCCAATTTGAATTTTTTCATGAAAGACATCCAGATTTGGATTTGTTTACGAGTACATAAATCGACGGGCTCTATATCCTGGATAAAATTCAAAAAAACATTCAAGTAGAATAACAAGAGAAGATAACCATGTTGGATCCCAACTCTACACCTAATTTCCTTCTCCAAATGAATAGATTCTGTCTGAAATTCCACCGAATACAGCCCATTGTTCTAACAATCTCGTTGTCTGGCATGAAATTACCGTATAAAACTAGAAAAGGACCTGACCTTTATCTCCAGGATTTCATGTCCCTACAGGAGAAGAGTATCTAATAAGAGTTGCTTTATGAAGGAAAACACAACTTTTCAAATGGGAATAGTGAGACAAACAAAACATTGCCTGGACAGCATGACCTGTTATTTACTTGATTCTTGTTCTTTATTTCTGAACTTACAATCTTATGAACCGTAACCATACTACATAGGACCACATGCCTTTCCTAAACCAGTTTCACCATAAATGAGACATGCAACTTGCCTGCTTTTGTTTCCCTCTAATGTGTTATTGTGTCTACCACTTAATGGAAACATGCAAGTTTTCTTTGAGAATTAATTTTTAAAATTTCAAGATTCTCTATAAATAAATTAATATACATAAAAAAACTCAACCCCCCACCCCCAAAAAGAAAAAAGGATTCCCATGTAAGATAGTTGCCAAATCAAATACATTGTAATCTGACTGCAAGAGAACTCAATTTCCAGCAAGAAACAATCACCATAAGGATAGCGCTAAAATTACATGAAGTATAACCAACAAGGTTACAGATTATCCACGGATTGTGCAAGATTCTACAGTTTTCTGATACAAAATTCAGGAATCTCCTGTACCTTTACTAATCTTCATGGTCCGAATATCAACACTTGATTCCTCAGGTTTTGCAAATAACCACAAAACAAGGAAGCAGTGCTTTAGGATTGAGCAAGTAAAGTTCCTCAATGTTGGAATAGAGACCAACTTTACCGGCTAAGGAATCGAACCCCGTCTGGCCGGAAATTTCCTGGATGTTCTCCAGAGGTCGATGCACCCTCCCTGCGATAACTCTGCAAACGATCAATGCTTTCCTTAACGAAGCATCGTCTTCACACATTGCAATGGATTCAAAAGCCCTTCCGCTAGTGGAAGTTGTGAAAACTCCAACTCCATCTTTTAGTTCTCTTTTTGTGGAGAATCCGTCCCTGATAATTCGACATACACAGCATTTGTCAGATACGCAAAGGCTGGAGGATCCATTGATGCCGAGCGAGCATGCTAGCGTCGTACCGTAAAACCTCAAGAGTTCATTCCCATCAGCTAGGCAGCGAGGATGCTTCTTCGGGAGTTTACTTGCCTTGATTTTCACTGTCTCCCTATAATCCTCGAATCGTGCCAGCGTCTTCTGCATATTATGAACTTTCAAAACCCTGTCAATTCTAACGCAGTGGTTTTCAGACTTCAACCAACTTGATCGACAGATGATCTCGACAATTTTCCTAGATGAGTCGCCCTCCACTAGTTCAGTTACTGTGCAAGAACAGAGTGAGTAATATCAGATTAAAACAAGAGAAATCAGGTTTATCATGAAACCTTCATATAAAACAGATAATGTTTGTTCTTTCGTTCTTCCTGTATCATGAAACCTTCATATATAAACAGATAATGTTTGTTCTTCCTTCTTCCTTTTCCTATGAATAAAGTCCAGTTAACATACTTTAGGGTCACAATCTAACACTACAGAGATAGAATAGAGGTATTCTTTCAAGGGCACTAGCTTGAATTCCTGCAAAAGTGTTAGAAATCTCAGCATATGATTCCCTGAATTGAGATCGCAACTTAGGATTGTACAGTACTAGATACAAAGGTTTCTGGTTCCGAGGATTCAACTATATCTGCTTTTCCAGGCTTCAAACATGAAAATAATAAAGACAGCAGTATCAAAGACAAAAACTTTTTCCTTAAAGCCCAAAGGTAAAAGTGTTCAAAAAAGAAACTACCAAGTGCCAGACAAGAATCCAGAAAGTGATTCAAACTTAAGAAACCAAGAAAATGCAAACGGCAAAAGGAATAAATATGAGAATTCTTACCAGCATGCTTGGAGAGGTGATGAGATTCAAGAGCTTCCCACTTTACAAACTGTTCTCCACATTTGTGGCATGTAACTCCACTAGACCCATTACTATCTTTTTCAAAGGATGCCCTTTTTTGGGTGGGAACGCCGTTTCCGAGCCCTTCCCTTTCTGTTAAAAGAGAGGCATTCTTTCTAGGTGGAGTTGCGGAATTCCTGAAAGAAGGATTGAAGTAATGCATTGTGGGGTGCCCTCCGGGACCAGGTGTCCCAGGCCTTAAAGTGCCGACAAAAGTTGAACCGCCGCCTCCGCCTCCGCCTCCACTATCACCGCCGCTGCTATTGTATCCTTCATGAAATCCACCAAAACCAGTGATTTTGAGCTCACATCTTGAGTTGCTCAAAATGACTTCATGGGCTATCGGGTTGAGAAATTCACTGCTCCCAATGGATCTTGGGCTGCAACTTGGGGGCCTCTCCAGGTGCCTCTTGCTTCCATGAATCACGTCTTTCAGATTTGCAATAGACCTGGAACAACCTGACCTGCCTGTTTTCCTGGTCAAGATTGCGCTCAATTGCTTCCTGGTCTTTGGGCTATGTACATCTGATGGCTCTGATTTGCAGTGCAAGGATTTCTTCAAAGAAAACCAAACTGTTGGCGCGTCTCTCTTCTTCTCCCCCATTTGCTCACTACCCACAAAACGCTTCAAAGCTGCTTCTCCATCCTGTTCAAAGCAAGAAACTTTCCCCACCACAGTTGAACAAATGCTTAAAAGCTAATCCCTTCTCAAGACTACTACTATATTTGCTCTCTAACTCCATGAGCCAGAAAAAGCGCTTGATATCAAGACGACACAACTTTCCACTCTTGCCTAACATTAACACTTTGCTGTTGCCTTTTGCTTTTCATTTCCAGCAAAAAGACTGCTACATGATGTGCACAGCAAAAGATAGCTCTTTTACCCTTTATTGGGTGTCTGAAAACAATGAGTAGAGCGAAAGATATTGAACTCAGAGCCAGGAAATAGAAGAGCCCAACATGAAAAAGCCGAAGGATATTGAAGTAAGCATGAGAATCTTGGGTCTAAGAAGAAGATGACAAGGAAGGTGAACTGATGGATAAAAGGACTGCTGCTATGCTTCCAGTGATACTTGAAAAGTAACTGAGTGCAAAAAGACGGAGGCTGTAAGGTAGAGAATTCAGAAGAGTGCAGAGACAGCCTTCCCCTTGAAATTCACTGACATTCTCTTTAATGCTCACCTCAATTTGAATTGAATTTCTTCACGGGATTCAATTCTCCTCTTTCATCAAGACCCATCAAGAATTTATTATGGACTTTTAAAAAAAGATGTTGGCTAATTTATAATAATAATATTTATTTAATAAAATAAATAAATTTAATAAACTTTTCTAAAATTTGTTCCAAACACTCCAATTTTAATTTTTTTTTATTTTTAAATACTTTCAACTTTTATTACTGATTAAACTACGATTTCACTGCAACTTACTGTCATTACAAAAACTAGAAACTATTACAAATACACCTTCTAACAATTAAATCCATCATGTTTTCCTCTAATCAGGAGCATGGGATTGAAGCTTAATATGTGTAATGCAGCTTCAAGTCCGGAAGGAAGACTCAAATTTTTAATTATGAATTGACTTAATTATTAAAGGTCAAATTGAAATCTTTAGCGGCGTGCAATATAATCACTCTTCTACTTAATAATTTACCATCATTCATACATTGCTATCTACTTTACGTTTCTCCCTCCCATACAAAAATTAAAATGTTATACATCCTATAAATTAATGATGTTTCTTTTAACTTTCACTTCTAAAATCGTCCTGAAAAAAGGGAATTCTATTGATATTTTATTCATTTTATTAGTAAATTTGTGTCATTTTTTTTATTATATTGGATTCTCATAAAAGATACATAATTTGCAAATACTCGATTTTTATCTCCCAACCCTTTGAATTGTCGTTATCACAACTAAAACGGGTTGGATTTGTTTATATATGTTGTATTTTTTAGTGTACTTAATATATAGATGTTATTGGTGTAATATCTTTAAAATATAATAAATGATAATATGTTATAGACTTTGCAGTTTTTTGAGTTATCGAATCTTCAGAATTTTGTTTGTGTCCAGTAAATAAATTAATCTGTTAATCAGAATTCGTCAAATTTATTTATATTAACAAAAGAAAATGAATGAGACTTTATATTTAGATTCGATTGATGTATTCTTGATTTATTGCAACAAATATTTTCAAACCAAATGATGTAATTTCACTAACTGGTGGAACGAAAACAAGTATCAAAAATATTAAATGTAATTGTTCAAACTATATAAAATTTAGGGTTAAATCCATTTTGCCCCCCTGTGATATAACAAAATATCAAAAACCCCCTTATGAAATTTTTAATATCAAAAATCACCCCTAGGTTACCAATAAATAATCACACAACCCCCTGGTCAATTTGAATCTATTTTTTTAGAAACAATGACTAAAATACCCTTCTAGTCAAACCGATCAACTAGGCTTATTAATATATAATTATTTTTATTTATAATTTTTAACATATCCTTATAATACATATAATTATAATTTATAAAAAAAATTAAAAAATAACAATTATACCCCATTCCCCCCACCCCCACCCCCACCCCCCAAACCCCCAACCCCCACCGGGCCCACCCCCACCTCCATCTTCTTCCCCACCTCCATCTTCCTTCCCCCTCCCCCACCCCTTCCACCTCCAAACCCCCCCTTCCCTCCCCTCTCCCCTATCCTCCCCCTCCCCTTCCCTCCCCGGCGCCCATTTGGGCGACACCGGCCGCCCAGATCTGGGCGGCCGGCGTCGCCCTCGCTGGATGGGCGACCGCGTCGCCCAGATGATGGGCGACGGCCGTCGCCCATGGTGAGGAGGGCGCCGGCCCTCCTCTTCAGCAGTGGCGGCGACGACGCCGCCGCTACTTTTTTTTTTAAAAAAATTATATATAAAATTACTTTTAATTTAATTAAAATAATATTTTATTATATAAATAATTAAGTAATTATATATAAAAAAATATTTTATTATTAATAGAAATATATCATATTTTAATTAAATAATTATTATATAAAATAATATTTAATTCTTAAATACATATATATAATATTATATGTTAAATGTGAGAGAAGGGCAAAAATGTCAAAAAAAATATATTTTTATAAAAAAATCGCAGTCAAAGCGCGTGTGGCCCAATTTTTGTACGAAGGGGGTTTTTTGAACTTTATTTTATATCATAGGGGGTGTATTTGATACTTTAATTTTCATAGGGGGGTTTTTAAACATTCCTATTATCACAGGGGGGGTCTCTGGATTTTTCCCATAAAATTTATGTGTAATCGAATAGTTAAATTGTCGGTAACATGTAATGTAATAGAAATAGAACAAAAAATCCACTGAGCTATGAGGTCAGATGAATGCATACGACAACGCAAAGGGTGTTGTTGTACGAATTTGCAATTCACGAGTGAAAAAAACAATAATGTAAGACCAAAAACTGCAAAGACAAGTGGTGAAGCTGTAAAAGAAAAGGCTTTATTATATTAGCTTTGAACACCATTCTCTATGCACCTTTTGCATTTAACTTTCTTGTAATAAAAATAGAAGAAATAAAATAAAACGGTGATGAAATAGAGGCATGAATCAATGTAATAAGGGTCCCAGTCATTGATAGCAGTAGTTCTTTGAATTGGGATTTACCATTTATTGCAATGGGCAACCAACCAAGATTGATGAAAGCTGATAAAATACAAGGCACCAACCCCCACCCTCCTTCATTCTTGTATATTAATGTTAGGTAGATTGTTTGTCGTATTTTGATGAAATCTTTCTGTATTAATTTTATAGGCAAAACGCTTATGTATTTTGTAAAATATAGTAAAAGATTCTCTTTATGTTAGAAATTAAAAGAAATTGCCCGACACTCGCCTATATGTAAGTGGACTTCGTTTTTAATCTTTTCTGGAGTTACTGTAAGTGTATAAATGTCTATTTTGCTCATTTTTATATTAAAAAATATTTTAATAATTGATTTATTTAAATATATTTTACTATATATTTGATTAATTTAAATTATTTATTGCTTTCAAAAATATTATAATAAATTATATTCATTTATGAAATATGTTAATTTAAATATAAAAACACCTTAAAAGTATATAAAGATTTTAAAAAACACAATAGAAATTTAAATATACTAAAATCCACTTTTCAGATTAAAATTTATATGAAATATAAAAGTCACTTATAATAATTATATATTATTGACTACATTTAAATTATTATTTAACTTAAATATATTTCAATAAATTTTATTTATTTGTAAAATATCTAATTAAATATAAAAAAATAGATTAATTATTTTAAGTTATATTATTACTAAAAATAATAATTAAATTATTTAATATTTAAATTTTGGAAAAATAAATTTTATGTAAAAGATGCCGACATTACTTAAATTTTAAAACAATACATTAACATAAAAATATATCAAACGGAAAGAGAAGGAAGATGTGCACAAAAGTTAGAGGTATTGATGGTTTTGTTGTTTAGGGAATGTTATGAGATGGAGATGGGATCAAATCATAAATGTATGCCACCTTTAATACAATAGCTGATGTTATTTATATGAATGTGCAGTTATGAGCAACCAAGTGAAACATATTTTATGCTACAACCACTCCCGTCTACAATTTAATCAGACTTAGGCTCCTAAAATATCTACCACTATGAATATCGGTATGGGTAAAAATATTATATCTCAAATATATATTAAATTCAAAATTATTGAATTCGTAAATTTTTCATAGACTGGTCGATTAGATTCACTTAATATCTAAAAAAAATTTAAATTCTTTACATGTTTCACTGAATACCTCTTTTACATATATCAACTTCGACAAACTTTACTGAAAAATTTTAAATTCATGCTGACTGTGATTTTATTTATAGTTAATGACTGAAATTGGCTCCTCAAGACAAATTTAAAATCTTTTGACTACTATAAAAATAAAATAACAACTCACAAATTAATAGAATTCAAATCGATTAATTTTATAGTCACGAGCCCTCAGTTCCCACTAAGATAGGTTTCATTGGCAACAACATTTTGATAAACATAAAGACTCATGTTCATTAAGGAAAGAAATTTGTATACAAGTCCAGACGTGATCCGACCAGCCAAGCCCGTTACTATTATAAGCCGAACCGGAGTGGGCTTGTCCTAACAAGTACAGCCCATTACCCTAGCCCAACGGACATTCCTTGTAATAGAAATTGGACCGAACCCCCTCTTACTTGCTTTCATCAGGTTGAAGGAGATGCTGAAATTGACAAACTCATCACGCCTTCAACGTAAATTGATCCAACTGTGTTGAAACATCATAATTGGAGTTTGCAATTCAGATTTGCACATGACATAAAACACAGTTCAACCTACTAAAAGCCCACGATTCTAATTAGAGGTGGCAATTAGATTCGTATCCAATAGCACTTGCCTCGGATTAGGAGCGGGTTTCGGTCCAAAAAATATTTGTTGGGGTGGATAATGAGTCCTAAAAATTAGGACCCAACCGGATAATATATATAATATATATATTTTATTTTAAAAATATTAATGTGTTCTCGTAGTTGATTAGAGAATGAAGAGAGGTCAGCCTTTTATAGGTACCCCATAACAACACCATAATTACAACATTAAAATTGGGACATAAATATGCAGGTGAAACCACCCCGCTAAAACGACCAATTAAATATTTTAAATGTAATTTTTGAAAAGTTTTGATAAAAATCTATTTGTATTAATGTTCAGTTAAGTGTAAATGTTTGTATTTTAAAAAGATATATCCTAAAACTTTTGCCCAAAAGCCCGTCGCTCGAACCTGGAGCCGAGCCAAGCGGGTCGGGGTGGGCAAGCGCCGTGCTATGGGGCACCCCCATATTTATTCTAGTTTCTATAACACTTCAAACTCAAATTTGGGGATTAAAAAATATGAGTGTACCACACTCATTCCCACAACATCGTATATATTTATCAATTCCCATTATTTTCCTATATGGGACAAACACTTATTTTTTCTCAACCTAATCTATGAATTTTTTCATGTAATTAATTAAAATTACAACATGTGTATACCTTAATACTGATTTTTCTTTATTTCAAATTCGTTGTTTTTTCTATTTTATTTAATATATACATACCACATCTATAAAAATTGTACCATCTATTTTATTTAAGGAAATATTTTATAAATATAACAAATATATATTAATGAAACATAAGATGCAATATAATTTGAAATAAAAAATCCAATCCGCGCTCCACCCAACAATTCAAAACTCCAAAATGCCTAAATTTCCGGCATTGTACATGTTTTAATTATAGTAGGAGGTCAAGATTTTCCTGATATTCCGCCAACATTTATTGCTTTCTTGTCAGTAAAACAACGCTAGCACTCTTTATAATGTACAAACGCGGTATACATAATACAGACGTCTTCGTCTTTCTTTCTTCAGGGTATCAAAGCGTTCTCTTTTATTACTTTCATCAGATCTCATTGAGAAACAAAAATTTATTACTCAAATATTTCGACTAGGAAAACATACAAACTCAAGATCCTTCGAGTTTGTAAAATGCTTCATAGCAACAACTTTGATTTTTTTTATTTTTTTTTCCATCTACAAATTTTGAGAAGATGATTCAAGTACTCTAAATGTTCATCTTCTTCAACTCATCATGGCCCTCAGGTGTTCCGCGAACAAGGTATGCAATTTTGCTACTAAAAATTTCAATTGGTCATCAAAGCCACGAGATATAGACTTCTAAAACTCAGATCGACAAAAATTGACATGAATTTATTTTTGGGTTTGGGTCCTAAAACAAAGTTGGAGAATTTTGATTCGTCATCAAAACTAGGACATGTAGATCTATAAAACTCAGATCTATGAAATTGATATGAATTTATTTCTGAGTTCGAATTCTAAAGTGAAGTTGGAGAACCAACTTTGATCCTCCTATTAAAAATAAACAATTTTATTATTATTTACTTGTAACATTTAAACTAATAAGTTATTTTTTTATAGATTTGTCAAAATAAAAAAATAAATTCATCTATTTAAGTTTTCTATTTTATGAGATCTCTTGCTTGGAATCTTATATGCATTTGTTGGTTATTCTGAATTTTTTCCTCATTTCTACTTTCATTTGACCCCATTTAAATCTTTTTTTTTTCCCAAAAAAATCATGCCTTTCGACGAGTATCTTATTATTAAAATTTTATTTTATTCAAAATTCGATTGATTAATTGTCGGGATATATATTTCTATCATTTATTTGAAAAAGGGACCCCAAATTGTAAACTTAAAAATTTCATTTGACTGATTTCGCGACTTTACACTTCTTCCTCTTTTAGTATTTAGCACTTTCTAGTTGAGGTTTATGAATATGAGATTTGATTTCAGATTTTAAGAAGTGTTGTCCCACTTTATGTAATTTAACAATATTTATCATTATATTGAATATTTATAATTTGATTATTATTGATGAATGTATCAAAAATTCGAATGATATATTGACATAATAATATAATTATTTTTCCACAAAAGAAAATCATAGTGTGTAAATAATACTGATTTGATTCTCTTTTATAAGATTCGATTTATTATTGTATCATTCAGTAAATTTAAATTCAAAAAATAATAAAAGTGGATCATATATCCACATTTGCTTTTTCGATTTATTTAAAAATAAAAATTTACCAATGATGTCTGAATCTAGTGGTTTAGATTTTATGAACAAGTTCAAGGTTATGAATTCGAGTCCCACTGAATGTGTAGGTATTTATCTCACTTTGTAATTTGTCATTGTGATTTGGTTGAATTATTATGTAGTTATTATAATTTGTTTACAGTTATATTGATGTATTAATGAATATTATGTAATTTATTAATTATTATTTATATCATAGTTGATATATTGATTGAATCGATGTAATTAATGATAAAAAAAACAAAAATTGTAAATCCCAAGAGTGAATGAACTTTGACTTATACGCTATTGCTGGTGGATGTTCGTAATATTGCACCAATTCTGCAGATTTTATGTAACGCGTTTGACTCGCGGGGGCAAACAGAAAAGGCAAAGAAATGTGTGGGGGGAAAAATAATAAGGAAAAGTTTAGGGACTGAAACGTGAAATTCGTCATCAGAGTTGGAAAAAACTCTAGCACCAAAACAAAAGGTTCTTAGGCGGTTAAAATCCGCACCTCCAATCTGTCCGTCCATTGGTTCTCTTATCAACGGTGAGAATCGAGGATCCTCTCACTGCCACGCTATTGGTTCATTGTCAAACCCCTACTACTATATAATCCACTCCACAAACCCCTCTCTCTCTATCAATTCATCCTTCTCTTCTGTGTTGCTCGCAAGCAGAAACACAATCCCCTTCCGTGTTTTCAAGTTTTTGGGAGATTGAGATGGCGGGTCGTGGCAAGACACTCGGATCGGGAGCGGCGAAGAAAGCTCAATCGAGAAGCAGCAAGGCGGGCCTCCAATTTCCGGTTGGTCGTATAGCCCGTTTCCTGAAGGCCGGCAAATATGCTGAGCGTGTTGGTGCCGGAGCTCCGGTGTACCTTGCAGCCGTCCTTGAGTACCTCGCAGCAGAGGTAATTATTGTGTATTACGTTTCACGACTTATGTCATACTCGATTTCAAGGTTTTCGAATCTAGGGTTTCGGAATTTTGATTCGTTTCTCGAATTCAGTCCGTTGTAGTTTTTGTGCGTTGTTATTTGCGGTTTTTGGTTATCAATCGGAGTATTTGGTTGCTCTCATCTTATTTTACCTAATTCATCGTCTATAATTGCAAAATCCTCTTTTATTGAGTCTTTCTTCTATTTTCTGCAACCTTTTCCGGAATTTTATTTTCAATTTTTCAAAATTAGTTTTAGCCTAATTACCGTGGTTTTCTTCATCGGAGTTAATTAGCTTCCATCTATATCTCGGTTCACATTAGAACTCTCTTGCATCTGGGATTTTGATATATTTGTTATGGACAACTTTTCAATTTGCAAAATTTCCAAGATTTGCTTTCGAGTTGAGTTAAATATTTCCCCCGATTTCTAGGGTTAAATATAATTCAAATGTCACAATTCGTGTTTACCACAGGTTCTTGAATTGGCTGGAAACGCAGCAAGGGACAACAAGAAGACAAGGATTGTGCCTCGACACATTCAGTTGGCGGTGAGGAACGATGAGGAACTGAGCAAGCTTCTTGGGGATGTGACTATTGCCAATGGTGGAGTTATGCCCAACATTCACAACCTTTTGCTTCCCAAGAAGGCTGGCGGTTCCTCAAAGCCTTCTGTGGATGAGGATTAAACTGGTGTAGAATTGAAAGATACATGACTTTGGAAAAGAAGCAGCGACTGTTTTCTGGTGCTGCAATTAGGTTATGGGAGTGTTAGTTCAATTAGTATTTTAAAATTTTCCCCCTATGTTTCTAGTTCATTTTTGCTGTCCTTTTTAAGGTTTTAGGTGTAGTTGGTGGTAGGGATTGGTTCTGTCAGATTTGTGCTTGTAAATGAATGAAGGGAACTCATGTTTCTGTTTTACTGTAATGAAAAACTAGATTTATGAGATATTGAGGTAATGGGACCTTGTTAATTTGCTAATCTTCCGTTTTCGATACTGAATGCGCTTCTTATTTCTCCATCTGGACGGTGTTTATATGATGCAATATAACTGTGGAAATTCTGCGCATGTAAATTTGTTTATAATTAGTACATTCTGCTCCTTCTTTGGCAAATGGATCGATGAAAGACTAACTGGGGCAATTGTCGATTTATGGCTCAGTTTGTTTTCGTATCCATGGGATTGGTAATGATCCACTCTATGAAAATTTGTTGGTTATCTTCCCTTGAAATGTACCAGCGGAGAAGAGTAGGTGCAGCATAATTCATGATTTTGGTTTCGAGATCGGGCTGCAGTGCGTAGTGAGGAGCTGCTTCATTCTCTATGGATTGTTAAAACAGTCATTCAGGAAAATGAATTTGGTTTACTCACTTGGAACCACATTCTAGTATTCTACCGGATGGTTTCACCATGTGCAAATACAATACAATGAAGAAGAAATTGACAACTGATTCTACTGAATTTGGTGTCAGTTTTTGTACAATGACACTGGGCAGGATATTTTCGAATAATTTACTGGTTAATTCTGGATAATCAAGCTGGAGAAGCATAAGAAGACAAAGAATAACAAAGAACAAAATTGCTAAAGGAAGTTAAAGAACTAAGAAATGAAAATTTCAACGACCGGATTTTTTATGTCCATTTGAAGCTCCAACCTTCAGGAAAACTTGAAGTGGAGGCATCTTTCTGTCTTCACTAAAGTCCGCCCATGGAAGAGACACGGCCAAAAGAGCACTCGAAACAAAGAATAGATATCATTACTGCTTTCTTCGTCTTCCCTAAAACTCTGCAGAGCCAGAAAAATTTACGAACGAGACTACCGAAAGTTAGTTTCACATCCGTAGCGCCTCTAGTTAAACTGATATTGGTGCGAAAAGCTGCAGTGAGTCGCTTACTTGCTCTGAACAGTTTACTACGATTCCTCGTCTGAACTTGATGTATCTATTCGCCTATCAGTGATTGCTGGGAACAGCAGCTGTCGCGGATCCGAGGAAAGAGTTTTCCGTGGATCAGGAGTCACTGCTGTATCTTCGCTCCTAGAGGTCCTACTCGGCTTTCGTGGTGCATTTTTGACTTCTTTACACACTTTATCTAAAATTATAAGGAAATCTCGGACAATGATAAATAATCTCAGACCCTCATCCTTCCCAGAATTTCCATGGAAGTAATCTGCTGTGCTCTTCACCATTGCCATTATCCGCTTCTCTTCTTCGAGCGACCACCTGACATCAACCTCCACATTTTGCACAAAGCTCCTTAATGTTTGGTGAAATCCATTTTCCTCAGGTACATTTTTCATATCTGAGTTCAGGAAATTCCGGGCTTTTACAAGGGCATGACCAAGCTTGGCAACTGTTCCTGTTAAGCTATCAGTGTCTAAAATGGCAGCTCTCTTGACATTCTCAAGCTCGTTGCTCAGACCGGATACCACCTGGAGACCAACGCTCCTTAAGTGCTCATCTGACTCTTCTGTGGGCTCCTCAAGTTGATCATCGGACTTATGGATGGAGATGCTCGGGATCTCTTTGGCTGCTCGAGCAGCTCTTTTGCCTTCTGAACGGATAATCTCCTGGACAACAAAGTGCAACAATGTAGTTTTTCCATCTGTTCCTTTAACATCTGACAACTTCAGAAGTGTATCAAGCTTAAATGCTTGTGCGCCGCCGCGGAATGTTCCATCATTCATACGATTTCCAGTTTTAAGAACGGCCTCCAGGAGTTTGAGAAACAACCTGCTCTTTCGCAACTCTGTGCAGGCAGCCTGAGATGCAGACAACCAGAAGGCATATGATTTTTAGAAAGATTAATCTGACGGAACTTCAGATTTAATGCAGATTATGCTCAAAGAGATGGAAAGTTAATTGCCTGTTACAAAAGGTGTTGAATTCTTTGTTCATGAGTTTTAGAACATGAACTAAAATAACATATCCACGTGGCATGGTTGGATTTAAGAGGGCTAGCAGTTAGCAACTCCAATATGATCAAACTATTTCTGCTACTACTGCATAGATGTTCGTCTATGTTTGGCAGCAAAGCAGCTAGAGTCCAATAAACTAATAGAACAGTTTAAGCAAAGCACGAAAATATCTCAAAATTCTAATGGACAACCAAATTCTCTGCAAGAGTTTATGTGAGGAACCCTGAAGGAAGTTAACCTTATACGAGGACCTGAGCAACCTAAGTAGTGCTTCAATAAGGGTGAAAAGGATAAACTAATTATCAACAAAAGGTTAAAAAAGTTCAGTACGCCTGAGCCTATATCATCAGCAATTCATTGTTAGTTAAGTTGCTCCCCACTCAGTAAGAGTAAGATGCAAAGGGAGAAGGGGCCAGTATAGATCCTGGACCCAACTAGGTTGTCTAGTTTAATAATGTTGAAATTTTTGGTTGCACGAAGTTCATTCAGTACTATAATTTACTTCTCGAAACAGTAGTAAAAGTTCATGCTCAGAAATGTATATGAATTCCTGATGCAATTAGCACTTTAGCAGGTGGGTATCTCACCTCCAACACTGCAAAGGACTCTTTTAATGTTAACATCTCCTCTTGAAGAGTGCACATGAATAGCAACGATTCCAGCCTCTTAAACGCAAATGGAATATCAACCAAGACTTTCAGAAAGCGCTCAGCAGGACCCAGTTGAGAGAGTGGGCCACTATAGAGTCTCAGCTTCAATTCTTCTTCAGCTGTAGGCGCCATTTTTAATAAAGTTTGAATAAGTTCTGAAGGAAGCTCATTACCTGATTCAGCAAAAATGGTTAGCTGTGTTTAGACAAGACAGGATCTACACAAAGAAATAGCATAATTCAACTCCAAGAAACATCATCTCAATGATGAGCATATACCACTATATCACAAATGTTATTGATTACAACCAAACAAATTGGTCCATTCATACATTGCAAAACAATTTCATATTTTTTAAGCAGAGCATTCACCCATTCATGTTTTATTCAAAAACTTTGGATTAGTCCATGTTTTAGCAGCTTTTCTTTCAAGTGTATGTAGGTGAATTAACAGTAATTTGAGGGGGGAATATTCTAGTTAGGTTCATTTGTTATTAAGTTCCATTGCAATACCATGTGAAATGTCATAGATGAAGAAGCATGTTACATAGACCAATGAAGGATGCAACCCAAGAGACCTACTTCCTAACAGGCCATCCTCCTATGAGCAGACCAAGATGAGACAGATTACAAACAGTTGGTCAACATTACATCACAAAACAAAAAACGCAGATATAGTCAAAGAAACATGGCACTTGAGTCATTTGTGTTGTTCCGTTATATCCATACTGCAATGTGGCCAAAAGATAAAAAGGATCGCACAGGTCAAGGCTAAAAGAGAAAAGTATCAGAATACCAGCGGCACTCAGGAGCTCACAATTTTTTATTATTGTGTAGTTTGCCATATTTCAAAGAAGCCAATCGTATAAACAATAAGTGGCAACTCTACAGAATGCATAAAGAGCAAACATCTCAGCTTTTACTCCCCTATGCATATCGGTGTCTTCATTCGTGAGGATAAGCATCACAGAGAACCACAAGGACATTCAAGAAACATCTGATAAGACACGTAGAACGTTAAGCAACAATGGCAGGGGCGGCTGGGTTGGAGTTTGGCTTGCTGGTTTTCTTTGAGGCCACATATACATAATATATTTTTCTCTTGATATCTATTTCTTCATAAAATTGATTTTGTCTTTACTTAAAGTATAAAGCTACACAAAATATTCACTTCTATTTATGCTTTTCATCAAAACTACTTATCTACTCGTTTTGGAAGTTAGTTTCGTAATGAGGCATGAAAGCACCTGTATTCACAGTTTCCTCTGTTCTACAACATTTCACCTTTTATGCGCCTAAGTTAGATCAATTGATCATTCTTTGACTCAATATATCCTTCTCTACAGCAAATAAGATGCCTCTTTGGATAATTGCCACCTCATAAGTGATCTTATAACTTATCTTCCAGAAACTGATATGTGCTGCATAGAATAATTCTACATGTTGCTCATCCTTACTTCTGAAAATTACGAATCCAACGCAAAAAAAAGATTTACCATCTTGTAGGGCATCACAGACTTCCTCTGTAGTCACATTTAAAGCTTTGAGTAGAATTGATAGATTTTGTGACTTTTTGGGATCAATTATTTGAATATATTGGGGTGGAACATCTTGGGATGTAGACTCTTTCTTCGCCTCACTCTTGTTCTTCTCAGTAGGGGCATAGCCAAATAGAGTTTCTATCATCTCTTCATTGAACCTGTTAACAAGAGCGTACTGTATCTATAAGAAGGTTTAACATACGAAATAATTAAGGAAAATAAATAATCAGGGGGAAAATGGACTTACTGGAACGACCCGGATTTAATCTGATGCCAAACCATTGATTGATCAGGGTTGGCCAATACCTTGTCCCAGAAGAATGGCTTCAATTTAGTTTTAGCAGTACCAGCCTCACTCTCTTCAACTGAAGTAGAAGTTGAAGGATGACGTGGTCCAGGAGGTGCAGGTCGAGGGGGTTTCAAGCCAATAGGGGGTGGCCGAGGTGGAGCAACACCAGTACCTGGAGGTGGTGGCGGAAGAGGACCACCTTTAATACCAGAGGGTATAGGAGGTGGAGGAGGTGGTCCAGGTGGCAGAGGGCGTGCGCCACCAGAAGAAGGCCTTATAGGTGGTGGCGGTGGTGGTACAGGAGCTGCGGGAGGGGGTGGTGGAGGAGCTGAATTGCCCAGAGGTGGTTTAGGGGGATCCACCCTTCCAGGAGGTGGCTTCAATGGAGGCAATCCAGGTGCACCCAACATTCCAGGTGGCATCTGTAAAGAATTTCCTGAGTTGGTGGCAGCAATAGCTGTGGTTCCCGTTGGAATATCATTTTTTGAATTGCTCAGAGAATGTGATTCCACATAGAAGTTTCCGCTGACTTTGCTGTGGTTCAATTTGTTCTGCAATGACTGATTGCCAAGCTTTTCTTCATTCAGTGAAGTCCCATGACTGAAGGACTTGTGTGAAGAGGCTAAGAAAATGAGAAACAATAAACAGAAACAATGAGAAAATGCAAAATGGAACTTCAAGATAAAAATCATCAGGAACAAGATAATGTACCAATAGAATAGTCACTTAAGCTTAAGCTGAGAAGAGGACTCTCATCATTTCTACCCCGTCCAGAACCAGTCCCACAGCATCTCCGGCAGAAAAGGAAGAGCAGTACAGCAATAACAAAGGTCACAGAAGCAGTCACGGTGACAGCAATAACAACAGTTTTCTTGCTGGTTTTCTGATTGCCTGACTGTACATCAGAAGCATTAGCAGAAGCATTTCCACTAGATGTAGGCTGCAAGTTTGAGGGGTCCAAATCTCTTGGGAAAAATGGAGGTAATGGAGGACTAGCTGGAACCTCAGTAGGAGATGGTGGAAGTGAAGGTGCTGGAGTAGGTGATGAAACTGTTGGGGATGGAGCAGGTGCTTCTCCAGATGCCTGAGCTAGCATACGTCGTGTAGAAGACCAGTGCCGGTTAAATAGAAACCCGAAATACCTGGTGTACCAAGAATCTAAACCCTTCTCTTCTCCACTATTCACAGGTCGGTAATGATTTTTTCCCCTTACACAATCTATAAGGATTTGATTAACCTGAGGGAGCAATACAGTGACTGTATCATGAATTTTTGTACTGGATGTCCAGCCAATCAAAAGCTTACTACCATCACTTGCCCTCTCCTCCATGAAATGCAATTCAACATCTTGTAATCTTTTCTTGGCATTCAACAACTCAGCCATACAGTTAACCCGTAATAATTCAGCCTGCAATAAGAAATTCCATCAGATTATGCATCGCATTCTAGATCGCAGTATGCGTTATGGACATGTATGCTATATAGAAATAACAAGCATTCAAAAGTGTGCTCAAGCTTTCTCGTGAAGTGCAGGGAAGGCATAGGACACAGTGGAGAACCTTACAATGTCACGAAAAGTGCTCCTAGAGAGGTACAAAATATTTAGGCATGCATCAAAATTTCCATCAGAATTTTCACCTTTAACTTTTCCTCGACATTTCTGCAAAATGATAAAATCCATTCTCCCAGCACATTATTCCCGAAGTACAACAAAGGGATTTTAGAGAAGATAGGACTAGCGCAAGAATTTCTGATTTGTTCAGTTTTCCTTGATACAATAAGTCTAATATCTGTTTAAAAAAAACACTAGGAAAAGGATTACTAAATAATGGAATCATCACATAACAATTATGATCATATCGTTCAACCTGATGTGAAGACAACTATGATCAATTATTGATCATATCCATCATAAAACCCTTAAAACCTCTTTAACTTCAACACTTGCGGAGAAAATACTCCCCATTCCCAGATAAGCGTTCATAAAACCAAGTGACAATGAGAGGAACGGCCAGCATCATCAGAGAAGTTATGCTAGAAAAGTGATGCATATTATGCAAAGAGCTTTCAGAAGCAGAAACACTAACTTATACTGAGCCGTCGCTTGACTACAATTCAAACTACATTATAGGATAAAAAGCAAATAAAACTAGTGTCTTTCCAACAGCAGAAGGCAACTTTACATGTGAACTCATGAACAAGATCAGCAATCATCTTCTACAATATATACATCCAAAAAACAGTAGAAGCATCTGAAGCTCAGCCAATATATCAGGAAGAAATCTCTCAATGCACATAAAGTAGACTCAAACAAGAGTAAGAGCTATATACCATCTCCTGATTTATCACGCCTGACTCCAACAGATAAGCCAGCAAGGGTTCATGTCCCTCCCTCTTGCTTTCCACACCGGTTGCCAGCACAGCAAAACTCAGAAAAACAAAAGCCAAACAATAAAGAACTCCTCCCTTTTCTTGAATCCTCATCTTTCCAATTGTATAGAATACTTCTCATAGCATTAGATCAACTATGAAACTAAACTGGCACCAATGCCCTTTACTTTCCAATTGCCCAACTCCTAAAATAACATGAAAAGTTCAAATCTTTGCAAGATTTTTATACCAAACTGCACTCAAATAGTCTCCAAGAACAGCTTCCCAATGACCCAAACGCTGACTTCAACCAAAAATGTTGATGGCCCTCCTCAAAGTTTCCACCAAAAAGCTCAAAAGTTCGTTCAAATCTCACTTCAGAAGAGGCAAAAAACTGCACAAACCAAAAATGCGGACAAAAACCCAAGAAATGGGATGCTGAAGCACTCAAAAGACGATAAATTCTTGAATCGAAGAAGAGGGATGGATTCCTTAACTTGAGGGGTTTTGATTGCGTGAGAAACAGATCCACCAATGGGCGTCAAATGTGAAAAAGTAGAAATGGGCAGAAACAGCACAGCGCGTGAGTTGACCAGGAAAATTCTTCAGTAAATGCATTTCCATTTTCCTGTGTGCTGAGGTTTACACGAAAGCTGACAAGTTTTTTCATCACTATTTTTATACCCTTTTCTTGTTTCTTTTATTTGTGAGTTTCTAGCAGCACCGAATTTCCAGCTAATCAGAAATTTCCCCCCTTTTGATTTCTTTTTTTTCTTCGGTTTTCTTACAGCTACGAGAGAGGGGCACGCGAAGAGGTAAGAGGACCGTTATTTCAGACAAAAATCTTGAATTCAGGATAATGTTTTCAAAACTTCAGCTTGTTTAATCAGATAATATTTCTAAATTATTTGGAGTAAATCGATTATATTATAAATTTTAATTTATCAGTATTTATTATTAATTCTGACATCATCATCGTATAAACTCAATTGCTCCAATTGCAATGAGCTTCATTGGCCAAAAGTTTTTCAACTGTCCATTCAAAGATTCAGTATCCCACAAATAAAAGAATCGAAAAATATATTTTACAAATTTTATTATGAAATGACGGTAACATATTAATTTACTTTGGTGGTCAGTACAATTAAAACTTCGTAATTAGATATTATAAATTCGAGCCCCACACCAGTGTTTTCTATCATTTTTTTACTTGTTTTGATTGAATAAATATTTCAATTTAAAATTATTAATATATTTAATCAGTTAAATTCAAATGATACAATAAACTAATCTTAAAAACAACAAATTGCGCATAGGCCTAAACAAAAATTGGTGCTTCCAAATTTGACCACCATGGTGGAAGGGGTCCAAGTGAGTTATCTAATTCGGGTGGGAAATTGAACATAACAATATTATTACAATCATTCCATCCCTGCTAATTCTTTATGTAATAAATAGGGAACCGTCAGTAAGATCTCGTTTAATTAATAAGATTGATGTTTCATAATTTAAAATTTATGAATTGAAGTAATTATTTATTTATTTATTTCATTAATTGTCATTAATATATATATATATAGGGAGTAGGTATGTGATATGTGTGGTAGTGTTGCAGCTTCATCCCACTACTGGTCATTAGCTATTGATTAAACAACATTAATGATAGATGGATGGAAAAGCATATGGGCAGTATAAAATTATTCTCTGGCTTGGCTGCTTTTTGGCTCTCATTACAATAATTGAAATGAAGCAGTGACGGGCTTTATTGCGCTAGTGCTTCCACTTCCCCACCCAATAATTGTTGCACTGTGATTGTCTTGTTCATTAATCCATTTAGGACAGATTAATATATTATTTACTAATTTCAATTTTTTTTTATTATAAGGCTGACTATTTTTTATTTTTATTTTTGGTTGACTCTTCCACATGTGTGTTTATTTAGATTGGATGAAATTATTGATTATTTGTAAAAATTACTGTATTGGCTCGAGAAAAAACAAAATCTCGTGTCTTGTTACGCTAGTGAATTTTTGAGGTTGCGTACAATTCTATCTTCATTTCAATGAAAGAATTCATATGTCTCTCCCAACAAAACCTTGCCCTTGTGTTTGTTTGTTTTTGTGGAAGATCGACAAGTTTAATGATAGCAATATAGTGGCTGAAGAACTAAATGATCGAAGATCTCGAAACTGCAAATGAAACACAAAAAAAGATTTTTGAGTTATGAAAATATTCATTTAATTATTTTAATTATTAAAAAATAATAAATAAAAGAAAAAAATGGAAAAAATATGAAGACACATTGGACAAGTGAGAGAAATATATGGAATAATATTTTTATTTTTTATGCATATTTATTTTATTATCAATCAGTAATATTATACGTTCCAAAAGTTTGAGAAAGCATCTTGAAAAATTGGAGGGTTCACGTTCAAATTCCTTATTTTCCAACAAAAATATTATATAGACATGAGCATTGCGTCTTTATGAGCACTTCCGTGCGAGTTATAAGATGGAGGGACGTTGATGTTTTTCAGTAACGCCCTGTGAATTGTCTTCCCACAAGCATCAAAATCGGACAAATGAACTTTGGGACAATGCACTCTCTCCTGTCCTGTTATCGCTCTTATTTCAATAAACTCTTTCATATCAGATAAACAAAAATGAGAATACACATTTATGCAAGCACACAAAAATATTACAAAGGACATAAATAGACCACAAAGACGCACAATACCCATAATGAGCATAAAATATTGCGAAACTATGGTGACATCCTGCACGAGAAAAAAACTTGTGTAGATAGAAATGAAAACTTAAAAATTGAAGGAGAATGGCAAATGTAATAAGGCGGAGATGACATTCATCGGCGCAGAAGATAAAATCAACACCTCACTTCTTCTATGTTCAAAATAGAAGTATGACATGTCCTACCGTGACACACACACACACACCTCATACACACACACACACACCTCATACACACACGCGTGCACCCCCCCCCCACACACCCCACACGCACACACACATATACACATACCCATCGCACAAACACACCCACACACACACACCCCACACACACACCCCACACACACATACCCACACACCACACACACAAAAAAAATACGGAAACTGAATAATATTAATGACAAAATCATTGCCCCTAATACAATTATATATATAAAACACACTGAAAAAATGTTGCAATCTTCTTTGCTCCAATAATAGCACTGGGTTCAAAAGACACGCAATAGTTAAGCTCTTCTTGACGTCCCCAGGCAGGCTACCCACAAAGCATCGAATAGCAACCAACAAGTAAAACAACTCTAAACTCACAAATGCACTAAACAAATGCATTGTCCACTAAGCTAAAGTGGTTTTCATCAAGAAGCTCATCAATCACCAGATTAAAGATTGAATAGGGCATAAACTACTGCGAAACTATAGTGACATCCTGCACGAAAAAAAAGGTTGTATAGATAGAAATGAAGACTTAGAAATTGAAGGAGAATGACAAATGTAACAAGACACAATGGCATTCGTTGGCGCAGAAGATTAAAATAACACATCACTTCTTCTATGTTCAAAATTGAAGTAAAACATGTTCTATAGACACACACACACACACACCTCATACACACACGCGCGCACCTCCCCACACACACACCCCCACACACACACCCCCCCACACACACACATATACACATACCTATCGCAAAAACACACCCACACGCACACACCCATCCCACACACACACCCACACGCACACACACACACATCCCACACACACACACACACACACACCCACACACACACACACACATATACACACCCACCCACACACACACATACACACACCCACACATACACACACCCCACACACATATACCCACACACCACACACAAAAAAAAATACGGACATACAAGAAAATGGCAAAGCTGGAACAAGGAGTGAGCATCATTAAGCAAAACTTCTACCGTCACACACACACCACACACCAAACATGTTCTACCGTCACACCACACACACACACACCTCATACACACACGCGCGCACCCCCCCACACACACACCGCACACGCACACACACACCCACACACCACACACACACACACACACACACACACCCATCCCCCACACACACCCACACGCACACACACATACACAAACACCCACACGCATACACACACACACATCCCACACACACACACACATACACACACCCACACACACACACACATACACACACCCACACACACACACACACACCCCACACATATACCCACACACCACACACAAAAAAAATATGGACATACAAGAAAATAGAAAAGCTGGAAAAAGGAGTGGACATCATTAAGCAAAACTTCTCAAGTTTGTGGTCGATAGAATTGAAAAAAAAATGCTGTAGCTGATTACAACATATAAAATACATTCATTGATATCATGATCTCAATAGAAAAACTGCTACACCAGATCTTGATTTTTAGAGAGATTGATCCAGAAATTGGATAATATTAATGACAAAATCATTGCCCCTATTACAATTATATATATAAAACATACTGGGAAATGCTACAACCTTCTTTGCTCCAATAATAGCACTGGGTTCAAAAGAGACGCAATAGTTAAGCTTTTCCTGACGTCCACAGGCAGGCTACTCACAAAGCATCGAATAGCAACCAACAAGTAAAACAACTCTAAACTCACAAATGCACCAAACTAATGCATTGTCCACTAAGCTAAAGTGATTTTCATCAAGAAGCTCATCAATCACCAGATTAAAGATTGAATAGGGCATAAACTACTGCGAAACTATAGTGACATCCTGCACGAGAAAAAGGTTGTATAGATAGAAATGAAGACGTAGAAATTGAATGAGAATGACAAATGTAACAAGACACAATGACATTCGTTGGCGCAGAAGAAAAAAATAACACCTCACTTCTTCTATGTTCAAAATTGAAGTAAAACATGTTCTATAGACACACACACACACACACATATACACATACCTATCGCACAAACACACCCACACGCACACACGCACACACCCATCCCACACACACACCCACACGCACACACACACACACACATCCCACATACACACACCCACACACACACACACACACACCCACCCACACACACACACACATACACACACCGACACATACACACAACCCACACACATATACCCACACACCACACACAAAAAAAAATACGGACATACAAGAAAATGGCAAAGCTGGAACAAAGAGTGAGCATCATTAAGCTAAACTTCTACCGTCACACACACACACACACACACACCAAACATGTTCTACCGTCATACCACACACACACACACCTCATACACACACGCGTGCACCCCCCCACACACACACCCCACACGCACACACACACCCACACACCACACACACACACACACACACACCCATCCCACACACACACCCACACGCACACACACATACACAAACACCCACACGCATACACACACACACACACACATACACACACCCACACACCCACACCCACACACACACACACCCCACATATATACCCACACACCACACACAAAAAAAAATATGGACATACAAGAAAATAGAAAAGCTGGAACAAGGAGTAGACATCATTAAGCAAAACTTCTCAAGTTTGTGGTCTATAGAATTGAAAAAAAAATGCTGTAGCTGATTAGAACATATAAAATACATTCATTGATATCATGATCTCAATAGAAAAACTGCTACACCAGATCTTGATTTTTAGAGTGATTGATCCAGAAACTGGATAATATTAATGACAAAATCATTGCCCCTAATACAATTATATATATAAAAAACACTGGGAAATGCTGCAAACTTCTTTGCTCCAATAATAGCACTGGGTTCAAAAGAGACGCAATAGTTAAGCTTTTCTTGACGTCCACAAGCAGGCTACCCACAAAGCATCGAATAGCAACCAACAAGTAAAACAACTCTAAACTCACAAATACACCAAATTAATGTATTGTCCACTAAGCTAAAGTGGTTTTCATCAAGAAGCTCATCAATCACCAGATTAAAGATTGAATAGGGCATAAACTACTGCGAAACTATAGTGACATCCTACACGAAAAAAAAGGTTGTACAGATAGAAATGAAGAGTTAGAAATTGAAGGAGAATGACAAATGTAACAAGACACAATGGCATTCGTTGGCGCAGACAAATGTAACAAGACACGATGGCATTCGTTGGCGCAGAAGATAAAAACAACACCTCACTTCTTCTATGTTCAAAATTAAAGTAAAACATGTTCTATAGACACACACCTCATACACACACGCGCGCACCTCCCCACACACACACACACTCACACACACACACACACACACACACACACACACCCATCCCACACACACACCCACACGCACACACACATACACACACACCCACACGCATACACACACACACATACACACACCCACACACACACACACACACACACCTCACACACATATACCCACACACCACACACAAAAAAAAATATGGACTTACAAGAAAATAGAAAAGCTGGAACAAGGAGTGGACATCATTAATCAAAACTTCTCAAGTTTGTGGTCGATAGAATTGAAAAAAAAAATGCTGTAGCTGATTAGAACATATAAAATACATTCATTGATATCATGATCTCAATAGAAAAACTGCTACACCAGATCTTGATTTTTAGAGAGATTGATCCAGAAATTGGGTATTATTAATGACAAAATCATTGCCCATAATACAATTATATATATAAAACACACTGGGAAGTGCTGCAACCTTTTTTGCTCCAATAATAGCACTGGGTTCAAAAGAGACGCAATAGTTAAGCTTTTCTTGACGTCCACAGGCATGCTACCCACGCGCGCACCTCCCCACACACACACCCCACACGCGCACACACACCCCCACACACACACACATATACACATACCCATCGCACAAACACACCCACACGCACACACGCACACACCCATCCCACACACACACCCACACGCACACACACACACACACACATCCCACACACACACACACACACCCACACACAGACACACACACACATACACACACCCACACATATACACACCCCACACACATATACCCACACACCACACACAAAAAAAAATACGGACAAACAAGAAAATGGCAAAGCTGGAACAAGGAGTGAGCATTATTAAGTAAAACTTCTACCGTCACACACACACACACACACCAAACATGTTCTACCGTCACACCACACACACACACACCTCATACACACACGCGCGCACCCCCCCACACGCACACACACACCCACACACCACACACACACACACACACCCATCCCACACACACCCACACGCACACACACATACACACACACCCACACACACACATACACACACCCACACACACACACACATACACACACCCACACACACACACACACACACACACACACCCCACACATATACCCACACACCACACACAAAAAAAAATATGGACATACAAGAAAATAGAAAAGATGGAACAAGGAGTGGACATCATTAAGCAAAACTTCTCAAGTTTGTGGTCGATAGAATTGAAAAAAAAAATACTGTAGCTGATTAGAACATATAAAATACATTCATTGATATCATGATCTCAATAGAAAAACTGCTACACCAGATCTTGATTTTTAGAGAGATTGATCCAGAAATTGGGTATTATTAATGACAAAATCATTGCCCCTAATACAATTATATATATAAAACACACTGAAAAAATGTTGCAATCTTCTTTGCTCCAATAATAGCACTGGGTTCAAAAGACACGCAATAGTTAAGCTCTTCTTGACGTCCCCAGGCAGGCTACCCACAAAGCATCGAATAGCAACCAACAAGTAAAACAACTCTAAACTCACAAATGCACTAAACAAATGCATTGTCCACTAAGCTAAAGTGGTTTTAATCAAGAAGCTCATCAATCACCAGATTAAAGATTGAATAGGGCATAAACTACTGCGAAACTATAGTGACATCCTGCACGAAAAAAAAGGTTGTATAGATAGAAATGAAGACTTACAAATTGAATGAGAATGACAAATGTAACAAGACATAATGGCATTCGTTGGCGCAGAAGATAAAAATAACACCTCACTTCTTCTATGTTAAAAATTGAAGTAAAACATGTTCTATAGACACACACACACACCTCATACACACACACGCGCACCTCCCCACACACACACCCCCACACACACACACATATACACATACCTATCGCACAAACACACCCACACGCACACACCCATCCCACACACACACCCACACGCACACACACACACACATCCAACACACACACACACATACACACACCCACCCACACACACACACATACACACACCCACCCACACACACACACACATACACACACCCACACATACACACAACCCACACACATATACCCACACACCACACATAAAAAAAAAATACGGACATACAAGAAAATGGCAAAGCTGGAACAAGGAGTGAGTATCATTAAGCAAAACTTCTACCGTCACACACACACACACACACACCAAAAACATGTTCTACCGTCACACCACACACACACACACCTCATACACACACGCGCGCACCCCCCCACACACACACCCCACACGCACACACACACCCACACACCACACACACACACACACACACACACCCATCCCACACACACACCCACACGCGCACACACATACACAAACACCCACACGCATACACACACACACATCCCACACACACACACACATACACACACCCACACACCCACACACACACACCCCACACATATACCCACACACCACACACAAAAAAAAATATGGACATACAAGAAAATAGAAATGCTGGAACAAGGAGTGGACATCATTAAGCAAAACTTCTCAAGTTTGTGGTCGATAGAATTGAAAAAAAAAATGTTGTAGCTGATTAGAACATATAAAATACATTCATTGATATCATGATCTCAATAGAAAAACTGCTACACCAGATCTTGATTTTTAGAGAGATTGATCCAGAAATTGTGTATTATTAATGACAAAATCATTGCCCCTAATACAATTATATATATAAAACACACTGGGAAATTCTGCAACCTTCTTTGCTCCAATAATAGCATTGGGTTCAAAAGAGACGCAATAGTTAAGCTTTTCTTGACGTCCACAGGCAGGCTACCCACAAAGCATCGAATAGCAACCAACAAGTAAAACAACTCTAAACTCACAAATGCACCAAACTAATGCATTGTCCACTTAGCTAAAGTGGTTTTAATCAAGAAGCTCATCAATCACCAGATTAAAGATTGAATAGGGCATAAACTACTGCGAAACTATAGTGAGATCCTACACCAAAGAAAAGGTTGTATAGATAGAAACGAAGACTTAGAAATTGAAGGAGAATGACAAATGTAACAAGACACGATGGCATTCGTTGGCGCAGAAAAAAAAAACAACACCTCACTTCTTCTATGTTCAAAATTAAAGTAAAACATGTTCTATAGACACACACCTCATACACACACGCGCGCACCTCCCCACACACACACCCCACACGCGCACACACACCCCCACAGACACACACACACATACACATACCCATCGCACACACACACCCACACGCACACACACACACACACGCACATGCACACACACACACACACATCCCACACACACACACACATACACACACCCACACACACACACACATACACACACCCACACACACACACACACATATACCCACACACCACACACAAAAAAAGAATACGGACATACAAGAAAATGGCAAAGCTGGAACAAGGAGTGAGTATCATTAAGCAAAACTTCTACCGTCACACACACACACTCACCAAAAACATGTTCTACCATCACACCACACACACACACACCTCATACACACACGCGCGCACCCCCCCACACACACACCCCACACGCACACACACACCCACACACCACACACACACACACACACACACACCCATCCCACACACACACCCACACGCGCACACACATACACAAACACCCACACGCATACACACACACACATCCCACACACACACACACATACACACACCCACACACCCACACACACACACCCCACACATATACCCACACACCACACACAAAAAAAAATATGGACATACAAGAAAATAGAAATGCTGGAACAAGGAGTGGACATCATTAAGCAAAACTTCTCAAGTTTGTGGTCGATAGAATTGAAAAAAAAATGTTGTAGCTGATTAGAACATATAAAATACATTCATTGATATCATGATCTCAATAGAAAAACTGCTACACCAGATCTTGATTTTTAGAGAGATTGATCCAGAAATTGTGTATTATTAATGACAAAATCATTGCCCCTAATACAATTATATATATAAAACACACTGGGAAATTCTGCAACCTTCTTTGCTCCAATAATAGCATTGGGTTCAAAAGAGACGCAATAGTTAAGCTTTTCTTGACGTCCACAGGCAGGCTACCCACAAAGCATCGAATAGCAACCAACAAGTAAAACAACTCTAAACTCACAAATGCACCAAACTAATGCATTGTCCACTTAGCTAAAGTGGTTTTCATCAAGAAGCTCATCAATCACCAGATTAAAGATTGAATAGGGCATAAACTACTGCGAAACTATAGTGACATCCTACACCAAAGAAAAGGTTGTATAGATAGAAACGAAGACTTAGAAATTGAAGGAGAATGACAAATGTAACAAGACACGATGGCATTCGTTGGCGCAGAAAAAAAAAACAACACCTCACTTCTTCTATGTTCAAAATTAAAGTAAAACATGTTCTATAGACACACACCTCATACACACACGCGCGCACCTCCCCACACACACACCCCACACGCGCACACACACCCCCACACACACACACACACATACACATACCCATCGCACACACACACCCACACGCACACACACACACACACGCACATGCACACACACACACACACATCCCACACACACACACACATACACACACCCACACACACACACACATACACACACCCACACACACACACACACATATACCCACACACCACACACAAAAAAAGAATACGGACATACAAGAAAATGGCAAAGCTGGAACAAGGAGTGAGTATCATTAAGCAAAACTTCTACCGTCACACACACACACTCACCAAAAACATGTTCTACCATCACACCACACACACACACACCTCATACACACACGCGCGCACCCCCCCACACACACACCCCACACGCACACACACACCCACACACCACACACACACACACACACACACACACACACACACCCATCCCACACACACACCCACACGCACACACACATACACACACACCCACATGCATACACACACACACACATACACACACCCACACACACACACACACACACCCCACACATATACCCACACACCACACACAAAAAAAAATATGGACATACAAGAAAATAGAAAAGCTGGAACAAGGAGTGGACATCATTAAGCAAAACTTCTCAAGTTTGTGGTCGATAGAATTGAAAAAAAAAATGCTGTAGCTGATTAGAACATATAAATTACATTCATTGATATCATGATCTCAATAGAAAAACTGCTACACCAGATCTTGATTTTTAGAGAGATTGATCCAGAAATTGGGTATTATTAATGACAAAATCATTGCCCATAATACAATTATATATATAAAACACACTGGGAAATGCTGCAACCTTCTTTGTTCCAATAATAGCACTGGGTTCAAAAGAGACGCAATTGTTAAGCTTTTCTTGACGTCCACAGGTAGGCTACCCACAAGCATCGAATAGCAACCAACAAGTAAAACAACTCTAAACTCACAAATGCACCAAACTAATGCATTGTCCACTAAGCTAAAGTGGTTTTCATCAAGAAGCTCATCAATCACCAGATTAAAGATTGAATAGGGCATAAACTACTGCGAAACTACAGTGACATCCTGTACGAAAAAAAAGGTTGTATAGATAGAAATGAAGACTTAGAAATTGAAGGAAAATGACAAATGTAACAAGACACGATGGCATTCGTTGGCGCAGAAGATAAAAACAACACCTCACTTCTTCTATGTTCAAAATTAAAGTAAAACATGTTCTATAGACACACACACACACACACACACACACCTCATACACACACGCGCGCACCTCCCCACACACACACCCCACACGCGCACACACACCCCCACACACACACACATATACACATACCCATCGCACAAACACACCCACACGCACACACCCATCCCACACACACACCCACACGCACACACACACACACACATACACACACCCACACACACATACACACACATACACACACCCACCCACACACACACACCCACACATACACACACCCCACACACATATACCCACACACCACACACAAAAAATGAATACGGACATACAAGAAAATGGCAAAGCTGGAACAAGGAGTGAGTATCATTAAGCAAAACTTCTACCGTCACACACACACACACACACACCAAAAACATGTTCTACCGTCACACCACACACACACACACCTCATACACACACGCGCGCACCCCCCCACACACACACCCCACACGCACACACACACCCACACACCACACACACACAACCACACGCACACACACATACCCACACACCCACACGCATACACACACACACATACACACACCCACACACACACACACCCACACACCCACACACACACACCCCACACATATACCCACACACCACACACAAAAAAAAATATGGACATAAAAGAAAATAGAAAAGCTGGAACAAGGAGTGGACATCATTAAGCAAAACTTCTCAAGTTTGTGGTCGATAGAATTGAAAAAAAAATGCTGTAGCTGATTAGAACATATAAAATACATTCATTGATATCATGATCTCAATAGAAAAACTGCTACACCAGATCTTGATTTTTAGAGAGATTGATCCAGAAATTGGGTATTGTTAATGACAAAATCATTGCCCCTAATACAATTATATATAACACACTGGGAAATGCTGCAACCTTCTTTGCTCCAATAATAGCACTGGGTTCAAAAGAGACGCAATTGTTAAGCTTTTCTTGACGTCCACAGGTAGGCTACCCACAAGCATCGAATAGCAACCAACAAGTAAAACAACTCTAAACTCACAAATGCACCAAACTAATGCATTGTCCACTAAGCTAAAGTGGTTTTCATCAAGAAGCTCATCAATCACCAGATTAAAGATTGAATAGGGCATAAACTACTGCGAAACTACAGTGACATCCTGTACGAAAAAAAAGGTTGTATAGATAGAAATGAAGACTTAGAAATTGAAGGAGAATGACAAATGTAACAAGACACGATGGCATTCGTTGGCGCAGAAGATAAAAACAACACCTCACTTCTTCTATGTTCAAAATTAAAGTAAAACATGTTCTATAGACACACACACACACACACACACCTCATACACACACGCGCGCACCTCCCCACACACACACCCCACACGCGCACACACACCCCCACACACACACACATATACACATACCCATCGCACAAACACACCCACACGCACACACCCATCCCACACACACACCCACACGCACACACACACACACATACACACACCCACACACACATACACACACCCACCCACACACACACACCCACACATACACACACCCCACACACATATACCCACACACCACACACAAAAAATGAATACGGACATACAAGAAAATGGCAAAGCTGGAACAAGGAGTGAGTATCATTAAGCAAAACTTCTACCGTCACACACACACACACACACACCAAAAACATGTTCTACCGTCACACCACACACACACACACCTCATACACACGCGCGCGCACCCCCCCACACACACACCCCACACGCACACACACACCCACACACCACACACACACAACCACACGCACACACACATACCCACACACCCACACGCATACACACACACACATACACACACCCACACACACACACACCCACACACCCACACACACACACCCCACACATATACCCACACACCACACACAAAAAAAAATATGGACATAAAAGAAAATAGAAAAGCTGGAACAAGGAGTGGACATCATTAAGCAAAACTTCTCAAGTTTGTGGTCGATAGAATTGAAAAAAAAATGCTGTAGCTGATTAGAACATATAAAATACATTCATTGATATCATGATCTCAATAGAAAAACTGCTACACCAGATCTTGATTTTTAGAGAGATTGATCCGGAAATTGGGTATTGTTAATGACAAAATCATTGCCCCTAATACAATTATATATAACACACTGGGAAATGCTGCAACCTTCTTTGCTCCAATAATAGCACTGGGTTCAAAAGAGACGCAATAGTTAAGCTTTTCTTTTCGTCTACAGGCAGGCTACCCACAAGCATCGAATGGCAACCAACAAGTAAAACAACTCTAAACTCACAAATGCACCAAACTAATGCATTGTCCACTAAGCTAAAGTGGTTTTCATCATGAAGCTCATCAATCACCAGATTAAAGATTGAATAGGGCACACTTAGCAGCAGTTTAGAGGAACCTTAAAAGCACAGGCCATATCAACCACTGTAAAAGCTAGTCCTCTTGATGGCGATGTTTCCTGCTCTTATTCTTAGACCGCTTATTGCCCCTACCCACTCGCGAATACCCATAATGAGCATAAAATATTGCGAAACTATAGTGACATCCAGCACGAGAAAAAAAGTTGTATAGATAAAAATGAAGACTTAGAAATTGAACGAGAATGACAAATGTAACAAGACACGATGGCATTCGTTGGCGCAGAAGATAAAAGCAACACCTCACTTCTTCTATATTCAAAATTGAAGTAAAACATGTTCTACCGTCACACACACACCTCATACACACACGCGCGCACCCCCACCACACACACCCCACACGCACACACACATATACACACACCAATCCCACACACACACCCACACGCACACACACACACACCAATCCCACACACACACACACACCCCACACACACACACCTGCACACCACACACAAAAAAAAAATACGGACATACAAGAAAATGGAAAAGCTGGAACAAGGAGTGGGCATCATTAAGCAAAACTTCTCAAATTTGTGGTTGATAAAATTGAAAAAAAAAATGTTGTAGCTGATTAGAACATTTAAAATACATTCATTCACATCATGATCTCAACAGAAACCTGCTACACCAGATCTTCATTTTCAGAGTGATTGATTCAGAAACTGGATAATATTAATGACAAAATCATTGCCCCTAATAAAATTATATATAAAACACACTGGGAAATGCTGCAACCTTCTTTGCTCCAATAATAGCACTGGGTTCAAAAGAAACGCAATAGTTAAGCTTTTTTGACGTCCACAGGCAGGCTACCCACAAAGCATCGAATAGCAACCAACAAGTAAAACAACTCTAAACTCACAAATGCACCAAACTAATGCATTGTCCACTTAGCTAAAGTGGTTTTCATCAAAAAGCTCATCAATCACTAGATTAAAGATTGAATAGGGCATAAACTACTGCGAAACTATAGTGACATCCTGCACTAAAAAAAAGATTGTATAGATAGAAATGAAGACTTAAAATTGAAGGAGAATGACAAATGTAACAAGACACGATGGCATTCGTTGGCGCAGAAGATAAAAACAACACCTCACTTCTTCTATGTTCAAAATTGAAGTAAAACATGTTCTATAGACACACACCTCATACACACACGCGCGCAGCTCCCCACACACACACCGCACACGCGCACACACACCCCCACACACACACACATATACACATACCCATCGCACAAACACACCCACACGCATACACGCACACACCCATCCCACACACACACCCACACGCACACACACACACACATCCCACACACACACACACACACATACACACACACACACACACACACACCCACCCACACACACACACACACATACACACACCCACACATACACACACCCCACACAAATATACCCACACACCACACACAAAAAAAAAATACGGACATACAAGAAAATGGCAAAGCTAGAACAAGGAGTGAGCATCATTAAGCAAAACTTCTACCGTCACACCCACACACACACACCAAACATGTTCTACCGTCACACCACACACAAAAAAAAATATGGACATACAAGAAAATAGAAAAGCTGGAACAAGGAGTGGACATCATTAAGCAAAACTTCTCAAGTTTGTGGTCGATAGAATTGAAAAAAAAAATGCTGTAGCTGATTAGAACATATAAAATACATTCATTGATATCATGATCTCAATAGAAAAACTGCTACACCAGATCTTGATTTTTAGAGAGATTGATCCAAAAATTGGGTATTATTAATGACAAAATCATTGCCCCTAATACAATTATATATATAAAACACATTGGGAAATGCTGCAACCTTCTTTGCTCCAATAATAGCACTGGGTTCAAAAGAGACGCAATTGTTAAGCTTTTCTTGACGTCCACAGGTAGGCTACCCACAAGCATCGAATAGCAACCAACAAGTAAAACAACTCTAAACTCACAAATGCACCAAACTAATGCATTGTCCACTAAGCTAAAGTGGTTTTCATCAAGAAGCTCATCAATCACCAGATTAAAGATTGAATAGGGCATAAACTACTGCGAAACTACAGTGACATCCTGTACGAAAAAAAAGGTTGTATAGATAGAAATGAAGACTTAGAAATTGAAGGAGAATGACAAATGTAACAAGACAAGATGGCATTCGTTAGCGCAGAAGATAAAAACAACACCTCACTTCTTCTATATTCAAAATTAAAGTAAAACATGTTCTATAGACACACACCTCATACACACACACGCGCACCTCCCCACACACACACCCCACACGCGCACACACACCCCCACACACACACACATATACACATACCCATCGCACAAACACATCCACACGCACACACGCACACACACATCCCACACACACACCCACACGCACACACACACACACATCCCACACACACACACACATACACACACCCACCCACACACACACCCCCACACATACACACACCCCACACACATATACCCACACACCACACACAAAAAAAGAATACGGACATACAAGAAAATGGCAAAGCTGGAACAAGGAGTGAGTATCATTAAGCAAAACTTCTACCGTCACACACACACACACACACACCAAAAACATGTTCTACCGTCACACCACACACACACACACCTCATACACACACACCCACACACCACACACACACACACACACACACACACACCCCCCCACACACACACCCCACACGCACACACACACCCACACACCACACACACACACACACACAACCACACGCACACACACATACACACACACCCACACGCATACACACACACACATACACACACCCACGCACACACACACATACACACACCCACACACACACACACACACACCTCATACACACACGCGCGCACCCCCCCACACACACACCCCACACGCACACACACACCCACACACCACACACACACACACACACACCCATCCCACACACACACCCACACGCACACACACATAAACACACACCCACACGCATACACACACACACACATACACACACCCACACACACACACACACACACACCCCACACATATACCCACACACCACACACAAAAAAAAATATGGACATACAAGAAAATAGAAAAGCTGGAACAAGGAGTGGACATCATTAAGCAAAACTTCTCAAGTTTGTGGTCGATAGAATTGAAAAAAAAAATGCTGTAGCTGATTAGAACATATAAAATACATTCATTGATATCATGATCTCAATAGAAAAACTGCTACACCAGATCTTGATTTTTAGAGAGATTGATCCAGAAATTGTGTATTATTAATGACAAAATCATTGCCCCTAATACAATTATATATATAAAACACACTGGGAAATTCTGCAACCTTCTTTGCTCCAATAATAGCATTGGGTTCAAAAGAGACGCAATAGTTAAGCTTTTCTTGACGTCCACAGGCAGGCTACCCACAAAGCATCGAATAGCAACCAACAAGTAAAACAACTCTAAACTCACAAATGCACCAAACTAATGCATTATCCACTTAGCTAAAGTGGTTTTCATCAAGAAGCTCATCAATCACCAGATTAAAGATTGAATAGGGCATAAACTACTGCGAAACTATAGTGACATCCTACACGAAAAAAAAGGTTGTATAGATAGAAACGAAAACTTAGAAATTGAAGGAGAATGACAAATGTAACAAGACACGATGGCATTCGTAGGCGCAGAAAAAAAAAACAACACCTCACTTCTTCTATGTTCAAAATTAAAGTAAAACATGTTCTATAGACACACACCTCATACACACACGCGCGCACCTCCCCACACACACACCCCACACGCGCACACACACCCCCATACACACACACATATACACATACCCATCGCACAAACACACCCACACGCACACACGCACACACCCATCCCACATACACACCCACACGCACACACACACACACATCCCACACACACACACACACATACACACACCCACCCACACACACACACCTACACATACACACACCCCACACACATATACCCACACACCACACACAAAAAAAGAATACGGACATACAAGAAAATGGCAAAGCTGGAACAAGGAGTGACTATCATTAAGCAAAACTTCTACCGTCACACACACACACACACACCAAAAACATGTTCTACCGTCACACAACACACACACACACCTCATACACACACGCGCGCACCCCCCCACACACACACCCCACATGCACACACACACCCACACACCACACACACACACACACCCATCCCACAAACACACCCACACGCACACACACATACACACACACCCACACGCATACACAAACCCACACACACACACACATACAAACACCCACACACACACACACACCCCCCACACATATACCCACACACCACACACAAAAAAAAATATGGACATACAAGAAAATAGAAAAGCTGGAACAAGGAGGAGTGGACATCATTAAGCAAAACTTCTCAAGTTTGTGGTCGATAGAATTGAAAAAAAAAATGCTGTAGCTGATTAGAACATATAAAATACATTCATTGATATCATGATCTCAATAGAAAAACTGCTACACCAGATCTTGATTTTTAGAGAGATTGATCCAAAAATTGGGTATTATTAATGACAAAATCATTGCCCCTAATACAATTATATATATAAAACACACTGGAAAATGCTGCAACCTTATTTGCTCCAATAATGGCACTGGGTTCAAAAGAGACGCAATAGTTAAGCTTTTCTTGACGTCCACAGGCAGGCTATCCACAAAGCATCGAATAGCAAACAAAAAGTAAAACGACTCTAAACTCACAAATGCAACAAACTAATGCATTGTCCACTTAGCTAAAGTGGTTTTAATCAAGAAGCTCATCAATCACCAGATTAAAGATTGAATAGGGCATAAACTACTGCGAAACTACAGTGACATCCTGTACAAAAAAAACGGTTGTATAGATAGAAATGAAGACTTAGAAATTGAAGGAGAATGACAAATGTAACAAGACACGATGGCATTCGTTGGCGTAGAAGATAAAAACAACACCTCACTTCTTCTATGTTCAAAATTAAAGTAAAACATGTTCTATAGACACACACCTCATACACACAAGCGCGCACCTCCCCACACACACACCCCACACGCGCACACACACCCCCACACACACACACATATACACATACCCATCGCACAAACACACCCACACGCACACACGCACACACCCATCCCACACACACACCCACACGCACACACACACACACATCCCACACACACACACACACATACACACACCCACCCACACACACACACCCACACATACACACACCCCACACACATATACCCACACACCACACACAAAAAAAGAATACGGACATACAAGAAAATGGCAAAGCTGGAACAAGGAGTGAGTATCATTAAGCAAAACTTCTACCGTCACACACACACACACACCAAAAACATGTTCTACCGTCACACCACACACACACACACCTCATACACACACACCCACACACCACACACACACACACACACACACACACACCCATCCCACACACACACCCACACGCACACACACATACACACACACCCACATGCATACACACACACACATACACACACCCACACACACACACACACACACCCCACACATATACCCACACACCACACACAAAAAAAAATATGGACATACAAGAAAATAGAAAAGCTGGAACAAGGAGTGGACATCATTAAGCAAAACTTCTCAAGTTTGTGGTCGATAGAATTGAAAAAAAAAATGCTGTAGCTGATTAGAACATATAAAATACATTCATTGATATCATGATCTCAATAGAAAAACTGCTACACCAGATCTTGATTTTTAGAGAGATTGATCCAGAAATTGGGTATTATTAATGACAAAATCATTGCCCATAATACAATTATATATATAAAACACACTGGGAAATGCTGCAACCTTCTTTGCTCCAATAATAGCACTGGGTTCAAAAGAGACGCAATTGTTAAGCTTTTCTTGACGTCCACAGGCAGGCTACCCACAAAGCATCGAATAGCAACCAACAAGTAAAACAACTCTAAACTCAGAAATGCACCAAACTAATGCATTGTCCACTAAACTAAAGTGGTTTTCATCAAGAAGCTCATCAATCACCAGATTAAAGATTGAATAGGGCACACTTAGCAGCAGTTTAGAGGAACCTTAAAAGCACAGGCCATATCAACCATTGTAAAAGCTAGTCCTCTTGATGGCGATGTTTCCTGCTCTTCTTCTTAGACCGCTTATTGCCCCTACCCACTCGCGAATACCCGTAATGAGCATAAAATATTGCGAAACTATAGTGACATCCAGCACGAGAAAAAAGGTTGTATAGATAAAAATGAAGACTTAGAAATTGAACGAGAATGACAAATGTAACAAGACACGATGGCATTCGTTGGCGCAGAAGATAAAATCAATACCTCATTTCTTTTATGTTTAAAATGGAAGTAGAACATGTTCTACCATCACATACACACACACACCTCATACACATACACGCGCACCCCCCCACACACACCCCACATGCACACACACACCCACACACCACACACACACCCACACGCACACACACACACACACACCCATCGCACCAAACACCCACACGCACACACACACAATTTATAGGCTTAATATCCTGATTTTTGCAATACTAAAACCACATTATTAGGAAACTGTTACCATTTAAATATATATGAATCTGCCCATAAGTACCTGAAGGCTGAAAAATAACAGAAACTTTGGCAGGTGAATGATTAGTTCTTTATCTGATAAACAGTATGCCACATGTAAGCACAAGCATGAGTAAAGCATCAGCTGCAACATATATAACTGATTAATTGTTCCTGAGCAAAAACACCATTCTTCCTCTTCCATGCGAGTACCCGAAACTCAAGGTGATGCTACAGAAACTACCATGTGATTCAAGGGTGAAAATTATAGAGACCTCTTTAGCAATAGAAAATCAAAATGGCTAAACACACCAAAGTGAGGGTTCAAAACTACTACATTTTGTAGTGGTCGCTGGCAACCAATTCAAGAATTGGTTAGCATATCATAACCACCCAAGGCATTTATCAGATTTTATCAAACCTCACCTCATTTTCTCTCACTATTTCCCCTCTAGTAAAGTAAATCAATCCAAGACTACTCGTGTTAATGAGATATATTGAAAGGAAGAAAGAAGAGGGACAATGCACTCTCTCCTGTCCTGTTATTGCTCTTATTTCAATAAATACTCTTTCATATCAGGTAAATAAAAATTAGAATACACATCTATGCAAGCACACAAAAATATTACAAATGACATAAATAGACCACAAAAACACACAATACCGGTAATCAACATAAAATGTTGCAAAACTATGGTGACATCCTGCACGAGAAAAAAGGTTGTGTAGATAGAAATGAAGACTTAAAAATTGAAGGAGAATGGCAAATGTAACAAGACGCTGATGGCATTCGTTGGCGCAGAAGATAAAATCAACACCTCACTTCTTCTATGTTCAAAATAGAAGTATAACATGTCCTACCGTGACACACACAAACACACGCATCCCACACGCACACACCCCCCCCCCCACAAACATACCCACACACCACACACAAAATAAAAAGATAGACATACAAGAAAATGAAAAAATCGGAACATGGAGCGGGCATCATTAAGCAAAACTTCTCAAGTTTGTGGTCGATAAAATTGAAAAAAAAATACAGTGCTGATTAGGACATATTGAATACATTCATTGACACCATGATCTCAACAGAAACCTGCTACATAAGATCTTGATTTTCAGAGAGATTGATCTAGAAACTGGATAATATTAATGACAAAATCATTGCCCTAATTCAATTATATATAAAACACACTGGGAAATGATGCAATCTTCTTTGCTCCAATAATAGCACTGGGTTCAAAAGAGTAGCAATAGTTAAGCTCTTCTTGACGCCCACAAGCAGGCTTCCCACAAAGCATCGAATAGCAACCAACAAGTGAAACAACTTTAAACTCACTAAAATTCCAAAGCATTACTGCAATATTTCAACTAACAACACCGATCACATGTCAGAATCACACATAGCATACTCAGTAAATATCAGAATTCTTACAACCAGAAGAATAAAGCAATTAAAATGATACATTACATCAAACTGAAAAGCAGCAAATGCACCAAACTAATGCATTGTCCACTAAGCTAAAGTGGTTTTCATCAAGGAGCTCATCAATCACCAGATTAAAGATTGAATAGGACTTAGCATCAGTTTAGAGGAACCTTAATAGCACATGACATATCACTCACTGTAGAAGCTAGTCCTCTTCAAGGCATTGTTTCCTGCTCTTCTTCTCAGACCGCTTCTTGCCCCTACCCACTCGCAAATCATTTGAAGCACTGACGTCGGAATCAGAGTCTGAATACGCATTCCTGCTCCTCTTTTTATGCCGCAGATCAGCAGAATTATCAGAAGAATGATGGTGACTCCTCCTCCTCCTCTTCTCCTTCCTACTCTTCCTCTTTCTTCGCCTGCGCTTCAATTCCTGCAATTTACCTGATTTAGAAAAGTGCCTTCAATTCCTTAAAAAGAAAAACAAAAAAGAAATAGAAAAGTTCCTTCAAGGTAATCCAACTACCCCTACTGCTCAAAAGCAACATAAGATCAGAAAGTAAACCAAAATGCTATGAATACATGGAATGGTTAATAGAAAGCAATTAGTACTGGGTTAGCTTTGTATTTACTAAGGTATTTCAGCAAAAGCCCAAGCGACAAGAAATATAAATCACACAAGACGCCTCAACCTTTAACAAAGTTAGCATAAAAACTTGTAATGAATTTTGATTACTTCATGAAACTTACCTCTCTTCCAAAAAGTTAAAGCTAGTGTCTCCTTCCAGTAAACGAATCATTCACTTTCTAAAGAAGAGCCACAGGAACAACTGTGCCATTTATTGAGCAACACCACAGATTCAACAACTTATAGGCCTAATATCCTGGTTTCTGCAATATCAAAACCACATTACTAGGAAACTGTTACCACTCAAATATGTATGAAACTGCCCATAAGTACCTGAAGGCAGAAAAATAACAGAAACTTGGGCAGGTGAATGATTAGTTCTTTACCTGATAAATAGTAAGCTACATGTAAGCACAAGCATGAGTCAAGCATCAGCTACAACACATATAACTGATTAATTGTTCCTGAGCAAAAGCACCATTCTCCTTCTTCCATACGAGTACCCAAAAATCAAGGTTATGATACAGAAACTAACATGTGATTCAAGGGTGAAAATTATAGAGACCGCTATTAGCAGGAAGGAAATCAAAATGGCTAAACACACCAAAGTCAGAGTTCAAAGCTACAACATTTTGTAGTGGTCGCTGGTAACCAATTCAAGAATTGGTTAACATATCATAACCACCCAAGGCATTTATCAGATTTTATCAATCCTCCACTCATTTTCTCTCACTATATCCCCTCTAGTAAAGTAAATCAATCCAAGACCACTCTTGCTAACGAGATATATTGAAATGAAAAAAGAAGAGGGACAATGCACTCTCTCCTGTCCTATTATTGCTCTTATTTCAAAATACTCTTTCATATAAGCTAAACAAAAATGAGAATACACATCTATGCAAGCACACAAAAATGTTACAAAGGACATAAAATAGACCACAAAGACACACAATACCCGTAATGAGCATAAAATATTGCGAAACTAAGATGACATCCTGCACGAGAAAAAAAGTTGTGTAGATAGAAATGAAGACTTAGAAATTGAAGGAGAATGACAAATGTAACAATACGCGGATGACATTCGTTGGTGTAGAAGATAAAAGCAACAACTCACTTCTTTTATGTTCAAAATGGAAGTATAACATATTTTACCGTGACACACACACACACATACTTCTCTTTTTTGTGGTTTGTCTTTATTTAATAAATAAGTCAATCTATTAGTTATAATTTATTAGAAAAAATTAAATAAAAATTAATATTTATTCTCGCTTGAATTATTAATGACTTATTGTAGGTAAAATAAATATTTTATGACTAAACTACACATATAACGATGAAAATATATCTCCTTGCATTCATTAATGTGTGAAAATATATAAGAATAAGTTAATTATAAAAAAATTTATTTAATTTATAATCAATTAGTAATAAATCAATAGTGATGAGATAATGAGATTATTGGTACTGGAAAAAGAAGGTTGAGGAAGAATCGAACTTGGGTTTCCTCATGGACATGATTTACAGAAGATAAAAATATAATATAGTGATGGAAGAGGATAGGTATCTTATAGGTTCTTTTGTGGTGAAAACATCAATAGTGAAGTTTATATTTGTATTGACAAATGATGTAATTTGTGAAATGCTGGCAAAAACAGATTGGAGAAGGTGATGAGGAATGAGAAATTATGATTTTCTAAGCAAAAGGGGGATGTAGCTCAGATGGTAGAGCGCTCGCTTAGCATGCGAGAGGTACGGGGATCGATACCCCGCATCTCCAATGTTCTTCTTAATCATTTCTTTTCCATGGGCATTTTTTTTGTTAAGCCGCCCATGTCTCCTTTTTTAGGGACAGGCCCGGATTAACTTCCAATGATTTAGGCCCAAATGCAAAGACCGGAGCTACCCCCCCCCCCCCCCCTAAAATAACATAAATCAACAAACCCCACATTTCAATTAATATTTAAATACTTAACTTCCAAACATAATTACAAACCGCCCTTCACATATAATTCTTGTATTCATGACATCATCATCTGTCCAAACTGTTAGCAACTAAACTTAATTAATCCCAAGACTAAGACGCTTGCTTTATTAGTTGAGTTCACAAATGTCACCAACTTAGTTTCATTTATTTCACAAATTAAAGTTGTAAGGCCGTCTCCCAGATCTTATAGCTCAACATATGGCTAACAGCCACTCAGGCCCATATCTCCATCATTAATTTTATCTATTCCAAATATTTAATCATGAATTAATAAATTCCAATCTCTTAATTACATAAGCTGAATTCGTCATCCTGTCTAGTGTCTAATTTCCAATATCGGCAAACAGCAAAAGTACCAACTCCCAAAAGCTCCCCTCCCCATGATTGTAATCATTAATTACCTAGAAAAAAGGCAAGCCGTTCACATCTATCGAAAGAAATGCAGTCTCATTTAGTAGGTGCAGTGGGGGTTGGAATGTTACAACAACAACAGTCTTTGCACTACCAGTTTGCGATCAAATTCTCTTACTGTTTGATATATTCGCATATGATTTGTACAACAACAACAAAAGGAAAAAAAAAACCCAGACAGGCACAGTCTATGTTCATTACTTTTTATCACCTTGTGAAAGTATTCCCAAAGGAAGAAGCAAAGTGAAAATTCTTGGCACCCACAAGAAGCAAGTCACTTGTTTATTCATGGAGATGGGATTTTTCTTTTCCTTCTTGTTTTTTGTGGTTTATGTAAAACACTATAAAATTGAATTTGCATTCATGTGAATATAATTTAATCGGTATCCAAATATCTGATATTAGCCTAATCAAAATCATTCAAAAATTTTAAATTATGGATTTTAAAATCTTACTGACAAATCCTTTTAATTTGCTTTGATAATTAATGTACTTTAAAGCATTCAATTTGATTTTTTTTCATGGAATATTAATGAATTTTAAATTATTTTGATATATAATAATTTGCAATTATTTTTTAATATTATTTCTTAAAATTCAAATTCATCTATCCAAATATAACGATCACGAACATCTTAATTTATGAAAATATATTTTACCAAGAAAAAAATATCTGCTAAAAAGTCCCTATTTGTTTGACATACTCATAATTTTTCTTCAAAAGCACAGGTTTTAAATTCTCTCTTATTTATTTAAGTTAGTTTTTTACTTCTCAATCTTTTCTTGTTTTCGGGATAATTACATCACTCTTTTATAGATTTATTGTAATTATTTATAAATTTCACGTGGTTTGAAAATTTAAATTAAGTATTCTCTATATTTATTTTCATCCAACAACTTGATTTATTTATTATTCAAAATTCACATGATTTATTAATACTAAAGAAAAAGGAACGAAAATCCATATTGCAGCCAAACAAATAATTTTCGACAAAACACCTTTATAAGGGTGCAAATATACCTCCTCACATGTGTTAGAGTGTAAAATTGTATAAAAGTAGTTTGATAAAAATAATTTTATTTAAATTGCAATGAGATAGTAATAAGTCAATTAGGGGTAAATATGAATTTTCATTCAAGCTAATATCAACAAATTCAGTGAATTTTGACTCATGAATGAATCTATTTGTTAGACAGAAAAAACGTAAATTTTTAAACTACAGAAAATCTATGTATAATTATATTAAATTTCAGGAGAGGAACGGGTTAATTATCATATTCATTTTTCCTGAAAATAATTTTTTAGGAAATTAAAAAGGAAATAGGAAGGAGCCAATAAGGCGAAAAGAGCCATAAAAAGGCCGGACAAATTGAAAATATAATAAACCGGCAGGGTCAAACCGGTCAAGTTGTATTTACAACGAATCTATGTCGACATACCGCCAGACTCAATTTCAAAAAATTTCAAAACCTAACCTTCACTCACTCTGTAAACGCTCTTCTCTAGCTAGATCTGCAAACCCTAACCCTTATCGGCCTTCACATATTCCCCAAATTACCTCATTTAATTCACAATAGATCAATCACAATAGGTGTGTTCTCAGAAAAAAGAAAGAAAAGTATCAATCCTTTTTCTTTTTTCGATTTTTTAGTGATAGATAGGGTTAAATGAATTTAGCTTTTGCTGTCTCTAATTTTACAGTCCCATCATCCTTCTCTTTGTGACATTGTGTTGCTGTGCTCTGATTGCTGCAACTGGAAGCAACGGTTGTCATACAAATATTGGCTTTAGCTTCGATTGCAATAAACCACTGCCCCACCAACAAAAGTTTGAAAGTCCTGCTTCTCTCTCTTGAAGCTCACCCTCCTCTCTACCTCTATCTACATTCACACGCTCCTCAGTAAGATGGCTTCTAAGAACCAGAACAAGCCTCCTTCTAGTCCTTCACATGTGGGTTCCTCTTTCACTAATCAATTTATTGCAGTATATGTAATTTCTGATGAGTGTGTCTATTTTTTAATTTTCTATTTACTGCCTTACATGTGTGCATGAATGGAGCTCCTTCTGTTTTATGGCGCATTAGGGGTTTGATTATGAGAATTTGACTTATTCTTGTTGAAACTTAGGGTATATTTTGAAACAATAATTTGCATTGGTTTGAAATTACCTTTTTCTTTTTCATGGGGAGCTGTGGTATATATGTTTGTTAGTTGTAGTGGGGCATCAAATTTGATATTTCTGGTTTTTGTTCTTGTTGGGGTTCTGCAGAGTAAGTACAGTGTAGATGACGTTTCAGTAGACAAGAGACGACGGATAGGAAACACAAAAATGCCACCCAACTCTGGGACAAGAGTGCAAACTCGACAAGCATTTTCAGTAGTTAATGGGGGCCAAGATCCACCTCCGACCAGCGGGCCACCTAGCAATTCTGGTTCCGACTCTGGAGTAACTGAGTTCACCAGAGAGGATGTAGAAGCCTTACTCATTGAGAAGTTGAGAATTAAGAACAAATTTAACTACAAGGTATGTTAGAGAGGGCATTTAGCTTTCAATTGTTCGTTTCTAGCATAGACCCTAATGGGCTTTGTGTTTTACGAATTTGGTCAACTGTGAAAGAGCTTCAAGCTGTTGACATTTTAATGTGACTATTTGAGTTCTGACACTTGTTTCCTCTACAGGAGAAGAGCGAACAAATGGCCGAGTACATAAAAAGGCTTAAGCAATGTATTAAGTGGTTCCAACAGTGTGAAGGAAATTATGTTACAGAACAGGAGAAACTAAAAAATTTGTTGGAATTAGCAGAAAAGAAGTGCAACGATATGGGTATGGGTGGTTCTTTATTTTGGTGCTTGGACTTTTGCTGAAGAATGTACTGACTAGGAAACATATATAATATGTGAGTTTTTGTGAATTCTTTTAGAGTTGCTGATGAAGGCAAAAGAAGATGAGTTGAACTCAATCATTATGGAGTTGAGAAACAATTTGGAGGCACTGCAAGAAAAATTTTCCAAGGAGGAACTAGATAAGTTGGTATGAGCTCCCTGACAAATTAAATGTTGCACTGTAGTTTTTCGCAGCTACTCTGTTTTGCATTGTGAAGAACTGACTTTCAACAGGAAGCATTGGATTCTTTAGCAAAAGAGAAGGATTCTAGACTTGCTGCCGAGAGACTGAATGCTTCCCTCTCGGAAGAGCTGAAGCGAAGCCAAGAAGACAATGCTAGTAATGTTCAGAAGGTTTGAAAAGAATTCTTACAATCGAAAGCATGTTTCCCAGTATTTCTTCTACATTTCATTCTAAATTGTGTCATTTTGGGCTTTGTTGCTTGTGCAGATACAATCACTTAATGATATGTACAAGAGGTTACATGAGTACAACACAAGCTTACAACAGTACAATAGTAAACTTCAGTCAGAAATTCATGCAATAAAGGAGACTCTAAAGCATGTTGAGCAAGAGAAGTCAGCTATTGTAGAAAACCTAAGCACCTTAAGGGGCCACAGTACTTCTCTGCAAGAGCAGCTTGCTTCCTCGAGAGTAAGTTCCTTGTATCACTCTTTGATGTTTGCCATGGAGGTTTTGGCATATTTCATTCACCATCCAGGACTGGATGAAGTGCTATAGTGTTATTTCATACTTAATATTTTGCATGTTGTTTGTGATAGGGTCCTAAACAAGTGACTTGAGCCATAAAACATGTTTCTCAAGACTGATTTAAACATAATAATTTTCTTGCAATTGTTGTAAGCTCAGGTCTGGCATTTGATAATTTATGAGCGGCTTCAATTTAGCATCAGCTGAAATACCTTGGTACTTTAGTAATAATTTACATTTCTTACAAGGTGGCCTAAAACTTTATTGAACTCTAATTGTTGTTCAGTCTTGGTTAGTTAAGTCAGTACATAGTTAAACTAGCTCTGATATGGTGATGTATGTTAGTTCTATGTGTTGAATGTTTAACATAACCTTCTGTAATTCATCATTTGCAATAAGACATATGCTGTTGTTATTTGCTAATTTGCTGATCATATTCCACTTCTTCGAAATACGCTTACCAATGCTTGATCCCATAAAAGGCATCGCAAGATGAAGCTCTGAAACAAAAGGAGGCTCTAGGCAGTGAAGTTACATGCTTGAGAGGCGAGTTGCAACAAGTAAGAGATGATCGTGATCGGCAATTGTTACAAGTTCAGGCTCTATCAGCTGAAGTAGTAAAATACAAAGAATGTACTGGAAAATCCATTGCTGAGTTAGATAGCCTGACTACAAAAACAAATGAGCTGGAGGTTTGATTTTAAATACCTTAATGTTAAATAACAAACTGAAATGCATCTTTAACAGTTTTTATGTTTCCTTTTTTCTAGTCAACATGCTTGTCCCAGAGTGAGCAAATAAGACGATTACATGAACAGCTGGCTTTTGCAGAAAAGAAATTGAAGGTTTTGACCTGGCAATTTGGTTTTCTTTGATTTGTTCATATTGACAGGAATGTTACTATTGATTTAGGATTGACTGACTATTTATTAACTGTGTGAAAGTATTTACTTCTTATTTTTGTTTATTGTTCTGTAGCTGTCTGATATGTCAGCAATGGAGACGAGATCTGAATTTGAGGAACAAAAGACTATTATTAGCCAGCTACAAAACCGTCTGGCTGATGCTGAATCAAAAATTGTGGAAGGAGAGCAACTCCGCAAGAAATTGCATAACACTATCCTGGTACCAATTCTTGCATACAAGAGTAATAAACATATTTAATTGTTTATTTGATTTTTCTTCTCAGAATTGTTCGTACTTTGAAAGTCTATATAAGAATCTTTTTTCAGTGAGATTGTTTACTGGGAATCATTTGTCAATACAGGAGTTGAAGGGGAATATACGCGTCTTCTGTAGAGTGAGGCCCCTTTTGTCTGATGATGGAGTTGGAACTGACACAAAAGTCGTCTCCTTCCCCACATCAATGGAAGCACAGGGTCGAGGCATTGATTTGACGCAAAATGGTAAGTCTTACTCATAAAAGAGTCGGAAACCTGAGATATTTTCTTAGGATACAATAATTTGTTGTTTCCATTCCCCCCTAATTTATAGTTTTTCATCAGGCCAAAAGCTTTCCTTCACTTTCGACAAAGTGTTTGTGCCTGATGCCTCCCAGGAAGATGTTTTTGTGGAGATATCACAGCTTGTGCAGAGTGCCCTTGATGGTTATAAGGTGATAAATTGCCTGCAGAACTCCATTATCTTTTATTCATTCTTTAATATAGAGACTTACGTTATACTACATAAGTTTTAGGTGGATAATCGTAATTCTCAGAGAACTCCATAATTAAAATCTGTAACTTTTGCCTGCTAACTAAATTTAATTTTTATGAGATGCTTTCAGTAATTCATGTGTGTATATGAATAGTGATCGGCAGTTACCGTCATTTGGTTTTGTTTGGTCGCTGTTTCCTGGACATATCTCCTTTTACATCATGAAGAAACCATTACTTGTGGATAATGAAAAGTTGATTCGGAAACGCGAGTATAGAAACTGTGTTAATCAAAGTGCACTCGGTATAGGTTTGCATCTTCGCTTACGGACAAACTGGCTCTGGTAAGACATATACGATGATGGGCAAGCCAGCACCAATTGATCAGAAAGGTCTAATTCCACGATCACTGGAACAAGTTTTTGAGACAAGGCAAATTCTTCAGGCCCAAGGATGGAAGTATGGAATGCAGGTAAATTGGGCGTTATTTCTTGTTTAAATAAGTTGTTATGGTGTCAAATATTTTACTATCATTCACTTTTCAGGTCTCAATGCTCGAGATATATAATGAAACAATCCGTGATCTGCTAGCACCAAACAGATCAGGCTTTGATGCATCAAGAGCTGAAAATGCTGGAAAGCAGTATTCTATCAAACATGATGCAAATGGCAACACTCATGTTTCTGATCTTACAATTGTGGATGTTCACAGTAGCAAGGAGGTCTCCTATCTCTTAGACCGGGCAGCACAGAGCAGGTATCGTCACATGTATCTTCATTCATTCATTTCTTGACATAAGTATAAGCCTTCTTTTGGAAGTAATTTTTGCAATAAATCAAGTTGTTTAACACCCTCAGTGTCTTTCATGGAGGATGGTTTGATAACATGCTAATAATTTGATTGCGAGTGCATAAGCAGAAAGCTGGAACCCATTAAGCACTCATTCAAGATATTGATTTTTTCCCTTTGTATAACTTCATTTTTAGGTCCGTAGGCAAGACTCAAATGAATGAACAGTCCTCGAGAAGTCATTTTGTCTTCACACTTCGAATAACGGGTTTTAATGAGGTAGCTAGCCTTGTTTTAAGATACATCATGTTGTGATTTTGACTTTGTTGTAGTTTACAATTTAATGCCGACACATTCTGTCATCTGTGTGTTCTCTGGTGTGTTATTAGAGCACTGATCAACAAGTACAAGGCGTTCTCAATCTGATTGACCTTGCTGGTAGTGAGCGTCTGTCTAAGAGTGGGTCTACAGGGGATCGACTGAAAGAAACTCAGGTATTAGAAGAGAATTATCTTAGTCCACTTGAAGAAACTTACCTGTCCTGATATTTTCATTTCTCATTGAGCATTCTCAGGCCATCAATAAGAGTTTATCTTCATTAAGTGACGTCATATTTGCCTTAGCAAAAAAGGAAGAGCATGTGCCTTATAGGAACTCCAAGCTGACCTATCTTCTCCAGGTAATCTTTCAGTCACACTGCCAGTGAACATGTTCTCTTGTGAGCGTTTGTGCAACTTATTTTTAGAGGATTTTCTGGAGCATTCACCTAGTTATGAGGAAGCAATTATGAAAAGCCTTGACTATAGGTGGGGAAGCCTCCACGTTCTACCACTTTTTCTTACCTTCTAATGCCAAATTACATATGAAAAGGGGTCTGATTCCAAATGTTTGAGTTGTAGGACCTACTAAAAAGGCTGTAAACACAATATTAGTGTGTAAACTTGATCACACACCTGTTGCTGGCATTATCAGCTTTGCCTGATTAGTTTTCTCTCTCTTTCAGCCTTGCTTGGGTGGAGATTCAAAGACTTTGATGTTTGTGAATGTGTCCCCAGACCCTTCTTCTGTCGGTGAATCACTTTGTTCACTGAGGTTTGCAGCCAGGGTGAATGCTTGTGAGATAGGTGTTCCAAGGCGCCAAACTAACCTAAGATCTTTAGATTCTCGTTTGAGCATTGGCTGATTCTTTTTGATGGAATGGTTATTCTAGATTCAGTAAAGTGTGTTGGTTACTGAATGACATTTTATTTGTAACTGATAACATAAGGCACTTCTAACTGAGTTTTGTAATTTGTATAGTGGAAAAGCATACTGGCTTTGTATCAGTTTGTACCACAGCACAGGGCTCCATCCCTTTTCTTGGCAGAATGTATTAATTGTGAAGATGTGTATTGATGATTATTACAAACTAAATTTAGTTAAGAGCCTCTCTTACAAGTCTTAAGGTTCTCATTCTTGCATAAGTATATATATAAATGACATTAATGCTTCTCCAAATCAAATCAAAGTGTTAAAATATTTCGAGGCCAATAAGTCGATCCTCTTCTGAAATTGCTCCTATTCGTAGTCCAGAGTACAGAACATCTTAGATATCTTAAACTACAGTACATGAACAGTAATGTTTTGGTGGTCATGCATGTTTATGCCATTCGATTCATGACCTCTTGCAGAACTAATGTGGTAGCTTGATAACTTGACTCTGTTTGAGACACATTCTGCTTTCTGACTGCATCTTCAAGCTGCCAAAACATGAAGACAATCAGAGGAACACCAAATATTGCGCTGACCCATGACAATATATTTACTGGGATTACCTTCTCAACGTTGTCAAACAACCGATTGGCAAGATCGGTCAGAGACTTCTTATCATCTGCCGGTGCTGCAGAAATCACTTCGTCAAAATCAAAGTACATAAACGTGGACTTGAGTCGCAGATACCTCCTTACGTAATTCCAAGCGTCTTGTTGTGCAATCAAATCCCCCATTGCTATGAGGTCAAAAGCATATCTTTTCAACCTGTGCATTCTCCCTTTAGTCCCAATATTTGCAATGTAGATTCCTTTCTTGAGAAAAGAACGAGTTCCCGTCTCTTCATTGTTAATCTCTACACAAGAAAACAAAAAAAGAGAATCAAATACAACTGTTGTAGAGTAGTAATTCCTCCAAGAGAAAAAAACTTCTTTCAGAAAAATGTAAAATGAAGGAAGATAAAGACGCGTGTATATATATAATCAACTTCTACACGTAGCATACTGTTGTTAGCATATGGTACTGGTAAAGGGCCTGTGAGCCAAAATCCATTGTCTTCCGCTAGAGATTTTCCAATGCTGATGTTCCCAAAGAGTGCGATTGAGGCAAGTCCTATTGCAAGTCTTCTTGTTGCCTGAGCTGGGATTTCTTGAACTTCATCCTTCTTCTTATCAAGAAAGCATGTAATTCTACTCTTTTTTGGATTCTTGTCTATGCCACGATGCCTGGGAATGGCAGGCAGGGCCTCAAATATGCCATTCAAATTGGCTCTAGTTGCCATAACTGTTCTCAACTTCAGAAAGTGTTCACCAGTAGGGTACACTATGAATTTGCTTTTGCAATATCCATTGCAAGAGTGCCGGCTACTACTGTCCACCAAAGGTATATCCTTACAGAAGGATAAGTTTGTCATTTCCTTAATACCATAACGTACTAAAACTTGTCAAGAAACTTCCAAATTCTGGGGAAGGCCTACATGTGATGTCCCCTGCAGGAAACCATGCTTATCACAGATTATGACTTTGGTGGCTCTAAAGGCCAATCCATATTGATGGGTATACACATGTTATCCCTGCGGAAAAGACCAGATTAACCTTCAATAAGGGTATTTTAGTCATTACGCGATCAAGATCCGCGTGTTTTATAGCGGGCGGGTCGCGGAGGACCCGGCCCGGATCGCACAGACTGGCCGAAGACCCGGACAATGACAGCCGTTCGATCAGAACACACGCCGATAAGATACGGCCACGTGGCCCAGTACTTGACGTACAGCTGTGTTCTATAAATAGACCCCGATACGCCATAAATGAGGTCTATTATGCATTAATTGAGATCGAACTTTGAAATCGCATACATTTCACTCGATCAACCTAACTTGAGCGTCGGAGGGTCATATTCGGGGACGTGCCCGACGAGCTCACGGTTCGTGTTTTATTCTCAGGGGACCCAAAACCTGTTTCGGAAGAGTTAGTCGACCCGCAGTGAGATCGTCTCAGGAGATCGAATAATTCAACCCGGATTACATATCATTGCATTATCAGCTGCATAGTTAACTGCGTCTAAGTTTGGTCAGAAAAGCATCGTTTATCTAAGCTATGACCTCAAAACACACATCACCCTCTGCAGTTGCGACGTTGTTATCAAGTGCAATTGCTTCACCTCTCAGCAAATCCCATAAGCAGGCATGAAATTTATCTTGGAAAGGTCTTCAATCCATACTTGTATGTATAAACAGACAAAAGGGAGAAGGAATAATGTGATATCATCTTGCAACACATGACTACAGCCCACCATGTAATAACATAGTCCTTGCTTAGAAGACCTGTTTTTTTACCCTTCCCACACGATCTTTGAGCTATTGAGGATTGTAATTAATTCAATCTGCGTAATGCTGACATCTTGAACCACAGTCAAGTGGAGATAGTGGATGATGACAAGTTGTAGTATGGATCATTTGTATAACAGTAGTTGTAATACTTTGTGAGTGATCGGCTCCAATTCATTTTGATGACATAAGAATGGTTCTAGAAGATCTGACTCATAAAAAGGAGTCGAGGGTGTTTGGTTAAACTTTAAAAGATCTTATAAGCTTATATAATATAATATGTTTTTAGAGATTATAAAACATTACAAAGTATTTTGTAAATTTTTTTTAAAAAAAGGGCTCATAAGCTCTTTAAAAATAAGTAGGAAGTTGTTGACTTAATTTTTTAAAATTTTAACAAATTGCAAGGTCATACAAATACCCTCTTAATAATTCGATCTATGAAATAACCAATCGAGTCTTTATGCTTCAGGGCAAGACCCAGATTTTGCAGCTTGAATCTCGGGGCTTGGGTTGGACCGACCCGTGACCCTTGAATGCAAAAGACGCCCTTCATGCAAAAATAATTATTAATTAAACGATATTAATGATTTTAAAATGAATAAAATTTGGACTTAATATTTTAATTGAATTATTTCAAACGAATTTTAAGATATCACAATCATTGGCATAAGAGACTATAATTGTCCTCTATCTAATTGCATAAATGTTTACTTACAAAGAAAGAAGACATGAATCAGTTTGATAGCAAGTGGGTGGACCACAAGAAGGCATATTGTCTAAATTTTTAACCACCACTCATCTTCAATCCTTTTTCTTATGATTGTTGACCAATGAGATTTCGACACGACAGATTTTCTCTTGACATCAATATCCTAATGCTCCACCTGAAATTTGAAGATTGGGTGGGGAAAGATGACGATACGTACCCCAATCCCAAATATTCCCCAATTTCACCTTTCTCATCTTACTTTTATTATCATCCCACAATTATTATTATTATTATTTTTTATTATTATTATAGATTATATTTCTCATAAATAATATTTACAGTACAACAAAGCGGAATTGTAACTTATGAAAATAATTAAATTTGGGAAAAAAAAGTTTCTATAAAAAATTTCAAGAAAACATTGGCGGGTTTTTTATATTTATTAAATAAAGTGGTTAATTTAATCTTTATCTCTACTTATTAATTTCAGATTAGTATTGTAATTGGGCTTTGAAAAGTGATTAAGGGCCGGGCCCAATTCACCTAACGGGCTGAAACTGAGTTACTTGATGGTGGCCCAGTTGACTTCAGTGGTGATACAGTGCGTCTACGTCACCGCGTCGCGTGTTTTTGTGGGGAATCTTGTTTTTTTTTTTTTCTCTGCAAATTCTCATTTGCTTCTAACAATTTTCGTTTGATTAATAAAAAATAATAATTGAGTCCCATTGAGATTGTGCTTTTTTCCCATTTCAACTCACGTGAAAATCAATTTTCTCCCCAAATCCGAAGCCTCTTAAGTTCCAGTCAGCGCAGCGCCCTTTTGTTGAATATCTACCGACGCCGGTAAACAGTTGCCCTTTTTCCGGCGTCTGATCGGAATGGTTTCACCGGAGAATACGAATTGGCTGTACGACTATGGGTTTGATGATATCCATGTTCCTGATGGCAATTTCTCAGCTCCAGCTTCTGGGTTTTCCTGGCCGGTGCAAGCCTTGAATGGATCATCCAATGTTAGGTAGTGTTTCAATTCTCTTTTACTACAATTTTGACCATTCTGTTTGTAATTTATGAGGTTTCTGTCTTTTGTGAGCTTTTGGTGGGTTCGTGTTCTCAACTGGAATGGTATATTTTTCCTAATTATTATGTTATCGATTTTATGGGTTTAGTTCCATCGAGTCAATATATGGTTTCTGTGGGTTCTAATTTGGTTCTTCTGTAAATTTTGTGTTACTTCATATTTTTTCATGATTCTCGATGGTCTGGTGTAAATGTATTTGTATTATCTATGGTTGTATTTTCAGAATCAAAGACATCTTCAATCTGAGTATTTATTTTATATTCATTTTGACATTTAGTTCTGGTTTTGGGGAATTTTTTATCCGATTTTAGTGCGGCAGTGTCTAGGAATTATGTGGAACTTATAAATCTTTTTCATAGATTTCCCAATGTGCTTTGCTTTGGACGGTAGAGTTTGTTGCATTTCTTGTTTACGGTACAGGTTTGCAAGATGTATGATTCAGCGATTATATTAGTTACTTTACAGGACTGTTTTCACATGTTGGATTATAGTCTTTGAATAACGGCTGAAATTCTGAGTTTAAATTATATATCACCCGAACATCACCAGGGTTCCCCATAGTGCTAGGAGAAGACTGTGATGGGTACTTTCTTGATTAGTTTTTGTGCAAAGTTTGAAATGGAGGTGATGACTAAGTACATCCTTGATAAGCACTACAATGTGAGAATAATATCTGTACTATTTTCTCTCTCCTTTTGGCATTGTTTGATGCTTGTATGCCGGCAAATGTAAACAAATTATGTGCTAGGAATCTAGCTATGCGGGTAAATGTATGTAACCATTGTGTTCACACTTCACACAGCTGTGATCTTGGAAATCAATCCTTTCTGAACTTGGTTAAGTAACTGTAGTGGAATGGTCTGTGTAATTTCTGAGATTGAGTGATAACTTGTACACTACTTAATATGTGCTGGAGAGATAAGTTTGGATAGTTCATTTGTCTGACATTAAGCTTTCAAGCACCTAGTAAGGTGCAAGTTTCTAGCGGTTATTGTTTGTTCCGATGTATTAATACTCGAGAATTGCAATTGATATATGAGGGATCATTCTTAATCATTTTAGCTTAGTTTTCACAAGTTTCAGGATTCTTTTTTGGAATATTATTCGTACTCTCTCTCTCTCTTTACACACACACATTTCTTTTCACTTTTGCTTTCACATAATCAACTATCAATTTTGTCACAGCTCATTTATTTGTCTTTCTTTTGGTGTTTTGTCTACTAATAGTGTCGAGATTGATGGATCATTTGGGGAATCAGATGTGCAGAAGGAAACCGGCTCAAAAAAGCGGTAAAGAACCCTCTCTTTCTTTAATTGTATTATTTGATTGAATCTGATTAGTTGCTCGGTCTGACGATAAAGGTGACTACTTTTCAATCAATGGTCTGATGTAAGTAGCGGTTTGCTTTAAATGCATGGGGATCCATCTGCTTATTAATTTTGCCCAGGGTCTCTGCTTAATCATTGTATATATGGCAAGGTAAATTTAATGGAAGGGAGAATACAGTTAAAATGTGAGGTTGCAACTTAACAAGTTACAAGTAACTAGATGGCTTCATATTCTCTTTAATCACACCTTCATTCTTTGTTCAATACGTCATATAACCTATTTATATACAGTGCTAGAACTGAGCCATGTGCTCCATCAAGCTCGAAAGCCTGCAGGGAGAAACAACGGAGGGACAGGCTAAATGACAAGTAAATGTGTTCGATGCTTGTTTCACGTTGCCGATTCACCCTTTCTCTTTTTACTTCTAGTAACTGCTTTGGCATGTTTCCAGGTTTATGGAACTGGGTGCTCTTCTTGAACCTGGGAGACCTCCCAAAACAGATAAGGCTGCTATTCTGGTTGACGCTGTTCGTATGGTAACTCAGCTACGAGGTGAAGCTCAGAAGCTCAAAGACTCAAATTCCAATCTCCAGGAGAAGATTAAAGAGCTTAAGGTAAGACTTGCTCTTTTTCCTGAACTTTGATGTCTGAAAATATCTTGGGTGGAATATGATCCTGCTTCTCCAGAAACTAGTCCTTCTGAACGAAGTCAATCTTTTCTCTGGGTAGTTTACTTTTTTGTTTAGTTTGCTGTAAATATGTCATAGACCAAAGGTAATCATTACCTGTTTTTTCACAATTATTTGCAGGCTGAGAAGAATGAGCTTCGTGACGAGAAGCAAAGGTTAAAGGCTGAGAAGGAGAAGCTTGAACAGCAGCTAAAGACTATGAACGCCCCTCAACCTGGATTTTTATCAGCTCCTCCTGCCATCCCTGCTGCGTTTGCTGCTCAAAGCCAAGCTGCGGGCAACAAATTGGTGCCTATTATTAGTTACCCTGGGGTCGCCATGTGGCAGTTCATGCCACCTGCGGCTGTTGACACATCTCAGGACCATGTGCTGCGCCCACCAGTTGCCTAAACTGGCAGCTATATCTTGCATGGTGGTTTCTCTTCTGATCCAGTTGTTACAATATTTGTCCATGCTCTTGACTGTATTAGTTTATGCTCAAATATCTAACTTGGATCTGGTGAATCATGAAGACCAGCTGACGTTGAACTTTAATCCAGTTTATTCTGGTTTTTGTTTGTAAATTTTGTGTTTGTGTAGTTGTTTCCATAGATACCTCCTCCTAGTTTAGGCTATGCCTTGTAGCTATCCGGGATCAGGCACTGTGATGGAACTTGATTCTCCAATCTGGGGAGAGAAAATTTGCCCACTGTAATCTACTTTAACATGGTTTTGTCGATTTCCACGACTCCACCTGCGGACACACTTCACCATAGATGCTTCCCTTGCACCTTTTTCACCATTCTGAAATGGCTGATAAACTCCCACAACGACAATCAACTCAAAGCCAGCTTCCAACATCCGACGGGAAACTACCCTCTTACTCTCTTTTATTTACTGCTACACAACATCAATGACTCATTTGATGTCCTGCTCTAACGAAAAACTGCTGCCCGAAATACCAATCTTATTTTTGTGCCCTCAATGTTCCCGCTCATCTCCCAACACACCCACCACAAAAGAAGAATCTATTCTACATCAACAACCCAAATATTACCGGCTGGCCAAGCAAATGGCACAACCCAGATGCAGGGTCGAACTTCCTGTCACCCTAAGCATCTTCACAACTGCAACTGTCTATTGGTGTCAAGGTTCAAAGCACTCTCATCCATCACTTGAGACGATGTTTTGTAGAATTTGATGGCTGTGAGACTCCACATTTAGGAAATCTGCGAAGTTCTTGGAGAACTTGGTCTCTATTTTAACTGTACAGGCGAAAAATGGTATTAATATTGTACAATCTTGTGCCGCTTGTTATATGACAACTTTAAAATCTTTTGGTGGAAACTCGGTGATATACGGTTTCTTGAATTCTTGATTGATTATTAGCTTGCAATTCTTTGCCCTGATACGTTCTGTCTCCCTTACTTATTTCGATTTATCGATATCCTGGCATTCTAAATATTTCATTTGTGGTGAGATAGAATACTGAAAGATATCAATGTGGTGACAATTGGAAATATTGGATAACATTATACTTCCCTATTGCTTGTTCTGACCTCTGAAACTGACCAACTTCTGTTATTTAGAGGATAGAATTGTTGTCTGCAATGTGTAACGACTAAGATCTGATGATCACAGAATAAATTGATTATTCCTTCTGAACAAATGAAAAATTGAATAAATTTGTGATATATTTAAGAACTCAGAACCAAGAAAGAGTTCCCAAAATTTTGAGGCCTGTGGCTGTTATCATCTCTGCAAGAGATTCCTATGTTTCTGCAGAACTTTCGATGTCTGTCCTGCTCTCTCATGTACAGGTATAAAAGGGTAAAAATGTTCTCCATCACTGTGTATTTCCTAAGATGCTCTTATGTGACAGCTCTTTATGAATCTGTCAGAGAAGTCAACATACTTTGTCCATAGAGGCCGCAGCTGTGGAAATGCTATATCTAACCAAGGCTTTGCTCGACCGTTGAAATGGATGACACCAGCACTTTCGGCGTCCTCAATGGTTGTGTTGTCCTGGTACCCTAATCCCAGCATGTGCCAAAAGGGATTGATAATGTGGACGTGGCCATGGAAAGCTATGAGACCTGGAGGTAAGGTTCCTAGCTGCCATAGACTTAGGTCCGACTTCAGATTCTGCAATGGGAAAAGAAGGTGTCATTAGAGACTCTGTTGATGAATTTCAATCTCATCCTTTGTCTGTTAATATTTGTTGAGGACTCATAGGGATATGAAGGTCTTAAAAATCTTGCTAACAGCTGCACTCCTGATGTAATCTGAAAGTTTACCTCTTCAAGCCAGAAATGGTATGTCCGGCTTATGTTTGTTTTCCTCCAAGCTTCTAGGTCGAATATATTCATGCCGTAGGCCCATGCACATTCATTAGGATCAAAGCTATTTGCTATTAGAGGATGAGAAAAATTCAGATAGCTTTTGAATCTCTTTGACATTACAAATTTGTCTTCTCCCCTACATGTTTCCACAGCCCCATTCACTTTCCCGTTCATATCAATGTCCCATAGCGGTGAAAGATCAGTTTGAACCACAATGTCATCATCCAGGAAGACTACTTTGTTAAGACTTGGAAACAACTGCATTGCAATTGCACAAGTTAAGACAAACTTTCAAGAATGCTAGGAAAAGCTATGTGACAGAGAAACTGACCTCTGGCAAATGTATACGAATGTGATTCATCACGGAATTGTACTTGGGGCTTAGTGCCTGCAACTTAGCAGCAATAACATATGGTTTCTCTGTGTTATTTGCCACAATGGCTGATGATCCTCCCCTAAACTGGGAGCGTACTTTTTGGTCTTTCTCCATTGCTTCCAAGACAGGGACCTTCCCCTTTGTAAACCAATCAAAGTGGTGCAATGCTTTAACCTCAATGATTGCGGGTGTTAAAGGATGGAGCGAGAACCATGCCTGCATTGGATAATAGGTCTTTCTGTCTGTTATTATATGTAGGACAACCTTTTCAGGGTGCAATGAGTTGTGAGCAAGGGATGATGCAACAACAGATGCGGCAAGGATGTTGTCAGAGGCAAGAACAAAGTGAAAGAATGAGTTATCAACGAGGGCAGGGACTAATTCTGCTGAGGGAAGTTGGAGGCGGGCATTGGCATTGATAGAGTGCTCGTTTGCTAGTTTTAGAGCAAGGCAGTGCAGCTGCTTAGGTATGCTACTCGATGCCACATGTCGATACAGGTATTCCTGGATTTTTGCTGTTCTTGTTCTCTGTTCGAGGAGTGTGACCTGTAAGAACATGAGAGACCTGTCATTAGAATATCTTAAGCATTGTAAGAATGGCAACACAATCCCTTTTAACTTGTAGAGTTGATGGTTTATTTCCTCGTGTGTGTGTGCGCGCGGGCATGAACGTGCACAGATGAATTATGTTTATCTCTGACAAGAAACTTTTATCAGAAGATCCGTTCATCCACAATACCATAGCTTTGAGCTTGACAGCAAAAGTCTTGGCATCAGGCCGTTCATCCTTCATTTCTGCAATAAAATCTTCTAGAGTTTGAGGAATTTCTGGTCCTAATTGAACTCCACCTTGATCAACAGGTTCTTCCAGTACTTGATATATCACTTCTGGCACCTGAGAGAAACCATGTAATTTATTATTCTCGTACATTCTGCTCAGACATTCAATGTAGAAAGCATATCAGCAGCATGGATTTGAGAACTTGAATTGGGAATTCATTTCTTGATACAAATTTCAAGTCTTCAACTCCATGCTGCCAAATGTGACTTAATGATGATCCGACATCTACAGAAGAAATATTAACGTAAAGCAGGATTCCGGAGATTACAGTGGATTCGAGTACTCTTCTTCCCAAGATTCTTGGTCCTAATCTTTTCCCCAAGCAGCCTACATTTGACCAGAAACAGGCTTTTATCAGAGATCAAGGATTGGCCACATGTAGAGTATAATATGAAATAATGGCTCCGCAGGAATCCCAACAGATTATGGCTAAAAGTTAAGCACCTAGCACATCAATGAGTATTTTGCATGATCATACGGATATTATTACAATGATGATCTGGTTATATAGCAGCTATGAGTTATCAACTTTGTAAAGACCGGTGAAACTTTTAACACTTTGTTTGGTATAAGGAATTCTGGTGAAGACAGAAAATGCAATGTAATTAAGAAAAATTCATTGTTCTCGTAGAAAGGTGAATAGGAGAAAGTTCCCTCATTTCTTTCTTAATCAATATCTACACGACTGATCACATTCATAAATACAGACAAATCAGTAAGCAAACATACCTATAGTCGAACAACCCGTCTGTCCATCAATGTTGTCAACAGCAGCTAACACGAACACAAACCGGAGAAGAAACGCAGCGAGCAAAACTGAGTAGAAAACCATGCGATACGACAATCTCCTCGACCCAATCTTCACTTTCATAAACTCCCTAACACCTTTTCCAGGCAATACAGTGACATGTCTCAAGCTCGGCGATATATGCAACTGCATTTCCACTCTTTATTTTTTCTTCACAAAATGTACAAAAAAACCCACAATGAAATCACAAGACAGTCTTAGCTAAACATTCATTCAGCAATGCTGCCAAGAAACCTTACCAGGAATGTAAGAGAGAAAGGCTGTAAAAGGAAGGTCCTGAGGATGTTTAAGGTTGCTGTCACTCACCTAACCTTGCTTAGTATGGAGGTTATTGATTAGTTTACACTGAGGTTTTTTATCTTTTTCTTTTATGGCTGCTGTTTTGTCAGAGAATAAGAAGTTTGTTCGAGAGAAAGAGACTGGAAACTGAGAAGCGCTCGTGTTTTTTTCTTGGTATATATGGATCGAAGGGATGGAGAGACTTATGGTTCGGTGTTGCTTCACTTTGCCTCCACATCAAGTATATTTGAACAATGCTAGTGTCTGTTTGGGCTTTGATATAACAGGGTTTCTGAATGGAAAATGACTTGTTCATGCATTGCTTTTATTAATAAGGTTTCTGTCTTGTTGTATTTAAGATTGAAGAGCTTTTTCATGGGTTGGTGGCTTGTTGGGCATCGTGTGTATCTTGTATGGTAATAATAATCAAGAATGCTCTAAATCATACATGACAAAGGCAGCCTTAAATTAGTTTTTCTAGTGGAAAAATAGTATTTTGCAAGGAATGGGATTTGGGTCTGGGATATAATTGCCAGAAATTTGATTGTTGAAATTAGTAATTCTCTCCTTAAATGCAATAAATTATTAAGGAAAACATATACTAATAGTATGAGTTAATAGTTGTATTACTTGTGGGAGTATTTATAACCGGTAAAATGCGACTTCTTCATGCCTTTCTTTTTTGTTAAGTCTTTCTTTTTAAAGAAAAAAAAAGGTGTTTTTCATCAAAGCGACTCAGATAAGGTGAGGAGGGGGTTGGTGGGCTGGTATTATCTTGTATGTGGTAGAATGAAACTAGCCTTTGTCACGATTATATTGTATCTTTGCAGGTATTTATTATTAATGAGGGTTAATTACATTTAGATTTTCTTTTAAAATGTTAAATTATTGCATAAAAACGTTAAATAAAAGGCAAGCATGCAATTACTTTTGCTACCGTCAAAGTTTTGTCCAAAATCTAACAAAACAAATATCAAGTGTAAAAAATGAATTTTTGGAGAGATTATAAGTGTAATCTCGTTTTTTTTAGGAAAAAGTATAACTTCACCATAAAGGGTTAATACCGTATTAATTATTCTTTTTTTGGCAGTTTGTTTGATTGAGGATTTGAGTCTAAAGTTTCGATTGTTCATTTAGACAAGAATTTAATGATTTCTTTCTTTACCGGTTCATTCAAAGATAACCTTTATTTCGTCAGAAATACTTAGAAAAACAAATTAACTTATAAACTTGACGCCAACTATTCGTTTCTTCTTTCACTTTACACAATTTAATTTATATCTCTAATCCTTATAACTACTTAATTCATTTCTCATATTTTTTCCGCACTATTATCTTATTCAAAGAGATATCGAAACATATTTAAAATGGCTAAGAATTCAAGGCAAAGCAATTAAATTAAACAACAAAGAAGGCAACATACTGCGCAATGATGGAATTAGTATTTACATATTGAAGCTTGGATTATAATCCGAGGATTTATTTACAAGCACAGAAAAGAATTCAACACCAGAGCTATGAATAAACACTTCCCCTTGTAATCCAAAGCCTCTCATTCTCACTCCACTACATATGGAACTTCACACCTGCCAGACATAAAACATAAGACATTACTCTGATTTGAAGCCGAGCAAGGCCTGTAATACGATCATCCTTAACCCACATTTCTCGGCAGAGACTTCAGCATAATGGTTAAAGGAAGAGAATCAAATGAACATGTTAGCTCGTATTCCAGTGCCATAAACACTCAATGCACAAAGCACCGAAGCAAGCTTACAGTTTGCAGATAATGAATAAACACAGTCCAGCAGTGCTTGTTGGCATCATTACCAACTTACCATATCAAGTATAAATTCTTGTTTGTAGTTATTCTACCACCAAGTCATATTAAGTTTAGCTCGACAGCAGTTGAACCAAATATTTCTTCATTTCACAATTATTCAACTGAAAATATATTATAATCACGGCAATGAAACAAACCAATAGAGGAGCACAATGAATATGGAAGGCTTCTACTAACAGAATTTTTAGACCAGGGCCCTCTAAGAAATTACCTTCAACCAAATCTATCATGCTCTGCAAATTGTTTCTCCATTTTCACGCCATCTCTATTATGTACATGACTAAGTTGGCTCAACTATCACAGAGTTCTCTAGTATTTACAGCCTCAAGCTGAGCGTTTTCCACTGGGGAATCTTTAGTATTCACAAAGCCCCCACTTGTTTCCGTGGACAGCAAAACACCATCCTGTCCTGGTTCGTTAGAACTGTTGTTAGATTCATTCACTATGGTAACACCATTGGATATGGAGGCAAGCCTGCCATTCCCAGATGCATCAGACCCCTGATACTCAAACTGCTCATTATTGTTGTCTTTCATAGCAGATGTCCTAAAAGAGAGGAACATGATGATTTATGAATTTTCACTAGACAAAAATTAAATTTTGAAAGTACAAATTACAACAAAACATAAAAGAAACCATATTAAGACATCCATTCAGCTCACCACGCAGAGCAAAATAAAGAAAAGCGAGTGGGACAGTGTCTGGTAAACACAATGCCAACCTCTCGTAGAAGATAATTTCATGATAAACAGCATGAATTTCCAATTATAAGCAACACTCATATGAAATTGAATATACCTTCCCCATTGATATTTGGGAGCATGAATATAATCAAAAACTGGAACCAAGTCCTTGGACCTTGCTTCAAGCATACGGATCGGGACTCTCTCAATTTCAGTCTCTCCATTACAAGCACCTTCTTCGTCCATATTAGAGCCATCAGTCAGCATAGATTGGAAATATATCTGCCCAAATATAGTAACAACATTAAAATTTCACTCGTAAAAAAAGATTGCACAACATGCAGAAAGTTATCTCAACTTATCAGCAATCATGAAATACCTCTGATCTAGCCCATAGTGGATTTTGGTTCTGATGCATATGCAGCTCAGCTTCAGATATATACATTTGATTCTTTTCTTCAATAGAAATCTTTTCTTTCGTTCTTGTACTCAAAATGTCCAAAAATACATTATTTTCCTGTTTCATGCTTTCAGGATATACTTTATTGCAATCTGAATTTCCATTTTCTGCATACAAGTCCACATTATTTTCTCGTTCCCTGCCATTTTGCTTTTGACAAATATTCCACTTTTGAATTGACTCCACCATTATTCTTGCATTGCCCTCGATACCAAATTCACAAGTGGCACTTGCTCCAGGAAAAGACATCGATCCGTTATAAGCAGGAGAAATACGCAGAGCATACTGTGTCACACAACCAGCTGGTGAGAAAACAAGCAAGTAGTAGTTTCTCTTCATAGAATTGTTATCCGCACAAATATCATTGCCTTTACAGTTGCAGAACACTGATGTAATCACACCAGAGAGAGAACTCATCCGCCCAGTTGCAGCTGCTGCAGCACCAATTACAGTGTTTCGCCAACCATTACTTCCATTCTTTATTCGGGTGACTGCAGAGAGAGTAACTGGAGGGCCAGATGCACAGATACTCTGTTGAGTCAGTATTTGTAATCCTGAATTTGGTGATCCCCAACCTGCAGGCTTTGCCATGAAGATGGATCCACTGTTTCTGGGACTAACGCAAGCATCACTGGACTGGAAACTAACCAATCCCCCAGACAGAGCAATAGCAAAAAGGTGACTTGTCCCTCTTAACGAACTTACCATAATCCATTGGCTATCACTGCTAAAACTTACATCCTGGATAACCTGTGAAAGCATTACCACAATAATTTCTTATTCACCTATAAAGAGGTTAAAATCAAGAAAAAAACAAAGTTATGATCTTACAGCATTTGTGAAACCACGTTGCAGTCTGTAAAGATGGACATAAGAAGGTCTAGAGGTAGCTCCAGACGAGCCTCCTGAAAGTTCAGGCATTATTCGGAAAACATTTACAGTGTGTCCTTGAACTGAAGCCGTCACCAAGAGGGTACCACTGGGATCAAAGCACAATAATAGAATGGGACTTTTATGAGCCCTAAACTGTGCAATCACAGTTTTGCCAACAATGTCTCTGACAATGACCTGACAGATTGTCGTGCCCACAAAAATAAGCTCAACAAAACATCAAACCAAAGTGCACAAAGAGCAATACAGCGTGAAGCAAGAAAAACTCATGGCACAAATGGACTCCAACCAACACTAGAAATGGCATAACTCAGTAATTAGATATTTCACATCTCTTGGCCCATTACAATAAAGTTGAGAAACAAATATGTCCAAGCTCAGTAAATCATAGTCATGATGGGCACAAAGAATTACAAAGCAGTTACTTTGATGGGAAGAGCAACAGTCTAAGGAAAATAGAATAACTGGTTTCTACTAGCCATAAGATAGACAAACACTTCTGAAGAAAACAACATACCATTCCAACGCTGTCTGCATCTATCAAATGTCCATTGGCAACACCATGTACTTTACCATGTGTAGCCCCTGACTGACAGTTGCTGCCTTCAGTTAATAACTCGGAGTAATACCTTGATAGCTTCTTACACCCCATGTCCCCTAAAGTCACAATACCAGCAGCCAGTTGCTTGCTTGACTCTTTAGCATAATGTGCAACGAGATTTCCACGTGAACTGGGACAAGGAAAGCTAGCGGAGGGGTCAAGACGTTGTGGACTCACACGCCCAGAATTCGAAATGACAACTTGACTCCCACTATAAGCCATCCACCTGGGGCCCACAGCCAAGGGCCCAAAGCCTATACTTCCTGGTCCATAAGATCCTGTAGCGACAGGATTTGTAAGGACCGTATACTCTCTCTCTAACGAAGCAGCATCAAAACAATGTATCTGCAGAACAAGTTTATCACTGGACCCCAACAAGATAAATAAACAATTTGCAGCTTAAAATAGATTTTAAGCAAAGTTAACATACCTGAGATGATTGTAATACAGCAACAACACGGGAGCTACATCGGACTAAATGGACAACTGATCGAAATCTTAATAGATGTACATATGATTGAGATCTCAAGGAATAAAACCAAACTAAAGTAGGCACACAACTACGATCAAGAGACTCTTGGCATTGTTGGGTGGACCCATTACAAGGAATACCAGATCCCTCCTGAATGTTATTACCTCCAGAGAAAGATGCATCAGCACAAATAATCAGCAACGGGTGACGGTCTGCAAACTTATCAACAGATTGCTTTGAAACCATGGGTTTTGGTAACATTTGCATAAAGGAAACTGCACCATCATGCCTGGAGACTATGTTGTACACATTGTCAGCAACTTCAACATCCCAGACCTGAAACCCATAACTGAACCCCAGCAAGAGTACCTGCCGTGTGATGCCTCCTTCAAGCTCTACTTTGTCAAATCCAGCCCAGGATACCTTTGGAAGATAGATGAATATAATTGAGTAACCTCTAAGAAGCAAATATCAGATACATTGATTCTAAATGCCAGGCCAAAAAGAAAGGAAAAGTGCTCGCAAGCAGCAATAGCCAACTCCAGTGCGGTTTTACAGTGCAAAGTAGTCACTTGCAATCATCTTAAAACGTAATCTTCAACAATCACTGAGAAGCAGTCACTAAAATCAAACCAAACTTCTCACCAAAATCCTAAAACAAAACTCAATCTGGCGATTAACCAAGGTTTGGTAAAACATGATTTTTAAAATGACTGTTAGACCAAGAGTAAAAAGAGTGTCCACTTCTAAGCACAGAAGGCCTTTTGTGCAGGAAAATATGAATGGCCTAAAGGTAATTAAACAAGAGACAATTTGCAGGGGATTGCACGAAAGCATAAATTTCAGGATGTGCACTTCAAGGCCATTTGCGACTTGCCTTAAGTTTCAGTATAAAGCCTAGTCAAACAGTCACACATGAAATTTGCTTAAAACTTTGAAAACATTTACTCATATCCAGTCACGCTTTTACTTTGTCTCTAAGTTCAAGTATTGATAGGTTTTTTTGTTAATTTAGTTTAAAAACAATAAGTAAATGAAGCAATTTTTTGAAAAACTAGGTGATAATGTGATTAGAAAGATAAAGACTAGAAGAAAGATAGAAAAAACCAGCTCAACCAATGCAATTCATAAGTTGTCATATCAATGTCACAGCTAATTACTCTAATAGTTTCTCCCAGACTAGTTATTTGAGCACCCAATGTGTGCTTGAATACTGTCTGTATTAAAACAAAGAATTAATAATATATATAATGGCTTTATGTGTGAATCAAAGATTTTAAAATATAGCACACTAGATAAGGAGCAACCAAAATTGGAACTAAGATGTTGTTCAATAAGAGTGCAAATTATAGATATACCTAGGGGGTACCAAGCCCATTATTAGCCAGGAAAAAATTGAAAGATCCTGGGCGAGTTTATAGAGGAGGAATAATGCACAGATAGTCTACCTGACTGATTCTCAGGGAGCAATGCTCCTCGCAAATTAACTGTTCGGCTAAAGCATAAATATCCAGCATTATTGATTAGAGTTGTGACAATATAACTGATGAAGCTATGAGTAAGGCACTGACAAGAATTGATTTGACAGGAAACTCATAATCTAATGTTCAAAAACTATTTAATTACTAAAACTAATATGTCACAGCTTTTTTCCGATAAATATGCTTCACTAATTGTGAAACAAGCATTTAAGTGCACAAATTTTCATTTTTGCTTAGAATAGAATGATTCTCAATCCTGTATAAAAACCCTCAACATAATGGGGAAAGTACACACATGCTGAAAAACAAGAGTTAACGACAAAAATCGTCCAACCAATCAAAATGCAGAAACAGCTACTTAATGGACTAGAGGAACAAAACCAGTAAGTTCCAAACAACATTGTTAAAGTAAATACATTGTTCAACCAGCCGATATGCGGACATAACCAAATTAATTGAATAAGTTCTTCTAGTGCTAAAACATCCAGTTGCCATAAGTACCTCTATCCTGTAATCCCAAGGTCCGTCCGAACCGACACAAGAAGTACCTAATATTTTGATAATGACTACAGATACTGGAAAACTACGTCATGTACCAAGAAGAAGGTGGCGACAAACACTTCCTCACTTGAGGCACAAAGACCTGTAAGGTATAGTTGACCTATATAAAACAAATACAGGTAGCTCAACCTGCAAATCAAATTGAGATGGCAAGAATATTTCATATTAACTAAACCATTTCTGTGGAACAAATGCAACCTCATTATTTTCAGAGATAACTAGTTTAGTTTTGAGAAAAAGATTCATATCCCATAAGGTCTGCTGGAGTCCTAGCATTTGCAATCTAACAAATGTAATCACAACTCTACACCTAAAACTCGCATACAGAGAGATATCACTTTTCTCCCTCTGAATACCCTCAAATTTAGCTATAATTACATCCCAAGGCTGCATGCAGAATCCACTGGTGGCAACAGCTCCTCAGCTACAAAGGAAATATTTGAGGAGATAGAAACAAACTAGAGAAAATCTACCTAGTAAACAGTGATGCTATGTATTCCACCTGCATGATGCAATATTCATCTAAAAAAGAATATCTAAAAGCAATAACATTATTACTAGTAGCAATGATACTAACTGTTGTAACTTAACCTCCCAAGAACCAACTTTTCCAAGTTGGAGCGCAAAGGCTTTCCACTCAACCCTAGACTTGCATGCAGCAACAAAATTCAGTAGATCATGAACTCAATTCTAGATGTACCATATTAAGAGTCACTAATTTATATATATCAAGAATACAGGAGAAGGCGGAAAGATAAACTTCTAGATTCTCACCTGATCATGTTTAGTTTCAGTATCCCTCTCCACAACTGCCGAGGCCGCAGATGCAGCAGACCTCACAGTGGAAGCAACTGTCGAGGCACCAGATGAGACAATCTTCAGGTAACTGGAAAGAGCCTTAAACGAATTCGGAATGATCCCATTATTGCCCTTCCCCGGCCGTGGCACAAGAGCTCCACCATCCCCACCAGTACCACCATTCCTCATCCCCGAGCAAAGAAACCAAAGCAAAGACCCTCCGTAGCAACCACCAAAACACACCGCACACAGCTGCTCACACCTTTCGCCTCCCTAGAGAACATAACCCCCGCAAAACTTGTCCTCTATATAGAAATACTTGTAACTTGCCCCGGGTAAGATGAAAGCCTTCAGCTTACAGGTGTCCACATCCTTTAGCTTACAACTCACAGCACCATCTAAAACCATGCAAGTTCCAACAAAAAAACGGTTCGATTACACTTGCTAAGCCGTCGTCTTCTGCTTCTTTACTTTCTCACATTAATCACACCACCAGAAAAAAGGACAACCTTTAATCAAGAAGTAAAAACTGAGTGGGTTCTTTGTTTTCCCCCCCGCAGATTCTGATAACATGAATCCTAAATATAATACAGAAGAAGAAAAATTCCTAAAAAAACTCCTCTGTTGCATGTATTTTTAGGGTATCTATCTCTGCCTATATCATATACCAAAAAGACCAGAAACCTAACTTCAAAAGAAGTCCTTGACAAATAAGTAAAAATAAAAGAATTTATACAAAGTATCAGCAATCAATCAAACAAAGAATACACACAAACTGAATAAACAAATTCCCAAAGAGTCCTAACTGAATTAAATTGTTAGGGTTCGAGGAATCCGTGAGACTTATGATTGCTCAGTGTAGAGAGAGAAAGGTAAACGTATGTATTGTGTATGTATAGGTTTAGAGAGAGAAAGAGGGAGATTTGAAGCAATCTGATAATGATGCATGTAGGTGAAGAAACAAATTACTTTAATAATAATTAATTAAAAATAAATCAATTAATTAACAATTTTAATTTTGATTTTCCAACCAGAGGAGGTGAAAAGTGAACAGTGAAAACATAAGACAACGGAGCACGTTTTTCCCTTTGTTTTCGCCCACCACCTTCAAACCCATGTCAGTAAAAATTCAAAATAGTAATTCAAATTTTACAGTTACCTTTTTACCGAGTTATCCACACTCAATCCAGCACAATAGAAAAGTATAAGTACCCGCGGTTTCTGTGGTGATTTGGCCACGTGGATTTCTCAAAGAGCGAGTGGAAATAGAAGTGTAGGGCGTTATGACTCTTTTACTGTTGGGATAAAAGTTGATTGTTTCGTACTTTATTTTGTATATACAAATAATACAGACTAACTGCATCACATTAGAATTTTTGGACCTCTAATAAAACATTCAAAATAAACAATTACTTTAATAATAATTAATTAAAATAAATCAATTAATTAACAATTTTAATTTTGATTTTCCAATGAGGAGGTGAAAAGTGAAAACAGAAGACAACGGCGTACGTTTTTCCCTTTGTTCTCGCCCACCACCTTCAAATCCATGTCGGTAAAAATTCAAAATAGTAATTCAAATTTTACAATTATCTTTTTACCGAGTTATCCGCTCTCAATCCCGCACAATGAAGTGGTGAGTACCCGCGGTTTCTGTGGTGATTTGGCGACGTGAATTTCCCGAAGAGCGAGTAGAAATGGAAGTGTAGAACGTTATGACTCTTTTACTGTTGGGATAAAAATTGATTGTTTCATACTTTGTTTTGTATACACAAATAATACAGACCAACTGCAACACATTAGAATTTTTGGACCTCTAATAAAACATTCACAAACTTTATTTGGATAATTTCATATTATAAAAGATTTATTATTGAATTCTAACATAATAAATTATAAAGGATATAAAATTAAAGTGATTAACAAGTCTAAAAACCCGAACGTTTACCTAAATTTATCTAAAAAATTGAGTGAATCTTTTAACTAAATTATCGAAAAAGATCTGGTGAGTTTTTTGAATAAAGATAAATAATCATACACTTGTCTAAATTTAAATAACTATTACATGACAAAATAAAATTCAAAATAGCTATTTAAGCATGTACATACATAACGCTTACTTGAAAATTTTGTTACATGAATATTCAGAATTATTGTTGTGAAAACCACAACTTCAAAGTTTTAATTATTAAAGAAAAAATCAATAGTATAATTGTACAATTGCTCAAGTGCACAGTTTTTATACTCTTTTCCCATCAGCATATTCTGCTCTTCAATTTTCAGTCATTTCAACTGTGGAAATAATCATTTTTGCCAGTGGATTTTCCAAATGAGACTGTTAGTCTGTTCCCAGAATAAGATATACAAAATGTTTTGGTCTAAATGAAAAAAAAAAAAATAGATTTGAGAGCTTTTAATACAGGAGACTCAAAAAGGTTAACAGAAAACAAACATAAAAGTTTTCAATTAGATACACACAGAAAAACAAAAGTACATTCGCCAAGCACAGATATCTGCAATAATTGGCATGGTTTTGGTGGTTAATCAGTCAAGTTTAGTTCCGCAGCTTGTTCAGCGTGGATGAAAGCAGAGCCACTACTTTCTACCATTGATTGCTGTTGAAGAAGTTCAGGAACTTGCTACCACGTCCCACCGCCATATTGTTCCGTCTTCACAGCAGCAGAGGATGGTGCTGTGGCATATAGATAACAGTAATTATATGCTCCAGGAATTATGTAGGAAGTGGAGAAAAATACATGTGTGCTTTGGGGGTTTTTACCTTCCGTCAAAGGACATGGCGGTCAATCTAATTGGAGATTTCGACTGAACATGAGATAATCTGAAATGCCATTTACATAATTAAGCTGACAGAAGCAGGTAAAGGAATAGAAACTAAGGAAAAAATGTGACTGGTGCAGAGCAAGGATGGAGACAGACCTTGCAACGAGAACCGGAGGGCTGGATTGCACTTCCCACACGTATATCTTCCCCTCCCTGTTCCCTAGACATCACCAAATTGAAAGAAAATGAGATCATGGATAAGTTGTAGATTTGGTTTTTGAGGCGGTTTATTCCGCAGTGGATTGATAATCAGAAGTCTATTACAAAAACTCAATGTGGAATCTTCAGGTAGAAAGAAAATTTACTGTGTATACATTCTTTGACACTGAAACTGTGGCACCAATCAGAGTATGATAATGCACATATGGTACTTGATAATGATGGGGTTTACCTACTGCTGCTGCCTTGTAATGGAAATCGCAGGAAAACTTGATAAACCAAATATCACATTCTGGGACAGGATATTTTTGAAGAATGTCAACTGTGCCCTGAAAAAAAGTATATATATATTTTGCTTGTTGTCAGTGATCATGCCATCTAAGAATAAAACTATTCCTTGAGAAAAGTAAGCATAATACATAAAAAATTGTCAGTTGAGATTAAAAAGTTCAGGCTAACCTCTCCAGGAGATTGTTCTTTCATCTTCGGTTCCCATAATACAAGTTCATTATCAACACTCTGCAAATACAAAAACAATTATTGCTAACTTCCAGAAAAGTAGGACAGCAAGGCATTAGGACGGACTGTGCCTCAAAAATTTCATTGACAAAAATCCTGTTTATGCCTCTTAGGAACCCTGATAAAAGTAGTCTCCTTCATTTTATTGCAGTGTAACTTTAAAGTAGAATGCCCCCAGGACAGACACCCTAAAAGTCAGTGCAAATGTTACATACTTCTTGAAGTATAGATCTTGCAACTGGAAATACCGACAATTTTACCCAAAATAAGTGATAACAATACCATTTAGACGAGGAAAATTCCATTAAAACAAAAAATCTGTAGAGAAGATTATGCTACTTCACCTTAGAGAGTATGAAATCACCAATCCACCGGTTGCAGTCAACGTAATTTGTATGTACTGATGCAATAAATACCTGACAAAATAATAGAGAGATGGTTCACGACAATGGTTGACATTTTACCTAAACAATCCCTGCCATGTGAGGAATAAGAAAATTGGAGAAACAAAAGAAAAGCTATGACTAACTGGGAACTGCACATATTTTGTTGGGAACTTGGAAGGAAGATCTGTCCAAGTAAATGATTTCTCTACGTATGTCCAAAACTCTGCAAAAGATCAGTATATATCAGTCCATATCAACTGACGCACAGGACTCATGTTGTCCAAATAACAGGCTAACTACTTTACATTCAGTTTAAACAACTCCAAAGGCAATTGTTCATATATTATGAATCTGTTTAAGAAGAAAAAAAAGCACCTGCTGAACATAGATTTATAGTATAAATTCAAGCAAAATATTATATCAACAGTACTAACAACAATATGCACTATCCACACTTGTAAGTTATTTCTTTTGTCAGTAAAAAGAGGGCAAAAATAATAAAAACATCAACAACTTTGCAGCACAAATAATAATGTAAGAACTAGTCATATTTAAGACTCAAAAGGTTTGATAGAGAGGCAAATAGGAGAAAGAATTCTGACTACTGAAAATACGATGGATAGAAAACAAAAGTACATTAATCTCAATTTCCAGTTATCATAAGAGTGAAAACTGATCAATTGTGTAACTTTCAACGATCATCGTTTGGGGTTACCAGCAGAGGTAAATATATTATAATTATATAGTATAGTTTGAAGGAACAAAAAAAAAACAATGAACTTGTAATATCAGTTGGATGAACAGGAGCTACATATCAGCAAACAATCATAAAAAACCCCTCTGAAACATATTGCATTTGTCATGCTTGTAGGCCAGATGTAGTATTGAAAAGGTAGAACAACAAGATAGGACCGACCACTCTACCTTTCATTGACCAGATCTTGACAGTGTTATCCATTCCACAGCTTGCAATACGGTATATGTCAGAAGGATGGAAGTCCTAAGGCATCCATAACCCATGAAAAGTAAGATGCTCATAGGCCAATTCAACACAGAACCACCATATTCCGAAAAAATGAACAAAGAAACAGAGAGAGCATAAAGGAATTAAGTTCAACATGGCGTTCACATACCACACTAAGGACTTCATTGCGATGCCCACCAGCACCAGCAAATATCAAGATGCATATCCCTGTATGAATATTCCACAGGCGTACAGATTCATCCTGACGACATTTTATTGTTAAGCAAGTTCCATGCAAGTGAATACCAACAAAGTAGTCATTAATATGTCAAATCATATTTGTAAATTGGTTAATCACATTAAGCACACACAACAGGGATCACTTTTTGAAGCACTTACTTTGCTTGCTGACACAACAAGGGATGGTTTCAGTGGCTGAGTCCGAATTTCATTTATTGAATCTCCATGACCAACAAAACTCTGCAAACGTAACAATAGGAGGAAATGAAAAATTAATTAACTCTTTTTTGATAAAGTCAGATTTGTTCCCAGAACAACTTCCACTGAAAAAATGAAGCATATATACTCCAGACAGACAATGACACGCAAAACAAGTTAGAACAAAGCATCATATACAATCAAAATGGTGCTTGTTGCATATTTCATTATTCTACTCTACTTGTGTTCTTTGGGTTTCAATATGATAATATATGATGGAAGTACCCAAAAGCCCAATACTTAGCTTTCGGACAAAAAGAATACCTTGTATATCTTCTCACTGCCAGTATCAATAACACGAATAATCCCATTAAGTCCTCCAGCCACCAAGAATGGAGTTCCATCAATATTGCAAGCCCAACTGACAGTGTAAAAGGATTCATCTTTCTGATCTACACAGCAATTGGAAAAACAGATGCTGCCTGAGAATACGTGTCACTATTAAAAACTCAAGCTAGTCATTAGGAACTAAAATTTCTTACATCTTCATCAATGTAGGACTGCAGCACAGCTATAACACCACCTTCTAGGCACTGGTATACTGTCACCTAAGACATACCAAAAGTATAAAACGAGTTTATAACAAAAACCCTCCCCTTTGACAAAATACACTAAAACGAACAAAGGAAAGAAACGAAAAGAACACAGGCAAGAAAGCTCCAGAAGTGTTTTTTGAGCAGCGGAAGTAAAAAGATCAATCTTTTTCATTTATATCAAGAATTGGACGATACATAGTAAGTAGAAAATATCACAAAGAGGAACACGAGCACCTACGCGATTTCCACCGGCGGTGGCGAAGGCGTTGAAGTAACGGGAGTCGATGAAGTTAAAAACCACGGCGTAAATAGGGCGTTTGCCTTCCTGTAGTCTGTTGGTCACTCTATACTCCCGCTTCTTCGACGGCGTTAGTGAACCCACCACCGGCTCGCAGCCCAACGGAATCTTTGCCATTCCCCCCACCGGAGCAGATTTACACCACCGTTCCGTATGCCCTTCACTGCCGAGATTCAGTCACAGCAGTGGTTTTACTTTTTACTAGCGCTGTACCAGCATTCTTGACTGAGATCGTGTAATGGAAAAAGAAATCGCTGGTTTTCAAATGCGACTCCGCTATTTGAAAACGGACTTATATTAAGTGGGCTTCCCTAAATTGGCCCAACCCAAAGTTTTACGGGCCTATTAAGAAATTCACCCCAACAGTTAGTTGGGGTCCGATACGCCATGACCCCGGAACTCATAAACAGCTTCAAGAATCAAAAACACAGTTTGCTTTCCGGAAACCAGGTTGCAAGATTTACGACGTTAAATTTTCTCGTAATGCGCTTCTGGTTCTACAAATCCTGTCCCTTTGAGAGATCAGTCTCATTATGTGCTGGAAACTCAATTGCTGCCTCAATTATACCATTGTCTTCTCCGAGGTGTACCATGCAGCGGAAGGGGATGCAATTACATGAAGAATTGGCTTTTGTTGGTTGCGCAACTGATGTACGGGCGAGTTTTCACTTTATTAACTTGTTTCCGTGAAACCCTTTTGAGATTTGGTGGAAATAGTGCGTTGAAGATTGAATTTGATTTTATACGGGGTTGTATGCATGTCTGTTTATGTTATTGACAAGTATGAAAATCTGGGGAAAAAGGAACCTTGGTTTGTGAAGCTTGGTAGATTAGACTATTTGGAGAGAAGGAATGGACGTTGCTCTGGAGGCAGGCCTAGATGATACATCTTTAAAGATTGACTGGAATAGAGTAATTAAGTTGTTGTTCTTCTGTTGCGGGTTCATATGAATGTGTGTATTGTTGGAAAGGATCAGAATCTTGGGGGAAGGATAGGATCCATAAAGTTGTAAACTGTTCTTTTCAGGAGGATTTAATGGGAAGTGGCGAATTTTTAGTCGACCATAGATGCCAAATTGGGGTGATATTGTTGCTTGTGTCATTCCTGATTTTTTTTGGGACCTTTATGTGCTAGCTGTCTTCTGTCAATCTGTCATGCACCTCTGCTGGGCGGAAGAAGACGACATACGTTGATTTACCAACCTTTTCCAAGGTTTAGATTTTGGAAGATTATGGAAATGGGTTTTTCTCTAACAAAGAACTTAGGTGATTCTTAAGAGCAGAGAATTTTTGCTATTAAGTGATACCAATTTGCTCAATCTCCCTTGTCCTGGAGGATGGGAAGCTTATCAAACTTTAAAAATTGTTTGTCACTTAGACAAAGCATTTTACAGTTAACAGATTGTAGAATCCCCAGTTCACAAATATCTATATCTATATATATTTTAAGTTTTTGGTTAATTAGGGTAAAAGGCAATCTCAAGCGTTAGTTCTTATGACCACCACAGCCTCTTTTAAACTGAGATATTTTGTTTGTTTCCTTGGAAGTAGAATTTGCTAATAAGTACGTCACTAGGAAAGAGACAAAAAAGGAAACTTGGATGTTTAAAGTTGTGTATTTTGTGCTTAACTAAACTCTGCTTCTTGATTTCTAAGACAATTCGTATTAATAATTTCATAGTTTTTGGCTGTGAGTAGTGTGCTTGAACCAACTCACAGTTGCAGAACACATCCTGCATACTGCTGAGGGATAAGGGATAAGTTTTGGCAAATTTCTCCATTTGCTCAGCTCCTTTTTTGTTCATGTCAACAATCAGTATGAATCTGGAAGTGTTTGCAATTTTTTTTCTCCATACATGTAAACATGATGTTGGTGGTAAAATTTCGATATAATTGAGCACAATTGGTTTCCATTTTTAGACATGCAAACACTAGCGGCTTGAGTTGTAAGGGCCTCTATTTATTTTCTACATCTTAAAGGAGATGAATATCCCTTGGAGCTCTATAATTTCCTTTACTTGTGCATTACAATTATTGAATGTTTTGTTAATAATTGGAAGCAAGCAATATTGTTTCTGAATTTGCTATGGAGGACAAAACGTTCTAAACTTTAGGCCTTCTTATTGGGCAATTTGTGATTCACTAGACTTAAATTTGTGGCCAAATTCTGATACGCTCTTGGTATCGGAGATTAATAAGAACCAATTGGTTATCATTTTCTTTTGAACAATTGGAGCACTTAAACCAACTTTCTATAGTAGTCTATTCAGATTTTTAGACAGCAAAATTTTATTCTTTAACTGAATTTCTCCATTTGTCAACTCATTAGTTACCTCAGCTAATGTCCCTTGTAAATCTACTTAATATTGGACTACATTGACGGTTGTATAGAGTCTTGATTGGCATGAAAAGGTACAAATTCAAATGCAAACCAACTTTTCCTAGGTATACAGCAACTGGATTACTGACGATGACAACCAATTCGATGGGCTTGGTTAGGATCTCTGGATATCGGAACATGGTAATTGTGATCAATGTGGCAAAGGTTTTTAATATCAAGGTTCTGTTTGAAAATTAATGGACTGAGCTTTTGCTTGATTTAACAGTGCCTTGAAATAATTGATAATTTCTGAACCTTCTTGATAGTTTGTTTGCTACATTGGAGGAATAATAAAATGTTTGATTTAATAATCCTGAATTTTATTTATTCAAATTATTTTGTGCACCACCTTGCCCTCATACGGCCTTGGAATGTGGGCCAGCAAGAAGTTCAGTAATTATAGGATTTGTAATTTTTGGACTATGTTTGGGCAAGCCTCATTGAGCCGCTTGCAAACACAACCGTTACTCGTATCCAACTGGCTGTAGCTGTTGCCAAACACTATTTAAGACTTCGTTGAGGGTTTATTCTTTAGTCTCATTTCACACCATCCACCGACACGACTGACAAAGACGAGCGGGCGGCCGTTACATAACTTCACGTGGTAGTTCCTTTTTTTTCTCTCTCTCTCTTTATTTTTTTTTCCCATTATTGTGTTATTATTAGTCCATGGTTACGTATAGATCTTTTGAATACTTTTTTGGTACAATCTTTTATTTCATATCAATTTTTCGTTTTGATTACTGCTTGACTTTTCACCATGATGCCTACAGTTCTATGGTTTATATGTTAGTCAATTTCTGTGTTTTATAACTTTCAATTTGGCTTCTAGAACACTATGTTATCGATTGGTGTTATCATGGAATTGGTTGCTTCTTTTGTATTATTTTTTCGTTCTTCTTCAAAGATCCATAAATCATTTGTCATTTGTGAATTTTCTCTTACCCATACATCGATTGATGCCTGATCTGATAAGGAAAAACTAGAATGCCATTTCAGGGTGGCTTGCTTCTTGTTATCCGGAGGAACAATTAACTAGTTTGTTATAAGTGGGGAATAGCGTGTGGAACTATCATAAATAATGTCTATTTGACCTTGAATGTGGCTTAAAAGGTAGGGAATTGTTTGAAAAGAAGCATCAATGACAAGTTTAAAAATATACATGGTGGCCGGGTTTACTTGTTCCTCCTTTAATTTGTCACTTCCTATAGTCAAGTTAGTGCCTTAAGCTCCTCAAAAGGTTTTTCATACTGTAATTTGAGTCAGTGTAGTTAATAGCGCGCCACGCGCCGAGGCGCAGCCCTCGCGCCATACGGCGTCCATGGTGATGCCCTTCTATATGGTGTCGCCGTAGCGCGCGCCTAGGCGCCATTTCGGCATTCCCCAGGCGCGCGCCATCTGAAGGGGCCTGGGCAGTGGGCTGCTAGCTAGGCAGCTCGCCCAGGCCCATGAAATTAAAAAGGAAAAGGTAAACCCTAATTAAAAAAAGGAATTTGACTCTTCAGTTCTTCCATGCTCTTCAGTTCTCACATGACTCTTCAGTTCTCTCTTCTCTTCTTCGGTTCTTCATGTGCCAAGTGCCAACCCATCTTCTTCTTACTTCTTCTCTAGTTCTCTTCTTCTCTTCCATATAACTTACAAGCATCTTGTCCTGCTGCTGCTGTTCACACTTCACATGACTTTATAGTAGATTTTTGCCAAAAATCATGAAACTCAAAACTGCATGCAGCACGCTTAAAGATGATGAAGTAACTATTGTTTAGATTCTTATAAATACAATATAAATATTATATATATATAACGCATTTAATACTAATTATATAAATATATAGATTATTTGTTATATTTGCGCCAACCTTCTAAAAGGCGCGCGCCGCGCCGTGCGCCATGGCTCTAGGAGCCCTTGGCGCCATTGTGCGCCGTGCGCCACTAACTACTATGGTCCTAAGGCATCCATAACCCATGAAAAGTAAGATGCTCATAGGCCAATTCAACACAGAACCACCATATTCCGAAAAAATGAACAAAGAAACAGAGAGAGCATAAAGGAATTAAGTTCAACATGGCGTTCACATACCACACTAAGGACTTCATTGCGATGCCCACCAGCACCAGTAAATACCAAGATGCATATCCCTGTATGAATATTCCACAGGCGTACAGATTCATCCTGACGACATTTTATTGTTAAGCAAGTTCCATGCAAGTGAATACCAACAAAGTAGTCATTAATATGTCAAATCATATTTGTAAATTGGTTAATCACATTAAGCACACACAACAGGGATCACTTTTTGAAGCACTTACTTTGCTTGCTGACACAACAAGGGATGGTTTCAGTGGCTGAGTCCGAATTTCATTTATTGAATCTCCATGACCAACAAAACTCTGCAAACGTAACAATAGGAGGAAATGAAAAATTAATTAACTCTTTTTTGATAAAGTCGGAGTTGTTCCCAGAACAACTTCCACTGAAAAAATGAAGCATATATACTCCAGACAGACAATGACACACAAAACAAGTTAGAACAAAGCATCATATACAATCAAAATGGTGCTTGTTGCATATTTCATTATTCTACTCTACTTGTGTTCTTTGGGTTTCAATATGATAGTATATGATGGAAGTACCCAAAAGCCCAATACTTAGCTTTCGGACAAAAAGAATACCTTGTATATCTTCTCACTGCCAGTATCAATAACACGAATAATCCCATTAAGTCCTCCAGCCACCAAGAATGGAGTTCCATCAATATTGCAAGCCCAACTGACAGTGTAAAAGGATTCATCTTTCTGATCCACACCGCAATTGGAAAAACAGATGCTGCCTGAGAATACGTGTCACTATTAAAAACTCAAGCTAGTCATTAGGAACTAAAATTTCTTACATCTTCATCAATTAGGACTGCAGCACAGCTATAACACCACCTTCTAGGCACTGGTATACCGTCACCTAAGAAATACCAAAAGTATAGAACGAGTTTATAACAAAAACCCTCCCCATTGACAAAATACACTAAAACGAACAAAGGAAAAACACAAAACGAACACAGGCAAGAAAGCTCCAGAAGTGTTGTTTGAGCAGCGGAAGTAAAAAAGATCAATCTTTATCATTTATATCAAGAATTGGACGATACATAGTAAGTAGAAAATATCACAAAGAGGAACACGAGCACCTACGCGATTTCCACCGGCGGTGGCGAAGGCGTTGAAGTAACGGGAGTCGATGAAGTTAAAAACCACGGCGTAAATAGGGCGTTTGCCTTCCTGTAGTCTGTTGACTCCCGCTTCTGCGACGGCGTTAGTGATCCCACCACCGGCTCGCAGCCCAACGGAATCATTGCCATTCCCCCCACCGGAGCAGATTTACACCACCGCTCCTTATGCCCTTCACTGCCGAGATTCAGTCACAGCAGTGGTTTTACTTTTTACTTGCGTTTGAAAGCCGAGGATGTCTCAGTCTAGCGCTGTACCAGCATTCTTGACTGAGATCGCGTAATGGAAAAAAAAATCGCTGGTTTACGAATGCGACTCCGCTATTTGAAAACGGACTTATATTAAGTGGGCTTCCCTAAAATGGCCCAACCCAAAGGGGTCCGATACGCCATGACCCCGGAACTCATAAACAGCTTCAAGAATCAAAAACACAGTTCGCTTTCCGGAAAACAGGTTGCAAGATTTACGACGTTAAATTTTCTCGTAATGCGCTTGTGGTTCAACAAATCCTGTCCCTTTGAGAGATCAGTCTCATTATGTGCTGGAAACTCAATTGCTGCCTCAATTATACCATTGTCTTCTCCGAGGTGTACCATGCAGCGGAAGGGGATGCAATTACATGAAGAATTGGCTTTTGTTGGTTGCGCAACTGATGTACGGGTGAGTTTTCACTTTATTAACTTGTTTCCGTGAAACCCTTTTGAGATTTGGTGGAAATAGTGCGTTGAAGTACGAATTTGATTTTATACGGGGTTGTATGCATGTCTGTTTATGTTATTGATAAGTATGAAAATCTGGGGAAAAAGGAACCTTGGTTTGTGAAGCTTGGTAGATTAGACTATTTGGAGAAAAGGAATGGACGTTGCTCTGGAGGTAGGCCTAGATGATACATCTTTAAAGATTGACTGGAATAGAGTAATTAAGTTGTTGTTCTTCTGTTACGGGTTCATATGAATGTGTGTATTGTTGGAAAGGATCAGAATCTTGGGGGAAGGATAGGATCCATAAAGTTGTAAACTGTTCTTTTCAGGAGGATTTAATGGGAAGTGGTGAATTTTTAGTCGACCATAGATGCCAAATTGGGGTGATATTGTTGCTTGTGTCATTCCTGATTTTTTTTGGGACCTTTATGTGCTAGCTGTCTTCTGTCAATCTGTCATGCACCTCTGCTGGGCGGAAGAAGACGACATACGTTGATTTACCAACCTTTTCCAAGGTTTGGATGTTGGAAGATTATGGAAATGGGTTTTTCTCTAACAAAGAACTTAGGTGATTCCTAAGAGCAGAGAATTTTTGCTATTAAGTGATACCAATTTGCTCAATCTCCCTTGTCCTGGAGGATGGGAAGCTTATCAAACTTTAAAAATTGTTTGTCACTTAGACAAAGAGTTTTACAGTTAACAGATTGTAGAATCCCCAGTTCACAAATATCTATATCTATATATATTTGAAGTTTTAGGTTAATTAGGGTAAAAGGCAATCTCAAGCGTTAGTTCTTATGATCACCACAGCCTCTTTTAAACTGAGATATTTTGTTTGTTTCCTTGGAAGTAGAATTTGCTAATAAGTACGTGACTAGGAAAGAGACAAAAAGGAACCTTGGATGTTTAAAGTTCTGTATTTTGTGCTTAACTAAACTCTGCTTCTTGGTTTCTAAGACAATTCGTGTTAATAATTTCATAGTTTTTGGCTGATGAGTAGTGTGCTTGAACCAACTCATAGTTGCAGAACACATCCTGCATACTGCTGAGGGATAAGGGATAAGTTTTGGCAAAATTCTCCATTTGCTCAGCTCCTTTTTTGTTCATGTCAATAATCAGTATGAATCTGGAAGTGTTTGCAATTTTTTTTCTCCATACATGTTTAAACATGATGTTGGTGGTAAAATTTCGATATAATTGAGCACAATTGGTTTCCATTTTTAGACATGCAAACACTAACGGCTTGAGTTGTAAGGGCCTCTATTTATTTTCTACATCTTAAAGGAGATGAATATCCCTTGGAGCTCTATAATTTCCTTTACTTGTGCATTACAATTATTGAATGTTTTGTTAATAATTGGAAGCAAGCAATATTGTTTCTGAATTTGCTATGGAGGAACAAACGTTCTAAACTTTAGGCCTTCTTATTGGGCAATTTGTGATTCACTAGACTTAAATTTTGTGGCCAAATTCTGATACGCTCTTGGTATCGGAGATTAATAAGAACCAATTGGTTATCATTTTCTTTTGAACAATTGGAGCACTTAAACCAACTTTCTATAGTAGTCTATTCAGATTTTTAGACAGCAAGATTTTATTCTTTAGCTGAATTTCTCCATTTGTCAACTCATTAGTTACCTCAGCTAATGTCCGTTGTAAATCTACTTAATATTGGACTACATTGACGGTTGTATAGAGTCTTGATTGGCATGAAAAGGTACAAATTCAAATGCAAACCAACTTTTCCTAGGTATACAGCAACTGGATTACTGATGATGAAAACCAATTCGATGGGCTTGGTTAGGATCTCTGGATATCGGAACATGGTAATTGTGATCAATGTGGCAAAGGTTTTTAATATCAAGGTTTTGTTTGAAAATTAATGGACTGAGCTTTTGCTTGATTTAACAGTGCCTTGAAATAATTGATAATTTCTGAACCTTCTTGATAGTTTGTTTGCTACATTGGATGAATAATAAAATGTTTGATTTAATAATCCTGAATTTTATTTATTCAAATTATTTTGTGCACCACCTTGCTCTCATATGGGCTTGAAATGTGGGCCAGCAAGAAGTTCAGTAATTATAGGATTTATAATTTTTGGACTAGGTTTGGGCAAGCCTCATTGAGCCGCTTGCAAACACAACCGTTACTCGTATCCAACTGGCTGTGGCTGTTGCCAAACACTATTTAAGACTTCGCTGAGGGTTTATATCTTCTTTAGTCTCATTTTACACCATCCACCGCCACGACTGACAAAGACGAGCGGGCTGCCGTTACATAATTTCACGTGGTAGTTCTTCATTTTTTTTTCTCTCTTTTCCTTTTTTTTCCATTCTTGTGTTATTATTAGTCCATGGTTACGTATAGATCTTTTGAATTCTTTTTTGGTACAATCTTTTATTTCATATCAATTTTTCCTTTTGATTACTGCTTCACTTTTCACCAGGATGCCTGCAGTTCTATGGTTTATATGTTAGTCAATTTTTGTGTTGTATAACTTTCAATTGGTTTCTAGAACACCATGTTATCGATTGGTGTTAATCAAGGAATTGGTTGCTTCTTTTGTATTATTTTTTCGTTCTTCTTCAAAGATCCATAAATCATTTGTCATTTGTGAATTTTCTCTTACCCATACATTGATTGATGCCTGATCTGATAAGGAAAAACTAGAATGAAGACGATCTGCAAATAAATGAAAGGGTGGTAGCGGAAAGTTGGGGTATGCCATTTCAGGGTGGCTTGCTTCTTGTTATCAGGAGGAACAATTAACTAGTTTGTTATAAGTGGGGAATAGCGTGTGGAATTATCATAAATGCTGTCTATTTGACCTTGAATGTGGCTTAAAAGGTAGGGAATTGTTTGAAAAGAAGCATCAATGACAAGTTTAAAAATATACATGGTGGCCGGGTTTACTTGTTCCTCCTTTAATTTGTCACTTCCCATTGTCAAGTTAGTGCCTTAAGCTCCTCAAAAGATTTTTCATACTGTAATTTGAGTGGAGTCTGTCTGTTATCTGACCTTACAAAAATGGTAAAGAGAGCTATGGAATTGTTAGTGCTGTTAAGTTTGAATTTGTTAATATACCTGAATAATGGCATCTAGTGCATGAACCATTAACTGATCACTACATTTTGCAGATCAAATCATTAATAGGCAGGCAATTTACCTTGAGGTGCTTTGCTCTCCTGAGAAAAAAGGAAAAACGTTATCATGTCTCAGGGTGGAGGTAACCAGGTTCGATTGAGTTGTGATGATGACCCTAACATAGGGTACATTGAAGGCATTATGGCAACTATCCTCTCGAAACTTCCAGTGACTTCTGTGCTAAAGTTTAAAGTAGTCTCTAAGTTTTGGAATAAGCTGATACGTAACCAACAATTTGCTCAGCTGCAATTTAGCTCTTTCCCGAAAACACCAAAGCTAATTTTGTATGTTTGTGGTAACAACTCTGGGGGCCGTAGCAAGCTGTACTTGATGGAAAGAAGTGGAAGACTTAGCAAGCCGTATGTGATGGACAGAAGTGGAAGAATCAGACCTTATTTGACCTTTCCTAATCTTGACCGGAGCAGCTCTTTACAATTGATCTCTTGCTTCAATGGTCTATTATGTTGCACTAAATCAGTGGGAACAGAAGACTTGGACATCCAAATCTGCAATCCTGCCACTCGGGAAGTACTAGAGGTTCCCAAAGGTAGCCCATGTGCTGAAACTCCATCAATTGGAGTAGTCTTTGATCCAGATACAAACAAATACCAAATCTTGCGTTTTGTTTCTGCTGCATCTGGATCTGAAGTCAGTACTTGCAAGTGTGAAATTTATACACCTGAAGGTGGAGATTGGAGAAGCATTCCTGATGTTGTGCAAGGTCCTGTAGCTAACCCTGCTTGCCCCTCATTCCCAACTCATGCATGTGCTGGAGGAAGGATGTACTGGTTGGTCTGGTCAAAAGAAGACCGTGAGGTGCCTGATTACATTCTTTCCATTGATATGAATAACACCATCACTAGAGTTGAGCTACCAGGGGGTCCGGATGACCCAGATGAATTCAACATATTTACATTCTTGGTTGACTATGAAGGTCGTTTGGCACTTGTGTGTGTGGATGATGATGAAACTTATGTGGATATATGGTCATTGATAGACCCCAGTGAATCAACTTGGGTTCTTGAAGGGTGTGCTGAACTTCAGATAGATGGTTTTCTTGAGGGCATCAACTCAATAGTTTCCATAGAAAATGAATTGCTCTTTATTATGAAGCCTGGTTTTGGCACATCCTTTGGCTTCCACTTCCTGAACTTGGCTGACTGGACTTGGAGGACCCCTATTCGTCGTAGGTTCCGGATGGGAAGCTCTGAACCTGTTGCATTTCGGTATACTGAAAGCCTTTTGAGATGTAAGCCATTTAATTTTTCTTAACTCTATAGTTATATGCAAAAGTTTGATTTTTGTCTGTGGTGCTAAAGAGTCTCTGTATTTGAACAAAACCCAAGTTGCAATTTTCTCATATGCTTCCAGTCTCCTACTCCACAAGAATTTGTTCATCTTAAAACCTAAGAGCAACCTCTTAAGCTGATTCAATGTACTAGCATCAGATGAGAGATCAGTGATTCTGATGCATGGAACGTGGAGCTTATCGGTTATTGACTAATTATTCTTTTCATGTTCTATGTAGGTGATGCAACCAATGATACTGAGTAGCACAACTTCTGGTAAACTACTATTTCAACTATCATACTATTTTGCCTCACATTGTTTATGTGAAGATCTTTCTATCTATGACTTGCGGTTTATTTTCTTCTTCTTCATCAGTCGTTTTTCCATCTAATTGCTTGCACGCTCTTTTGCCTACTGTGTTCTATTCACATAACATAATAGAACATATAGAAGTTCATAACGAACAATTTATGATTTAGAGAGGTAAAAAAACTGCAGCTGCCTTTTCTTTATCAAGTTCTGATCCTTTTTTCTAAACAGTGAACTTCCAGTTTGATATGTACTTGGGAGTGTGGAGAATTACAAAGCTTTTCACTTTTATGTCTGTGTTGCCTATACAGGTGCAGTGAAGATTGATGTTGGTGAATGGCTGATGGGCTTGGGTCGGTTGGAGGAAGATGTAGGGCTTGAACTACTTATATTTGGGCTGCGTTGGCGCTCAGGTTGTCGGTGTCTGGGCTGGCTGATGAAACAGTTGGTTTATAGTATCCCTTTCTTTTCTTGATGTAGTAGTAATAAGGATTTAAGGATTTCCGAAGTTATTTCTCTACAGATTCTAAGTCTGAGAGGTTTGGTTTTGCTTAAGGATTTCTACTACATCTGCTAATTTCTGCTTGTTTTATGAGAAGGATTCTGGACCTGTTTCTCTCTCTCTCCTCTTTTTTCTATATGGAAGTTATGATGACAAATGAAAATAGTTATCTAGCTCATTTTGTTCGTTTGTCTGGTGTGTGTGCAATAATTGATTAATTCTTGGGACGATGTTCAATTAACCGATAATCAAATTTTGCACTTGGAGTGAGTTTTGTTTTTGTATGTGTAAAAATAAAATATGCTTGAATTAGTACGTTTTGAGTTAATTATCTTAGGATTTGCGCTTTTAGTTCTACAATATAAAAAAGGAGGTGCAGTACTTTTTTAACATATTTAGTTTAATGGGAATAGAAAACATTGAATATGCCTATTAGACCTTCATTTTTGGATGAAAATCACTTTTTCTGCCGTGAAAGTTGGTTTTCAACAATTTGAAAAATCAATATTCTACTTTTGATCCTATAAAATAAAAAGTGTTGCACTTTTAGTTATGTACTTCATGGGATTAATATTTCATGGGACGTATTGTTCCATAGCTCAATTTTGGAATAGTTTTTCTACTCAAGGACAAGATATTTCGATTATGATGTTTGGTAATAACTTTCTGTATGAAAAAATAAATATTATTTTTAAATTAAAATATCTTGAGATACAATGAAATGACAATAATGTATTTGGATTAAATATTTTGTGATAATTTTTCTATAAAAGGACAAGATATTTTGTAATAATTTTTATATGAAAATAAGTAACAGAATACAACTTATGATCATATTCCACAAATAAAATCTCGTCAAATATAATCTTACAATTTAAATTAGTATACAATTGAAAATAATACCAAAGAAGATCTCATTGTTTTACAAGAATAAAATGATCAAGAAAGTGAAAATGAGAAATGAGAGCAGCCGCACCCATTGGGTAGCCGGATCCGGGGCCCCGGACTTTAGTTTAATCCCTTTCCGGTTGACCTTCTGCCCCGAGTCGTTGACCACCACATCACTACCTACCACTAAGCTGTGCCTCTTCGTGTACCAAACCATGATCTTAAACTTCACCCTGGTAGCCAATCTCACCCTGAAACTCACCGTCGAACCGTTGGCAACGGCGTCACGCGCGTCCGCCCACGGCAGGCCACTGGCGTCCACCAAGGCTTGCCGGTGAGTGTTTTTGTTGTGTCCTTGGTAGAACTCCGGCACGGTGAAGTTGGCGATGGGGAGGGTAGAGTTGTAGAAAAAGGTCAAGCTGATGTTAGCATAGTGTACGCCTTTGTCTTTCATGCCGTTGTCGAGCTTGAGATCGAAACGTATGGTGTGGTTGTTCCTGGTGGCAGTGGAATTATCGGATCTGTTGAGGGCAGGAATATAAAAGTCTTGGATGGAGCAAGTGGGTTTGGAGGTGCGTAGGCTTAGCCACATGAAGAGGGCGGTGAGGCCGGACGTAAATATGAAGCTGCAGCAGCATCTGCAACATCCGCCGCCGCCTTCCGGCATGCCTCCGCCGAAGAAACGCCTTCTTCTACTAGGAACGATGGATGGAAAGAGACAGAGATGGATTGATTATTAACTTATATATACGTGCGTGTATACATACATATGTAGGTGGATTGATCTTGACTCGTTTGAGAGAAATAAACTTCGGGGAGGGGCCAAATCATTGGAATATCACTCTTTTTTATAGGAACTTGCACTATGGGGTCCTCTTTTGGCCAGCTGCTAAGCTCCTAAGTCACATTCGAGATGGACTTTTTAATGGTTTAAATTGGAATTATTACCTTACTATTAACAATGAGTCATTGAACTTATTAAAGAAAACAGAATGAGTCGTTGCAGACTGAAATTAACATTTCCAGAAAAGTGGCTACTCTGTAAGGGTAGAATATTCAGCCTTGCAGACGTTGAACACAATCATTGTTTGCTTCATCGTGTTTTGCCTTGTAAGCAGAGAGTCATTATCATTTCTGCACTCCACTGCTTGCTTCAAGTTCGTGTTTCAAACTCACAAACGCATAAGGGCTCTCTTCCCAGAAAGAAAAAGGATGATGGGCGACTTCGGGGAGGCCTCCATATGTCCTCTGAGCATGCTAAGATATTAGCCTAAGTATTAACTGCATGCTTAACCGAGAGATTGCGGCAAGGGACAAAATGAACTTTTTGCATTAGTTAACTAAGAAACTAATCACCTAAAATAGAAATCGTACTGCAAAAGCCGATATCACTACTCTTTTCAACAAGTGCCTAACATATCTTTGGTGCAGTACATTGAGTTTATCCTAAACCGGTCTTGCTTCAAGCTCAAGTCAGTAAACTTCAATAGAAACTACAAAAAACAAAAGACAAATATCCTAACCACGGAAATCAGCATAAGGTAGTCTCATGCTACGGAGAATACCTAACTCTGAACAAGTAGGCTAGAGGTAATTGGAGTGGAGGAACTAAGGAAAACCTGAATGATAGAAGGGAACTGGAAGGTTTCAAAGGACACATGTTACTCATCATCTTTATAAGGGTACTCTTCTGGAACTTGTTTCAGAAGTTTCACCTGCAGCTCGAACACATCATCCCCTCTAAGCATATCACGCAGCCACGTGACTTCTGTTTTCATTGACACCTGAAGGAGAAGGAAAGAGAAACTGAGGCGTAAATGTGAGCCAATTCTACTATGTAATATGATGGACAAACAATTGATGAGAATAGACATAGTAGAATTCCACTCAAAGCAAAACCTTTTTTTTTAAGGATAAGATGTTTATAGAAGGGATAATGCTCACCATCTCAAGAGCTCCTCGAATGACTCCACTTAAGATATTGCAATAATACAGTCCTTGACAGGTATCAGGAAGCTCAACAAAGTCTACCAGAGGATTATCCTCCAAAATTATACTGCAGGTTGTCCCCTCTGCATCCCAGTTAGTGACAGATGCAGTGACGCCCAGGAACATTTTGAATCCAACCTGTTCGAGAGACATTAAAGAATGGATCTAATAAATCAAAAGGTTCAAACCATTAAAACAGTATAACTTGCATATTTTCCTCCTGTCACCCATTAAAACAAAACCTCCACATAATTCATTCTAAGCTTCCATAAGATGAAAGAGTGAGCCAAAATCAAAGCACCATATAAAGTTCAGGAAAATTCTGAACACTAATTCAAGTTCGGCGAACTTACGTCGGCAAATTTTGAAGAGATCGTATCCCTCCACTTCCATCAATCAAATAATATATGATATATATATATATATATATATATATATATATATATACTGTTTTCCAATTTCATTAAATAGCAAAAGGGAAAATTTTGTTTCTCAAAAACAGCCTCTACATAAGAAGAATAGCATCTGGTCATAGTTTCTACAATAGGTGCAATTTTTGAGAATCAGAAGCCACTGCTTAAACTATATCCATCATGCTTCATCTTTTCACCCACTTTTGTGATAGGAACTCATACGAGAAGGTTTCCTGATTTTATCACTCCAGCTTTAGGTGATACTGGTGCATGTGCAAGTGCTTAGCAAACTTATAATATGATGCATCGCAAAAGCAAAAGGGAAAATCATGCATTCCTTCTGGTTCGAAAAATTTTTAAGTTCTCCTACCAAAATTAAACTAATCCATAATCGAAATTTTGGAAATCTGAAAAATTCCTTCAAACAGCAATAAATGGGAAGAATACTAGTACAAGCACCTTAGCAATGACTTCAGCAGTTTCTCTAAAATCTACGCATCTGTTAACATTAGATTTTGCAAGAAATTCATCAACTAGCCGAACCCCAATGTTATAACCCCTGCAACATGACATCACAGATACTTAAGAATTCTGCACATAAAAGAAAACTTCAAAACAAAAGCTCATCCAGAGAAACTCACTAGAATCAATTTTTATAAATTGAATAAGTAAAACCATAAAAGCAGTGAAAAACCAGAATAATAAACAATCACATTTGATCGAGCTGCTTGTTGACCTCGTCCACCTCCTCCAGATCGGTGAGGAGCTGGCGCACGATAGCACCGTATGTTAGAGTGAATAGCTCCGCGTTCTGAGAACAACCAAACAACATTACTAACCACGATAACAGAACAAAACTATTAACTACCAAATTGCTCGATGAAACGTCCACGAATCGGATAGTGAATAAACAAAGAGGCAATACTTGCCACTCTATCAACGCTGGCAAAAATCGCATCGCCGGACTTGGGGGCGACCGGGGCCATGAGATGGGAGAGAGCTTAGGTCTTCGCCTTGAGAGTGTGAAAATTGAAGATTCGAGTGAGCATGTACGACTGAAGGGTGGAAACCGAGGATCCGGATGCTTGGAACACGCTTTCTAAAAGTGCTTGGCATATGAACAGAAATCGTGGTGGTAAATGGCTGACTAGTGCCTGTAGCGTCACCAGAATTTCAGTAAAATGTGCGAGTAATTTCGAATGACACCAAAAAAATATCCCAACTCTGTTTTTTTTTTTTTTTAAATATATATATATATTTAAATATTTTATTAAAATAAATCATAAAAAAAATATCATGGAGACAGTACCTTCACCTAAAGTAAAAATATATCCTGAACACTCATTACTCCCGTAGTTTTTGGCTATGCAGCTAACATCATTATATCCCTCAAGAACTACAGGGAATTGGCCCTAATGTATGCCAGTACACTATGCACTTGAGGTACCTTAGTACCCCATCCAAGCACCCTAATGAGTTCCGTCAGGATGATTAACGTATCTAGCCAACTTTGAGACAAAAAAAGATATATATGGTCTTGTGACATTTGCTAGATACTGTAAGCTCCCAATAATTTGGAAATACCTTAGTTGTGCAACCGGAATACCACTTTCATTTTTAAATAAACCTACAGAAGAATCATAAGGTGTCTTTGCAATTCTACTGTTTTTAAAACAATTATTTTCTCAACATAGTGAGATTAAGAAATGACTATCCCATCAGTTGAACGAATCAACTTGATGCTAAGCATTACATCTGACTCACCCATATCCTTCACTTCGAACTTATTTTTCAAACATAACTTGGTTTCAATAATAATATCTATACATGATCCTATTAATATAATCATCTACATACAGACATAAAATAATTACTTTATCTCTTTTAACTTTACGGATTTATCATTCTTAATCACGGTCAAACCAAAGTAAGAATAGTTTTATCAAACTTTTCATGCCACTTTTTGGGTGCTTGTTTAAATCCAAGGAGAGATTTAACAAGTTTACAAACTCTGAGCTCGTTACCATGAGCTACAGATCCTTCAAGTTGATCCATGTATATTTCCTCCTCAAGTTCACCATACAAGAATGTTGTTTTCACATCTATCTGGTGAATTGGGAGATTATACATCGAAGCAATTGTAGTCAACCAAACTACCGAAAAATAGGTATCGAAATAGTTTACTCCCTCCTTTTGTTTAAAACCCTTAGCCACCAATTTGGCTTTAAACTCATCTATGGCCCCATCAAGTTTTAATTTCTTCTTTGAAAATTCACTTACACCCAATAGTAGCATACCCTGGAGGGAGATCGCCTAGCACCCATATTCCATTAGAAACAATAAAGTCCATCTCACTTTTGACAACTTCTTTCCATTGCTTTGTTTTTTGAAAAAACCTATAGCATCTCTGAAAGTTATCAGATCATCATCGATATTGTCACTTATAAAATTTTTGACAACCCTAGCTCTCTTACTCCGTCTATGTTCATCTGATTCCTCATGAGTCAGACTAGTACTATTAGAATTAACCCCTACATTAGACATCTTTTCCACATGTTGATAATTTCATGAGTCTGTTCAGCTACAGACTTGTCCTCAACCATTTGATACTTTTCGAGTCTTTGTTCTTCAGTATTATATTTTCGGTCTAACTCATCCGACAAAAACTTAGCAGTATAAGAGTCGAAACAACAGACGTCAAAAATCGTATTTGATAAAAGCTAACAAAATCGCTCCTTGGCTATTTGATCACTCTCTGTTCATTGCGATGTCTCAACAGTTCCAGAATCGGTCTCAGTGGATTCAGATTTACTAAATTTTCATTTGTTGTTGCCAGCGTGAAAAACTAACCCGAAAACTTATCGACAAAGCGATTAAGCCGACTTTTGGTGTCGAAATTGCAACAGAAATTGGTTCGACCATTCTTAATATCTTTGGAAATTAGAAATAACATTCTAGATAATTTCAAAAAATCTCAAAACAACATTTACAAAACTATTTTCGACGTTCCAACAAAATTTGATTTTTCAAACTTGTATATTTTCTTCAAGATTGTTGAAAAATTTTTAATTTCGTGTAATGAAACAACATTTTGAAATATAACAATCTAATTTTAGAAATCAAAAGCAATATAACAATCTATTTACAACAAGAATATTAAATAGAAAACTTACAACGAAAATTTCTAATGATTTTTAGTCCAATGGTAATCGTAAAAATTTACGAATCGTAGAATTCACTGCTTGCCTTGAAAAAATATACGTCCTATATCAGTCGTGTATTGGGTACAACGTAATTTCTTTCAAGATAAAACGGTTACAATTTTTTTGATTTTAGCATTATACCAAAGAACACCTCAATCAAACACTTAAAAACTCGTTATTGAAATAAGAATCTCAAATCTTAAAATATTGAGAGAGATAGGCCGAAAAAGAGAGAGAGAGAGAGAGCACCCGAGAGAGAGGTAGAGAGAAGAATTGAGAGTTTGTAGTTGTGCTGGTGTAAGTGTGTTTTTTGAGGAGTATGTGGCATCATCCTTTTATAGGCAGCTCCATCCACATTTCCTTCAATGCAACATTTTAATTGGCATAATGTCATTAAAGAATTGGATTTGACAGCCATGAAGCAGCAGAAGCAACAATAATACAGTTTCAATTTAAAATATGAAACTGAAACTTTAACCATTTAAAATTTAACTTTTAAATAAATCAAGTGCAGTTACATTTGCTTTGAAAACCCAAAATTCTAATCTATGGGTTTATCATTACATTACCCTCTTCTATTATTAAAAATCAGTAAATTATCCTCAAATAAAAAATAAACAGTAAATTTTTCTTTATGTTTTAAAAAATATGCAATTTTTTTTCCAAATTAAAAAGATAAATTACTTCAAATTTACAAATATAAAAAATAAAATATTATTTTATTTTTTATGAGGAGTTGTTTACCTATATTTCATAATATAAATAGGTAGATTGCAATTTAACCCAATATTTGACACAGAAAATCTAATCCCTCCCGCAAATTTGGCAGCTGATGAGTGATGATGCTCCATTTTCCCAATTCTTGATATGAAATCCAACCAACACAAAAGTCAAGTCCGTTTTTATTTCATTTACGCAGAAAAGTCAGTCATGAGCCACATCCATCATCTCTTACATTAAAGAGTACGTAAAGCAAGTGGTATTTACTAGTGCTGCTTATGATATCCCTCATCGTTCGTCTCCTGTCTTCCGGAAATCACCAGCTGGAGCCTCCTTGTACGCTTCCTTCACAGATTCAAACGTGGAGTCCCCAACGACAGCCTCTCCCGCCCCGTCCTGCGCTTTCTCCACGGTCTGGCTGGCGAATCCCTGACGGGCTTTCTCTTCCGCCACTCTCTTGAACTCCTGCGCCGTCGAAGGTGCTCTCTCCTGATCAACCCCGCCGTGTACTGTATTAATGCTCTCTTGCTTCCCTTCACTGTATCTCTACACATACACATGATCATCACTTGGAAACATATATTAATACATACATCTACTTCTTGTAGTAATTAAAAGCTGTGAGATTATATTTGTAGGTTTACAAAATTAAATGACGTACGTTCGTACGTACCCTGCAGATAGAGATTGGGAGAGTTGCGGTTAGGCGTTTGATCCTTGATGCCTGTGAGGAGGAGTAGAGGGATAGGAGGTGGCCGCCCATTTTCACAAGGAAAAGAACCAAAGAAAAAGGAGGAGAAGGTTGGGTTTTGGGAATTAAGTGGTATATAGATAGATTTGTTTCGAGTGTCGCACGTATTTTTTTGGGTGTAATACGTGGCAATCCAACAGGGTTGCTGTATCCCCATCTTCATGCAGAAATGACCCCAATTTCTGTTTTTCTTTTTCTCTTTTTGGCCGGTGCAATACTCTATTTATTTGCATCCATCTCTTGTTGAGGTGTTAGATCATGCCACGTCTGCGGCCATCAAGAAGTAGGTTGACCTGAATGGATCACGTATAAAATTAAAGGTGAGAGAGAATCCTATTCCTAATCTTATCCAAGGAATATATTCTTAATTTTATTGAGGACAAAACTGGTAAAAGGGGTGCAAATTTCATTTCTGCTGTCTTTTACTTATTTTCTGATGGTTTTGGCTAAGTCTGCCTTTTTTTTTCTCTTTTAATTAGCTTTATTTTTATTTCATTTCCTTTGTTGCTTTTGGATTGAATGAGTTTTTCGTTTATTAATCAAAATCTTCTTTTCATGTATTGCACATTCTTTCAGTTAATGTTTGTTGGTGTGATATGATCATCAATAATCACATTACAAGTATACGCTCGCTAAGAATTCATATTCTATCATTAATTAGGCCATAACTCTGGAGGATTTAGTCCTGTCCAAGAAACCACTCTGGAGGATTCGGTGTGCGCATTATCCAGTATTTTTATTTGGGAAGATCTGGTAAATGGGATGCATTAAGACAAAACAATTATAGGCAATGAACGGATGTAGATGCAAGAACAGTAACTATTATTATTACACACACGATCATGTGCTACAACATTATTAATTGTTCCCACCATTTCTGCCCAAAACCATGCATTAAGAAACAGCCTCTTCTTATTCTAATCAAGCCGCAGTCCCCATCCGCTCAGGCAAAGATCGCGCGCATGCGGCACTGCGTGGGGTAACTCATGCCGCACATGCGGGGAAGATACTCAGCCTTCTGCATCATCTGCTGCATCTCCTGTTCCCTCCCGTACTCCTGCATCATCCGCCTCATCATACACCTTAGCGCCTCGCAACGGCACTGCGATTTCACGGCCCGCAGCTCGTTACAGCATTGCCGGAGGTGCTCCTCCTCGAACCTTCCTTGATCCGCCACAGCGCTCCTCACGAAGGATTCTTCGTACGGCACCCTCACCGACCGCATCCACTGCATGCAGTGCCCCATTCGGCATTGCTGGCTTTCCCACTCGCACCATTGTTGGTTCTCCTCCTCTTCCGCCACCGTGGTTGTCACCACAGTCTTGTGGGCGGAGGCGGAGGCGGCCGCCATCAGAAACAGAACGGCGAGAGCTACTGTGAACCTTGCCATCTACAGTTGTATATATGAGTGATGCAAATTGATGGATGTTTGTTGGTGAGGATGAAGTGGGGGGAGGAGGGATGAGGGCATTTATAGTGGAAGTGAGCAATTGCATGGCGAGAACGTGGAGGATTTGGAGCTTACACGTACTGAAATCATGCAAATGCTGCCATTGCTGTTTCTGGGTGCAGCGCTGATGCGAATTATGGGTAGGAAGGCGTTTTGGCTGTGGTTTTTTTGTCTGGGAGTTTGGAGTTGGCTCCGCTGATCAGCTCAGTGTTGCTTGCAATTAGATAACTAGACATGCAGTGAAATCCATCCACCAAATGAACCCACATCCAACTCTTTATTTATACAGGCCGCCAAAACCTGCAGTATTTATGGGGTTAATTATTTTATTATTATTAAAAAAATTATAAAAATATATTTTTTATAAAATATGTAAAAAAATTCACGTGGATGTGATATAACTCTTAAAGATAGTTTTCAGAATATTTTTTATGAATTTTTTATTAATTGCTTGCTACTATATAATTTAATTAAATTTCAAAATATAAAATTACATATTTGGTTAATAATTTTGATGGAATTGCATAAATTAATTATTACAATGTTTAAATTTAATTAACAAACTATATTATTTTTATATGGAATGTGATATTTAATTCAATACTAATTTAAATAATTAAACTCGTAAGTATTTCGATTAAATAATACGTGGATCAATATAAATAATATTTAATAAATAAATTAATTAATATATAAAACTTTTCATACCTATTTTATCTTCGAAATGTGTGTGTAATTGAGCCCGTGTGTGTGAGGCAAATTACAAACAATGTACATATATATAAATATATAATGATGTAGGGGTGGGTGAGGCGGTGGGTGGCATGATGCTCCTCACTCCTCTCTTTTTTTTTTTAATTTTTTTTATTTTATTTAATTTTTTAATAATTACCATGACGTTCTATTTATATTTTTAATTAATATAATTTATTCTCAAATATTATAATAAACTCCAATTTAGTCCGTTCAAATTTTATTATTATGTCCTATAATTTATTAACAATTAAATTTAAATTTTCTTAATAATTATCAATTAATTTCTGAATTATATGTAAAATCTCACCGACGTCACAATTCTTATTTGGTTAAGAGACAAAAAACGATGAGGAGACATTGACATTGTTGGATGAGTTGAAGAGAATTTATTTGCTGAAAGGTAAACGTGTTTGTGGAAATTAAATTGGAGCATTTAAAGTTTGGTTAAGAGGAGGAAACATGAGAATGATATTGATAGAGACTCTGGGCCTCGGGGTTTCATTTAAAGGAAATCCTACCGACAGAGGTTTATCCATAAATAACCCCTAAACATAATTTTACGGAGCAACGTCAATTCAGTTTTGACAAGTTGATGCACATGTTTTGTTAGCAGTTTCAACTATGAATCTTTCCTTTCCATCAATTGTGGACATATGTACCCGTGCATGCCCTAATACATAGGATCCTAAATTATCAATTTCAGGACCTCAATTGATTTCGTACTGCAGGATTTTAATTGAAAGTTACTATAAATGTATGTGTTCTTATTTTCAACGCCTAACATTTCTGAATTGAGGACTCCAGATTTGGATGTGTGACATCGACCTGGCTCACATACCTTGGTGATAATTCTTGAATCATTTTACACTAGCAAAATAACCAGAATAAATTTTGGAAGAATGCTATAGGTATATCAGCTTTTTATTTACTTTTGTTTTCAATTTATAATTAGGTGTTTATAATTTACTTTTAGACAGTGGAGAGAGTGATGATACCACTCGTTGTTAAGGAGAAAAACACAAGTCTAACGAAAAATTGATGATTCATGTATGATTGTTGGCCAGTGGATTTTGAGCATTTTCACTCTAATCAATCCATGCACCTATTTCTCTATAAAGCTGCTATGAGATGCGGCCTAAAGGCACAACATTATAGCAATATGGCTTCCACACACCAACCCCTTCTTAACACTCCCAACAAAACCATATCTGCATGCAAAATCCTATTCTTCACTATATCCATCTCCGCAGTAGTCCTTTTAGTTTTTGATCTTCTTCCTATTATAATGGGAGACAGCCGGCTTAAGGGTCTGTCAACCCCTTCCTATCTGTGCCGTACGGCTTTAAATCCTCAGGCATGCCAAGATTATGTGTCGGAAGTGGTTTCTGATGGTGTAACACCACCTGATGCAACTATGGTGCTGCAAAAGTTCTTGATCAAGCAAGCACATCATTTGAACAGTGCAATTTTTCGGGCTGGGAAACTCAAAAATAAGTTGAACGGGCAAAATGATAAACAGGGGGCTATAGCTGATTGCGTCGAGCTAATCGACCTGTCAATTAATCTCGTCTCTGATTCAATTAAAGCTTTGGGAAAGAAAACCCGTACATCTCATGCCGATGCACAAGCTTGGCTTAGCGGTGTGCTTGCCAATCACATCACCTGTCTTGATGGGCTTAACTCTTCTGGGAGAAAATCGCTTGGAGCAACTATTGAGGACCTGGTATCAAGGGCCAGGGCCTCTTTGGCTGTGCTTGCAGCGGTATCAGAGCAGGATAAGGAAATGATGCAGTCTTTAAGAGGAAGGCTACCGTCGTGGATCAGGCCGGCGGACAGGAAGCTGCTTCAGAAAACCGCTAATGCTATAGAAGCTGATCTAGTTGTAGCGAAGGACGGGTCAGGTGATTTCAAGACAGTAGCAGAAGCAGTTGCGGCAGCACCCAGCAACAGCGAGAGGCGGTACGTGATCTATGTTAAGAAAGGAACGTACAAGGAGAACGTTGAAGTGGGCAGCAGACAAAGGAACCTGATGATCATTGGAGATGGTATGAATTCGACAATCATAACCGGTGACCGCTATAATTCCGAAAATTTCACAACCTTTAGAACCGCCACTCTTGGTAAGGAATTCTCATCCACAGTTGTTTACGGTCTTCATATAATCCAACAGGAACTCGATGAATACCAATGTTTGAGCTAATCGACTAGCTAAAAGAACTTGTACATAACTTCTACCCCTGGAAACCGAATCACACCGAACTTTTTAATGTCCTACAGCCGCAGTTGGGAAAGGATTCATACTACAAGATATTTGCATCCAGAACACGGCGGGCCCGGAAAACGGGCAGGCGGTGGCGCTCCGTATCGGGGCCGACGAATCCATCATAAACCGCTGCTACATGGACGCCTACCAAGACACGCTTTACACGCATTCCCAGCGCCAATTCTACAGGGACTGTTACATCACCGGAACCGTAGACTTCATCTTCGGCTTCGCACCAGCAGTACTGCAGAAGTGCGAGCTGGTAGCCCGCAGACCAAGGGTAGGCCAGAGCAACATGGTGACGGCTCAGGGCCGATCCGACCCGAATGAGAACACGGGCATCTCAATCCAAGAATGTGAAATCAAAGCGAGTGACGACCTGGAACCGGTGAAAGATTCGTTCCGTACATATCTGGGCCGGCCGTGGAGGGACTTCTCAAGGACCGTAGTGATGCAGTCGTGCATCGGGGATCTCATTGACCCGGCGGGGTGGTCGGAGTGGGCCGGGCGTCCCGTGGACAAGTTGTATTACGGGGAGTACAGGAATCTGGGTCCTGGCTCGGACACCAGCAGAAGAGTGAACTGGACGGGGTATCATGTTATTACGGACCCGGCGGAGGCCGAGAAGTTTACCGTGAGGGAGTTGATTCAGGGCCAGGAATGGCTGGATTCCACTGTGGTGGACTACATTGAAGGGTTGTAAGATCAATCTGGCACGTCTTTAGTTCGTTTTCAAATTATTGGTACGTAGTGGTACGTTTATTCCTCTTAGCCATTGTGATGGTGTAGTAATAAACTCGTGTTTGTGCTGTGATTGGTTTGGGTCAGCGCAGTAATAATTAATGTTTATTCAATAATGACATAAAACTTATTAAAATTCAAAAAAATTATACAGATTATGATTTTATTTGAGCTACTTAGACTCTATAACGTCACGTTCAATCTGAGCTATAAATTATTTGGAGCTCAATATATTGAGAAATTGAGATGAATGATTCAAGTACAACACTAATACAAATAGCCCCAACAAGGTAGGAGGATTAAGGGGGAAGTGGAAGGACAGTTTTTGAAGGCAGGGCAGCACGACAACGATTTAAATAGACTCCACCCACCCAAGTTGTCTCATGTGCTCTTTTGGTGGGCCTCATAATAATATAAATAAACACAGAGAAAGAAACAGCTCAAGACGACACCATGTGCGCACACCCAATCATCACAAACACGAAACAATTTTTTTTGTGTATATATATTAGAATCTTTATAAATTAATAATAATTTTTTTTGGTCCAATTTGAACCCAACGCCTAAATTAATAAGATAATTATTTTTTCAAAGATGCTTATATAAGTTTAAGGTCCTTCAATATTATAAATTAATAATTTTATAAAATTACAAATATAATTAAGACAATTTAATAAAATATAAATTACTCATTCAAAAGCTCTGGTGTTATGTTCTCATATTGCAACAAAAAATTGTGAAGAGTTGTTGTCGCTATGAGTGCTTTCTTTCTCGTAATTGATTGCAATGGCATTGTATCATTTTCAATTTCATCATCAATAGGTTCGTTGAATAAAAAAAAAAAACTCTTTAAATTAATAAATTATTAATTTATCGATTAATTAATAACTCCTTAAATTAATAAAATCATGTGATCTCAATATTATTAACTTATAAAAAATTTACTTATATTTATATTATATCTTTAGCGTTTTTCTTATTTTTAGCCTTTTTTTTCCTTATTTTTTTTCACTCACTAACCTTCACATTTCCCCCAATATCTACAAGTACAAATTATTTTTTTAATTAATATTTTTTTCTTTTTCCTACTTCAAATATTCTCTGTTAAAATCGTTTAATTTTTAGCATAATCATTTTATATTATTATTTTTTCTACGATAAAATATTTTACTTAAATGATTTTAAGTATTGTCAATTTTTTGTACACATATATCAAATGTGCTACATTCAACTAGTATTGTATCGAAAGTTGTCATTCGTTAGCATGCGGGTAGGGCACATTCCACATTTGTGCAGCCACAAAAATTAACAGAAAAATATTTGATTATATATGTCTATATCCAATATTTTCAAATTCGGATAAAAAAATAAATCGATCAAATTATTGGATCACTGGTCTAATCGGTCAGACCGAATTAAAAAAATCAGTTCATCCAGTTTATAATGTATATACCACATATATATAGCACATATTATTACATTACATATAGACTCTAAATAAATTAAATGTACAACCCCGTAAGAAAAAATTGTGTTTTTGGTCTCATATAATATGTTTATTTTTAATTTAATTTTATTTGTTAGACTTTTATCACATTTAGTTTCAAAAAAAAGTACGTAATTATATTACATCTTTTATTTCAATTATTTAAGGAAATATTTTAACACGTCACATCTATATATTGATTAGAATAAAAAATACAATAAAATTTGAAATAAAAAATCGACTTTGCTCCACATATGTTTGTTTGTTCCCGTGGAGAAGATAAGAAATGGTTGTTTGAGGAAGGAAATGCTCCTGTTCCGATGACAAGTTAAACAAAAGAACTTTTATTTGTGAAAAAGGAAAACGTGTTTTGAGGAAATGAGTTTAGTGTTTGGTTGAGAGAAGAAAAGATGAGACGGAGATTGATGGAATCCGTTGTGGTTTCAATTGAGATGAAAGGAAAGGACAACGTGTTTTTGGAGCAGTTAATGTTTTCTTGATCATAAGAGAACAAAAAAATGATAGACGGTAGACAAGACAAAGACCCTCGTGGTTTCAATCTATGGAATCGTACTAATTAACATGATAAGATTTGTTGGATTATTTGTCGCTCAAATAATGATATGAGATAATTATATCAGCTTTTTATGAAATTCGGTCTAATTATATATATATATATTCTATGATTTGATTAATTAGGGAAAAATGCAATAAAAAGGTGTTATTTTTAGTCTAATTTGTTCTAATTTGATTAGAATTGATCACGTACGCCGCACATGACCTTAAAATTTGAGAATTTTTTACTATTTCACTGAATTTTTTCCATGTAAATTAAAATAATAGTGATGCGTTGATTTTAGCACAAATACAGAGTTTTTTAATCTTGATATCGGATTTGGGCTAATTGAGTGTAAGCTCTTGAGAAGAAGGACCCGCAAAACAAAAGGTTAGCATTCTGATGCTTAAGTTAGTCCCGAATTTAAGAATAGATAAATAGAAAAATAAATTATGAAAATTATGATAAAAGTGCGAATTCTGTATGTAATAGCATGAAATTAGAATAGCAGAGTATCAGCAAGAGAAGTTCTCGAGTGTGGGAGGGGACTGTCTGTTGAGGGGTTAGGGAAGGAATCCCTCTTTATCAGAAGTTTTGGGGAGGGGGATCAGTGTATCTGGCGAGGAAGGCAGGATTATCAGTTGCACCTTATCCGTTCCTTAAGCAGCAAGTCTTCGGATGAAGGGGACTCCTTCTTCATGCAGATTCCTACCTGGTGGGGAGTCCGCTTAGGCTGAAGAGTCTAACCCCTTGAGGGCACCTTTCTCCCTTCAGGCTGGCCTTAGAAAAATGCAGCAAGCCTTCGTACTGGAACTCCTTCTTAAGCCAAGCTTGCAGGCTTCATCCTTGGACGGATTTTGGGATGGGGGCTCCTCCTTGGGCCCCAAAGAATTATTAATGACCCAGATACAGCGTAGCTCCACACTCTGCCCAATCATTCACATGCATCCATCTTCACAATTCTCTTTCTTTCTCTTTTTTTTTTTTTTACAATGTATGTTTTATTACATATTAAAAATAAAAAGGACAGAAATGAATCAGTTAAATTCTTCTTAACAAGTATGACTTAAGATTTTGAAACGTGTAACGAAAATTCACTTTAGCTCCAACTCATTTATTATTGAACCAACACTTGCTAATATACTCGTTACAATAATTCTTCTATTAGCATTTGATACGTTGGATGATGTAATAGTTAATTTGTTGATCACCCATGTAAAAATTTGAACATAAAATATGTTACAAATTCTATCTTATACCATACCCACAAGAAATTCGAAAAAAAAAAACAAAAGGATGGTATAATTTTTTAATGTTATTGGCATCTTTAGTTTATTAAAATATTATATTTCTTGTTTTTGTGATCATGATGATACCATCTCAATTCTCACATGACCAAACGTGGTCCCACACCTACTACCATTAAAGTCTTTAGATGCTTTCTTTCTTACAATAAACAAGGGGTAATAAACCCTACAACGATGTAATAAAATATTGTTGTTGGGCAAATTAAAGTGTTATCAATGATGGTGGCAACTTCTCGATAAGATTTATACTTGATGAGGCTAGAAAGACTGTATATGGAAAACATTTCATGTCGTACATGTAAATTTATATTTATATAAATTATATGTTGTTGAATTTTTATATAATGGTAAATCCATATAAATGATGTTATCATTTCCATCAAACGAAATGAAGATCAAAGTATGAATAAATACGTACCAAAGGTATATTTTGGCCGTACATTGTCTACCAAATTAATTTTTTTTTGTTTCCATCAGGTTTGATTGAATTAAGTCAATTTGTAAAGTAAGTGTATCATACTTACTATGTGAATGATCGTTTTATTTGAACTATATATCAATTACATAATAAGTATATTACACTTGACATATAATTAATTAAAGATCAACCGAATTTGATCCATTTTAGAATTTCCCCCATAAGTCTTAGAATTTCAAAATCATGGATTCACGGATGCGCGACTCGCTCCGCCAATGATTCCTTCAAGACTATGTGCATTTTACCACATGTTTATAAAAGAAAAAGCAGAAAAGTGGCTACTCCAACAGTAATTCCTTTGACAAATATAAAAGTTAGAGAAACTTTTGTTCCTACATAGTTCGGCCAAATCTAAATTAATTATATTACAAAATATAGTACATTTATCATATGATTAGTATGTAATTTAGAGAAAATGACAAATCACGTAACAAGTATATGACATTTGTTTGTGATCAGATTGATTCGACCCAAAAGTTATTACATCAAATATTTGGAATATTACATATTACTAAATAGTAAGTCTATCTGTCATAATTCGCAGTTGAAATATTAGTTGAGTTAAGGGCTAAATGCAAATTACTCCCTATGTTATACGAAATGAGCAAATTACTCTCCTGTAAAAAGAAATAACAAATTACCCTTGTGGAAAAAAATAGAGCAATTATACCTCTCATGTGAGTTCGTGTAGTTCATACATTTTTTACTAAATTTCTTATTATAGAAATACATTTTTAACCTTATTTAATAACTATTGGCTCTAATTTGAATTTAAAATTCAAATCGAACCAGTAAATTTACGATCCAAATTTTAATTTGTTTGAATCGACAATTAATATTTAAATAAATATAGAGACCTTATAAAATATAAATAAAATATATTTAAATAGATATATATTATATATAATTAATAGTTATATATATATATATATATAGAGAGAGAGAGAGAGAGAGAGAAACAACGGGGGAAGGGGTAGAAGTTGGGGGGGAGGACTGGGCGGGCGATGAGTGAGGGGAAGGTGGGTGGCGCCAGCGGTGGGGCAGGGGAGCTAGGGGCAGGGGCATGGGAGGGGGAAGAGAAAGGGGGTAGGGGAAGGTGGCAGGGGAGGAAAGGGGAGAGGGGGTGAGATTTTTCTTTTTATTTTTAAATAAAATAAGTATATATTATTAAAAATATTATAAATTTTATATCAAAAATCGTATTTTTTTTGTTTAATAAATATTTATATATTATAATTATTAATAAATTTTATATAAATATATCATATAAAAATAATTCTTATTTTAAAATTTTTATAACATAGAGAGGTAATTTAATATTTTTTTTCACATGAAATATTTGCACGTTACCCATATTGCAAGGAAGTAGTACACATTTTTTCGTTGAATTAATACTGAGATACCAACAATATTTAGTAATTTATAGAAATTGGGCGACTTATCTCCATTCTAGAATCTTTTTGCAGAAAGCAATGGAATTAAACGAGCCATATTTCGTGACAAAATCACACTCTAATTTGAGCAGGAGGTGGTAAAAGTTTGAAACTGCGTAGTTATGGAAAATTTCCGAGTTCACTCAAACTCTATTTTACTATAATTTAATAACAGTAATCAATGGAATAATAAATGCAATAAAACTTGCATTCAATTAATTAAATTGTAAGTTTCGCCACATATTTTCTTTCTTTCTTTTTTAGTAAATGAATTACAATTATGCAATTAATTTAATCATTTTAAATCAATATATATTACTTATATATATCAATTATATATAATTAATTCATAATTATTATTACAGTAGACCAGTAATTATCGTTAAACTCAAGGTTGTCTCAAGCTTATTTAAAATAAACCATAAGTCAAAATCTTAGTTGAACGGCCAATTGAGAAAACCCACCAGTCTACCCTGTGGGCTTGCAGAATTTTCCTTCTTCTGGGAAAAAGAAACTGATTATTGATATGGTCCAGACAGATATCACATCAGGTGACCTAACAAAAAGTGCTACTATTTTTCATTTTTTGATGAATAACAACAAACAATGGCCACCGAATACTACCACTTCGCTTTAAACTACATTAAAAATAGCATGCAAGAAAAACAGTATGTGATGAGTACAATATTCCCGGTTCAGTACACAAGTATGGGTAGTAAAAAAACCCACGCCCTGTAATTCAAGTGGTAGATCCAGTGCATGTGTTTTTTTCAAATTACCCACTTTTTTTCTGTCTTTTTCTAGCAAACTGGATTTAATACTCAAAGATACTGAGCGGTTTTCAGGCACTGTTGTATCACACGCCACTAATGAGTGGGGAATTCAGAATTCTTGTTTCAATTGAGTTGGATAAGATTTTAATATAAATATATTATGTTTGTTACGTGATTATTATACAGAGTGGTTTGATTATATTTTGATTTGATTCGATCAAATTTAATGTGAATAAGGACTTCTCTAATGGGTGTGCGCACCTTTCTTTCTTCGGCCTTTTGATAAATTGCACTAATGATTACTGTCAAGTTTCTTTTAACTAGAAAAAATCGCATTATCGTTGTGTGTATCATTTCGCGCATTTTCTACTACAATCGGCCCTACTCGGGTTTCTTTATAAAGCTGCTATGCGATGCAGCCTAGAAGATACAACATCACAGCAATATGGCTTCCACACACCAACCCCTTCTTAACACTCCCAACAAAACCACATCTGCCTGCAAAATCCTGTTCTTCACTGTATCTGGCTTTGCACTGCTCATTTCAGCTGCTTTTTTGCTGCCTAATTTAACCAAAAACATCAACCTTAAGGGTCAATCAACTCCTTCATTTCTCTGCCGTACGGCTTTCAATCCCCGGGCATGCCAAGGTTTTGTGTCTGAAGTGGTTTCTGACGGTGTCGCGCCGCGTGATGCCACTATTGTACTGCAGAAGTTCTTGATCAATCAAGTCCATCATTTGAATGGTGCACTTTTCAACACTAGGAAACTGAAGAATCAGTTGAATGGGCAAAATAATGAACATGGGGCTCTTGCTGATTGCGTTGAGTTAATTGACCTGTCTATTGATCTTGTGTTTGATTCGATTAAAGCTCTGAGAAATGAAACTAGCACGTCTCATGCTGATGCCCAAGCTTGGCTTAGTGCTGTGCTGGACAATCACGTCACCTGTTTCGATGGGCTTAACTCCTTTGGGAGAAACTCACTTGGAGCAGTTCTTGAAGACTTGATCTCAAGGGCCAGGGCCTCTTTGGCTATGCTTGCAGCGGTATCAGAGCCTGAGAAAGAAATGGTGCAGTCCTTAAGGGGGAAGCTGCCTTCATGGATCACGGCAGTTGACAGGAAGCTGCTCCAGAGCAGAGCTAATGCCATAGATGCTGATCTAGTTGTAGCGAAAGACGGGTCGGGGAATTACAAGACAGTAGCGGAAGCAATTGCAGCAGCACCGGACAAGAGCAAGAAACGGTACGTGATCTATGTCAAGAAAGGGACGTACAAGGAGAATGTCGAAGTTGGTAAGAATAAAAAGAATCTGATGATCATTGGTGATGGTATGGATTCGACCATCATAACCGGTGACCTTAACGTTGTCGATGGATCCACAACCTTCAAATCCGCCACCCTTGGTAAGTACTTGTTCAAGAGCTAGTTAAACTCGGAACAACATATATAGAAAAGGGCAAATCTCATAAAAAAATTTATGCCTTTACAGCCGCAGTCGGGGAGGGATTCATGCTACAAGACATCCGCATCCAGAACACGGCCGGCCCGGAAAAGCACCAGGCTGTGGCGCTCCGTGTCGGGGCTGACAAATCCGTCATAAACCGCTGCCGCATCGACGCCTACCAAGACACACTCTACGCGCACTCCCTGCGTCAGTTCTACAGAGACAGCTACATCACGGGAACCGTAGACTTCATCTTCGGAAACGCAGCGGTAGTGTTCCAGAAATGCAAGCTGGTGGCCCGGAAGCCAATGAAAAGCCAGAAAAACATGGTGACGGCGCAGGGGCGAACGGACCCGAATCAGAACACGGGGACTTCGATTCAAGACTGTGAAATCAGAGCAAGTGAGGACCTGGAGCCGGTGAAAAGTTCGTTCCCGACGTACTTGGGGCGGCCCTGGAAGGAGTACTCGAGGACTGTGGTGATGCAGTCGTACATCGGGGACCACATTGATCCGGTGGGGTGGTCAGAGTGGAGTGGGGATTTCGCGCTCAAGACATTGTATTATGGGGAGTATATGAACAAGGGTCCCGGCGCCGGGACCAGCAAGAGAGTGAAGTGGGCCGGGTATCATGTTATAACAAATGCTGCTGAGGCCGCAAAGTTCACCGTGAAGGAGTTGATTCAGGGCGTTGAATGGCTGGGTTCCACTGGAGTGGCCTACACTGAGGGCTTGTAAAAGCATGGAGTTTGCTTACCGGGTTAAGATTTTCTTGCTGTTATCTATGTCACAATGCAGTAGTTATGTATTTGAGCATGGATTTGAGTTTATGTTGTAGTAATTAACTGCTCGTGCCTTAATATGGATGGTTTGTGTATGGTCAAGTTTAATTTCAAATAAAAATTTTCTACTATGTATGATGACTGAGTATATGATAGCATTGTTGGTGTTACCATACTAAGAATAACCCTTCAAATTTCAATGTCATTCACAAGTTACAAATAATTTATATTAACAAGACATTCTTGTGATTATCATAAGTTAGATCCTTAAATACTTTAAAATTAGAAATTGTGCATAAAAACCTTAGAAAAATTGAGCAAACGGTGAAAAATGAATAACATATGATAGACTTTGACCCATTTGAGACAAATCGACATTAGCGTTCGCTGTGGGCTTCAGTGCCGAGGTTGTGGTCACCTTATCCAGTAGGTCAACTCAATGTAGCTTTGAAAGTGAATGCACTGGCATCAAATATCATACGAAACAACGTTCTAGACTGCTGTGTTTTGCTGAACCAAATTATGGCCATTGCACATATTCAAACGCCCAATCTTCTTTCATGGGATTATTCAAAATTTATGTATCTTTTTACGTTGCACATCACTACATACAAATTGGAAAGATAATATTTTTAAATCAACAACCATATATTAAAATAAATGAACAAACAAAATACTACTATTAAAATATAGCTACGCATCCATATTTGTGGGGTTCAAACTTGTCATCTCTTGATAAATTTTGAATAGAAAACTCGAATAAATACTAATTTGAAGGTAAAACTGCATGATATTGAGTTGTGTTTTAATGCAAGATTAGATCCAACTTACTCATTCGTTTTAGAGGTTGTTTGGTTAAATTTAATTAGATTGTCTTAAGCTCATTACATGATAAATAATATTATGTAATTTATATTATATCATTTAGGATAATTTTAACATTAATATGATTAAGTTTTAAAAATTCTGCAAAGCAAATTAATGTAACTTGTAAGTCTCCGATACTTTAATTTTAAATTTTATATTCTTGTTGAATTTACTGAATATTTTATAATATTTTTATATTGTTATAAGATATTCTCTGTGAGACATTAATTAATTGAATTTAATGCAATTTATTCCTTTGTGATATTGTGAATGAGGAATTAATTTTTGTAAAAAATATAATAACTTATCTCCTGGATAAATAGGTAAATTGCTTCATTTTAAAAATACAGAGGAGGGAAAAAAATGATGTATTTTAAAAAATATAAAGAGCTAAATTATTAATTATTTTTTTTATGAGAATTATCACATAACTAAATTGCTTACATTTTTTTTTCTTAATTAATTGCAACTGAACAAAACCTAATTAGATTAGGGCGCAACATGACTAAAACACCGATACGACGACGTAGATTATGATCCAGGTTATATTTCGGTTAAAGTGAAACCAAAACCTTGTGCCTAAATTGCTCACAGATCTTCCGGCTGTTCAATTATCTATCGATTCTCCATAAATTATTTAGTTCCTGTTACAGCGTCTTAGTAATTTGTTAATTAATTTGAGGAAAGATGGAGGATATTTTCGTGCCTTTAGTGATGATGGTTGTGGTTTTCTCATTGATTCCGCTGTATTTCTGGAGACGTCGGCTCGATTCTCGCGTTCACCAGCATGAAGAAGAGCGTCAGGTATGTAGTTATCCCATTTCAAGTTGTCTGCCTGTTGAATTCGAAAATTGGTGGAGATTCTGTGATCTTCACTATTGTTTTTGAAATTGAGAAATTTTTGGTCTTGAAGTTCCTCGATTGAATAAATATGATGATTAATTGTCTGAAACAATAAATTTTTTTAATATATTTATTATTTGGGTTTGATGTAGAATATACAAGGTGAAAGGGTGGTTAGGGCTACTAATGCACGTCGAATGCGCCGAAGACCTGCAGCTTCTTCTGCTGCCAGTACGTCGTCAGCTGCTGCTGATGTGGAAGGTTTTCTTCTTCTTCATCATCATCGTGATCATCATCGACATCATCATCATCTTCTTTGGTTTAATAACAGCATTTTTGCATGTTAGCTGGTAGTGTTATATGATTTTTGTGTTCTATATTGGGTGGTAGTGGTACCGACCTGGTTTCGCGTATTTTCAGCATTTTATCATCATTGAATAAGTTTAATTCTCAATGAGTTCATTGCGGACCATTACATCAGGAGAAGTTTAACTAAATTCAATTCTTGATGAACTTGTCGCACAACTTCACATCAGGAGAAGTTTCTACTGGGAGTTAATCTTGAGAAGAAGAAAATTATTATTTAGGTGAAGGGTTCTTCTGTGCAGTTTAAAAGAGGGTCCTGCCTGGATACTAAAGATTTTTTTGCTTTCCAATTTTGATATTTTTACCTGGAGATATGCTCTTGATTTTCTACCCTATCATACTTTTAGGCATTTGACCTCATCTTCAATATGGATATTAACACTTCAGATGTCTTTCACCACATTATCTTAATATGAGAAATGTAGATATGTTTACCTGGCACTTCTCTTGTCATATGGGTTTGGCATTGCTGCTTCTGATAATGTTCTCATGGTTCACTAGGGAAATAATCTTTCCCATGTGAAAAGGCTTAATCTGTTGTTGCATCCCTTATGGATGTAGAAATTAAGTTGTTAATTTGAAATTACAGAAACTCTTGATGGAAGTGATGAGGAGGAGGCTGCAGACGGCTACTACGCTGCTAAAGCCTCAAAGAAAAAGGAAAGGAGACGGCAAGAGCGAGAAGCACAACGCCAGGTAAAGTTTCTTATTGCCTGACCTTCTGTTTGCATTGTATGCTGAATGCAGATTTCAATTTTGTGTCGTTGAGCTTATTGCATCTTCTGGAAACTTATTGCATTGTTTGCTAGCTAATCGAAAACCTAATTGAGGAAGAACTTTTTGAGCTTCAGAGATGCTGGACATTTTTTATGTTTCAATTAGGCTTCAGAAGTGGGCATTGAACATTGCCGCTTTATTTTCTATTGATCCCTTGGGACATCAACTGTTCATATCTTGACATCTTAGATTTCTTCTGAAGGCTGACGAGGTTGCACGTGATTCAAGGAAAACAAAACAAGATCGTTATGAAGAGATGCGGAGAAGGAAGGATGAAGAGCGAGAAGCTCAAGAACGAAAGCTGGTTAGTTGATAGAAGTTTATAATAAATTTTGAAAGTATTAAATGTCATAACTTGTTAGAAAGTGTTGGATATAATTTACCCAGGAAGAAGAAGCCAAAGCTCGGAAAGCTAAGGAGGAAGAAGCTGCTGCATTAGAGTTCGAAAAATGGAAAGGAGAGTTTTCAATTGATGCTGAAGGAACAACAGAAAACGAAGTGCAGGATGGAAGCCAGGGATTGCTTTTTGATTTTGTGGAGTATATCAAGGTGACTTCAGATGTTTCCAGTTATCTCTTGATTATTTGAGGATCAACGTTTTTAAATATCCTTTTTTGGCACACAACATTCTGAGTAGTTGGATGTCAAGTTTCATGATCTAGGGCATATAAGTTGAAATTACTCAAGGTTCTCTGTTTTTACATCTTTGTTGTCATTGTCAAGATACATGCTGTAGGTGCATGAAAAGTAAACTTGATAGGTAGAGAACTTCAGATGGTTATTTTTATCATTTTCATTTGATTCTGCAGAAGCATAAATGTGTTCCTCTGGAAGATATTGCTGCAGAGTTTAAGTTGCGCACTCAGGTAGCTCTTGTAGTGTCATTATTTACTATTTCCATGGATAATAAACAGAAACAACCTTGGGCAGGTATTTGAGTGATCCTCCTCCCTCACCCAGGAAAAATAAAACTAAAAATTGTAAAAAAGGTCTATAAACCTAGAACCACCTTTGGAGTAATGCTGCTATCCTTGGCCTTCTGTGGCACCTTTCTCATGCATTGTGCTTCTCATTTTGATGCAGGACTGTATCAATCGGATAACTTCTCTAGAATCTATGGGTATGCTTTTTTCCTATTAATAAGCTTAGAAGTTCCTATATTTTGCATCCGTTTTCTGTTGAGTTCCATGCAGAGGAAGCAGTTACTTTTATGATTTTCCGCTGGCATCCCAGTTTAGTTATCATGCCGAAAATCTTGAAGCTGAATGTGTTGTTTTTACAGGAAGACTATCTGGTGTAATGGATGATAGAGGAAAATACATATACATCTCACTGGAAGAAATGAAAGTTGTTGCGGATTACATCAAGCGCGAGGGTAGGGTCAGCATCTCACACCTTGCTAGCAAGTCCAACCAGTTTATAGATTTGGAACCAAAAGCCCAGTTAGTTGAAGATGTCAGCAGCGTGGAGGACACAACTTTTGCTTGATTATCTGGGTATCTTGTTGACACATGTGTACAGAGTAAACTTAATATGAGTATACTTCGCAATCGCTGGAGAAGATCCGTTACCCTTTTCAGATAATTTTGGTGCATATGAGTTGACATGTCCTGCTAGTGATTTGCATAGAGATGGACCCAGGTAGTAAAAGTTGTCTTTGTGGACTATTTGATGGGTGCCGCAAGGACCTGCTGTTGAACTATTTAAATTTGGTACTGTGGCAAAATAATTTGTTTTTCTATCTGTTCTTTTGCTGTAGCTGTAGGCATATTTTGTCATAGCACAAAGGTGAAGAGTTTTGTTCCGATGATGACTTCTTTATGCGTCTGTAAATCAACTTGCTCGGTTTTAGAGAAAAGAATGTTAAACTGAGACTCAGAGTTATTTGGGTGATACTCCTTGGTTTTCCTGAATATAGTTGATAATTGGTACGGCCCCCGACGGCAAAAACTGGAAAACAGGGGGCGGCATGTTCGCCGAAAATATAAATTGTAGAAAGCGAAATCAGGATGAAGCCTCTTTCTTTAAAGTCGAACCGATCATTATTTTTTGCCAAATGTATATGTTGATTTAGTTGATCATGTAAAATCTTTTTTGTTAAAAAACTATATGTTCAAGGTACGTCAGTTTACATGTAATCGATGGCTAATTTATAAGTATAGCTTAAAAATGATTTGTGTTTGAAGGTATATCTTGACCAATCTGAAATTCGTGTAACTTTTAAATACAAAAGGAATAAAAATAATAAGAAAGAAGAAATAAACTCATCTTTAAAAATTAGGGCTCTAGAGAATTCCTAGTAGAGCCCCGCCCAGCTGACATTCGAAACAATCTGCCCCTTTTACGGAAATCAAACTGAAACCCTGGACCTGGAGCAACTCTTTCTTCTTCCGCCGTTCCCTGTCAGAGTCTGATGGTAGTCCAACGGGAAGTCCACAGTCTACCATTTCAACATCGACCGAAATTTTACTTACCTTCCTAATAAAATGAAAGAAAAATCACAACACATGCTATCAATAGATTATTTTAGCTAATTGTACATGAGGACTGTATATAGGCAGTGAATTATAACTGTATATATAAAATTCACTTGCTTTATAATCGGCATTGCAAGTCCAATCTGATCAAACTGAAGTCTAAACTTCAACTCCCGAAATTGTCTCCCCACCTCCCAATAATCACCAAACAACTAGAGGAAGAGGATGTTGTTTGAATTTGAGTCCTACGAATTTCTGTGTCTCTTACAGACCCTTTCCAACCTTAGCCTAAAATGGTTTCCTTCTCACATTGTTACTTTATCAATCACCTCATGCACCGCCTGCTCTTAACGGGGCATTCCCGGTGACCTCCAAAACAACCATAGCCGGCACTTCGCCGAGCCTTCTTGCTTGTTACCATAATAGGCTGACAGGCCGGTAATCAAAGCCAAGAAAATAAACATTTCTATTCACGTTGTTGATAGAAATGTCAGCAAGGCGATCGGGAATGAGAATTCCCTGGATTGCTCTTGTCCTGTTTTCTTGCAGCTTTCAGATATGTATAGCTCAAGACTATGTTGATTCTTCCAAGACCCTGGAGACACCGCCCCCTGAAATAGAGCGTTGCAATGGAATCTTTGCATCGTATGTTTTCCAGGGGAGAGAAAAAGAGTACCCATTTGTTAAAAACGTGTCAGCTCAGGCGTGGTCGTTCAAGGCAATAGCCACGGTTCTGAACACGGGGTCGCAAGAGCTGAAATCCTGGAAGTTATTCATAGGGTTTCAGCATCGTGAGCTATTGGTTTCGGCAGAAGGGGCTGTGGTTGTTGATGGGGATGAGTTTCCCATCCGGGTCGGGAATAACGGGACGGTCTTGGCAGGGTATCCTCAGGCTGATCTGAAAACTGCAATCGACACGGCTGCTGATTTTACTCAGATGCAAGTTCAGATAAACCTGAAAGGATCACAGTTCGGGGTCAGTGCCAAACAGACCCCCATGCCTAAGACGATCAAGATTGCCAATGCTGGCTATAAATGTCCAACAATCACACGTAAAGGTACGTCTTCTTTTTGTAGTTGTTTACCGTCTGATTTCTGAGATATCTTGCAAAGATGGGTCTCTCAAATTGCTTTTTGCAGGTGGTTACATGCATACCTGCTGCAAAAAGGATCCAAAACACAAAGAAAAGATAATTAAGACAAAGTTCTACCCTCGCCAATATGGTGATCTTCATTTAACATATGATGTTCTCCAAGCCTTCGAGAACAAGTATTTCGCCCAGGTCACTATTGACAACAACCACCCGCTTGGTCGTCTCGATCGATGGAACTTAACTTGGGAGTGGATGAGGAACGAGTTCATTAACAACATGAGAGGCGCCTACACTCACAAAAAGGACCCTTCTGAATGTATTTATGGTCCACAAGGCCAATACTACAGAGATTTTGATTTCTCTACTGTAATGAGCTGCCAGAAGAAGCCGATCATCGCTGACCTACCTCCTGAGAAAGAAATGGACGACAAGATCGGAAGGTTGCCTTATTGCTGCAAGAACGGAATTTTGTTGCCAAAAACAATGAACGAGACGAAATCAAGGGCTATTTTCCAATTAGAAGTATTCAAGCTTCCACCTGATATGAATAGGACAGCACTTAACCCGCCCCAGAATTGGAAGATTGTAGGCAGGCTCAACCCGACCTACAAATGTGGTCCTCCTGTTCGAGTTGATCCAACAGAGTTTCCCGATCCCAGTGGAGTCGATGCAACAATATCAGCAATTGCAAGCTGGCAAGTCACTTGCAACATGACTAGTCCCAAGCCCCAGCAAGCTAAATGTTGCGTTTCCTACTCGGCTTACTATGCTGATGGAGTTGTTCCTTGCAACACTTGCGCCTGTGGCTGTGAGAACCAGGAGCGTTGCGACAAGAATGCATCTCCATTGCTTCTTCCTTCCGATGCTCTTCTTGTTCCATTTGCCAACAGATCACAGAAAGCACTAGCTTTCGCCAGGCTTAAGCACAATACTATACCCAAGAAACTGCCCTGTCCAGACAATTGTGGGGTGAGCATCAACTGGCACATTGATTCCGACTACAAGAACGGATGGACCGCAAGAATGACTCTCTTCAACTGGGAGGAATTAGCCTTTCCTGATTGGTTCACTGCCATTCAGCTGAAGAAGGCCTACGGCGGATATTCAAAAGTGCACTCTTTCAATGCCACAAAGATGACCAACGTCAAAAACACTATCTTCATGAAAGGGCTGCCTGGCTTAAACTACCTGGTGGGAGAGGTAAACGGGACTCACCCTGAAAGGGACCCCAGAATACCTGGAAAGCAGCAAACAGTGATATCATTTACTAAGAAAGGTGCCCCTGATATAGACGTGCTACGGGGCGATGGATTCCCTTCAAAAGTGTTCTTCAATGGGGAGGAATGCGCTCTCCCAAAACAATTACCTAAAAGAAGTGATGCCCATCGACCTGCTGCTGTTGGTCGGCTTCCACAAGTTTTGCTCTCTCTTCTCACTGTTCTGCTCTTGATGGTTGGCCTAAACTAAGCCAACTTCCAGGATTTTGGTTGTCCTCTCCCCCTTACAAGCTTTTGTGAAACTTATAAATCTCTGTCAGAATTCAGTGGAAATTATGTTGTACTTACCAATCTTGTAACCGTTCTGGTTGTGATTGAGAGGAGGTGCATGCCCATCAACAAAAATTCTTATGATAAGTGATTGTTCATTTTCTTTAACTTTATATTAATTATACGGCAAATCATTACACTTATTATATAATTGGCTCAAATTCAATCAAACTCGATTTATATTAGAATTTTTCTACCTATTTAAGAGGACTACTAAAATATATGCGTATTCTGAAGGTAAATATATCTTTTAAAATGTATATTAACTTTAAAAATATTATCAAAAATTATTTTATTTGTATGACAAAAAAAATATTAATTGATGATAAAATAATGTATTAGTACTTTATGGAATTACTTTCAATTAATAAGACAATTACTTTTATGAATTTCTTACTTGTGGAATATTTTTATTATTTCATTACATAAGAAAATTACACAATTTTACTGAAAATATATTCATTGGCCAATATGGCATTCATACTTAAATCTAAACAGTCAAAATTATATGCTCTCCACCACTTAAAATTTATTTTTTTATTGGTCCTCTCACTCATATTATTTCCAAAAAAAAAAAAAAGAATTCACTGTCACATACACGTGCCATGATCAAATTTATTATAATTTATTTATATATATATATATATATAACCATCACAAAAAATTAAAAGATCATAATGCTTCTAAAAAGTATGGGTATGTTAAATGAATTTTTTCAAACATTAATTAGATTGTAAATACTTTGAGATGAGCATTTTGAGATTGAATAAATATGAATGGTATGTTACAATTGCATCCCTCATACCCCAACCTACCCATTTCACTTGTACTTCTTGAAATCATCCTCCTGCTTTTCCTCCTACATTTTGGATCTCTAAGCTTCTTATCTTAAAATTTTTTTATTCAAATTAAGTTTGATCGATTCAAATTAATAACATAATAAGTATATTGCACTTGTAATATGATTAATTATTTTTTTTAAATTGTACACTAATTACATGACAGGGTATTACACTTGTCATATGATTGATTGTAGACTTGGTGAAGTCAAATTCGAACCGAATTAGAATTATAGTTATAAAATTACAAATTGACATGATAGTGTATTTACACTTGTCATATAATTGTAATTGTAATTACAAGTGCAACCTATATTCAATAGCGAGTTGGTATAATTAAACATAACATGGGGCAAATTTTACCCTGATTGGTACACTAACATTACTCTATAAAATGCTCATATAAACGTTTTTTAGTAAAGATAGAAAACTATATATATATCATATAGGGAGTGTGTAACACTGAAACAAGTATTTTTAGTAGCTGAAAATTGGTGAAAAGATGAACCAAAAGATATCCAGTGTGAAATCCTCACCACTCACTCCTCCCACCCCAACAATAAAAATAAAACGAAAAATATAAAGTGAAAAACATGAATGCCTTACTCAAGAAGCAAACCTAAATAATAATCCACTCCATATCCAACTATTTGCATCCCATCTTTGAATCTGCAAATTCGCTTATATAATTAGGGTAAATTATAATCGATTTTTTTTATATTTAATACAATTATTAAAAAAAATGATAAATCTTTTTGGATTTAACGATTTTTTATTTTTATTTTCTTACATATTTGACGATCACGATCATCACAAAAGTGGGAAGCCAAAGCGTCAAACTAAAAAAAACACTATCTTCTGTCAACTCCAGCAATGGCAGGTGATCTTGCAATGGAAGAAAGAGAGGAGTTGATGGTTTCTCCAACCGGCGGCAATGTTTCTCTCAAGACAGCCCATTTTCTCGTACCCTCTGTCACCTCCATCGACGGCCCTGTCGTGGCCCCTTCACTCGACTCTTTCAGTTCAGCCGCCACTACATACAAGGATTTACTCCTTAAGGTAAACTATCTTGGGTGGAAACACCCAACGGAAATATGGACGACATGGGTCGATAAGATGCACTCTTTACATCATTCGACCTGGAAAAGAGCTGGCATTTTTTATGCCATCATGAATTCCACCTTCACCATTCACCGATACGACGATCTGATTTTCTTGTTCGTGGAGAAATGGTGTCCCGCGACTAACTCCTTCGTGTTCCCCTGGGGAGAAGCCACTATAACGTTGGAAGATATGATGGTGCTTGGGGGTTATTCTGTTTCGGGGGAATCAGTTTTTAGTCCTCCCGGAGACAGAGAAACGGAAGAAATAGAAAATAAATTACAGAATGCGCGATCGAGAATTTGCAGAAGCAAGGCAAAGAAAGCTGACCAGGGGAGACGGATCACCAAATTCATGGACAGTCAAAGTGAAATTAAGCACGAAGCATTTCTTGCTTATTGGCTTTCCAGATTTGTCTTTCCTTTTTGGCCGGGCACAATAGGCAGGAGTGTAATTTCCATTGCGGTTCACCTGGCGAGAGGGAAGAAAATTGCGCTTGCGCCCGCTGTTCTTGCCTCCATTTACAAGAGCTTGACTTTGCTGAAAGCGGCTCTTAATGCTGCAAGAAAATCTGGAACACAGGAATGCAAGAATGGTGTTCTTGAAGTTAGCATTTTGGCCCCATTAGCAGTTCTTCAGGTTTGGATATGGGAAAGATTTCCATCACTGCGGCCAAAGCCCAATCCTGTAGCACCAAATGAGCCAAGATTGGCTAGATGGCATAACTTGAAGAAATTGAGCACGGAGGATATGTTGTTCAAAATAGATACTGCTGCTGAAAATTTTCAATGGCGCCCTTACGCAACTGCTGTGAGCAATAGGATGATTGACATGGATAATGGACATTGGGAATTGGTCAATTCGAACTTAGATAAGGATATAGAGGGGCTCGTTCGGTGCTTGAGGACGAGTGAGCTTGTTAGCCTGGAAGCTGGTTGTATAGAGCAGTATCTGCCCCATCGTGTGGCCATGCAATTCGGAATGGATCAGGACCTTCCAGGTCATGTAGGCCGAGTTAATGTGAATCCTGCAATTGCTTGGAGTAATTACAGTCGACCAATCAGAGATGTGAAACTTTACATTCCACCTCGCCCTTCTGAGCCACAGGTTACCACCCGGTACTTGAAATGGTGGAAAAAACTAGTTCTTGGCTGGAGTGGTGTAACTGAGCCTGACACAGATGGAAACAATGCTTTTGAAGATTTGAAAGTAAAAGTAAAGGAGGGCTTATTCAAAGGGAAATTAGAAGACGACATTGTTCCTCCACCTCCCGGCTTTGCTCCAAAGTGGAAGAGAGTGGAATCAGGTGATTCAGGAGACTCAGAGCAATTCCAGAATGCCAATTTCGTCACTCATGAAGCCCCTTTCCGAAGCCCTTTATCTTCTACTGCAGATAATGTTGCTGAGGTTGGTTTGTCTGGAAAAAGTAGTTCTAAGTGTTCGAAAAGGAAATTTGAAGAAAGCTCATCCTGGAAGACTTCAGACTGTAATGCCCGTAATCCTCCTTCAAAGCATAGTCAGATGAAAGCATCTGATTTGGGCATTGAAATAGAAAATATAGTAGTTGAAGTGTCCAGCAGTGGAAGTTACGGTAAGGATCAGTCTCAAGACGTTGCTCAAGGAAAAAATCATTTCTCCCCCGCAGCAAACAACAGAAATCATCAGGAGGTAACGTTATTGGTTGAATCTACAGAGTCTGAAGCCAAGGGCACACTGGCAAAAGAAGCATCAGAAGGACGGATGGATGAAGTGGATATGAATACTGGTGTCAGCCCGAATCAAGTCCGGAGCAGCACATCTGAAGCAACTGAATTAGAACTTGAAGAAAGGATCAGGACTGTTGAAAAGCTGTGTGCTTGGTTAGAAGCAGGAAAATTGGTGTGCCTCTGATAAAAAATCCGAACAATCTATAGAAAACAATGGACACTATATTTTGATGCATCTGGTGCTGATTAGAGGAAGAGAGGTTGGCTTTTGATTCAGTCTGTAACTTAAGACAGTTTCTCCTTCCTCGTTCTCTGTGTTGTTAACAATCTTTGGGGCATTACTGCTACCTTTCTCTATCGGTTCAAGGTTCATGGATCATATCTACAACTCCCATTTTCTTAAAGAGCATCATGAATCATGAACTATTTTTACAAAGTAATGTTTGTACTATCAACAATGTGATGTAATGAGAAATATGGCCAGTCCCGAAAATTGATTCTCTTTTATTGATGTCGATTAGATCTTGTACAAACAATTAGTTTCATACATCTCAACTATTACAGGAACACCTAGTGGTACTGGTACATAATTACAGACCAGGAGAGGTCGTCATATAAGAATGTCACTGACCAGTACAGAAAAAATAAATAATTCAACATACAACAAATGGGATCTAAGCCGGAGTTTGCTCCTAGGTAATCCCTGAGATTGGATTAGCATGACAATACTGGAGTTGCTCATATGTCAGGTAACCGAGAGTTGTTACTTGACAAAGCCAAAATGCTAACTCCATCAGATTAACTTTGGCCTGTTTCACGTATTTTTGGCCTGCAAGAACATTGTATCATAACTGGGTGAGAGCCAAAATTGAAGCCTATAACAAGCGAGAATGTCCCAGGAACAGGAAAGCTGCCAATCTCAGTCATTCATTTTGAACAAACTCAGGTTGTCTGCTAAAAAGACCATGCTTGCAATGTGCTGTACTTAATTTAGTGCATGATACTTCAAACTTTGGTATTTTTGCTTCATGATATAATGCGGTAGCATGTTTTCTATTTCGAACTCCCTATCTTAGAAAATTGATGGGGGTATGAAAAGTCATGTGGGAAGAAATCCCTCGTGAAGGCAAGGGAAAATACTGAGCAATGAAGCAATTACGGAAACTAATCGAGTATAAATGGAGCACCTGGAATGAAATTTCAGTTTGATAACTGATCTAAGCAAGCAAGAATAATATGAACACGGAAGGAAATATTCTACAGCATGAATTAGATGGCTAAGTGATACCTTTTTTAGGTATTTCTTGTGAAGCTTCATGGCGCCTGTGCAAGCTTTTTTGGCGTCAAGGCTACCAGTAACATCATTCAGAATCTAAAAATATATGGAAAAGCTCCACATTAGCTGAGTATCATAAACCTGTAAAAATACTGACAATATATACTACAATGTTGTATATGGTGTCATTATATATTGCCATGAATGCTCCAATTTGATGGTCAGCGGTAAAAACCGACAATCATCCACGCAGCGAAGCCATTCATACCCGAGATGCTAATATGTTCCTACGTAACCCGAGAACCATAAGCAAAAGGTAACAAATGATTTTGGCATTTTTTCATAGCGAATCCCATTTATCCCCTCTAATCAATCAATTTATTACATCAGTCAGATTTTGCCGTTTGCACGGTAGGTCTCTTTTGCAAATCAGTACAGATTACTGTAAGTCTACAGTTTCAGAAAGCAACTACATATCTCGGAGAAGATGAGTAAAGACCAGAACCAGAACCTTTTGAAGCAATGATTGATATCTTATAATCTAAAATTCACAGGACACATGTTGTAGAAATCTTTTTATTCATATTTCATGGATTTCCTCGTGTTCATCTGTTAGAAAAACTAATACTCAGGGTATAAGCATTATAGAAAAATTTATAGCCAACTGATCTAACCTTAACAACATCATCTAAGCCTCGAGCTTCCGTCAACTTAGAGCTCTTATCCTTTAGGACACTGGCCACAAGAAAAACAGAAATAGGTAGGGGTGTAGAAGCATTTTTGCGTCCATTCTTCAGGTTTTCTCTTTCAAACTTCCCACAGTGCCGTTTCGACTTGGCCTTTCCCCTAGAAGGTCCCTCAGATTTTTCAGCTGATTCATGATCCTCGTACATGGAGAATAAATCAGGGTCATACTCTAGGGCCCACATCATCTGTTGAAAAGGTCAACGAGCAAACAAAAAGACCAGTACGGAAAGACAGAAATCAAACTTCTCCCCCAAGCAAGAAATACCAAGGCTGACAAGATGATGAGAACTATTTCGAATACTACAGAGGAAATACAGAAGTCAACATGAAATATCAACAAAGCACCAATTTAATTGGCCCATAACGTAAACAAATAAGTTCATAAATCAAAGTGCTGAAGCATGATGAAGTCAGGATCAAATACAATAGGGAAGGTCAGTGAACAAAATACTAGATCCAGAAATCAAGGAGCCTCATCTGTACTTAATAAACTTGGGTACTCTATGGCAAGCTTGCTAAACAGAGTATTTTAAAGTATTGGATTTCAGAGAGCTAATAGTAGCTAAAATTAATATATAAGATGTGATGGTTACGGTTAAAATGGAAATTCTATCTTCAACACATAAACAGAAGTGCATGTTTCAGATTCCACCCTATAAACTTCTAGTACCTTTTTGATAGTCAACTTCCGCAAAGTCCACAAAAGCTAAAATCCATGAATTTTCCAAGTCTAAGAGATTATCCATGCGCCTTCCAAAAACCACATCACTATTTCTTTTTCCCATTTCTTTTGCATGCTAAAATCAATTTTAATTGCCGAGAATCAGTTTATTTTACAGTCACATCTTCCCTTCTTGTTACTACACTAACTAGTAGGAAATTGTGATCTTCTGCCACCTGCCCAGGAACTTCTCTGTTTAAGTTTGTACCGCAGCTTATATTCTCCAGGAATTTTCAGATTTACTGATTTCATTTCATTTTTCTTTTGGATGATAACAGACAATAACAATGGATACTTGAATATAGTTCAATTTCAAATGAAATTATAGAAAGCAAAATGTGTAAGATACAAAAGTTACCTCCCAAAGGTACAAAGAATCAGGAAAAGAGAATTCTCGGCGAAACAAAACCATAAGCATTCTGATAGCAAACAGATAATCACCCCCGCCTAGAGTTTCTGCGAAAACATTTTGATTACTTTCTTGTGACACAATTTAGTTTAAAATAACAAAATGTAAAGACATCCATGAAGTAATGACAAATAGTTTTCATGATGAAGCTCTGGTCATCTAAAGAGCTTATATCCTTCGTTTTCTAAATGTGTGTCTATTGCTTTTCGTTCTGTTTTCCTTTCCTTTTTAAAATTTGTTCAGTGGTTAGGAAAAAAGCTTCTGAGAAAATGAGACAGGAGTTAATTCATTTCTTTTCTGATTGAACTTAACTGCAGAACACGAGTCAGTATAAGTAACCCAGATGCAGAATTGACTTTGTAGATGAACTGAATTAAGTAAATTCAAATGCCAGAGATGGTTCTCCAGGAATAAACTAAAGAATGAAAAGAATATGGGAAAAATAATCAATCATCTCACAAACATTAGCTATAAGTGTCAACACTACCCAATTGATTGTAACATCATAATAACATGAAGCTCCGTATGTGCTACAATATTCTTACAGAGATGGAGAAGAAGTATATTTAAGTGTTATATGTTGAAAACATCCTAAATAGAAAGGTTAAACAAACATAATTCATCTGGGGAAACAATTGATAGATTTTATACCTAGGTGCTGATGAAGTTTAGGGTCAATAACTTGCGTTACTGAAGCTAGATTACCAAGTTGTGCCTCCACCCCCACAGAGCGCTCGGTGCATCTGAAATTTCCTCGCTTCAAAGAAATTTCAATTAATTAACATCAATATAATGAGTAGCAGAAAACTGGTGAGCTAAAGGCATTAAACAACTAAAAATTCCATCAAGTACTAGAGATCATAGAAGACATCAAACTTAACAGACACTTATCAGGTTACAGTAGCAAAATTAGAGTAAGACAGGACTACTGTACGTATACAAGTTTCTCATGGGTAAAAACTAGACTTGTGAAATATTAAATTATAGGGATTTTAATAACTATTGCCATTTGAGGCTAAAAAAGCTTGATTTATGGCACATTTGCAAAATCAGGTACATTGAGCAGGTATTATAAATTTAAAAGGCATCAGTAAAACATTACAGCTGATGAAGAGTGCAACAGAATTATAATTTTTTAAATCATTTTCCCTTAATCTAATAGAACTGCATGGCAATGTAAATAATATTTCCATCACCTACATTTATAGAGGAAAAAGAAAACTGTTTTCATATATTTTCATCTGCACATAATGTCTGAGTGGGAAAGAAATGATTAACATTTTGAAACAATATCAATTATCATTACACATAAACAGTATCCTGAAACAATAGGCCATTTACAAGTAAAGCATTCATACAGTCATAGGAATTTTCAGTTATTCATTAACAAGGAGATCAAATAAGGCCACTGAACACTGTTACATCAAAGAGACCATTTGAAGCATATCCTTAACAACAAAATTTACTTGGGAACAAATTGCTTCATATACACATAGCAAGCTTGAAACTGAGAGAAGGTTCTTAGTTTGCAAAATTTAATGAGTGGAAATATGACATCACAACAATAACAAAGCATCACATCAAAAAATGGTACCAATCTGCGCATCATGCGTTCAAAGCACCAGAATGCATCTGCCTCATCCTCAAGAAGCATAATCATTGGAGAGCAAAGATCACTCATACCTGCTTAGCATACAAAGCTTCAAAAACAGCACTTTGTACCAATTGCCAGTTATAAAATTGGTTGAGTTCTCTGTTATTCTGAGATAACATAACAGCATTTTAATTGTTCTTGCAACATCCACAACATTGTGATTCTTAGTAGAACAAGACAGGTTAAGGGAATGGCTTCGAAGTCCACTGATATCCCAATTAAGTTTCTAAGGAATTTTTTATCTTGCATAGATTTGAAATAATATGTATAACTGTGTTGCTCAGGTCAATGTTGCTAGATCAATTATTCTTATAATTTTGGATGAGTTGCTGTAACTTCATCTAAAATGGTAGTGACCACTTATAATATTTACCAATGAAACAGAAGGATACATGCCAACTAAAAAAGGCAATTGTGTTGAAAGCAGAGGTAGGGAACAATTTATTACATTTCAAACTCCTCCTTTGCGTTGTATAAAACTCATGTATACGAAAAACATAAACACAGCTAAAGAAGATAAGAATAAAATGGCAAAAGCAACAGCAAACATGCGAGAGGTTAACTTTTGCAACTCACCTTGGCAGTAGCCAACATCTGCATCGAACCAGGCATAGACAGCCAGGATATCCCAAAGTTTTGACAAATGTTCTTGTTTCTCATAAAACACTAGCGTCCTGTCAGTGCGTACTACGTCGAGACCTAGAATAAAAATCAAACCATGGATGAAAAATCAGACAGGTGCTGACTAAATAAAGATCTGGAACATTCACGAATGACAGATCGCTAACAACAATAAGTCACCCACATATATGTACACGTAAGTTCATATATCTTAAAGGCTGCAGAAATAGAAGTATGCATGTTATATAAATTAACACCAACCTATTTGATGTAATGTAAGTTTCCACTGAATTTCTCTCTTGTCCATTGCACCATGTCCATTTGATTGTTTTCCCATTTGGGAGCCACCAGAAGCATCTGTTTGCAAGATACGACTTCAAGGTATCAGAAGCTAATCCGCAGCGATAACTTAGTTGATCAACTCTTAGTTTGGCAACATAGTACGAGGACCACCTGGGTTTTCATCATTACCATTCCCCACAGTAAGAGCTGCAGGTTCTTTTTCAAGATTAATTTGTTGAAGTACTATGGGATCCTGAGTAGGTTCACCATCTTCTGTAATTATTGGTGCAGTGACCAACTTCCCGCTTCCAACCAAGGGAAACATTTGATGACAATCTTCTTTCAAATGTGCATAGCTGATTCTGACAGATATACAAGGCAAACCACCCGATAATTATGTAGAAAATGCTGAATTTAACTGGAAAACTTTGGGTGTTCTAATAACTTAAGCCACTGGCACAAGTACTCTCTCTTGGATGTTTTCATAACTTGTAAGAACAGAATGGAGAACCAATAAGTAAAATAAAAATTTTCTAACCTAACTCTCCAGTAACTTATATGAATTTTGGGTATGCAAGTTTCTGGTTCGATCTCAAGGAATATAATTCTTTCTAAAGGAAAGTGTGCCCTAGAGCATCTCACTGGATTCTAATTGCAAGTTGACTAATTTGACAGGTTTATTCAGTAAATGTCAGAGCATACATCTTATCATGGAAAATAAAACCATTGATAACAGCTACACATTTCTCCACTCCCCACAATACTCAGACGGCAGATACCCTATCACATTACTGATGCTCTATTAATTATAGCTGGGCTTGCAGCTTGCTTACTTTATGCTGGTGAAGACATACATTCACACTTCCAAATAACAATGATGAACATCATTCTCACGTTTGGAAAATGCAAGATATCTTTACCAAGAAGAAAGACAATCGTGCAGTGAAATGATAGATAGCGAGGAAAAAATACCTTCGACGCTGCCGTATCTGCTCTCGTTCCTCAAAGGTGCTCTTAGGATCATAACAACCCAATAAGAACTCCCAAACTTCACCTCTAATCGATGGGTGAATGCCCTATTTAATGTCAGAGAACAATGATAAAAATTCAAATCATAATTTACTCCATAAGTCACTTGGAAGGAATCATACTAAATTCTAGCATCTTATTGAAAGATCTGAAAATAATTAGATGATAAATACAAAAGAATACATTACACAAACAAATGAACCAAGCTTATAGAATTCTTTATAATCTGATAAAAATTATATTTTCTCACCAGAAACTACAAAATTCCAAAACAAAGAAGACAACTTATGGTGGCAGAGAAAAGGAAACTAGAGACCAAATATATACAAATTATTAACCAAGAAAATAAATAACTTTATACTTCATCAAGAAAAGTATTATCAGATATTCTTTTCTTCTGGATGAGCAGGTTTAGAAACCATTACAATGTGGAGAGCAGTAGCAATAACACGCTATAAGGAGAAGCTTACTCCGCGCTGAATTCTACGGAGTGTTTTGCCAATATCAAGATAACCTTCTGGAGAGAAAGAAGCTTTCCATTTCCGGGAACTTAAAGTTTTTCCAGCCTAATTATGTACAAAATGAAGTTGCTTCAGGATCAAAAGCATGTTAAAATATAGTTCGATATACGGGGAAAAGTAAATGAAGAAGAAGAATTAAGGAAACCAAGCATGGAATCCCAGTACACCAAGCAGTGCAGTTAATACTCTGGATTTATATAAGAGGGGTACAGAATAAATCGAATAAAAATGTCAGATATATCCAACAAACAAGGCAGAGTTCTAAGAGTGACAAAATTAAATAATATCACAAAAATAGATTTAGTTCCATCATAATTTAGCAAGAACATGCACAAGCAAAGGATGGGGAAATTAAACCTGGAAGCTTGGCAAGGGCACAACTTGAATACTCTGGGAACATAAATTAGTTACTTAGGGCCATTGCCACTCCAGAATTTGCTTATCTTAAGCAGCTGAAAATTTGACTAGGCCCTAAATTGACCAGACAAAGAAGAAAGAAACAAAATGCCATGTGGTCCCAGAGGAATTTACCAATCACTGCACCCAATATAAGTAGCCCGAGTTCAACTTTCAGGAATCCACCTTTAGTAGAATATAAATGGAATTACATCTAGAGCTGATTATCACTATGTGTTCTAGACCAGTGCTCTAAGGGAGACTCTATTTTGAGTGAAATGAACTTCAAAATATTCAATAGCTTACTAGATGAAAACAAGCATGGGAGACTGTCACTGGATATCTTACTCAAGATTTGACCACAAATAGTGTTCGCATCACAAGATACATCTCCTCAAGCAATATCAAATCTGTTAACAGTATCATCCTCTGTTTGCCATGCTGCGGAGTGTCAAGAACCTCCGTCTAAGAAATCATTTGAAGATTTTACTAGGAATGATACTCCAGAATCACTAAGGAAAAAGAAATGAGTCTTGTGCATTGTGTTTCAATTTTCTTTTAAAAAGCTTTTGCCTCATTAACAACCGTGAAGAGTCTTTTCTTCAGCTGATTGCACATTTTCTAAAGCATAGGCGCCTTGACAAGCAATACAGTCTGAGGCTGGAAATGATGAAACTACATTTTCTCCTAGGAAAAATATTTATACATTGTTCTTGCGGATTACAAGAGAGGATGCAGACGCTCTGCTTCTTTGTAACTCCATCAGTCTTCTATTACTGTTTCACTCCATCTAGTCACCAAAATCAAAAGCTCACTAATGGGACATAATACAGACAGTTCACCAACAAATTACCTCTGGATACGTGGCAACTCATAGTCTCCGTAACTGATCATATAATTCATCCATTAACACCATTAATTTCATTTTACTCTCTCTGCGTCCATGCTTCGATTTTTCAAACTTATGTTCAAATGAACTGCTTCCTTTTGAAAAGTAATCCCAGCATCAAATTCAAATGTTGCAGTAAAAACATCTAGCATACCTTAGCTTGCGTAAAACTAAACCCCAGTTCTAGTTTGATTAACTTAAGTTTCTTCAGGTGGATAATACAAAAGTTTAATCATGACAATGCAACTTAAAATCATGCATTAGTTGTAACACTGTTGCTTGTCCGGAAGTCAACTTATCCATATGATTGCAGAAATGCTAATAAACATCCTCAAAAAGAAAATCAACACTCGGAAAGTTAATAGGCATTCTCAGCATTCCTGCATACAAATCAGGTAGCAGCACCAATTTTTCATAAACTTCATTTCATGAGTAGGGCTTCACAAGTTAGCACATCTCTTAAACCACACAAACAAACATGCTTAAAACAGCCTTTATCGTCTATTAATTTTAACTGCATAATCAGCAGAATGTTCATCCTAATATAATTTTGACAAAAATCATAAAATTTGTAGGGAAAATGAAAACAACCACAAGATATAACATATAATTTCATATCTATACAGGAAACTTTTACTGTCTATTAGTTGCCACACATTAACTCCAACATAGCAAATCAACCCTCAAAGAGACAAGACCTCCGCCCCCAAGAATATTGTACTTAATCACAAGCAGAGGCAAAGTCACTACATGATCATCCATTACAGCATCAAGAAGTTTGAACAAATTCCTCAACCATTTCCAATGTTAACACAAATAACACAAGCGCCAAGATGACTTCCAACAACCCAACTTCGAGAATCCCACAACAAACTGAGCAAGGAGAAAATCTGAATCTTTGTTGTATTGTACAATGAAAAAGATAATAATCGGCAAACCTTGATTCTGAACTTGCTCTCTGGCACATCAGTGCATTCAGGCCGCACCTGATAATAAGAATCAGCTGGAGTTCCCGGGTCTCTCCACATTTTGCCAATGTATCACCGGGAAGAACAACTACTTTATTCTTTACAAAAAGAGAAAAGAAAACAATCCCAACTTGAATCTTGAAAAGTTCAAGACCCAGGAACAGTGAGCTGTTATTGACGGAACCCAGATCAAATCCAACAATTCAACATCCCTCAAGGACCCAGATCAAGAGCTGGCCTCTTCTTGTAACAGACATTCAGTGGACCCTTTCCAACCAATAGGATATTATATTAAAAATTAGGGGAAGTTGTGCTCTTTTGGTCGTCTTTATTTTATTTTGTCAGTAGGAGAGGTTGGTGAAGAAGATGGTCATCTTGGAAATGTTCGACCCGACCCGACACGAAAAAGAAATCCAAAAACACTGCCCGTTGCAGGAGTAAACGTTTCTTGATATTACAGCAAAATCTCTTGAGAGTTAATTCAAGACAACTACTTCTACTTCAGGTGCCAGACAGGAACGAAAATGACGCGGAATCGAGGGACTCGATGTCCACTCGCCTTCATTGCCGGGTGCTTTACGATGGGGGAGGGTTGGGGCGTCGGACCACGCGCCAGCATGGAGCAAGCTGGTGTTGCAAGGATCCAATGAAATAATAATGGGTTGGCCCAATTGGGTCAATGTTCATGTACCAAGAAATGGATCCATTTCGTCGAAAGGTAATTTCCATAGCCTTTAACGGGTCAACAAGGACTGTGGGCCAGCCCTTTGAACTGTTAGTGTCGTTTTTCTACATTTGGAACCGAATAGTCGGGTCAAAAAATTGCGGTCGGGTCGGGTTTAATTGGATCCGGTTCAAATTGGACCAATTTAGCCCTGATATCAAACTTGGAACTTGGTTGGGGTCGGATGGCAAAAATGGGCTCTTGATATCATACTACTAAGGATCAACACAATTGATTTTGCTTTTCATAGTGTTGATACCCTATTTATTCATATTTTTTAAGTTCAGTAGAATTATTCAGTTCAATTGATTCAAGCGCTTAATCTTGATTGAGATAAAATTAGCAAATCAAAAGGCACAAAATCTATAAGCAAAGGATCACTTCAATCAACTAAAATTTATTAGCGGAATTGAGCTAGTCTAAGTTGATTTCAGCCCGCTTGTGGTCCAATCAAGTAGGCTAATATGTCAACAATACTCCACACCTAAAATGATATGTCAATCCAATGACACGACACGCCACGAGGAAATAAGCTTACCAACTGAAAACTTTCTGAATAGATCAATATGTAACTACTTTCCCTAAATAGATTATTTTCATGTTGACATGACAAATTATATTTTTTGCAACTCATTTGACTCCTATCAATAGGGATTTAGGTAGATTAAGGAATGTAACTTTACATAACTTTGCAGTCTTCACTTCATTTGGCACTCTATGAACAAATTTTCAATGAACTGTTCATAACCGACTCTATATATTCTCTACATGATTCAATGCTTAGCCTACTGATTTTCATATATTTCATATGTAATTTTGCTTTAATTTTCACTAAAATTATTACCGACTGAAGTATTGGATAATAGTTGCAATTTTGTAAGTTAGTCCCTCAAAAATCTTAAAATTCTTAATCTGTGTTTCGATATTGTGTGGTACTGTTGACCTCTAATATACATCAATTATGTATCTTTCTTCAAAAAATTTGTTCTATTGTTTCTTTTGATAGATTTTTATCAATGGGGTAATATTTTTTCAAGTTATAAATTCAGTATCTAAGATCAAATCATTTTTTCCTTAAACTCAGACAAATTCTGATTTGTAATTTATTTTAAATGCGTTTTGGAATCAAAAGGTGCATCTATCTGATACTGCTTCCCAAGTGCCTGAATTATGTGATTTCATGTACTCATTTATTTTTTCTCCATTTTAATATAATGACCTTAATTACAATAATACATATACACAAGCATATATAGGTGGCTATCTTCATACTTTCAACATATCATAGCTATTTTATGACAGAAAACCTAATTACATCAAGAATTTATGGGTTAAATACATTTTTTGTTCCGTAATTCAGTTTATTTAATGTTTTCATCTTTTAACTTTTTAGGATAGCGGGAAGCCGGGGGTATTGGGGTGGGGGTGGGTGGCGGGGTTGGGGGGGGCTATGGGGGTAGGGTGGTTAGTTAGTTTTTTTTAAATATATAATAATAATATATTTTTAAAATTTTAAATTATTTATATATAATATAAATTAAATAATTCGTTGAATCTAAACCTTTTATTTTTTTAAAATCTAACGGTTGAGATTAATTGATTAGATCTAACGATCAGTATTTGATCAAAAAAGATCCAATGGTCATTAATATAAGAAATAATATATAATAAGTAAGGGTATAACGGTCATATTTTAAAAAATGAACACTGTTAGTTGGATTTAACGGAGATGGGGCGATTAAGCTGAGTTTTACAAAACACAAGGGGGCTTTTAGACTATTCTCATAACAAGAGATTTATTTTGCAGATTTTTTAAAACATAGGGGATTTTATGCATTTTGTCCTGATACTAATATTACTACAAAAGACCGGTGCTGCTCTTCCAAACAATTAATCATACGTTGAGATTCCATTTCCCGGACTGCAAGACATGCAAAATTCTTCATAATGCTCAAGGAAAGCATATATAATATACTATTAGAAACTCGTTTCTTGCAATAAAAAACGCCCTTATGCTTTGCACTGGAAGCCAAGAAATCCAAAAGCTGGGGAACAGAATAACAAAAAGAAGCAAAAGCTTCATCTCCACAGCTTGTAAAGCTGATGCAGCCTCGCCTACAAATACCCTAATTCCTATCATCCACAATAGTCTCACTTGAATTTCAACTATATGATCCATCCACTGCTCAGGAAATATTAGTTCCCTGCAATGGCTGATCAGGCGATTCTGAGAGTGGACTGGAAAAGGTTGTGGGTTCTTGGGGTTGTGAGTGTAGTGTTGTTAATGATCCAGAAAGGCAATGCATTTGAATTCAAAGTTGGAGGATCGGGTGGTAGTTGGACAGTTCCTGCTGATCCTAATGCTGCCGTCTACAACCAGTGGGCTGAGAAGCACCGGTTTCAGATTGGTGACAGCTTACGTAAGTGTAGTTGCATGGATTTTCTTGATTCAGGGACTTCTATGGTGAACATGCCCAAAAAGATTGGTATCTGGTTTTTCTTTTCAAATGTGTACTAATTAAGATTGATTTGTATGCTGCAGTGTTTGTGTATGATGCGGACCATGACTCAGTGCTACATGTAACAAAGGATGACTACACAAATTGCAATACTGCTGCACCTCTTGAAAAGTTCAGTGATGGGCACACTGTGTTCGCTTTCAATCAATCAGGGCCGTATTACTTCATAAGTGGGGTGGCTGATAACTGCCATAAAAATGAAAAGTTGGTAGTAGTCGTCATGGCGGATAGAAGCCAGCGTAACTCTAATCAACCGGTGTCTTCTCCCCCTCCACCTCCTCCGCAGGAGTCGTCTCCTCCCAAGAACGCTGCTTCTTCATCTATTGCTGGTATTCTTGGTACCATTGCAGCTTTCCTCGGTTCGTCACTTTTATCCATTATTTGATGTGGATGTTTGAGTGGAAAAAGATGGATTCTAATTTTTCTTGTTTTTTCCTTGGTTTGGGTATATTTGAAGTTTTTTTGGCTTGTTCTCTTTGTTGTCTGTTGATCAAAGAAAGAATGTAAATAGATTTTCTCTGTATGGACCGATTATTTGTTTGAGGCCATTGACAAATAAGGCCATTGCCATGTTTGTTCATTATCTACAGTTTACAAGTGGAAATAAAATGTTGTGTGATACTGGTTTGATGCAGTTCACTTTTTATCTTACTTCCGAACAAAGGCAAATTTCCAAGTTTTAAGAGCCTTAGAAATTCAATTACTATGGTTCTACTAGAGCAGGCAGCCAGCAGTTTTTTGTTTATCAACTGACACTATCACAAGAAGGGAACAACCAAAAAAGGATCACAACTGGTAGAACGCACAAAGGAAAGAAAGGTCTTTCAAGGCATTTCCACAAGTACATCGAAACTTACAAGGTTCGGTCGTCATCAAAATTTTGAAACAAGCTACACTGTAATCAATTTAATTTATCTGAGCATCCCGACTAAAGGGCGTGCGTATACAGAGTTGATTCTTCTTTACATGTTCACTAATTTCACTATCAATCAAAAGTTCTTCCCTAGTTCAACCTTTTTCACCAGCCTAATAGTGTTGTGCAGAATTGAATCCAAGATCCCAGCAACCTGAAGAATATAGAAAATGAAGTCAGTGCTAGAGAAATAATAGAAAAGGACAGTGGGGACAATGGGAAAAGAAAAAGGGCATATCACAGGGAGGTGTAAAAGGAAAAACTGAAAACCAACCGTGAAAACGCCTCCAATAATAGCACAGACATTTGTAATGAAGTGCGAAAAGGACTTCGAGTTTTCAGTTATTAAGACCTGATATGAGAAGAAAATGGTAAGGTAAAACAATGTGCAATGGTATTATACATCATTAATGAGTAGATTTTGTAAAGCAGCTGAATACCTGCATTGGTGACAGCTCAAAATGGAATTTCGCAACAGGGATATCAAGACTGTGAATCAAACTACTGTGGGCAGTGTACTCATACTCCTCAACTAGTTTATAAGATCTTGTCATCACCTCAGTTTTCACAACTTGAAGATAATGCTCAATCTGCAAATGAGGCAATGTTAGTGAATTTGTTCAATAGATCCTTCATAATGACGCGCCAAATAATTCAAAAAGACACAGTAAGGCTATGCATATGCCTTTCTTTTTGTCTGCTACCAGACAAGATATCCATACTGAAAACGCGTGAATACTGGATGTCAAATTTTCATAGCAAAGGGAGAAAATAGTTGAATGAAGGAAAAGGGAAGGACAAAATTCATGGGTGGCATCGCAAAGTTGATAGGTCATTATAGACCCTGAGTTCAATGGTAAAGATATAACTTGGTAGCGACACTGTCATTCTCCAAATTTCCTAATGCAAAACAAAATGTTACTTGCTTCTGCTGAATAGGTGGTAATTTCTTTACATGGGAGCCTCTTGCAGGTGACTACAAGTCACTTATCTTAAAAAGGAACAGGGGTCATTTGCATATTTAACTATATGGATGCAGAGCAACCGGAGTTTAGGTGGCTACATGCAAATTTTGTAAGGTTAAGGGCCAACATGCCCATAACCTAAATTTTGTCAAAAACTCCAGTGCAATATTCCTCGAAATTGGAATCAAGGGTAATAGAGAAATGGTTTACAAAAGTCAGGGTTTCTTCTGCGCAAATAGAAATTTATTGGGGGTGTCTGCATTTGACCCTTGGTAATATAAGGCCATCAAAACCACAATAGTCAAGAGGCATGCTGCAACAGAAAGAACAATGAACATGAACAAGTTTTGCAAGGAGACAAAATGATGCAAGTAATAATGGAGGAACTTACAGTGACATTTGCATTGGAATCACTGGGATTACTGATGTATGACAAGCCATTCAAGCGGTCATGGCTACCACCAAGATGTGGTAGCAGCCTTTTCATGTCACTCATTACCCGTGGAGTAATCTTTTTACCGAAAGAAAAATGGGAAATAACATGTGACATGTTCATCTGAGTAGCATCAAAAGAATGGGAAGCTGAACGAGCAGATATGATGAGATTCCCCGGAACCTGCATAATACAGAGCAATTAAAGATTACATATTTACTTAACTAGGAATGCATGTCCCTTTGTGAGTGCATGTATATATGTAGATAAGTTCTAAATCATAGCCCACCTCCATGTTTTCTTACCTTCTTAACACGCACAAAACCCTCAATTCTACACCCACCTGCTAAAGGTGCAGGTCTTTTTGAATCATCTTTCATATCTGCGGGGGGACTACCTGAAGCACTTTGTGACTGCAAAGAAATAGGTGCAACCAATTCCTCCATCGTCTGCAAGGATCAGACTTCATTCAATTTCTTATAGAAGGATGCTATTGAATCACCATTTACATTCAAGACAAATCACAATATCTTGTGACATCCTGAGAATTAAGCAAGGAAAACAATTGGAGATGCAAAATACAGTTCCAATCCACAACATTTTCTGATTTTGCAATTTTCCATGCAAATAGCACCAGCTGAAATTGGATCCTAACCTTCACTAGGCTATCAGTATCTCGGTCGCCATAATATGACTCATGATCATGGTGACCATGATCCTCCCTGTGTCCCAAGAAGAGGGGGAAACACGTAGTTAATTGAAAATCAGAAATTTAAATGACCAACAAGCTGATTCTGGAGGAAACATGCAGAATGATTTAACAATATTATGAATAAAATAGTAAGGTTATGGCTCAGACTAAATATCAAATTAAGGCATTATTGCAACTTGTACACAAATACAAACATACTCAAAAGGAATTCTGAAGCACCTGAGAAGGAATAAACTAGACAAAATGATTACTACCTTACATCACTTCCTTTGCGGAAGATGCGGATGGATGGATATCCTTGTATATGATTCCTGCACATTTGTAGAAGAGAATTAATAGAAGAAAAGATAAAGTGAGCAAAAAGCAAGAAGAGCAATACTAGGAATATAACCACAGATACAACAGTTCAAGAAAGGCATCTAGAACTTGGGATCATCAAAATTGAACTGGAACCCCATAGAAAGTGAATCTAGAAGCCTAGAAATTGCAACGGGTGTGCCAAGCCAAGATGTCAACTCTCTCATTGAAGTCAAAAGACTAATGTACTTATGATTGTCAGGTAGGATTAAGATCTGGCTGAAATCATTCACCAAAAATAAATAGAATGGTATTAGACCTGTACATTAGATTTACCTAACTAAATATAAACATAATATCGAGAAAGATATCAATATACATACAGATGAACCTAATAATGGATGCAAACTTCCAAAATATCCCTTGATCCAAAGAAGAAGAAGCATCCATGAATGGATATGGCCATGGGTTTCTCAATAAACACACAGCACATGTTTTCCTGAATAGATCTAAGTGCAGTACTATCATATTCTATCGTTAGCCTAAATATTAGTTACATATAAATTGGAGTATGCCAATAACAGTTTTTTAGTTCACTTCTTATTCAGAAACTTTCCTGAGTTCTACAATCACATTTTCGGAATTCTTGGGCCACTTCCACTTGTGGACATTCCACACAATTACTTGAAGATCCATCAATCACCAAACAGTATCTAACAACAGAACCCTAGATGCATAAAGCAATGGATCGAAAAAGAATATATAAAAGTTTCCTACAGAAATATCCTCCTCTCGTGACGTATATGGAAACAACAATTCTAGTATATGAACAAATCACAATAGAAAATGAGGATGAACAAACTGCATACCTATAGATAGGGATGTTCAGTAGCCAAATATGATAACATAACCTCCAATTATTAAGGTGAAAACAGTCTATTAAGCTAACAAAACCATTATGTAGAAAGTACCTTCTGCACAAGTCAACTTCTTCAGTGCAATCAACCTTGCCCATAAGAATACGTCCATCAATTTCTGGGTCATATCTAAAAGGCACAAACGCTAACAATGAGTTTTGATAGGGAGTATTATCATAACAATGCTAGTGATTCCATCTCAGCATAAAGTATAATTTTATTAATATTGTCTATTTCATTAACCAAATGCATGCATAGCATAAGGGACTGACCTTTCTCTTATAATTTTGGCTGCTTTCTCCCATGAAGGTTTCTGAAAAGAAAAAGAAGGGTGACGGAAGTGTTAAATGATTAGACCCATCCATCAGATTTTCATTGATTGCCAGAGTGAAAAGTTCAATCATTGGATTGGCATTGAGAATAGAAAATAAGGCAAGCCAACAAATAAAGAGTTTCAGAATACCAGGCGATTGCTCCAATAGCACCATGGTGCATAAAAGTTTACTACCAAAATAGCATGCCTGTGAAAGAAATATTATACAATACGTGAGGCAGCTATGAATTAGGAATACCACACTTGCACATATAATTCAAAAGATAACAAACAGGGATGAGAAGTAAAGTTGAAAATATGTTACAATATACTCACTGGTGCGTAATTCTATCAAAATTGCGTGCATTGAGAGTAACAGAACCTTCTCCATATTCTTCATCAGCTTCCTCATCGTGCTTTATGGCTTTAGCAATTGGTCCTGACCGAAACTCAGAGCCAGTAGGATTTAATTTTGAATCTATTGAATACTTGCGGATAGTCTTAGTTATATTCAACCTATTCTGAGGAAAAGTGGAAAACAGTTCAGTAAATAACAGACCGACTGTATTACGAGCAAAAGGATTAATTAGAGTATGAAACCAGAGAAGCCTTTTAAACAAATGAGCTGCGTATTGGATTCTTTTATGTTTTTAAATTAAAACAAGTGAGCAGACAGTAAAACAGATAAGTTAGACAAATCAAAGCAGCTATGGTGTTTCTTACATAATCAAAACATATAATCTATCCTGATTTTCTGTTCCTGCCATGCGAACAACCTAGTTGTCAAGATCACTAGTTAACTGCACGTAACAACTTATGAAGTACCTAGCCTAGTAACTGAATACTCCTGCTTCATCAGCATACCAAATCATACCCCATAAATGAAATAAGGTACAGGTAATGAAAGATACACCTTGTGCACCCCCTCCCCCATGATTCCATGAATAAGAATCTGTCTTCTTAACCGCTCCAGGAAACAACTTACCTTTCCATGCCAAACCACTTTACACCCTATTAAAAGATAGACTCTGCCACTCACTTAATAAGCATCATATTAGACAGACACCTACAAGCCCTCAAGACATACATGATTTTCATAACATAAATGGAACATGCAAACAAGCAATCTTAGAGCCACAAAGATACACTGGTAAAGGGGGGAAAACTTCCATTACATAACAGTTTTTCACCCTCCAAAACTCTTCCAATATTTATGGTGAAAATCTTAAATTGGCTGTGTCCAATACTTTAATTAAGACATTCACTCATAACAATATTGGAAACAGTCAATAAAAACTTGACCAACATAAAAGTTTCTTCATGTCATTGATTGGAATATCAAACCTAGGACTTTATCAATCTGCTGCAGAGTAAAGAAAAAATTGCTACTCCCAACACATGACGCAATCCTCGAGTCCGTCTTATACAAACTTTAGTCAAAGATTATATTCATGAACTGGTAGCCAATTACCCGTCATTCATTTTTAAAATCAGTGAAGGAAAACAAATGGAGTGCTAAAATGACAAACAGATCACTGCAAGCATTATTCATAGATCAATATCAAACCAATAAATATGACCAAAGATACTGAAAGCGTAGATGGAAAACCATAGACAGAAATCGATGAATGAAACTTACTGTTCCCAGGACATCGCTGACATCAATAGATGCAAATTCACAAGACAATGCTGGAAAGCTACAAGAGAATAGAAGAAGTAATCAGCAGAATGTAAAGGAAAATGGAAATGTAGAAGCCAATTGCAGAAATTAATTATAAAAGATAATATAAAGTACGCAGATGAGAGAAGGTTCAAAAATGGATCCTTAGAACTTTTAGAACTATGTAATCCAATGACAGAAAGCTTAACAGATACTGTGATCTAATGATTAAAAGCGGTCGATCCACCATTTCTATTGATATTGTGATGCTCAACAGACAGAAACTTATGGAATATCATTTGGTGGGGAACATTCTCTGCTCATGTCTAAGACTACAACAGGAAATATCAAGCACAACCGGAAGATATAGGACATGAATAAATCATGGGAAGGGGCAGAGGTAGAAGGCCGCATTTTCTGAGATATCTTCGGCAACTATCATAGAAATATATGGTTTCAAAAACACATGAACTATCACAAGGGAAGGACACTAGAGATTAGACGATGAGAGATCTATATAATTTGCATTGAAGATACAGAAGAAAAAGAACAGTTGTGCAGAGATTAGTGGCAAACACGTGTATTTTTCTTGTAAAGCTCAAATAAATAACAAATAATAAATTAGAGGAAAAACATTTGTGGAATGACCCTGAATACAGTCTCCACTTTGCTGAAGAACGCCTGCAGTCTTTAGACTAGCCGCCAAGAGAGTTCTCATGCATGCTAAAAGAGGAAGAAGTCATAAGCAATATTTACAATGTGAAATTCTACCTTATATTGAAATCAATCCGTAAAAAGTCCCCATCAGAACTCTTGTCAACGACAATTGATGTAGAGGTGCTCACTCTCAAATAATCATTCAGCTCCTACATATGACAGCACAATCATAAGGCAAGTATAATAGATTGCTTAATATGGCAAGAATACCAGGATAAGCATGGTATATGTGCTGAAAAAATACAGACCAAAAAATACTATTCCTTTTCTAAGTTTGCTGCATGAAAAAACATTAAACATTGGCCAATGAGGAGTAATTCCTACCATTCCAAACAAAAAGATCATGAAAAAGGCCGCTAGAATTGACAACCCAGCACCTGATAACGATGCCTCAGTCAAGTCTCTAGGAATTTTCCTGCAAAGAAGACAATAAAAATAACGAGTTTTAAGTCCAATATGCCAGAACAACCCATTTTACTGTATCTTACTTACATAGTAAATTCAGAGCACCAAGGCTTTGTGCTATTACAATCAAAGTCTTTATTGTTGAATCTAGTAGTATTAGGGGCCTGTCCTCCTTTAATCAAACCTCTGTCTAACATAATTCTTTCAAATATAAAGGAAAAAAAAAAAGAAATTCTCGTGAAACTTAATTCCCATGCTTTCATTTTCATGTCCTCCTTAAGAATAAGTAAGATTTAACTAGATTACCAAAGTTTTTCAGCTTATATGAGCCTCCATTAGCTCAAAATTACAATCATGACTGGACAAGTAATCTTCTCAATCATAACTTACAAGCTTACACCTCTAAGTTCCCCAAATTGACTTCCACTTTAAATGCATCCAGTCCAACAATCTAACAACTGTGATCTTATGCAGAAGATGCATTATATCCTACTAATCTCATTGTTGCTCCAATTGATAGCACATCACAGTTGATCTTACAAAAAGCTAGGGTGGTAAATGTTGATCCTACTCGGACAAAGCAACCAAGATAGTCAAATTTCCTACAAGGAAGGATAACCAGTAAGCCGACCGACATGGAAATATAAAATACTAACTATCATGTGAGTGGCCAACCCAACGCCCTTCATCACTACAGACTCACCTCAATGCCACCAAAAGTACAACGCATCAGAGAGAAAGCTATCAGTTTACACAGATGTACTTAGAACTGATGTGAATATCTCATGAAGCCATTTGTCTTAAGTATTGAAAATTATTTTTAAGTAGGGTCCACCAGCTCTAGACGTTACTAATGCAGTCAAGGACAAAATATCCCAGGAATTGATGATGAAAAGGATAAGAATTCACACGAATGTTCCGGGCGAAGAAGACGAAGCGGCAGCACTATGAACACATTCATAAAGCTGACAAGCTGCAACAGATAAAATTGCGGACAGCAACAAGATCAGAATATGGCATTCTAGATAGAACCCAGGGCCTTGGCAGAATATACAAGAATTGTTACTCAAAACACAAGAACAAACATGTCGCACTTTCTAACAGAATGCGACTTTAGGAAGTAACCTTTCGATCAGCACAATCAATCTGGGGCGTCCAATCGAGGGCTTAATTGAAATGGGGAAGGAATTGGGGATTTTAGCTGCGACTGACGTCGTTTTGGAGGGAATGGGGCAAGATCAATTTACGGGTGAATTTGGGGATTTCGCCTCTGAGTTTAATGCTGAGAAGAGAGCGAAAACTGGACACGGGGAGCGAGAGGATGGGGCATAGCTGGCGAACTAAAGCTGCTACCCGATAGCTTTTTGTTGAGGGAAAATTGTATACAATGGCAGCTGGGAAAGAAGAAAAAGACAACTACATTTCCTATTTTGGGTTTACTTTTTGATTTCTGCCTTCTTTGTCAATTGCATTGTAAACCTTGTGAAAGGGGGTGAAGGCAAAGGAAAAACACATTATTATGAAATTATTTAAGTCCCACTTTCCCTCATCTCTCTTTCTTCGTCTTCTCTTTCCCATCCCTTTCTGTTCTTATTTCTGCAATTTACGTGTTGAATGTTACAAAACAGTGGTTGAGATCTACTACTGAACCAACGAAAGGTGCATGTTGGCTGCATTGGCTCGTGGCCCTGAATATATTCTACCCATTTTCAGATCAATATATTCTGTCCATAATCCTTTGCGCCGAAGCATATCACCGTTACAAGGTTGTGCTCGTTCTCGTACCAGCTCCACCAATACAATCATATTTTCTCAGCAGAAACGCAATTGACCTAGTTTTGCCGACGAATAACCAAAAATAAACGCGAAATAAAACTTGACCCTGATGCACATATTTCACAGCATCATTCACACAAACAACACGTAAAAAATAACTTCGACACTCGAAGTAAAGCATGTCATGGTCAAAATGCACGGAGAAAAAGTAGGAAAACTACGAAAATAAAATATCGATTGCCAGCAAGTTCCACATCATAAATTGATCTGATTAAATTAGAGATTCGTAATTCAACAAGTCTATGAAATGCGAGCACAAAACTTTCCAACAAATTCGCAGTAAAATCTGGACTACTCAACCCGAAATAGGACCTCACCTGTAAAAATCCACGGATTTGATTTTACTAGTGGAAACCATGGTTAACCAATCGTCAAATCAAAGAGGAAATGAAGAAAAAGGAGCCTAAAAACTCTCCGAGAGAATCGAAATTAGCAGATCTGCGAGGAGGGATTGATATACAGCTGCATAAGATTTTTGAAGCGAAAGCAAACGCATTCGCTTTCGTCTCGATGGGATTAGCGCATACAGCTGTGTGCAGTGTGTGACTGTGTGCAGGAGTTTTAAGCGGGGGATTATTATTAATTATTAATTATTAATTATTTATATTTACTGACTCAAGCAGTCAAAATGAAGGTGATTCTGAAATTAATGCCGAAAATTAGAAATTAGATTGGGTGTGTGCTCGTGCAGCGTAAAAAGCCTGGGAATGTCAACTTAGATTTGTGGAGCCCCACTTCATGTCAATTATTAATTTTAAATTTTAAACTAGTTGTATAAATAAAAATTAATATTGAACAAATAAAATATATGAAAAAAAATAAAGAAATTTATAGCAATCAAATCAATACAAGATTTTCGGTAGATTTTTTCTTTTACTGTCGTCGTCCTAATTCTTCTCTTTTTTGTCTGAGTAAAACAGTTATTTGCATTCGGTCTTTCTCTTTATCTTTTAATTGAATCAATTTATTTTATTAAGGGATAATTACATTATTTTATTCTGAAATTTGATATAATTATATATAATTTTTTAAAAAATTACATCTAGCACTCTCAATGTTTGCTTCCATCTAATAAATCAGTCTCTCCATATTGATCGACGGAGAAACTTATTAGTTAGACGGAAGCAAATTTCATGGGCGCTAGATGTAATTTCTTAAATTACAAGAAGCTTATGGATAATTATACTAAAACTCATAAAATTGAAGTATAATATCCCTTTTATTAAATATACTTGAAGAAATTAGTAAAAATACTGATTAACAACACTAGTAAACACACTTGACCTCTAATTAATACGAGGTCAAATAATTAGAGCTCTTGAGAAATCTGTACTCAAACGGGCTACTAAAATTACATCATTCACAACTCTAAACCCACCAGCACCTTTATGAGCTATAGCAGGATAGTTTTATATTATTTATTAAATGTGAGGGGTTATTAATAATTATTCAGTAGTGTGTGGCACATCAAATTTTATATGTAATTAATTTAAAATATTAAAATATAATTATTATATTTTCAAATTATATATTTAGTTAAAAAAATATTAAAAAGATAGAAATTATGAGTAGTTATTTGTAGGGGGAAAAAAGTGAAAAACATGAGAAAAAAGGAAAAAAACAAAAACAACTGCTGAAACAATTATACAAATAAAAAATAGCAAATCAAAAAAGAAAGAAACTCCAAAGAGGTGTCCTTTCTTGTCAATGAAGCTTAACTCAGTCGATAAAAGTTGAGACCCTATGATCTTAGAGGTCATGAGTTCTAACCCCATTTTATGCACGTGATGTTGTGTCTACTAAATAGTAGGTGTGTGTAGTTCTTACTGAATAATATGTGTTAATTCTACTGTAATAGTAGGTTTTTATTAAATTTTATTTATATGATATTATTGATTAGAGTATGATTATTGAAATGATTGGTACTCGACAAACATGATTACAATTAATTTATTTTAATTAATAATAGTTCATTCACTTTTATTTTAAAAAAAAAAGGGTATTCTCCCTTAATAATATAATATAGTATAGATTGTCAAAATTTTTGGTGTAAATTAAAACTTTCTCTTTAAGTATAGCCAGAGCAAGAAAAAATTTATATTAATTTTAATTTAAATATAATTGATAATAATTGTTTAATATAATTTTAGTCCACAATAAATAAAATTGTAGCTAATAATATTTTTTTTTCTCTAGCGAATGAGATATTAAACTCAACGCATCAAATTAATGAATTTATGTATATATCAGCCCAAATGGAAGCCCAGGATGAGCATAACACCTTGATCTAAGCCCAATTAGGGCCCAACATGCTCGACATATAGCTTACGTTACTGCGTGATAACTGCCTACGTGGCAAGTCAATCCATGGGGACAAAGTTAGGCCGATTGAGATGACGACGACGCCGTTTAGTGTGCGCCTTGTTTTGAGAGTTCCAGTAATTTAACAGCAGCAAGCAAGCAGCACTTCAACAAAAGTGAAAGCACAGGGAAAAAATGGCAATTCGCTCGCTGCTCGGAGCGTTTCGGAAGCGTTCATTTGTCACTCGTGCAGTCTCTTGCTATCGATCTGTAAGTCAACTTTACTCTCTAATTCCTGAAAGAAAATGTTTTACATGCAGAAATCATGATGTTGTTCCATGTTGCATCTTTTTTCTTTTTTTTTTCATTTTGTTTTTTGTTTTTGGTTGATTTGAGTGGGAATTGCTGGTCGAATGTGATCACTTAACAATCTGTGGGATGCTTATTTCGGATTACTTGGAGATGATGTTGCTCGCGGCTTAATTTGGTCAGTTAAGCACGAATGGATGTGCGTGTTTGGTTTTTATGATTTTAATTTTTTAGTTGCTAATAACTAGTTTGTTGGAGGACGAGAGTTGAATGCACATGAGCGAATGAACTAAAAAGTGGACAGATTTTTGGGCATGAATGGATGTGGTATTAGTATGCGTGCGGATGGAAAAACATCTCATGGATATTGTTTTCCGTGTTTACATAGCTCAGCACACTGATTTTGGCTGAACATGAGAGGGGCGTTCTTAAAGCTTCATCGTTGAGTGCAGTGGAGGCCGCTAAATGTTTGGGTGAGAACAATTCAATATCTTTATTGCTTGCTGGTACAGGTCCATCCTTACAAGAAGCTGCTGCTCATGCTGCTTCATGCCATCCTTCTATTTCTCAGGTATGCCCAAAATTGGTTTTTGATGTTTCTTTTTGTTACCCTTGGCTCAGAGTTATCTTTGGTTTGCTTTATCTATTTACTAGGGTTGGATGCTAGAGGTATGATCAGTTTGGACTTTGGATATGAGGGGCTTATCATAAAATGTTTAAAGAAATTTGTGATGTTCATTAGTTTCAGTTCATGGAAGCAAAGCTTTTGGGAATACAGTGTTGTAAACTAGGAAAATGTACCTTCTCATGTGATAGATAACCATATAATACAAAATTGTATTCTGCTCTTGTCCTGGTAAATGGAACCCTGCAACAACTTAACCTTGTAAAGTTTTTTTGATGCATAAAAGAGGGGGCACTCCTACTTTTTGAAAGAGAAGTAGTTTGGCTGACAAATTAGGAGACAATAGTACTTCAAGTGCTGCAAATTTGTAAGACATTGTAATTTTTATTTTTTACTTGGTTTGGAGTTGGAACCCAGAAAAATTACACCGAGCAAAAAACACATTTGCAGCATGTGATCTGCAGTTTCTCTAGGAAATCAAGCTGTCTTACTCTTTTTAGATAATTTTCTCGGATGTTTGTTATACAGGTCCTCCTTGCTGAATCAGACAAGTTTGCATATCCTCTAGCTGAAGCATGGGCGAAACTAGTGCATGTGGTGCAACAGAAGGGCAGCTACTCTCACATAATTGCTGGATCAGGTTCTTTTGGAAAAAATATTCTACCTCGAGCAGCAGCAATTCTGGATGTTTCTCCCATCACTGACGTCACTGAGATCAATGGGTCTAATCTTTTTGTCAGGTAACTTATAGTGGTCTGCCTATTGTGACGTTATCCTTGTAGCTCATTGGCAAATTGCTTCTTACAAAGCAAGCAACATCTTATGTTATCAGCAAATATTTGATTGTCTTTTGCTTACTAATTCTTTCATATGTCAGGCCAATATATGCTGGCAATGCTCTTAGTACTGTCCGATACACTGGTTCAGCCCCTTGCATGCTGACCATTAGGTCCACCTCATTTCCTTTGGGGGCCACGCCAGCTCCTTCAGTGTCTAATGCTGCATCAGTTGATAAGGTTGATCTTTCAACCCTCAGTGAAGGTCTGTCACATATCCTCTGTACAAGCCTATTCTCGCTTTTGTCAACTTTTCCTGAACATGCAGAACAAATAGAATGGGTGAATTGGTTTTCTACTCTGCTGTGGTTGGTGTGTTTGGCCAAATTATATATTTTTATCATTTTAGAGACTCTGAACATGAAAATAATTCACTGTGTTCAGATGATGCAATTGGAAAATCAAAGTATATAAGCCTTTCCTCGCAAGATACAGATCGGCCAGATCTTGGAAATGCACGAATTGTGGTCACTGGAGGACGAGCTCTAAAAAGTGCTGAGAATTTCAAACTGATAGAGAAGCTTGCTGAGAAACTTGGCGCTGCAGGTCTTATATAGGTCACTGTGCTTCTGTAGGGCATACTTATCTTTCTTCCAAGAAAAATTTCATTGAATGCACCAATTTTCTGCTAGATTGGCTTAAAACTCTTTGGCCTCCTCCTCCACCCTCCACCCCATCTCTCCTGTGTATCTGAAAACTACTTTGTTTTACATTGCAACTTTGCTAACGCCTTATATCTTACAGTTGGAGCCACTCGTGCTGCCGTTGATGCGGGATTTGTTCCAAACGAACTTCAGGTAAAGCATGAATTTTTGCGGATTTGTGGTAATTTTATTACAGAAATGCACTCTTAGGTAATCATCTTTGCACATTTTTACTCATATCTAATGCTCCAATATAGCCTTCATTAAGAATTCGTCGCTGCAAAAATAGCTTGATACTTTTTTCCCCTATTGTCTTTGCTTTGAGTCCATCATAATTTGTGGTGTTTTATTTCAAGATATAATGTATGTAGTATCTCAAACTTGATGCTGTCGTAAACCATCCAATCGAGAGCGTAAAACTGAAAAAAGAAAACTGTCTCAAATGCTTTACCATGCAGTTTGGATGGTTGTAAACTTGTGATCAGTTTATAAATCTGTTTTAGCTGATGCAGCTTTATTCTTCTACCAGGTTGGTCAGACTGGGAAAATTGTTGCTCCTGAATTATACATGGCATTTGGTGTTTCTGGAGCTATTCAGCATATAGCAGGCATGAGAGATTCTAAGGTCATTGTTGCTGTAAATAAAGATGCTGATGCCCCAATTTTCCAGGTCCTGGTCAAGCTGTCTCCTCTTTTCTCTATTTCTTCCCTTACCTCTCTTATCCACCACGAGCACAAGCAGCCATATAAGTAAAAAAAATTCAATACTATACAATGAGCTGTTTATACACTGATCAACAGCTAATTACATAGAGCTACTCTAGGTTTAAGGTTTACTTTTTTCCCAATGTATTTGACAAAGATGCTTTAAGATAAATTATTTAGATCCATTTATGAAAAGGAAAGAAAGGAAATAGAACGACCAAAATATGGTATCATAAAATCTTGTAAAATGATATATCACTATGGCTTTCATATTCAGTATCAAGAATATTTAAGAAATTTCATTCTTGAATACCATAACTGTATGCTTTATCTCTTGCCTGCATTTAAACCTTTAATTGATAGAGAATTCCCATGTATAGACACTAGCTGCGCACAAACTCATGATAATCATCCTGTCTGTTGTGTGTCCTTAATATTTCTTTACAATGACAGGTGTATTCCGACACTAACTCTATGGAATAATGCTACTGCATATGCTATGTTCACTTACTTAAGATATTGCCTGAACTGCAGGTTGCCGATTATGGACTTGTAGGTGACCTTTTTGAGATCATACCAGAACTGTTAGAGAAACTTCCCGAGAAGAAGTAGATAGATGTGTAATTTCAGCTAACCGATTGTGAAACAGTCGAAAGTTTAATAAAAATAATTCATTATGCTGGTTATTCTCTCTCAGCATACCTCACTGTTTGTCTGTGTTACTTTCTACAGTTTGAATTGGTCTTTTTGTCAAAACCAATGGCAATACATACAGGCCATGGGGAGGATATATATACCCACTCATTTAACTTGAACTTGTTTCTCTTAGCAGCCTCTGTCGGTGAGCGTGCCTTCCGAATTTTAGGTTCTGCATAAAAATTAACGAGTCAAGTTCATGTCAGATTCCAAATTTATACACATCCCTGCTCCTGCCCGGCATTTTCTGAAGTCTAAAAAGAATTTCTGAAATGGTACATATTGATGGGAGCATCTGATATATGTTCTTGATCAAGTTGCACAAGAATAATGTGATTAGTTGGCTGCTGGTAGTTCATGAGAGCAAGAATAAGCATCCAGGCCTCTCCTCGGAAATAAATTTCTGTTGAGCCTTCAAGATGATGAGCTGTACATATGATTAGTATGGTTCAAGTTGTAGAACTAGTTCACCAACATATAACTCGTCCTAAGTTCATTGCATGCATATGTTTTCTCAATCGTTGTGCATTACATATAAACTAACATGGCTTTAGGATACTGTGAAAGGGTGCATTTGGTTATTGTTGGGGAAACTGCTTTTTGGGTTTCTGTTGTCAAAATGCAATTTTATATTAGACCAACATCATCTTCAACGGCTTTGCTTCTTTAGTGAGGTATATATAAGGAAGAATATGTTCTCTCTTCTATAAACAAAAGAAGGTACGTATTTAAATGTTATTCTGAATAGTATTTGGGAAGGAGTAATTTGTTTAGCATATCCTCAGAGGAAAAATCTCAAGTTCAAAGAATTTGGGAATAAACTATACAGACTCTCATTTATTTTTCAATGAAAATTGAATAGTCATCCACATAAAATAATTAATGCTGACGCCACAGCCTGCGGGACTGATGAGCAAATGGATAGGATTTCGACCTTTCCATTTGATCAGTATTTATATTTCGTTTACTAAAATCAGTTAATAGAGCCCTAAAAAATAATTAAAAATATTGACCATTTGATATTGGGCTAATTACATTTTACATTCCCTCTAAATATACAAAATTATGTTTTTTCTAAATTACACCCGCACCCCATTTGAGGATTTTTCTTTTACAATTATGCCCCTTTTATTGGCATTTGAATAAAAATTATTGACATCAGTAAAAGAATTTAAATAAAATTTATAGTTTTATATCCCATTCAGTATAAATTATTGCTGAAATATTTTAATAATATTTTTATACTTGTAAAATAATAAATGTAATATATATAAATCAAAGAGATTTAATTGAAATAAAAACACCCATTTTGAATTATATCCACTGCAATTAAAAAGTAGTTGTTGATGAATGAAAAAAATAGTCGATTTTTATGCTTTTATTACTTTTAAAATGTATAAGGTGAAGTTAACATCATTGTTGAATTTATGTCTTTTTTAATGCATGCTTTATTCAAGTACTTCATCTAATGTTGTAGAATTGAAACCTAGAAGAGAAGAATGTTTGTGAAACCAATGTGCCCAAAAAAAAAAAAAAAAAAAAAGCCAAGTGCCATGATATCTAAAATGATAACAAATTTGAAAAAAGTATTTTATTCTTATATCTATTTATCGATAGGTTTTTGAGTCGAAAGTATAATATTATATTTTTAAAGAAAGTCTTAAGTATATGCTTAATCTATTTGTATCTTAAATTAGTCAGCCACGAAAATTTGAATGTCAACCTTACTATTATTAAAGGTCAAATGCTTTATATTTACTTTATGTAAATATATAAATATATTAATAAGAAGAAGTGTGTAAACAGTTGATGGGTAGGCACATACACAAACATAGAACATCCCACTGTCCAAATCAGCACTGCCTATGTCGCTTCCGTCAGGGTAATCTCTTCTGCAATTGCCAAAAAAGTATACATGTTGATGCTGATGTTTTTGTGTTTATCACCACAAACTAGAAGGGGACAAATAGTTCATTTGTGGGGATACACTCTTTCTTACTTTACATTCACTCAACTCCTTTATCTGGATTATGATTATATTAATTTTTTAATAAATTAAATTACATATTAATATTTGATTAATTTGTTGTTATAATTAAGAATAATAAAATAAATTCACATAAGTGTAACAAATATGCATATATTTGATACCATAATTTTAATTTTAAGAAAATATTGAATAATTTTTTAATTTTAATCAACATTATGATCAGAACAGATTATAGACATAATAAATGGATTATAAGAACATTTAAATATTATTCACCAACACAACTCTCGATTGTCTTGATTAGTGGAGAAAGTCGATTGAACGTACAACTTTTTGATAGAAAGTGGTCTATGTGTTAATATATACGTTAACCTCAGTTTAAGCGAAATGTAATAACTTTTAGAGCTTTATAAATGATCTTGGCTAATTAATAATGATACTTATTTATTTTTTAATTAATTAAGCAACAACATGGATTGAGGTAGCAAAGTGCATTGATCATATTATTTTAGCTGCTTCCCATTAACTAATTATTTGCTTGAAATTATCTAATTACTACTACTGGTGAACTTGTTTTCTGCAAATGAAAGACTATTTAAGACATGATTATCATGAAGAAACACACACACACACACACACACACTTATATATATATATATATGCTGCAGCAAACTCCAAGATTGATATATAAATATAGACATAATCAAAAATGGTTTTAGGGCAAAAAAAAGTTGGTTATGATTGTATACAATATTAATGTGGGAATGAAGATCACTAGAGTTTTGGACATCACCAAAATAACTATTACAACAGAGAGAGAGAGAGAGTGTAATTGATTAAGGAGTAGAGGTCGTCCTTTTCTTGAAGTCTGCGTAATTAGCAGCAGCATGAGCATGAGCATGAGCATCCCTTTCAACTGCAAAAACTCCTCCTCCAGAACCCTTGGCAAAACTATTTCTTTTCAACTGAACAACAACAACAACATAAACGCATCATCATGATCAGAACAACAGTCACATAATTAATTACTGAGAATATCATGTGTGTGTGTGTGTTGAAGAACATGATATATACCTCGGAAACATATTCCACAATCTTGCCCTTTCCTTTCTGGTTCATCATAAACTGATCATTCATGTAAGAAGAAACCTGCTGATGATTCATAAAGAAAAGAAATATAAAAAGATGAGGAGGTAGAGTTTGGATGAATATTGAATATGAATTGATGAGGTGATGATGACCTTGGGGCTATTTACAGGAGAACTAGCAGTGTCCTCTAAGTCAAAATCCATGTTAGGTGCAGGAATGACTTTAGTCTTCTGCTTCTTGAAACTACTTTGCTTACACAAATGATGATGATGATGATGATGAGCAGTCTTATTATTGGGTGAATTAGAAAACCCTAATGACCCCATCTCCACATGAGATGCTCTCCTATTGATCTTCTTGACCACAGCAGAAGAAGCAGCATCTGAAACAAGAGAAGGGGTCGCCGTGGATTCATCAATGTCAGAACCAGCATCACACATGAAACCCTCAATGTAGAAAGTCCAGCTGCTCTCCTCACCCTCCACACCACATTCTTCTTCTGCCATTCTTAATAATTGCGTATACCTACCTGCCTAGCTAATTATTATGTGATGGAGCACAGATATCTATATCTATATATGTATATATATATAGAGAGAGAGAGAGAAGATCTTTATTCACTTGGGAGGCAACAGAAGAATATGAATATATGATGAACATGATGATTGATAAGTGTGTGTTTGAGGGGGGAATCTGGAGGACTAGTGAATGTGGGCCATTTGAACGAAGTTGAGGATGGGAGGAGGGTAGGTGAATTGACCAACTGTTTTGTTTTTTGAATATTTGAGGTTTAGTGGAGGGGGATTAATTAGAATATGATTAGAATGGGATTTGCCAAATCTTGTTTTCTTCATTAATAAATTAATTAATGTATACGAGGAATTATAGGAGAGTGAGTGCGAGCTGTTCTAATTGTTTCTTTCATCACCAACTTACTTTAATTGCCGCCCCCTCTCAATATTCTTTGCCCAAAGACTTCATTCATTCACCTATTATCTATACCTTATTCATTCACAACATTAATTATTATTTTCTTTGTTTGATACACTTTTTACTAATTTTGATGTCTACTCAATTATACCCATACCAATTTTTAAAAAAATTCTAAAATCAACGGTTATTACTATGTGAGAACAAAGATTAACATTCTGATATTCAAGTTAGTAACAATTAATTACTCAAAAAGTGTAAAAGACAACTTGGGTTAAAGTGAGAATAATGATGAAATATGGTATGGAATTGATATATAATCGTGTGGAGTGCAAAATACAAGTTTAGAATAGCTTGAAAACGAGTGAGAGTTGAGAGAATAAGTGAAAGTTTGAGAGTGAAGATTGACATTACCAAATGACTGCATAGAGCCTCTATTTATAGGTGCGTACAGAGCACAATTAATACGAGAGTTTGTTGTAAAGAGACATATACCATTTGAAAACTCTTTGAATCAGCTAACTAATTAGCTGAAAATCCATGCACGATTTGGACTTGAATTGACTGATGTAACTAGATTGACTAATTATGTCTTGCCAAATCTACCTGAAAATCTGATAATTGTTTACCTGTAAATTATCAACTTATTTGTCATTAATCTACTAGGAGCCACCAAGTGATATTTTAGGATGACGCGTCTTAATGTATTGACAAGTAATATGATGTGTCCACCTAGTTGTATGATAGTGTGTCCGATTTGAATGAACTCGATTCTTGGACCCATAAGATGGGCCAGCTGAACTTCCAACGCACTAGGCTGATGTCCCTTGCTTGTGGTCTTATAAAAAACCTTAGAGGACATCAACTTTAATAATAATGTGATGGGTAAAACCCACTTTATGTGCAAAATATTTTGAGGTTTTATAACGAATAATTTTTACCCTTTAAAAATGCCCTTCTTATTAAACCCCTATCAACTTGAAATTTCCGAACAAGAGAAGTATAAATATAGTTTATCTCACCAATTATCCAATCTCTTTCTTTATTTTTTTTAAACAAGAAAAAATTTATACTTGGGCACTCTCTAATTTTATTTGATATTTACATTTCTCTTCCTATTTTACTTTATCCAAAAAATTTAAAAATTAAATGGCCGTTGAAGACATAAAAACGTGATGGAATGAATAAAATGGAATAAGTGATGGTATTGACTTATAGCTAAAATAATATATATATATATAGCTTATAACAAATTAATTAACCACATATTTTTGCTGTTGACTAAAACCATTAAATCCTCCTTAATTAGCAGAGCTGACATTCATACCCTTCAACTTATTTTTTTATTTGTGGCAATCATTAAAAGTCTACTATATATCTTTTAATTTGTTAGTTAATTATCTTAATTTGTTGTGCACAAACCTAAATCAGTACACGAACAATAATAATAATTGACATTGCCAAGAACCTAACAATTGATAGTGAAATTGACATTAACACGTCTTTTTTTTATTAAAAAAATCATATTCTATAATCTCCGAATTAGTAATAATCTTGCATTAAGAGTGTCATTATATATGCAGGACGACCACTTAGTTGCCTATTATACGAGAGACGGAATGTCAAGGGTTGCCTCCACCCTATATATGCCTGATTCTTGACATAGTACATGGCCGTTGGACAATCCCAATAGATGGCTCGTCAATTTTTATTAATCGATATTACGTACACTAGATTGTACGAAGGGGGTTTTTCGTCTTTTTTTTTTAACTAATCACACAACTATTATCAAAGTAGATCAAATGTCTATATATAATGGGATTCAAATTTATGATATTATGATCATGAGTTTCAATTTCGTCAACTAAGCTGATGCTAACAATAATATCAATTCATTAGGGTGGAAAAGTAGCTAAAAGAACTATATGTCTATCTGGGGTTTCAATAACACGAGTAAGGCATGCCTCGACCTCCTAATTATTTCAGAAAAGACAGAGTTTCCGTAACCCACAATTTTGGGTGTGTGTTGTTGTCTACCTTGGTGAATTAAACAGTGTCATTTAACGAAAATTGCAAAAACACGAGGCTGGCCAAGTAAACCTCTTGCAGGGCAAAATGGGAACACGCTAATTGCTTGTAATTATTACAATTCAAAATTTCATTCCAAGCCTTTAATTATATTATAACCAGACATAAATTTATTGGTATAGCAAATTATGACCCAAAAATCTATGGACTAAAATATTCTGTTCTTGGTGGGACAAATATGAAGTAGTTTTTATTTTTTGGAATCCATTATATGTATATCATAAATTTTAATATTAATAATTAATTTATATCGATTATTAATATTAAATATGTACATCGACTCTTAAAATATATTAACATTCACGTATTGATGGAATTCAAATTCATAATATTTTGATTATGGGGGCGTTGTTTACGTAAGTAATTGTGAGCCACAAAAAATGTGGTATTTTTATAGTTGCAAAAGAGGCAACTCAGCAATCAATGTTCACGTACATGACATATATGTCACTTAATTTCCATTTTACTGTTAAAGTTTCAACTGCAAGGACAATGGAATACGATGTTCACCCACAACCTTGTTCCCACCAAATTGTGTTGTGGTTCATCCCTATCGACCCACTTTTCTCATGGCTTTTTTTTCTTTTTTTTTTTTTTTTTTTGGTTTTTCCAACATGGGGTTGGGGAGATGAGGGAAAAGCATGATTTCTTCATCTTTAATTGAATGTTTCTTGTTGGTATCTAAGCTCAATGACAAATTCTTGCCCAAGTTTAGGTTGTTCCAATTTATGATAGGAACCGGCCGATGAGATCTTGTCTTAATGGTAAAATTGATAGTTTCAAAATTATTTATGTAATAAAAACATAAGTATTTCATTTTGGTCGTCTCAAACTTCTAATATATTATGATCTATGACAAACAGACGTAATTATACCTATTTTGTTATATATTATGATTCTCATTGAAGCCTAAAATAGGCACGTACCTATAAATGAGTATATATATATATATGTTGCTCATCAATGAATGGTCGATTTTCTGCTAACACGTAATTAAGGGGTTTATTATATTAGTTAATAATTTTCTCACAAAAAATAAATAAGTATAAGTGTAAATGCATTTTAATTTCTTTTTATTTTATATGTTGATGAATTTGGATAATGAAATTTAAAAATGTAGTAATTAAATAAAGTTATTAATGATGATGATAACAATTAGCCGGCAATTTCACCTTTTGTTTCTTTAATTAAAAAAGAAAAGAAAAGATGGGAATGATTTGGAAGAAAACATGGAGGAAGTGATGTTATAAAGCCTGACATGAATACTGCAAGAGTCAAACCTATTTATTTATTATTTCTTTCCGGAATTTAGGTATACATACATACACACACATATATATATATATGCTACTTTCCACTTTAATTTCATCAAATTAATTGAGCTGCTTCTTTTTATTATTATTATTAATTTTTTGAAAAAAATAAGGATTGCCATTTTTCTATGTTAGATTCTTTTCTTAAAAAATAATGTTCAACAATTATTAATTAAAAAAACATAATTTTAAGTGAAATTGATTAATTTCATTATTAAAAATTTCAATCGTCTAAAGTATGAGAGTCGTAGTTTAATTATGAGAGGTGGTTTAGTCCACTTTGTATTTTTGATGGGATTAGGAGGCTCCAATAATTGTTCTGCTCCCTCCAATAATTGCGCTTAAAAATATATAGTTACCATCGATTGACTTATTACTAATTTATTGCAAGTTAAATAAATCTTTTATGACCAAATTATCCTCATATATTTTCACGCATTAATGCATGTGAAGAGATATATCTTCACTGTTATAAGAATAATTTAGTTCTGAAAAAATTATTTGACCTGCTATAAGATCCATTAAAGATAAATGTCACTTTTTATTCAGTTTTTTTTGTTAATATCAACAAATTTAGTGAATTTTCACTAACGAAAAGACTTATTTATTTGACAGAAGCAAACATCATGATTGCTAAATATAATTTTGCAAACCATAGAAAATTTACGTCTAATTGCATCAAATCTTAAGAGAAGGGAGTAAAATTGTCATAAAATAATAATAATAACAAAAAGATAATATAACCGAAAGAAAAAAGATAAGATGACATGGGTGGGATGATGTGGCAATCAGACACGTGTGGTTTCAAAAAGTTTGTCTGCTGCGTGCACATGGCACCACGTGCAGATGTACGGTCGGCCGCGTTCTTGTTCTTGTATTTGGTATGGGGCTGATCGCCGCCCGCCATACCATAGTTCAATAATTAAATTTTTATTATTCATATATAAAAAACTAAAATTAAAATTACGACATAAAAAAATTGAAGGCATCAAAAGAACAATCTATAATTATAACAAGGTACAAATCAACCAAAAGTATTGGACACAGTCCATTTTGACATAACAGTGCTAGCTTATTTGATGGATTCTTGATCTTGTATTTGTTGTGATGTACGAGAATTAATCGAACCAAAATGTACAATACTTCGTATTTTCGTATTGTAACAAGATTGATGCAATTCTATTTCTTTGTTAGAAAAAAAGTTTTCTTTTGATGTAGTTTTGTAAATTAATTATTCAATTTTGATTTATAAGAATGTTTGTCTTTTCACACACACGTCAGATCATACTCTCACGATTAATAAGAAAAGAAAAGTACTATGAAGTTGGGTATAGAGATACAGTAAATTTTAATCTAAATCAAGTTTGGTTGAATTTAAATTAATTATATAATAAGTGTAATATATTATTGGTGTAATTGATGTATAATTTTTAAAAATAACAAATTATATAAAAAAATATCATACTTGTTATATTATTAATTTAATTCGACTAAATCTAATTCGAATATACATGTACATAGGTCAGAGGGAATATGCTATTGATTTTCGAAAGTTGATATCCTCCTATCCTACTTAACTAACCACCCGGGTGACATGCTACACTAACATATCAAATCCATCCACCCTTGACCAACCCTAATCCTATCATCTCACAGTTACGTAGATTTACTGTCACTTAGCCCACCCTGATTGCATTCTTTCAAGAATCAGTCTCTCATCATGAAGGAACTCAAAACCCAATATGAATTGTGTACACAAATACAGGAACTCAACACTCAGGTACGCATTTATGTACCTATTTTGATAGGACTCGAACAATGTGGTGATAATAATATCGATAATGTGATTGATTGGATGTGATCAGACTTGATTTAAATATATATATATATATATGTATATGTATGTATTGTGAAATGAATGTTAATTCAGGTGGTATGGTTTGTTTTGATGGGTAGGTCCAGGATATGAAGATGGCGGAGGGTGACAGGTTAGGATTAAGCCGCAATAATGGTACTGATGATGATCCAAAGGTAATGATGAATGTTGTGGGGACTTTCTTCATTGTATTCTTTCTTTGTCATGAAAATGATCTCTCTGGCTTTTCACCATTTTCATTGGGGCAGTGCCCATAAACACACATCAATTTTATGGAAATCAAGTTACCACCATTAGGTGAAGTGAATGCTACATTTCACTAACAATACTTCAGATGTTCACTGAATCTGACAGAGTTAATATACCGATGTGTGCCAATCATTATTGCATTATGTGCTCGGTACTGAAAAGACTGTTCGAGGGAATTAATCTTTCTTGTAAGTTTCATCGACAGCTTTGACAACTGGTACTATGGTTTTTTGACGGAATTGAGAAGAGGGGAAATTTATGAACAAGTGGTGTACACGTTCAAGTGAAAACGTTCTCTTGATGAGTATATTGACCTCTTTGGTTCGCTATTTCTTTTGCTGATAACTATTAATGGATGTATCTCGTGTTTATTTTATGTAATGTGGTTTAGTGATGAATTATCAATCACTGGATGAGAAGAGTAAATGATCTGAAAATGCTACTTTTTATGTGAACTACAGTGTAAAATCAGCAGGGCAGCTGAGATCTTTGCGCCCTCAAGCCTTCCAATCCATGATCAAGCTTACCATGGGATCTGTGCAAATTTTGAGTCGTTTCTTAACTATGATCATGCAAAGACTGATATCCAACGGGCCAGTGATCTCCTGGTGTCGATCTCAGCTTGCGCAGACGTACACAAGATGAAAATTATCGACCTTGCAGTTGCTGCAAGTGAAGAGCTGAGGCTAATGGCCCTAGAACGAGAACCCTTGTGGTTATTCGATATTGACAAGGGCTCTGAGGTTCTGAATGTATCAGAATACAGGCGAAGATTTGTGTCCCTTGATCCAACTCTGGAGGAAATTATCAGAGTGATTACAGAAGCAGAACCGTCAGATCTCCCCAACCTTAATGAAAAAATCGAATGCTGCTCATCTGAAAACGTGTGCATGTCTTCATATAGAACAACCAATGTAGATTCCGAAGCTTCCAGGGCCATTGGAGTTGTTTTCAGTAATCCAGTTGGCCTTGTGAATATGTTCATGGATGTCGTGAGTGTTCTCACTTTGACATTGCAAGAGAATACCCATGTATCATAGTTTTATTGGTATGCGCTTACTGCAACGACCTATTTTCATTTTCTGTGAACAGGACAAGTGGTCAGCAACATTCTCAAACATTGTCTCGAATGCCAAAATTCTTGAAGTTCTGTCCACCGGAAACCAGGAGAACCCGAATGGAACCTTGCAAGTGGTACAAATTTACATATATGCATATGCATATGCATATATAGATGTTGCATGAATCATTAGCATATAGCATATGTTGCGAGTATCAATAATCATTTCAGCTCTTCTCTATCACATTATTAGTACTTTATCTGTTCAATCAAACAAATGCCGGTTCTTAATTGTACATACGCTAAAGAATGCAAGTTAAATTCATATGCAGATGGTGGCAGAATTTCATGTCCCTTCTCCTCTTGTCAAGACTCGGGAAATATATTTCGTCAGATGCTCAAGGCAGATAGATATCGATACTTGGGTGGTAGCCGACGTTTCTTTAGAGACTATTTTCCCTAGTCCGGCAGTAACGTGCCAAAGAAAGCCATCAGGGTGTGTAATTCAAGTCCTTCAAGATGGATTATCAACGGTAAAAACTGCAACCATTATTTCTCAAAATATACACTCATATTCAAAAAGTTCAGACCGATGTTCAAAATCATCTTGAAATCTCCAGGTCACTTGGGTGGAGCACAATGCAGAAAGTAACAGTGTGGTTAACTATATGTTTAGGGGAATACTCAAGTCAGGTTTTGCATTCAGCGCAAAACGCTGGGTATCATCGTTAGAGAGGGAATGCGACCGGATTGCGACTCTAGAGGCAGAAAATGAGTCCCTTAATTACATGTTAACTAATAATGAAGGTCAGCTAATTTTAGTCCCTTTTTCCAAGAAAATTTATATGTTTTCAATATGGTACTGCTTTGCAGGGTTTGGAGCTGCTAGGACTGGTTTATTGAAGTTGGCACAGAGAATGGTCAGACAATTTAATTCCAACATATGCTCAAATGTAGAAAGTGTATGGAGACCGTTGCCGGTACCTGGAGCAGAAGAAATCTTGATTAAGACCAGCTTTAACCTGGACGATCCACAGATCCCTCGTGGTGTAACAGTGACCGTAGCGACTTCAGTTTGGCTCCCTGTGAAGCAGAATGACGTATTCAGTTTTCTTCATTCTGGGTATAACAGAAATAAGGTACATTTTTAACAACATTTTCCTGTTCTTTTTCATGCATATTCGCAGTATAAACTGTAGACACAATGCAGTGGGATGTTCTTTCTCATGGCCTGGAAATTCAAGACGTCATACGAATGTCTTCAGCTCGTAACTCCACAGATTGCATTTCAGTCATTTCAGTAGAGGTAATTAATTCCTTATCTTTCTCTAAATCAACCAACGGTTGATAAATTCTTGCTATAAAATTAGCAGGGTTCATCAAATAGAAGAGAGATCACATACCTGCAAGAAAGTTTCAGTGACTCGACTGCCTTCTACATTGTGTACGCTCCAGTAGACGTTCCTGCAATGCATCATATATTGCAAGGTGGATGTGCAGATTCAGTGGCCATACTCCCTTCAGGTTTTGCAGTTTTACCAGAAGGGTCGCCAGATGACGATGCTGCAACTCAGAATACTATCCTGACAATTGGGTTCCAGATCATGGATGAACAGCTGACGACGCCTGAAGAACTGCCTCCACAGTCAGTGTTGACAGCTTACAGACTCATGAAAGAAACAGTTTCCCGGATTTGGACAGCCCTCCTGCCCAAATCTGGGAATGCTTTGGGAGTCATCACGATCAAATGAATTCACATCTTCTCTTAGAAAATAGTGGGAAATAAAGATAGTATTTTAACATTTGAAATTCTTAACATGTTTTCTTTATATGAGATGCCAGCTCACCCAACAACTTAACATTAGTCCAGTCGCATTGTTAATTTTAACACGTTTCGAGAGAGAATCTCTTAAAATATTTTCAAGAGTTACTTCCTGAAAAGGAATGCAATAACAATGTGAACAATTTCTTAAGCTTAATTTGAGGAATAAGACCTTATATATATCTATTGGGTAAAGCAACAAAGTTTGCAATCTTACCAAGAAAACAAACTGACGTGAGATCAAATTAACCATGGGAACTCGACAGGCAGATCCATTGTATAGTAATTGCATCAAATTTTTTGTAAACAAGGATAAGTGTTGTACATTTCCATATGTTAACAATCCAGGCATACTCAAGCTTTTTCTGTGTTATATTGCAGGGAATTCATATCTGGGAATACTGTGAAAATGGTGATCAGCAAAATAGAGTTGAGAAAATAACTGGTTGTAATTGGAAATGTGAATATGGTCCAAACTCCACTGATTTGCCCAAACAGGTTACTCTGTGAAGCTCGAATGGTAGACATGTAAGTTGTGTCTTTGCCCCCAATATTTTCATGTGAAATCGCAACGGATATCAGCTCACTGGCATATGCAGATGAAGACCGGAAAAGAAACCTACTCCCTTGGAAGAATATCCAAAAACGAAAAATCATGGGAAGGAGGACCTGCCCAGAAGGAAAAGAGTGTCATTCTCTGTAAAGACATTAAAATTGTAAAATTAAGAAATTGAGACACATTTTGCAGAACGCTGGTTACCTTCTTGGCTGCCCAGGATGTAGAATGGAACATGAGCAATCATTTTCTTATGGCCTTCGCTCCAATTGACGGTGCCTGGGTATTGCATGACTTCAGTTGAGGGGTTGGAAGGGCCCAAGACTGACAAACATATTGCAGGCTCACTCATTAAACCCAAATAATCCTGAGCACGTTTCCACACCCTCGCATCTGAAATTCGCGAACGAGCCACCTGAGATAATTATGCCAAATTACTCACACATCAGGGCTATGTAAAAGGCCGAAGCTATAGTTGACTGCCTAAGGCTAGTTATATGCACATATGCTTTGTGTTTGTGGGAACCTTAATGAAACGTGTCTAACAAACCCTAGCCCTGAAAGCTGGCAGCGCAAAAACTTAAAAACAATAATTATGTAAAAATTTCCAACAATTCCGACCTTCGCCAGGGACACACGAGCCCTTGGTAGTAATTCACGATGATAAGTGGCAAGTTTGGCTATTGCAGTCACCACAAAACAGAGGAGCCTTGACTGAGACGATTTTCTGAAACTTGAGCTGCCAGAAACATGGGCTGCTTTACCTAACCCCAAGCGACTTCACCACAAAGTAATAAGGACAATATGAGAATCAGGATATTAGTGCCAAAACCAAAATTCAACACATAATATACCTGCATTTGGGAAATCCTAAAATACCTTGAAGCAAGATTTTCATATAGAAGTAATTCCAGACTCTCAAAAAGTTCACGAGCTGCATCTTTATGAGACCCACCACCACCTCCATACTCCCCAATCGCCCAACAGAGCTGTAATGCCAGTTCAGTCTGTGCAGGAAGAAGAGATGTTCAGTAGAAATTTGTCGTTGCAGGAGTTAATCACATTTATTTACAGAGCAGAGGGGCTTGCTTGGTTGGACCTTTGCAGAGTTGTCATAAGCTTCTCCAAGCCTGTCTACAATTGGCTTCTGCAGCAAGATACAGAGTTATACATCCCTTGTATAAAAGATAAGCAAAATATATCATCATTGTTACAAGTGAAGAACAGAATTCCGCCAAATTTCTTAACATTTAGCATGCCATGGAAGCAACATTACTAACTGACAAAAAAAGGTTCCAGACCAACTTGGCTGGGTAAGGACATGTTGCTACATTGCCACAATAATGAGGTTTTGACATCAAGCAGATATGATTATCCATCTTTCCAAGAAAACTATGTCTGCATATGAAAAATGCAGATATGCATATTCATCCTTATATATATATATATATAATATGTTTAGTGTAAGTGGACGAAAATTACCGGCGTCCGGCTCTAATGCTATAATGGTGTTCAGTGAATAGACGTATCTAGATATGGAGAGAAATTCTTGGTCATAATGTTTTCACTAAGTGTTATTTGCTCAGGCTAGTATCTAACCTCTATTCTGCAAAAGCAATTACGATAATCTCCCAACGTGGAATGATATAATGCTAGACTAGATGACACAACCCAGAATGATGTTCAAGTGCAGCTATCAAATATAAAACAGATTGCAACATTATTTGATTGCCTCAAATCGTCTCCAGTACATATTGCAATGGTCAATGCTAAATTCAAAATGGAGGTGATGAAAATCAAAGCAAAATTTGACTTGAAATTACCTTAAGAAGTGCTATGAAATGAGGCGATCGATGGAAGGCAGCAAGCATGAATTCTAAGAGCCTCTTCTGAACCTGCATTTGTACATCAGTTGCATCATGCGATTAAGTCATATAATATTCGATGGATAAAGTAAAAGAGTTCAACTTAAAATCAGTATCATATAACTGAAAAGGCGCTTGTGTGTGTGTGGAGACTGAGAGAGAGAAGGAGAGAGAATCTTGGGGGCAAAACCGGGGGGAACAAGTAGCACGTGGCACATAACGAGAAAATTGATTCTTGTTTGACATGTGCATGTGGATATATGCCTTATAAAGGAGGTGTAAGAAATGCTACCAATAGTAGCCCCTAAAATTACATGCATAAAAAAGACAAAACAAAAACAGGTTGCAAAAGCATTGAATTCCCTAATACAGGTAACTGTAATAATGAACCAATTCGTTCTCTTTAAAGGAACAGAATGGGGTACCTCCCATTCAGAAGAAATGTAAATAAAAGATAAAAAATAAAATTACCTCATATGAGAAAATTTTGTCTGGAAATAAAGTGGAATATCTTGCCATAATCAGAGGAATCAAAGCACATATTAGAGCTGGCACAAAGATATATCAGAATCAACCAGATGTCCAGCAAAAACACTTCCGCTGAGATGTATGCAGCAGCTTCAGTTATGTTCTATTTCAACTGAAAACAATAATGAGAACCAGTGTACACATACAATCATTGCCATCATGTACTGCTAAGGTGAAATAAGAATCGAGAAGCTTGGGTGCCATTTTGAGTGCTTCCTTCAGTCTTTTGGACAAAGGGGCATTTATGACTGCCTGCAAAGCTGCAGCCATTGCAGGAGAGGTCCAATGACGTTCCTGAAACATTACATAGATATGAAACGTAAGTTTCCAGGTAACTCAACCTAAATAACCGACGCCATTTCTCCCAATTTGTTGGATCACCACATAAAATCACCTACACATACTCCTAAGAGAAATCAGATCAATAAACAATGATATAAATAGATATTATACGCATGAGCTGAAAATTATACAAAAAGTTTTAAGAAGTAGTAACTGCTCTAGATCACAGCCAGTTCAAGGGTAGCACTAAAACAAATTGCCTGACCATTTTAGAAACAAGATTTGCCCATGAACCTTGACTTGTAAAAAAGTGACGAGAACAAAAGAGAACCTAATACAGAAAGCATGAATCCTATAAACATGTGCTAAGGCATGGCCCTCGGCATGATGTGCATTTATGAAATAATGAATATTTAATACTCTCAGTCCAAATTCCCATAATAAGGGGTCATATTTTAAAATGGATCTTTTTCCCAGAATACCCTACCTCCTAAAGCTGAATAACATAGGACCAGTAACTCTCAACCACTAGTTTAGGACAATAGTCGAAAAATTCGTAGAATTTCGATTTTCCAAACTCTATGCTGCGACGATCTAGATCCATACATATGGGAGAATGGGAGTAATATACACGGGCAACCAAATACAGTGAAACAATATGATGGAAAAGCCATAACAATCGAGCCCCTATTATGCTACACTATATCCATCCATCATACTGTATAGTGTTAGCTACCAACTGTACAGAAAGGACATACAGCAAGACCATCATTCTCATCCTTGAGGATATCAAGAAAGAGAGGGTCAGCTACAGCGATAGGAGTGCTATCTTCAGATTCAGAATCTGCACCTCCATCTCCTATAGTTGAGCCAGTATATGCCTCATCCATCAGAGCAAGCAGCATCTGTATTCAATGAGTAAGCATCAGTAATGAAGAGCAAAAACTTTAACCGGTATGGTTTCTAGAAGTTGCATAAAGACCTCAGGAGCAGCACTTTTCTGAATTGAAGCTATGCTGCTTCCGACAAGTGACCCTGAACTTCTTTCTACCTTCTCCAGTGCCACAACCAATACTAGTAAAGACACAGAAAGATGTCACAATGTAAAAACATAACCAATAAATAATTGAAAAATAGCTGTTGCTAGCAGAGGAATGATAATGGTGTTCTCAAAACTTTCAAAGAATTCTTGCAGAAAGCAAGCAAGTGGGGGATAATTAAGATTCCGCATCTGCAAAGTACTCAAACACTTACTCATGCATGAGAAAGGAGGGGAAGAATAAAACAGAGATGTTCATTTCAGCTTAAAGTTTGGGCATGAGAATGCAGACAAGTACTTGAAACAAGAACCTCCATTGGTGGTGAGCTTAACAGGCAAGAATTACCACATCTTCGTTGTTTATCCATTTAGAAATTTTGGATTGCAGTATGGATGAAACTATAGAGCTCCAAACTCTAGTTCTAAAGTTCTAGTGGCATTGAGACTTTAAAGGCCAGATTTAGAATGCGGGAATGGATCATAAGGTCTCTACATGAAGCACTCCAACTTCTGAAGTCCAAATGAAGGCACCACCAAAGCATAAGGCAGATATCATAAAACAATGAAAAATGAACTTACTAGGTAAGTCTACCAGCGATGGAAACAGGGGAATGAAGGATCCAGGAGAGATGAGTCCTGAGAAAACTCTCAGGAACAAATTTTCTAGTCTGCATGGCAAAGAAAAGTATTAATAGCAAAAGAACAAAAGATTACAGTAAAAAAGGCACACTCGGTTGCAAAAGCAAACATATCCAAACCAGTGATGGCATATCATAAAGGTCATATGCCCCCAACAAGTTCTAACAGACAACTAAAACAGACACTACACAACAACATTGGACTTACTTCTCTCCATTCCATGCAATCAGTTTCAGCATTAACGGGAAAAACTGCACATTTTAACAAAAGATGTGAGACACACATGATGCTATAATAAATTAAAGGAATGTGAATTTGCAAAAACTACATGGGACTAAGTTCAGGGAACATGAAAGCTTCTATTCTTCAGAAGCAATCCATTGTTCAGCAAACTCAATCAACCATTAGGCTGCAATTTTGCTGTCTAAAACATCTCAGAAGTACTCCTTCAGTCTAGAAAACCTTTGATAATTGGATGATATGTCATGCTGCAGTATGATGGCATATATCGCACCCATAAGTATCAGGCCAGCTTTATCTCAAATGTTATGCAATTCCTTAGTCAGCAAAGTTCTTTAAAATTTAATCAATAAAGTTCTCTAAACATTAAGTTTGCACATTCATCACATCAGACATAATCAATATCAATTTATCCTTTTCCACTGTAGCTATAGTAATTTATCTCAAACATATACCTGAGGAAGTAATGTAGGGAAAGACTTTAGCAGTTTTTCTTTGTTTGAGCTCAGAAATTCAAGAGTTGCCTCAGCAACAACTGGGTCTGCAAACTCACTGCAAGAATAATTAGAAAGGAGCAGGTGCATGACAACTATCAAATCGATAATTTCAGTCTACTCTACTGGCAAAAAATTCATGAGTAAAGAAAACCACAAATTAGAAGACAGAGACTTTGAATTGACCTTTATATCAATTTCTACTGATCCAGTAAAAGGTACGAACTTAGACAAGAAACCACTTAAAAACAATTTGATGAATGGGCATTTTAAATCTTTGGTGGCCTTTAGTTGCTTGGTATGGTAGTTCCTTGGGCATATGAAGTAAAAGCAACAGTTAAAAATCAAATGTTGCTCCATCAATCTCAAATCAGGAGATGAAGTACTCATTGTAAAGATGATGATTCTTTTCCTTTTTCTTCTTTAAAGTATCATTAAATCAACAATCATGGGCCAGATTAAACCCATCAAAAGCTACCAACAAACCAGTACCCAACAATGATTCGAAACTTATTGCATAAAGTGAAGTGGGAATCCAAGTGTTGAAGAGTTAAACTATGGACAACCTACTGCCTCTGCCAAGCACAAAGTCAAATTCTGTCGCGATTCCATATTTTTCCAATACTGGTATTACCAGTCTTTCGTTTTTCATTTGACACTGGAAAGAGAGCATACAGCTGGCAAAATATATAAGTGTAGGACGGATTACATGATATCTCCACTCTTTTTGAAATATAGACAAGAAAAGAAAATATTTTGCCTTACCGACTCAAACATGATCTGAAAAATGTCCGCAGACTAGGATCGGCATCATGTAATACTACATCTCCAAAATCAAGAAAAAACTGAAGAATTGCCTGAATGACAAATGATAAATTAGAGCACAAGTAAGCAGTTTGAATTAGCATTCATAACCTCTGTAATCGAAAGTTGCAAACTAATTCCCATACGACATTTGCGTCACAATGCATAAAAACCTCGCAATGGCACAATCCACATATATCTATGTGTGAATGAACGAGTAGGTAACTCTATACATGTGTATCGTCCGTAAGTAGTATTCTAGTGAACATAAGAAAAATGTTACACAGTTCAAAATGTCCGTAGGCATAAACATAATATTACATTAACTTAAGTGACTTTCCTTTCGTTAGTGGGTGTTTCATGGGCTCTTTGATGAGTGCTGCCAGTTGCATTTACTAGGATTGCATCATAAGCCCTCCAAAGACCAATGTAACCAAAAATAGAAAAAGAAAAAAAAAAAGATTCTTTGTTATAACCGAAAATTTAAATCACCCCGTTGAATTTAAAGTGAACTACTCTGGTAAGGTCATAAAATTGCATAATCAGATAATAAAAGGGGGGAAATTCTCATCGGACTGTCCACATTTTAGCTTTTTGACTTGTATATACTTTCATATATAACAAACAACTAAAAAAGAAAAAATAGTAAAAGAAAAAAGAGGGTACCAGCAAAAGAAGGCCGTTGGAGGTTCGACTCTGGGAAATTGAGGTAACGCAGCGCTGAAATATTTTGTTCAGATGGGGGTAAACCCTAGCCATCAATTCTTCTGCTTTCTCCGTTTTGCAGAGCTCATGCAACCTTTTGACCTACAAAATCAACACAAACATGAGAAGTTTAGACAAAAAATCACCAAAGAAAAATTGAAACACTGAACAAGAATCAGGAAAAAACAAAAAAAAGAAGACTGAAAGTAGAAAGAGAAATTAACGGAGTTCATAAGCGAAGGATCGGAAGCAGGGTCAGTGGCGTAATTGGAATCTCTGCCGGTGGACGACAACGATCGGAGATGAAATTCCCATTCTTTATCTCTATCCACCATTTTCAATTGCCTTTCTAGATAAATCTTTTAGCTTTTCCAATTGTATTAATCAGTCAAGGCTACAGGAAATGCACATTCATTCTCTCATTATTGTCGAGAAGCTTGCGAATTTTCAAGTGCTTCAGCACTACTTGCCAAACTGAATAAAGATCTTCTCTGGTCTTTTTAGCTTTTGATAATAATAGGGTAATAATTGATAATTAGAGATAATTCGAGGGGCAAACTGAAATTTACTTTCTGCGAATGTTTTGGAAAGTTATTGGGTATAGCTGAACATGTTATTATTTAAATTTGTTTGAGTATTGTCGAGTTTTAAAAATTATATCTTAAATTTAATTTAATTATTGATCTTAATCAAATTTCAAAGAACTTTAACAAAATTAAATATGAATTAAATTGGAGTAATTTGATACTTTTATATATATTATTGTTATTATACTCATACAATAGAGTTAGAGCTAAGCCCAAATTTTTTATTTAAATTTAATTTATTAAATTTAAATAAATTTTGATTGATATATTTTAATCAAATATCGAATAATTTAATTATTTTTTTAAATGGGAGAATCTTAACATGAGTTTGGGCGTCCCAAGAATTTAATTGATTAGCATAATTTTTTAAAAAAAAAATAAAACCTGGTATTATTTTTATATAATAATAATTAATGGGGATAATTGTATTTTTCTCCCCTAAGATTTTGTATAATTACACATAAATTTTTTATGATTTAAAAAATTATATTTAGGACTTCTAATATTTGTTTTGCCTAACAAATAACTCTTTAGATAAATAAATTTTTTTAAATTTTTAACAAATAAAAATTAATATTTTCATTAATCGAATGAAATACAAGCCCATTAACTCATGGGCCACAAACCACTATATATAATAAATGGGCCACCCAATTCCCAACCCATTTGCATGCTATATAAATCGAATTCTCACCAAACATTCTTCAATTAAAATGTTTCAAACATTTAAAAAAATGAAATAAAACTGAGATGCAACATTTATTATCAACAAATGTACTTAGATTTTATGGGTTCACTCATAACATCTCATGCAGATGAGAACATATTAATTTCAGGACAGAGCTCCACATTACAGCACTGTCAAGATTTGGGAAAGTTGCATCACAAATCATATAGATCTTAGGCTCAGGCTTATTGGTAGGGACTTCTCACTCTCCCCTGCATATCTTGGGCTTATGAGCCACGGACAAAAGGTCGAGACCTACTTCCACGCGGACGCGGACGGAATTTCTTGCAACTTATAACGGGACGACCTCATCAAGCAGAACGTGTACTTGAATTTGGATTCTGCCATTAGTCCACTCACCTGGACAAAATGCCAAGGTGATAACTACTATGATCAACACACGTCTCACACTTATAGGAAGATTCGTCATGATAGCCATACTTGCAAGGACCCGATTTTCAGAAGAAAGAATGAAGATCGCATCTACAAAATCAGCTACCCTAATGGAGGATCGGCTTCTGGGGTGGCTACTATCGAGAAATTTCTAATCCAGAGAGTGAAGAACACGACCACAAACGTGAATGACGTCAGATTTGGCTGCACAAAAAAGAGCAAAACATCAACTATGGCCCTAGTTCTGGTATCCTTCTTTGATCACTCAACTGAGCAGCATAATCAGAGGGCGATATTCTCCTACTCCTGGTTTCTACCTAAGGTTTGGCAATGATATTATCAAAGGCAAAGGCAAAGTAGAAATAGCCCCACTGGTGCAACATCTGTACTACCCCTATGCATATGCACTAGACTTGATTGACACAAGTCTTGGAAATCTTAGACTCAAAATTCACAAAGATGCTTTACACAATAATAGAACAAACACTGGTTTCCTCATTGACACCAACACTATACTCTCTAACATCCATCGAGCTGCTTACATTAGGATCCCAAGAGTACTCGTACAGGTTCGACAAGAAAATGTCTGCTGCAGTGCTACAAAATGCATTCAGGGTTGAGGCTTGAGCATGTGATTGTGTCCATGACATTTCATTTTAGGGTGCCGGCGGAGAGAGTTTTCCTTCTGAACAAGGACAATACTAGTTTCTGCCTGGGGCTGATGCCGACTGTGTTCGGAGCTATGCAACAGCACAACATGAGGTTTACATATGCTGTAAACAAAGGAACTGTCTCATTTTCGCCTGATGATTGTGTTGCTAGTGAGAAAGCATGAGTTCTTGATGCTGTCCTTATTATAAGTTTCGTTCAATTTTCTATTTCAAATTATATTGCAACTTTTATATCACTTAACTTACACAAACGCCAATGCATATAATTTTTTTCTTAAATTATATAAACGACATAATTTTTTTATATATTAATATGAATAGAAGATATGATAGGATTTAAAATAGAAAATTCAAATTGACGTCAATACAAACATGCTAAATTTATAAGAATCACATCTTATGTAATATAGACTAATATGATTTGTTTTAGCTTTTTAAGATGTTATATATGTTGGATTCGTTATGAGTATAAAATGTCGTTAGCGATTAGACTGTGTATCAACCAGGTAAATAATTGAAGCAGAAGGGATTTTTTTTACTTTAAATTGTTATTTCATTTTATACGTATTAATTTTTCCAGTAATATTTAATAAATTTAAATTTTAGAAAACTATATCTAAATCTAATCCCAGCTAGAATAAAAGATTAGTGAATACGAATAGATTTTGAATTTAGAAAATCATATATAAATCTAATCACAATCATGCCTAAGCCTCCTGTCAAAGTGAAAAACGTTTAAACGTAAAAGCGTTTTAGGATTAAGCTAAACTAAAAGCTGTTGACAATAAATATCATGTCGTCGAGCTCGCGCCACCTCACCACTTATTCCTGCTGCTTCGAACAACTCAAACACTCTGGAAATCGCCGATCCCCACGCCACTCCGTCCTCCCATCTTCGTCTGTAGTCTCTCGCCATGATCTTCTACTGTTATAATCGTATATCTATGCTATACTCCTCTCTCTCTCTCACTCTATATATATATACATGTGTGTGTGTGTATCTATATCTCTCTGTCTGTCTTGCTCCTGTTATAGCTAATGTCTCTAACCCCAGATTCTTATTATATTTGGGGAAAAAGGGGTGCGGGGTTTTGGTTAATCAAATGTTTTCTTTTCTTGGACGTGTCTGGAAATGCAATAATGTTTTTCTAACCTCGTATGCTTTACATAAATGTTCGCGGACATCCTAGCGTTGTGTTTCTTAAATTGATTGCTGCATTACCCTCTTTATGGATCTTTTTTTCTGTTAATTTCTGTGTTTAAAGAACATTCGCCATGTGGGTTCGTTCTACGGTCTTGAATGTATTCATGGGTTGGGGAAGTTTTTGAGTTTGAGTGAAACATTTTCTATCAGGGAGGAATCCTGGGGCGTTGATTCTCCAACTTTAGAGGCAATACAGGATACCTGAAATCTCAGTAGTGTTGTTTTGGGCGACATTCTGGTTTCTTGGCTGTTAGCTTGTGCTCATAATTTTTAGCTTTTCCATTTTTTGGCTTCTGTTAGGTAATGGTAAGCATACATATACTGTTAAGCACTAAAGAAACTCTAATAACACCTTTTTGTTTTCTCTGAAAAAGGGATGGATTGATGGGAAGCTTTAAAGTGATGAAGGTATCTACAGAGCAGATAATTGATGATGGGTATGACAAAATCAGCCTTTTACCTGATTGCATCCTTCATGATATTCTGTCCTATCTTCCTACTAAAGAGGCTGTGTCAACATGTGTGCTATCTAAAAGATGGAAGTACTTATGGACTTCTGTTCCCAGCATCAACTTTGATGATTCGTTGCTGTACTCTAGTCAGTTTGACTTTTGGCATCCACTTGATGTCACGCGTTTCATGACTTTTGTTGAGAGGGTGCTTCTACTAAGAGACACATCTGACGTGAAAAGATTCCGCCTTTCTTGTCGTGTTTGTTTCAGTGCATCTCGTGTCAATGAATGGATTTTAGCTGCTATCAGGCGAAATGTTCAAGAGCTTGATCTTTGCCTTTTTGTGGAGGAACCTTTTGCGCTACCCAGTTGCGTTTTTGATAATGAATTGCTCACAGTCCTAAGATTAGAAATGAATTGTACCCTTCAGCTGCCTCCTCGAATTTCTTTCCCATGCCTTAGAACATTGCACCTTTGTCTTGTCACATTTCCTAATGATAACTTGATGCAAACTCTATTCTCTAGTTGTCCATTTCTAGAAGAATTGGCTGTGTTAGATTGTGAATGGATGAATTTGAGGAGTATCTCGATAACTATGCCTTCACTTAAGGTCTTAATAATAGATGATTTGCCATTTTGTTCGGTCGATGATCTTCGGGGTTGTGATATCAAGATTGATGCTGGAAATCTGATATTCTTCAAGTACAGTGGTTATCTATCAAATAAGATCAATTTATATGGTCTTTCTTCGTCGGCACTAGCATTAATTCACATCCCAAACCATTGTGGGAGGCAGCGGGAGATTGCTTGTCGAACCATCAAGCTGTTTGGAGGGCTGAGAAACGTTAGTAGCTTGAGAATATCCAGCGGCACCATTGAGGTAATAGGTGATGCGAGATGCATTTTTAATGTTAGACAACATTGGTTTATTATTGATGATTGTTGTTGTTTTTTCCTACCATGCTAACCCTATTGCTATTTCATGGTGAAGTCTCTCTTTCTTGTGGAGCACGTGATGGATCGCCTTCCAGTGTTTGAGAACCTGACCCTCTTGGAGTTAAGGGGGGAATTTGGGGAGCATTCTACCAAGCTGTTGATAAAGTTTCTACAATGCTTGCCTAAGTTAGAATCTCTTGATTTTTGCGAGGTAGATAATGAGGACAAGAAATCAACCTTAGCATTTAAAATACTCAACAACTAAGTGGTTGTTCTTGCATCTAGGGACTTGGTCGCTGTGAAGACAGTTCCAGGCTGACATCAGTTCCGAATTGTGTCTTGTCGAGTCTCAAGACAGTTAACTACCGGAACCTCCATGGGACTAATAGAGAAATATGGTTTATGAAGTTTTTGCTGGAAAATGCAATTGTATTGGAGAAAATGAATGTATTTTGGTCCAATAGTTCCTCTCGTGATCAAATCAGCCGAAAGGAAATCAACAATCAGTTGCATACACTCTATAGAGGCTCCAAGAATTCTGCACTTACTGTTCACATGAAACCTCCATGTAGCTTGTAGGTAAATTTTCCAAGCTCAGTTTTTTCCTCTTTTAGATGTTACTTGCCGAAAAGTTATCTTTATTTATTTCCCCTTTCCTCAAGTTGGGGCACTTGTCATATGTGTGTGGAAGATAGAGTGGTTCTATTCAGGTTTCTCAGATGCATACTTCTTATCTATAACGAATTTGACAACATTAAAATGAATGATAAAAACCAGAATTTTGAAGCCTTTCTCTCATAACTAATAATTGCACGAATGACTTTTATTTTGGCGTGCCGCCAGCCCTTATCCTCCATTCCTCCTAATACAAAAAAAGAAAAAAAAAGAAAAAAGGAAAATGGTTATGCTTTTCCATTTCTGCATGTTTGCTTATCAGAACATGATAACTCTCTGCAGATTTATTGCCTTCTGTGTCCTTTCCTACTATTTACTTCCCCATGCCCTTGTGCATTTCACTGCAAACTGAATCCACTTCTGATCAAACTGCTGGACCATTTGTGGAGTTGGTATTGTGGTTTAAATCATTCGAATTTGGTAAACTATTCATTTCGTTAAATTGATCTTTTGCCAATTTAGTTTACACATGCCTTGTTTCTTTATGGAGTATGTTATATCTCCAGATGACTGTTTAGTCACTGACGCCATCTCACAGGCGCACCATGTCCATTTGCTGATCTGCTCACACTAACACCACCTTCAATGAACCAGTCGCTAGCTGCTGATGTATCTTGCTTGAGGTTTTTTGTGTTACTTCTGTTCAACATTGGAACATCAGAACTACCAGAAGACCCCCAACTTACTGACGTTCATGGGCTGCCCTTTACTGATGAATTTTGTTTGACATATAGCTTTTGAATAGTTGTTCATATATGTATATTGATGCCCATAATGTCATACTAGTCAAAACTTGGGTGTTTTTGTTTAATGTATTCTCAAGCGGTAGATTCCTTCAGTGTCTTTGATTTCATGACGGGGTGCCATTGTCCATTTTGTCGTTTACAAAGAAATTTGAATGCATAGATGGTGTTGGCACATCTTGGAGTATTGACTTCGTATCTTGATTTAGGAAAGCTATCTATTAGTATATGTCACTATTGTATTGGCTCCATTTTCAACTACATGATCGGAATGACGAGGTTTATATACATGTGGGCATTAGAGTATGTGCGGAGAAATGTTGACCTACATATGGAAGTAGGTGAACAAGTGTGGAAATGGGAGCTCGCAGGTTCCCCAGAATATGCCTTTTTAGACGGACGGATGAGTTGTCGATATAACAAGGCTATGTATATATCCTTCACTAAAGTAGCAGACTTTTGTTTTACTTAGGAGCTTTTCTCAGGCTGACTGTGGAGATATTCAACAGTACACAATCAAATTGGAGTGTGGCATTTACAGTCCAGTCCAAGGTTCAAAGTTCAAACAAATTAAGCCAACAGCAGTTTGGAATTTTCTCCGCCTGCCCCTTTTGAATACAAGAACAAGCTTGCTTTTCCCTATGTCTCTTCCTTTTTCAGCAAAAGTTAATAACCAAAAAGGAGGCTGACAGCAAAATCATAGATGTCCTACTCCATCACTGTTTCTTTGTAATTGAATTTTCTTTACCAATTTTTTCAGTTGATAATGCGACATCCTGATTTAAAATTATTACTATTTGATGCTGATGATGGTGATGTTATAAAAGACCAATATACCCTTCAGACGAGGGTAAAACAGTCTACACAATTTGAAGGTCTTTGACCAAGGGTCAATCCTTTGGTAGTTACATGAGCGTACTTGACTCCTAAAAATGAGGACGCTTAAACACCATTCACGGATAGTGGATACTGAACGTGGATACTCAGATAAGCTTACTGATATCACTGGATAACAGGGTATATAAAGGAAGAGGTCGCGGGGTACCAAGAGAGGTTTTTTTGGCGAGGTCTTGAGTTTATCATCTTCACTTAACCTTGAGAGTTATCTCACATATATACACCAAAACTAACTTGAGCGTCGGAGCACCTACGCCGGGATCAACCCCGGCTAAGTGACGTTCGTTCCTTGCTTGCAGATTACCTTCTAAATTACGAACGCAGAGCAGGTTGCTGGCTTGGAAAGGAGCTGAATTTTCGAGCCGGATCATTTGGCGCCGTCTGTGGGAACGAAGGTGACGGATAAGAATACAGTTGAGAAATGGAAACTCCGGCAGAAGACCCAACACCAATTGCACATCCATCCCGACAAGAGATAGATACACCCATGACCGGTCGAGAGGAAACGGTACAATTGACACGGCGGGAACTGCAACAGATGATGGAAGAGGCGGGGAGAAAAGCCCTGGTGGCCTACGAGCGAAGAACGGCAACCCCGTTAGAAAGAGAAGTGGCAGGAAAAAGGCTGTTTCAAGAAGGAGAAGATGCCCGAGATAACGAAGGAATGAGTCGACCAGGAGCAAATCGGAAGGGTCCCTTGCCCTCAGACGTAGGGTCCAGTAGCAGGGCTCCAAGTCGTCCTAGGGGACCGGCTATCTCCCGAGCAGAAGTAGACAATGTTAGTAAACAGATTGCTTTGCTGGGAAAGCAAATTGACGAACTTAAAAAAAGAGGAGAGATAGTGGCACAGCATCGGAACTCACCTTTCGCCAATCAGATCCTTATTGAAACTGTGAATCCCGGTTTTAGGATGCCGGACCTCCCAAAATATGATGGAACACGGGATCCACAAGAACATATAGCTGCTTTTGATATGGTAATGAACTTATACGGGCAGGCCAGTTCCATAGTTGCTAAACTATTCGTTACTACGTTGACAGGAAAAGCTCAGGAATGGTTCATGAACTTGCCACCGGGTAGTATAGAGTCATATGAGCATCTGGTGCAGAAATTCGCATTCCATTTCGCTTCCAAAAGAAAGCAGAAGAGATCGGCCACGCATTTATTTACTATCCGCCAAGGAGAGAGTGAGAGTCTGAAAAGCTTCATGGGACGTTTTAATAACGAAACGTTGGAAGTGCAGGATCTTAGGATAGACATGATGACTAGTATCTTAATCCATGGATTGAAAAAAGGAGTTTTTGCATCGGCTTTAGCACGGGACCCGCCTGTCGATACAGAGCAGTTGATGGCAATGGCACAAAAGTATATTGATGAAGAGGAGATGAATGCAATGAAGGATGAGGAGTGGAGAGTAACAACAGAACGAGCCAGAGATGGAAGATTCGCTAGAGATCGAGATGTGCGATCAAAAAAGGAGAGGGAAAAGGAACCACCCTACCAGCCGAAATATAGCAGGTATACTCCTTTAAATATGACCAGGGCCAAAGCTCTCATGATGGTAGAAAAAGATAAGATATTGATGTGGCCGAAGCATACAAGGGTTACTCCAGCCAAAAGAAACTCGAACAAGTACTGTCGGTTTCATCGAGAGAGAGGGCATGATACAGAGGAGTGCTATCAATTGAAGGATGAGATAGAGCGATTGGTGCGACAAGGGTATTTTCGGAGACATAACCCCCATAATTTTGAAAGAAGACATGATCGCAGAGGCAGATCGAGAAGTAGAGATCACCGGTCAAATTGGGCAGAAGATCGAAGGAACCAGACGATGGCGGAGAATGCGCCTGTGAAAGGCATCATCCATACTATTGCTGGAGGATCAGAGGGATGGTCGAGAAGAGCTAGAAGGAAATTTGAGAGAGAGACTAGGTGGGAGCGGCGTAAGCAAGGGGTACACACGACAAGTAACCCCGAGATCGTGTTTGGAGATCAAGATGCTGGGACCAGGATCGTGACAGATAATGATCCAATGGTGATACGAATGGACATAGCAAATTTTACAGTCCACAAGGTTCTGATAGACAACGGGAGTTCAGCAGATATAATATTTAAGGAGGTGTTGAATAAGATGGGACTTGATAATGTAAGGCTGGAACCAGTAAACATTCCCTTGGTAGGATTTGGAGGAAGCGAGGTCGCATCACTTGGGACGGTGGAGTTACCTGTATCTTTGGGAGAAGAACCAAAACGCAAAACATTGATGGTAAAATTTTTAGTTGTGGACATGCCTTTTGCTTACAATGTTATCCTGGGGAGACCTGGGCTTAATTCTTTCAGGGCGGTGGTATCAACGTATCACCTCAAGATGAAGTTTCCCACGGCATCGGGAATAGGGGAGGTCGTGTGCGATCAGATCGAAGCCAAAAGGTGTTATAGTGTATCTCTGGGAAAGAGTGAGAAACATGAGAAAAGAAAGCCCCAGAGTATGAAGAACGAAGATTGGCAGACGCTGAAAGCGGGGAGAATAGAGCCAGTTGATCATAAAGAGGTGGAGTTGATACAAGGAGACCCGACCAAGGTCACCAAGATAGGAACCAACTTGGGGCAGTTCGAGGGAGCGATGATTACTTTTTTAAGGTGTAATGTTGATATGTTTGCATGGGATCCGTCCGATTTTCGGGGTATAAACCCGGAGGTGATAGTACACAGGCTAAATGTGGACCCATCCATGCGACCTGTCCAACAGAAGAAGCGAACCTTCGGAGCTGAGAAAAACGCGATCATTGAGGGAGAGGTGAATAAATTGCTTAAAGCAGGGTATGTATCCGAGGTTCAATACACGGATTGGCTGGCTAATGTGGTCGTGGTGCCGAAACCAGGAGGTAAGTGGAGAATGTGTACAGACTTTACGGATCTCAACAAGGCATGCCCGAAAGACCCCTACCCACTGCCGAGGATTGATGTCCTAGTCGATTCGACGGCCGGGTATAGGACATTTTCCATGATGGATGCGTATCAGGGATATCATCAGATTTTTATGGCACCAGAAGATCGAATAAAAACCTCCTTTGTAACTGACCGTGGGATTTATTGTTATAACGTTATGCCTTTTGGATTGAAAAATGCAGGGGCAACGTACCAAAGGTTGGTGAACAAAATGTTTGCCCAGCAGATAGGAAAAACCATGGAGGTGTATGTGGATGATATGCTGGTCAAAAGTCAACAACCAGATGAACACCTGGAGCATTTGAAGGCAGCCTTTGCGATCATGAGAGAACATGGGATGAAGCTTAATCCCAACAAATGTACATTCGGTGTTGGTGGGGGCAAATTTCTCGGATACATGGTTAGCGAACGTGGGATTGAGGCTAACCCAGAGAAGATAGAAGCCATACTGAATCTGAAGTCACCTACATCCATCAAAGAAGTTCAAAAGTTGACAGGTAGAATTGCTTCTCTTAATCGCTTCATTTCTAGGTCTGCAGACCGCAATTTACATTTCTTTAAGATATTGAGGAAAGTGAAAGGGTTTAAGTGGACCGAGGAATGCGAGCAAGCTTTTCAAGAGTTAAAAATTTATTTGAGATCGCCGCCTCTTCTGGCGAACCCTAAAGAAGGGGATGTGTTATATCTTTATTTGGCTGTTTCTGATGATGCGGTTAGTTCGGTATTGATAAAAGAGGAGGGAAAGGTTCAGAACCCGGTGTATTACGTGAGTAAGATGTTGCAAGGAGCGGAAACTAGATATGCGGAGATCGAGAAGTTAGCATTGGCGGTTGTGGTGACGGCCAGGAAGCTAAGGCCATACTTTCAATCGCATCGAATAGTGGTAAGAACTAATCATCCGCTCCGAAACATTCTTACTCGACCAGAGGCTTCGGGTAGAATGATAAAGTGGGCGGTCGAGTTGGGAGAATTCGATATCACTTATCAGGGTCGAACGGCAGAGAAAGCTCAGACATTGGCGGATTTCATGGTGGAGATATCCGGTGTTCAGAAAGGTACGGAAACATGGATGTTGCATGTGGACGGATCCTCTAATGCAAACAATGGTGGAGCAGGAATACTGATCGAAGGGCCAGGAGGAATGGAGATCGAGGTCGCTGTTCGGCTGTCCTTTCCCGTTACAAATAATGAAGCCGAATACGAAGCCTTACTCTTGGGTTTGGAGCTAGCATTGGAAGCTGGAGCACACATTCTCGAAGTCTATACTGACTCGCAGCTAGTCGCTATGCAGGTGGAAGGACTATACGAAACTAAAGAAAGATCTATGGCAGATTATTTGAAGAAAGCGAAGGAGGGGATGCAGAAATTCTCCCAGTGCAATATTCAGCAAATCCCCAGGAGTGAGAATGAAAGAGCCGATGCGTTATCAAAATTAGGGGCTACGCTAGCAGGAATAAAGGACAGAAAAATCACGGTGATGATAAAGGAGCGATCCGCGATCTCAGAAGGAATGGAGACCAATGTAGTGACTCCAAGATGTCTGTGGATTGAAGATATATCGACATACCTGAGGGAGGGGATCTTGCCTACTGATGCCGGGCAGGCTAGACGCATTAAGTTCAAAGCTCCAAGATTTACCTTAATAGGGACGCAATTGTATAAAAGAACAATCGAGGGACCCCTCCTCAAATGCTTAGAGGACGCCCAAGCCAGGTATGTTCTACAAGAAATTCATGAAGGGAACTGTGGAAATCATTCGGGAGCCAGATCCTTAGCTCTGAAAGTAACCCGACAGGGATACTTTTGGCCCACAATGATGAAAGACTGCAAGGAGTTTGTACGCAGATGTGAGAAGTGCCAGAAATTCGCTTCGCAGATTCACACCCATGCAGTGCCGATGACCCCAGTTCCAATTACATGCCCATTCGATCAATGGGGTATAGATATAATGGGGCCATTTCCTCCAGCTCGAGCTCAGAAGAAGTTTGTCATAGTTGCTGTGGAATACTTCTCAAAATGGGTGGAGGCAGAAGCTGTCTCAAAAATCACGGAAAGGGAAGCAATAAATTTTATATGGAAGAACATAATCTGCAGATTCGGGATACCTCGGGTGTTGATATCCGATAATGGGACCCAATTTCAAGGAAGAAAAATAACGGCGTGGCTACATGAACTGAAAATACAGCAAAATTTCACGGCGGTCGGACATCCCCAATCGAATGGTCAAACGGAGGTCACAAATAGAACCATATTGCAGCATCTGAAAGCCAGGCTGAGATCGAAGACAGACTGGAGCGAGGAACTCCCAGGAGTACTATGGGCTTATAGAACAACCCCTAGAAGCTCAACAGGTGAGACTCCATTTTCTTTAGTTTATGGTTCTGAAGCTGTAATTCCTGCAGAGATAGGAGAAGAATCGCAAAGGATTATGAATTTCGATCCACAGACAAATGGAGAACAACGAGCATTCGACCTGGACATACTGGAGGAAAAAAGAGAGGCAGCACGAATCAGGATGTTGCACCATAAAAGCCTAATGCTGAGGGGTCATAATAGATGCGTGAAGCCCAGGTCGTTACAGGTTGGAGACCTGGTGTTGAGGAAAGTGGAAGTTTCGAAGCACGTGGGAAAACTCGATCCCAACTGGGAAGGGCCTTTCAAGGTTATTGAGATCGTCGGAAAAGGGACATACAAATTACAAGATGCTCAAGGCAACGAAGTACCCAGACCATGGAACATACAGAATCTCAAGAAATTCTATGTTTAAAAGTTCCTTAAAAGGAAAGCCTGAGAAAGGCACTTTAGCTCAAAAATGTTAGCTTCGAGGTAGGCTAATCTGTGAAAGATTACAAAGCATACACTCTGTAAAAGACCGATAGGTCTGGTAGCCTGTGAAAGGTTAGAATACAACCTGGAAAAGGTTAATGGAAGTTCTTTTCTTTTGTTCGTGAAACCTGTGAGCAAAATCTTCTATACAAGCAAAGAAATAGAAACGTTAAACTGAATCTGTGAAAGATCGATATAATACGATTAGAGAAATGGGTATTACACAAGGCAGAAAGTTCATAAAGATTTACATCTTTTCTATCTCATCTAGTAAAACGGAAAATTCATCCTCAGTATGGGGGGAGTCGTCTTCATCGGGTAAAGGTTGAAGGTTGGCATCAAGACAAGGATTCAGGCGTGAAGTATCAAAACCCGGGGCGAAGCCGTGCAGAAATGTCGTTTGGGACTTACACCGGTCAAACCCTTGCATCAGGTAATCGGCTGCTTTAACTTCTACGGCAGTATCAAAAGTTGAGGTTTTTAAGAAGTCCCGGACGCCACTAAGGCGAGCTTCGCGGATTCTCTGCGCGTATTCCTCAGAGTTGAGGAAGGATTCGCGACCTTCAAGAGTTCCCGCGATCTTCCCCGCGGCATGACCAGCTTCGAATCCCCTCTTTTCCCCAAGAGCGGTTGCTTTCTCGGTTTCAGAAGCCATTTGAGTCTCTAACTCCTTAATGCGGGCTTCCATCAACGACCTCGACCGTAACCATTCTTCTTCCTTGGATGGGAAAGTTGAAATCTGGGCCCTCAACTCTCGATTAGCATGGTCGGCTCGGAGATAATTTTGACGAAAACCGGCACATTTCAAAGTTAAACCTCGGATAAAATTTGCCGTCTAGCAAGAAAATAGGAGGGTCAGATACAGTGAAGAAAAAAGAAAGAGGAAGTTGGAAGAAAAAAAATACCTGAACTAAGGAATGGGCACAGTGCTCCTCCATTCGGGTGAAAGGGGTGTGTAAAAGAGCAGCTTGATCGATAGGGAGGCAGTTCGCGTCATACAACTCCCAGGAATCCTGCCCTGATCGGGTTTTGAAGACAGAACTTCGAGGCGAGATCTGCCAGTCAGGAACCCATTTTTCACCTTCCAGGTGAGCTCGAGGATGATCTGCACCCCGTAGGTCTAACCGGGCAGCCCTCCAACATTCTGTTACACTCCGCAGTACGTTCATATCCCTTTCTTCTTCTCGCCTAATTTCTTCGGATGGTATTTCTCCCTCACCAGATTGAGAGGGTGATCGAATGGAGTTGGGACGAAGGGGAGACTTACCACGGGACTTCCGTTTCCTCGAGGTTTCCGCAAGGTCTTCGACAGGCAAGAGGTTATCGTGCGACCTCGCGCTGAAGGGAGGGATTATGGAGGCAGGTTGACGAAAACCTCTAGAGGGTGTTTCCTCGCTACCTATCTCGATGGGAGTAGGTCCCGTAGACGGGGGAACATCTGCATCGGGGGTCGAGGAACCCGCAGGGGTAGGATGGGAAGAGGTTTCTGGCACGACACTCCGAGCGCGAGATCGAGCTTCGAATTGAGCTCGAAGTCGACGATTGAGACGGGCTTGGCTTACCATACTTACTGCACATAGAAAAAGAAGGGTGAATAGAGAAAAAATTGACAAGTCAGACAGAATAAAATCTGGAAAGGTATATCACCTAAGGAACCCTCCACCTGGAGGGGAGCAGGTGTTAAGTGAGCAAGCCAAAGAATTTCTTCTACTAAAAGCTTCTTCGGGTTATACCGATAGGTGGTGATGCTGCTTATTTGATCCCCATCTAATCCCTCACCTTCGGTCAAAGGGGTCGGTTTGTCTACCTTCCAATCGAGGGAAAAAGGCCACTGACGACCAATAGGAGTTTTGACAAAAACGAATTTGGTTTTCCAGGGACCAACATTGGAAGCAAGAGGATCGAGGAATCTACATTCTTTACGGGAAGTTAGGTAGAAAAAGCCGGCGTCCCCAGACCGTGCGGAGGTAGTAAAAGAGTACAAAGACCAGAAATTCTCAAAACTTGGCTCAAACCTATGTACCCGCATAACGATGACGAAGAGGATAATATGTCGAATCGAATTGGGGGATAGTTGCATAGGGCATATGTCTAGACGGCGTAAGATATGGGCTACGCAAGGAGCTAAAGGAAAACGCAACCCAGCCTCAAAATGATGCAAGGAAAAAGAACAGAAGCCAGGTGGAGGTCGGTGCATACGATCAGTAGGACCGGGGAGGAGTATTTCATAATTGGAAGGGATAAAAAATTTCTCCCTTATAGTTTGAATCGATAACCTCACAGTACTAGATAGCTCCATCCAAGGGTTTTGCTGCAAAGTAGAGGGAGAGTACTCGGGTGCAGGAGCTTGGTTAGAATCAGACCTAACCAAAGAGGCGGAAGGGCGAGACCCACGTCTAGAAGGTACTAAGTCTCTAAGGAGGATATCAGAAGGGGCAGACGAGGAAGAGACAGCAGCAGAATTAGATCCTATATCGGAAAGATTAGGAGAAGACATAGTACCTGGAATTGGGGACCGAGGGCGGACAGGAAAATGCGACGAAGAAGACACCGGAAGAAAGCTACGGGAGAGGAGATTCTTCAGGTCAGCAACGCTTGGGAGTATAGGGGAAGGAAGAGGCAATTTGAAAGGAATTAGTATATATATTACGAGGAAGGCGGTTTCAAATTCGACCGTTAGCCTATCAGTGAATGACATCTGTATTTCAGAAAAGGTATAAAAGGCAGAAGCGACCGATGAGCGACACGTGTAAGGTCGAAAACGCTCCGAGATCATGTCAGCAGGCGGATGAGACTTTTCGAATGCTAAGGTGATGTCATTCGAAAAGTGGGGGAGTAATGATGATGGTGATGTTATAAAAGACCAATATACCCTTCAGACGAGGGTAAAACAGTCTACACAATTTGAAGGTCTTTGACCAAGGGTCAATCCTTTGGTAGTTACATGAGCGTACTTGACTCCTAAAAATGAGGACGCTTAAACACCATTCACGGATAGTGGATACTGAACGTGGATACTCAGATAAGCTTACTGATATCACTGGATAACAGGGTATATAAAGGAAGAGGTCGCGGGGTACCAAGAGAGGTTTTTTTGGCGAGGTCTTGAGTTTATCATCTTCACTTAACCTTGAGAGTTATCTCACATATATACACCAAAACTAACTTGAGCGTCGGAGCACCTACGCCGGGATCAACCCCGGCTAAGTGACGTTCGTTCCTTGCTTGCAGATTACCTTCTAAATTACGAACGCAGAGCAGGTTGCTGGCTTGGAAAGGAGCTGAATTTTCGAGCCGGATCAGATGCACATAAGAAAAATAATATATAAATATATACATATGTAGAGAGTGTGAAAAGCAAATAAGTATGATCTTTGTTTCATTCTTGAAAACATACATTTGGCATTGTGGAACATTAGAATTGATGATGGGAATTTCCTAGGGTAATCAAAACTTGTATAATTGTCATTCCTATAACATACATTGTTTTGGCTAATTCTAGCATATTTGAATTCTTGTTCCTAATAGCTGGCGTAGCACATCAATCTTAAACTAATTGATAAGTAGAAAACTTGGTAGACCTTTAACGTATAGGCACCGAATCAACCACTATCTTCTCATCAGCCATAGTTTTCTCCCACCTAAACTTCTTGACCTAGTGATGCATGAACACAGTATTTCCAAGCGGGCATACTCCTTTTCGGATCACATACTCGGATCACGTGCATGACCTCGAGTTTTCTCTCTAGTATAACTGCAATATAAACATATTTCGTGGAAATATATATATATATATATATGTAATGTGTGTGTGTGTGTGAATGTAATATTCTTACCTTCCAGTCTTTTGAAATGGTGAAACCGTTGTAAGAAAAATCAACAATGGCTTCTCTGAAAGCTCCTTGGAGGGGCGGTGCGAGTGAATGAAAATTTCATGGTGCATGAAAACTTCCAAAAACATTGTGTATGAAGAAGTTAGGGTATGAAATTTGGAAGTTTTCTATTCATCAATTAGTTTTAGAGGGAATAAGGTGAAATTACTTAAATATCCTTTAAAAAATAGCCCAAAAGCAGTTGTTCCTCAAAAGGGAATATTCCCCTATATTTGCTGAAAATAAAAAAAAAAAAAAAGCTAAGTACTAGAAATAGAAAGGTTGGATGGTGACTTGTCAAAAAAATAATTGGGGGTAAAAAGTTAAAACGACCCAAAATTGGGGGTGTTTTAACCAAAAGAAAAAGAACAAGAAAGTTTACCGGAAGAAGTCATTCCCTACATCTTCGTTCTCTTACATCTTAATGGTTACAAATGAAATGCAAGTTCCTATTTGTACTACATATCTGCTCAAATGAACGATAAAGATTAAAAAAATCCTACAACTATGGGGAAACTCCTAAAATTCTTCAAAAACATGCACAAAATATTCGTCAATGTCATTTACCTAAAAGCTTTCACCTATTTTACAAGCTTCTAAAATATTTACACATTGTAAATAAATTTAATATGAAGAAAATATTCTAAAGCCTCTAAACTCCATATTAAGCCATAAATGAAAATACGCACATGCCTCCGTCCCACTTACGCAATTTGCTTAAACTTCATTAATTGGAGAAAAAACTATTTAATATTTATATTTTGATTAATATGTTCCTTAATTCTGCATGTAATATATTTTTTAATGGGTGTTAATGATTTGACTTTATTTTAATACCATGTTAAAAGATTATATCTGTAAAAGTTTAAAATTATTAAAAAAGAGAATCATTGAATGTTGATATTGGGTAGCTGTCAATCCATAGATTAAATTACCCCAGGGTTCAATGTAGAAACAAATGAATCCAACAACAATTTGGAATATTTGTGAGAGCAAATAATCCAAATGCAGCAGCAAATAATAAGAATGATCCCCTTCCGCGTTGCCGTTGAATACAAGAACAGGGTTGCAGCAGTTGCTTCGGACACTTCGTTCTTTAACCCAACGGCCAGAATTGGTAGAAAACAGTAACAAGTATTCGGTCTACATTGGAAACTACAAATTCGGAATAACCACCTAATTCTAAGTCTGCCACCCTACTTTCCCAATACAAAAAGAGGTCACCAACCCTTAGAACTGAGATTTCAAGGCACCGCAGTCGCCTATAATTTATTACACATTGCTGCCTTTTTCATTCAACAACACCACACACACAAACAGATCTTGTGTTCTTTTTCTTGTTTTAAATTAGATCGTATATACATTCTCTCTTCTCTCTCTCTCTCTCTCTCTCTCTCTCTCTCTCTCTCTATATATATATATATATATATATATACAAGTGCTGTTCCAACGTTGTCTCCTCCTGATACTTGGTTACTCGAGTACTCAAAGGTTGCAGACACAGACTCTGATACGCATGGTGGTTTAGGCTCTTTTTCACATAGAAGAGCCGTGAGAAACTACCTGTATTTGTGTCTTTTTGGGCTGCCAAGACTCAAGAATTCTCCAACTTTCAGCTTCTGACCAGCTACGGCAGTTTTGCAATTGTGGGCTTGTTTTAAGGAAATCGCGTCATCGGATTTTTCAGTATGATATCTTCTCTCAAGCAGCCAGCTTTGCCGCTCCATGACTCTAATTTTCGCCACTCGAGGAGAAATTTTCTTGCCCGTCACTCGCCGGTGTTGCCTTCTCTCCCGGCGGTGAAAACTTCGCGGGGTGCCGTTGTTTCCCTATCTAAACCGCTCCATGTCTCAAAGGTCGAGTCCTTTTCAATTAATAAAGAAAAGAAACCATCTCTGATCACTTGCAAGGCCTATGAAGCTGACAGATCAAAGCCGATTGTTGAGTCGGCGGAGGCGAAGTCTGAGGCCGCGAGAAAACTGAAGATCGGAATCTACTTCGCCACATGGTGGGGTTTGAATGTGATCTTCAATATTTATAACAAGAAAGTATTAAATGCATATCCTTTTCCTTGGTTAACTTCGACGCTGTCTTTGGCTGCTGGGTCAATAATCATGCTAGTTTCTTGGGCTCTGAGGATTGTGGAAGCCCCAAAGACTGATCTTGATTTCTGGAAGAGCCTTTTCCCAGTAAGAAAATTAGGGTTTCAATTATGCTATTCCCTTACCTGAATTTTCGATCTAGGTTTTCATCTTGTTTTGTTCTCTTCTTAAATTTTCTTATCTGGGCCTTTTTTCGGCCGTGTCTGGTGATCTACAAGTCCAATCTTGTCATGATTACTGTTTTCGATTTATATAATCTGAGTTCCTGATTTTTGTGGTTTCTTTTTCCGCTGTTTTTCTGTGTTTAATCAAAAGGCCTAAAATTTGATTTTCGGTGATGGTTGGGATGGTGTGTAGGTTGCTGTTGCACATACAATTGGGCATGTGGCGGCGACTGTGAGTATGTCAAAGGTTGCAGTTTCATTCACTCACATAATCAAGAGCGGTGAACCTGCTTTCAGTGTTTTGGTCTCAAGATTCATATTGGGAGAGACGTTTCCACCAGCTGTTTATTTATCGCTCCTTCCGATTATTGGTGGTTGCGGTCTGGCCGCTCTCACTGAGCTCAACTTCAACATGACTGGTAATTCACACGGCCTGTAGTTTGGTTGTTTTTATGGAGAATTTGCTTAAATTATGAGAGGATTGTGATTAAATGATATAGTAAAATCTGATGATATTTGCCTTTCTGTGAAATACTGGGAGTGTAGCGAAAGCATTGTTGCCAGCTTGATGATTCTCTTTAAGTAAATTCTTGGTGGAGTCACATGAAATCCTGTTGAAGTAGGTGGTCAGGATTGGCATTTTGTGGTTATTTGGAAAATTGAGTGAAGTTGTGAGGGTTCTGAATGGAAATTCTGAGTTGTTTAGGTTGTTTTCTGATGCCTTTTTTGTATGATTGTTGGCTGTCAATATCAGGTTTTATGGGGGCCATGATTTCAAACTTGGCGTTTGTTTTCCGGAACATATTTTCCAAGAAGGGCATGAAGGGCAATGCTGTTAGTGGGATGAACTATTACGCCTGCTTATCAATGCTATCTCTGTTGATTCTCACTCCATTTGCTTTTGCTGTGGAGGGACCACAGATGTGGGCAGTTGGATTTAGAGAAGCCTTGTCCCAAATTGGACCTCAGATCATTTGGTAATCTCATGAACCGACTACTTTCGTCGACTCTTATTTGTCCGTGACTAAAGTATAAAATGTCTCATCACTGAGCCTTTCATACAGAGGCTTATATTCATTATTGAGAAATTAAACTTACATCTATATAAATTCCGTAAGAGAGTATATATTATATAAATGCCCAAAAAGATTTCACTTGCTGTTCTTCCAATTATCTGAGCAGTTTCCTTAAAATTCATCAATCTTGGAATTTCTTGAGTAACTCCTTATGTCGGGTTTCTGAGGAGCTGTTCTGGGATTTTGTGATTTTATCTGTCTTTTTATCAGAGTTTGTTTCCTTATTGTTCTGCTGCTGGTTAATGTTTTGTGGTTGGCGTTTGTACATAGGTGGATGGCGGCCCAGAGTGTATTTTACCACCTGTACAATCAGGTGTCGTACATGTCGTTGGATGAGATATCGCCTTTGACATTTAGCATTGGAAACACCATGAAACGTATCTCTGTCATTGTCTCCTCCATCATCATTTTCCAAACACCCGTACAACCTGTCAACGCTCTTGGAGCAGCAATAGCCATTCTTGGAACTTTCTTGTATTCGCAGGTAATTGATTAGCTAAGTCTTTCCTTTTGTGGATTTTTTGACGGCTCTGTCTCATATGCCCGTTAGGACTATGATTATTACAACCAATAGCACCCTGCATTACAGACTACTTATGGGACAGTGTATCTCCTCAATTTATGTTTCCCTTTTCTCATGCTGTAATACCTAATCAAATTTTACTGTGGTTTCAACTGAAAATGATAGTTTCCCACCATATTTCCAATGAGTTCAAAGATTCCCCTAAATGAACATTTGATAACATAGTATGTCCTGTCTCCATCGGGCATCACAGCACATTAGTTAAACTTGCTACCATTAACTAGGTTCTCGTTGTTTTATCCAACCTCCTCACCATGGAACTCAAGATTGATCACTCATAGTAATGAAATTTACTGCTCCTTTTTACTTACATGCTTGACTAGTATTTGTTATGTTCAACAGGCAAAGCAGTGAAGACCGTGGAAGTAGGAATTCAGCATGACAGAAGTAGAGTTTATGTTTGGTCTGTAGCCAACTACATTTGCTAGGTGGAGCAACAGCTTTACTTGTAGATATATAAATAATGAGCTAAACAAAACTTTGCTCTTATACAGTTTATTTAGGCGGCATTTTCCTGGTTTTGTTTTGTACTTAGAAATTGAGAACTGTAGTTTCAATAAACAATGGAAGAACAACTCTTGATTAGCAATGAGATGGAATATCTAGAGTCCATTTAGGCATCTCTATAGTTGATATATTAGTTAATGCTATATAACCTTGGAGAAGTTTTTGCATGCTGATGATTTTATTTTGATGGCAAAATTTGTTCTGCAGATATTGCAGTAGTTTGAGAATATTATAACATGGGGTTTTTGTTTTTGCGGTGTATATGAGAGGGTTCCTATAATGTCTTTTTGCAACTTGGATAAGTTATCTGCTATTTGAGGCCGTCGAAAGTTTAAAATCATGTTCTTATGGCCTTGATTTCACAACTCAATCAGGTCAGCTTGACTCAGGTTATCAGATCAATCCAACTTCTCTCAGGTTCTTCTGTGCATGAAATTAAGCCAACTCAATCTAACCCTTGATTGAATAGAGCTCAAGCCTGTGAGCACGTTTCTGTCTGGAACATGTGATGAGTTATCGATCCTAGTAGAAATAACATCATTACCACCACCGTCTGGGGTAGCGTTGTTTGGCAGCGTTCGGTGAACATTTTTTTTTTAGATAAATTTGGTGAACATTTAATCACCTAACTTTAATATTTAAAAAGAAAAAGAAAATGCACTATGAAATGAACCAATGAGCTGCTTTTATTTTTTCACCTGACTCTGATTTTTAACAGCCATCTAGAGATAGCCTTTCAACATCAGACAAACACCAACATACTAATGAACGCTATAATCGAACAGCCATAAGAAAGCCATATAACATAGACAGTCTGCTAAACTAAAGACCAATTTCTACCCTTCGGAAAATATCATCAGATAGACCCTCCTATGAACTGTGCTGAAGCTAATGCAGACTGCCAAGGAGCAACATCTTCTTTGTGAGTTACAATGGCTTCATCCATACAAGAAAAGCTTCTTTCCTCCATAGGATTTTCCAAAGAAAAGAAGAAAAAGAGGAGAGTCAAAATTTCAAAGGATCCTTAAAGCTTTAAATGTTTAATGGCTGTCTGAACATCCTTATCGCCTCTGCCACTACAATTGAGCACAACCTTAGTTGTGTCAGGAAGAGTTGGGCACAGCTTCTCTAGATAAGCCAGTGCATGCGATGTCTCCAATGCAGGGATAATGCCCTCTAGCCTAGATAATCTCTTAAAAGCTGCACATAAAGGGAAAGTAAGAAGCTGAGTGAAAGGTGATATTGGTCTAGCCTTCATCCATATGACAAATTACCCCCGAAAAATCATCTTTTAGGAACACATATAAGGAAGCAGCCATGTGGGTGCAGACGATAACCACATAGGCACAGTGCATATATATACATATAAATGTGTTGAGACTAGAGAGAGAGATGCATGGAAGAAAGATAAAGAAAGGAATAGGTGTTTTAATTAGTTTTCTTCCAGTGGGATTAAGAATGGAATAACTCCATAAACTACTCCAAAGAATAGACGGAGAGGGAAAATTAAGTTTCACTCCTTACCATCCAAAGCCTCCTCATCAGTTATGCTATAGTACTCAGCCCGTCCAACATCTTTCAGAAAGCTGTGCTCAGGTCCAACCCCAGGGTAATCTAGCCTGCAGTAGCCAGAAATAAATAAATTCCTAGTCATGTATGGCAACTGACTCTCATCTCAAGTTGACACTGTAAAAAGAATATGATTTTACCCAGCACTAATAGAATGTGGTTCAACTATTTGCCCGTCATCATCCTGTAACAAGTAGCTCATAGCTCCATGGAGAACTCCAACCTCGCCTTTAGTCAAAGTGGCGGCATGTTTACCACTTTCTAGGCCGAAACCTGCTGCCTCCACACCAATTAATCTGACATCTTTGTCATCAACAAATTCGTGAAAAAGACCCATGGCATTTGAGCCTCCACCAACACATGCGACAACCACATCAGGTTTACCACCCCACTTTTCCAGTGCCTGTTTCCGTGTTTCTTTACCAATCACTGCATGAAATTCTCTTACCATCATAGGATATGGATGCGGCCCAGCAACTGATCCCAATATGTAATGAGTTGATTCCACGTTAGTCACCCAGTCACGTATAGCTTCAGATGTAGCATCCTTCAGTGTGGCAGTCCCAGAATGAACTGCCCTAACCTACATGTTAAAATAATAATTTCTCAGTCGCAAAATGTAACATTAACCATAACAAAACCGCAGATGGGGCAACAAAAAAGCAACAGAAAATAAATATCGTGAATTACACAGATTATTAACAGAATGAACCAAGCCCATGGATGTGCCAACTGCTAACAATAGAGGGAACATGTAAGAATGCATGGATTTTTCAAGTTAGCAAGTATAAAAATGAAGCTAATCCAGCTAAAAAGATATCAGATGCACCCCATACATTTACTTCAAGGGAACTCTATCACGAAGTAGCTTTGGATGTGATTCAACAATTTATGTAACATGAGGCAACAACATTAAGAATGAGTGGGTAGAACCATCACTCTGCTTCAGCCTCCTAATAAGCTGATGATCAGACAGCAAAAGACTTCAATCTTTCCAGCTGATAAGATGATAAAAACATACTTGCCAGTGGTTCTCTAACAATAAAATTGTAAAGGTGTCCACCAATTCAACAGCAGACAGCTATGCATTTCCGAACTCCAATAAAGGCAGCGGAGTAATTTGAAAAAACTAGTGTAAGATACAAAAAAAACAGACCTCAGCACCAAGAAGGCGCATTCTGAATACATTAAGCGACTGTCTCTCCATGTCTTGAGCACCCATGTAAATAACACACTGCAACCCGAACCGAGCACAAACTGTCGCCGTGGCGACACCATGTTGACCAGCTCCAGTTTCAGCTATGATACGCTTCTTACCAAGACGCTTGGCAAGCAAAGCTTGGGCAACAGCATTGTTGATTTTGTGGGCCCCAGTGTGATTAAGGTCTTCCCTTTTGAGGTAAATATGAGGGCCTTTCCCATCAGGGCGTTTATAGTGCTCGGTAAGTCGTTCAGCAAAGTAAAGTGGGCTTTCTCTTCCAACATAGTCTCTCAATATCCCATCTAGCTCTTTCTGCAATTGATCCAATTGACAATACATATTAGGTTGTACAAAATATAAGGGAATGACGTGATAATACTCCTAATACATACAGTGACATATTGCAATGCTGAAGATACCCAATGGATATAACTGGTCTTAAAACACTAAGTTGCTTCAGCAACTGCGGGCAATAATAATATTGTAACCCCATCAGGCTGCTGCTCCTGACTCTTTTCACCTTGCATTTCATATATTTTTTCACTTTACTACGTCATTGCTCTACCTCTTGACCCTACACCTTACATAGTTTTGCAATCACATAAATCTACTTCCTTTACATGTCATTAGCAAGTTCTTCATTGGTTGCTCTCTTTTTCCCCAATACCTTGCAGATACTTTATCGCTACTCTATGACGATGAATTTTGATCTTATTCTATTCTTTCAAGCCTCAGATTTCCAGTCACTAATTAGCCCTTCTCTTAAGCTTGATAGCAATACAATCTCCACTAAGGCAGGTATCTTATCCTATATCTACAGCTTGAAAAGGCATTACCTGGTCCTTACATGATTGCTTCTATCATCTCTATGTGTCTGAAAGAAAAACAAAACGGTTGCGATGCAACAGAAATGATCATTTTAATCACACCACTACACACATGTGCATTTATACTAAGAAAAGTGTAGAGCTTTCTTAGTACAAGATATCAAGGCCTTCGGATACATCCTGATTATAGCTCAACAACAAATAGTTCACTCACATCATGAACTCGTCCATTTTCAATGAAGTACTCTTCCTACACGATAGACGAATGCTAAAAGTATGAGCCTCTCAAAGTATAGCCGGTAGAAGTTAGAGCATCTTTGCCACCATAACAATGGATGCTACGAGTCGCAAAGAAATAACTTTCCAACCACCAGAACTGCCATAAACATTCAATTTTTATCATGTTACTCTGATTGACGCAACAGACAAAAAAATGATAAAGGAAAACCCGCTCCTGATCAAATACCATAAGTTTCCTAATGCAGGTTACGAAATATACCAAAATCAAGCATCAGACAACACCTAATAAAGCGCAAAAAGAAGCCACAAAAGCTGGATCCTCCAACCAAAAAAACAAATGAGAAAAGACAAACCTGAAACTCATGGTCGGTGGCAAGTGATTTGAAGGCGGCCTCAAGCTCCGTCAGGGCATACATTAGGGTTTCTGGAACATACTTCCCTCCAAATTTCCCGAACCGACCGAACGAGTCCGGCCGCTGCAGAGCCGCGGCCGGGTCGGCCTCCTTCCCGACCATCAGCTGCTGCTTGGTGAGCGTACAGTGAACGGAAGGGGAACGAGTAATGGAAGAAGAAGGAGGCGCAAATCTATGGACTTTGAAGGGCAAAAGGGAACGGGAAGGGGAATGCGCCGGGAGGTAGGTTTGGGCTGTGCAAGCAGCGGCGGAGGACGACGGGGCTGCGGAGAAAGCCATGTTGGGATAGTACAAAGGGAAGCGTTTACAAAAATATGATTTTTTTATATATTTTATTCTGGGAGTTTTCGCAGCGGTTTAACTAGTAATGGTTTTGTGACGTGGCTGATTTGTGCTTCAGAGAACTTGTGGGAAACAGACAACGGAAGTTGAAAGGACCTCTATGCCCCCTACCAACCCCCCTTGGAGCACCGCCTAATTTCTCTTCCACGCATTCCAAATAAGTAAATTAAGGCCATATATTATATAATATTTCTTGTATGAAGTGAATATTATTATTTTATTTATATTAAATTATTTTAAAAATAAAAAAATATAGAAAAAAATTAAGAGTGGGTAAAATAAATAATTTGTAAGAAATATTAGTTCATAAAAATAGTTTATAAAATTTTAAAAAGATATAAAAAAACTTAATTTATAATCCAAAATAATATTTGGGTACTTAACGAAAGCTAATGAAATAGGTTCATCGTTAGATGCACGTTAAAATTAAGAGATATTTGTAATTTTTCAAACAATAATGAGGTATTTATTGGCTATAATTTACTATTTTTAATAAATAATTTATTTATATAAATTATTTATGTTTTAAAATAATTACACATACGTTCGCTTCAACAGCAATATCATTTATATAAATTATTATTATTTTTTAAAAAATTACTCACACTCCTTGAAAAAATTGAAATCAGTACACAAATTGTCCATATTTTTTATTATTTAAAGGTGATTTTCCTAATTATATAAAAAAAATTAAGAAAAGAAACCACAAACTAAAAAATGTAAATTTTATTATCCCTATTCTAGAAAATTCATATTTGAGTTTGGTGGAATCAAATTAATTATAATAATTATAAAATAAATAAATTATATTTATGGTATAATTAATACAAACTTAATGGAGCCGCGACGAGGACTACTACAACCGCCTGCCTTGCCATTTTTCGTTAATCAGAGAATATATCTCGATTTTGGGAAGGTGCGCCAGCTTCCAGTCATCCCCTTCTTCGTCTCTCTGCTTTTCGAGTTTCTCAACAAATCTCTCAGACATGTCCGAAAACTCAATGCATTTAAGATGTGTCAAATGATCAATTCCCAAAGGAACCTCCTCCACCAATTTGCAGCCCCGTACGCACAGCGCTTGGAGAAAGGGCATCGAACCCTCCTCAATCTCTACCCATTTCAATCCGTTTAACCTTACAAGTAAAAGCTTCTTCAGCCTCTTAAACCCTGCTGATTTGAAGCACAATCTGTCACCTTCATAGGCAAGGTCGAGTTCAAGAAACCTCAAGTTGGGCAAATGTTGAAGGGATTCCGTTGGATCCTCATTGATCTTGCTCCATCTCAGATGCAACCCGGTGAGGCCTTGAAGAGAAGGTATCCACTCGGGTACCTTCAGTAACCGCCCTCTCAGTTCTAACCATCTGATTGGAGGCGCCGGAGACAGAGGATACTGCAAATCCATTATTTCCTCTTCGTCAATTGATGCAATCAGCAGTGACTGGAGGACTGTGAGCTTTGTGAGTGAGATGCACAGTTCTTCTCCATCTTCTTCTCTCAGCTTCGTGACTCCTAATTTCTTCAGTTGTGTTAGCTTGCCTATCTCCCTCACAACCCTAGTTTCATTAGCTTGAGTAGCTTCAATGTGTGAAAGAGTCTGTAGGGATGATAAGCATCCGATTCTGTACGGAGCTCTACAATTGTGTTCTTCATCAAAAGGCCAGTAACCTCTGTGAATTGTGGAATTATAGACCAAGAGATGACGAAGTCGTCGGAGCCTTAGAATTTCAACTGGCAATTCTGCCACTTTCGTGTCACTGAGATCTAATGTCTCTAGATTCTCAAGGTTCTGGATTGATTTCGGGATGGAATTTACATTTGTGGTATTTAGGCCGAGGTACCTGAGCTGATATAATTTGAAAACTTCATCTGGGATCTTCTCTGTCAAAGAACCTCTGAGTTCTAATACCTTTAGTAGCCCACAAGCACTGCCTAGCAACTTGGACAATGTCAGGTTAGATACTCGATGGTGGTTGTCCAGCACAACCACAGATTGGATGTGATGATTGCTTCCAAGATCTGCCATATTGTCTACGGAACCATGAATGGCTAGTCGTCGGACCCTAGCTGGCCATTGCGTGTGTCCACCGTTAGCTATGGTCACGAAGCTCTGTTCTTTCGACTTGGATATGATCATTCTATGCAGGATGTCATGAATATGAATTCTTACGGGCATATTGTAATCTGGTGTCTCTCTGACTTGGATTAGGCTTCTGTCAAGCAGCTCTTTAACATAGTCCTCTGCAACTTCTTCCATTGTTTTCGCCTCCTTTGGCTGTACAAATCCTTCAGCGATCCACAGCCGAATCAGCCTGGTCATATATATATTGTGATCCTCTGGGAAAATGCTTAAGTACAAGAAACAAGATTTCAGATAGTAAGGCAAGTCATAGTAACTGAGGGAGAGTAATTTGGTCATTCTCCTTAGACGGTCGCCTTCTAATTCATCACCAAGGTTTCGGAGGAACTTGTTCCATTCTTCAATGTTGTTGTTCTTGGTAGCTAAGAGGCTTCCGATAACTACAATGGCAAGGGGCAGACCTTCACATCTCTTCAAGACAATGTTGGCAATTTGTTCCAGATAACTAGGACATGAGCCCCCCAAGAAGGCCTTTCTGTAGAACAATGTCTTTGACTCTTCTTGAGGCAGAGGTTGCATATTATAGAGGTATCCATTACTTTCAGTACTAGCAGCGCAGCCTATGCTTTGAAAACGAGTAGTGATAATGATGAAGCCACTCGTTCCGCTTCTGGGAAATGCATACCTAATAGCCTCCCAGGCAGTGAGATTCCAAATATCATCTAGAACTACTATGTAAGTACTATTCTGGAGAAACTTATGAACAAATTCCTTCATTTCATCAGCATCCATGGCTTCTAGTCCCTGAGGAGGCTGTTTATTGACATCAGCAGTAAGCCTCCGGATCATGGTTCTCAGAAGCTCGTAGAGCTTGAACGAGTTTGAAACTGTCATCCACACACGAGTACTGAAACGCAACCTCACTGCTGCATCATCATAGACCTTTCTGACCAGGGTGGTTTTACCCAACCCTCCAGTTCCCACCACTGATATCACTTTAAGACCAGAAGTATGATCAGTTGAAGAAAGCCATTCGACCAGTTGTTTCTTTGGCTTTTTTATGCCCACAACCTCTGTTTCTTCCAGCAATAGTGCATCTCCTCGACTATCATACCACGTTCTCCTAGCAGGAGCAGATTCGGAAGTCCCATAGATGTCTTTGTATCGCTGCTGTCCTTTTGAAATGCTTTGCACCCTGGACCGAATTGCTCGCATTTCAGAAACAAGTTGATGGCGAGCTTTCAAATTCTTGACCGAGACATATATTTGTTTGATACGGCCAAGAACCCCATCTGTCCGCCGGCGCCCTGCCAACCAGAGCATAAATTTGTCCATCACATCTTCGGCATCATAAGCAACATCTCGAACTTGCTTGATCCATTCTTCCAGCTGTGGGTCAACTTCTTGCTTTTGATCTGCCACCCTTAAAAAGGCTCTGATGTGGCCCATCTCGTCTCGAATAGACTCTGCATTTTCCCTGAGGCTTCCCAGGAGCTGTTGCTCTTTGGAAATCCATGCCGAGAGCTGGTCCACCAGAAAACACACTGCTATTTCAGCCATTCAACTCGATCTAACTACGTTTATAAGAGGATGGGGGAAGAAAAACGGATGAGAATCACATAGTAGTATCTAATCAGAAAACTTGGATTGATGTTGAGGACGGATGAAGAAGGTTTCGGTGGATGATCAATGATGTTACAGAAAAGGGACTGGAAAGGAGTATAGTTGAAATCTTGAAGAGGGTGGTGTATAGTTGAAGGTATATCGGAAAGTCAAAAGGTTGAAAGAATAAGGGTGATGCTTCCAGTACCAGGGAAATAATTAAAGTTTTAGCTGTTTAATTAGGGGTTAAGAACCACTGATGTCTTCGCTTAGCAGTTGAGGGTAATGCTGAGGTCCCTGAACAAGCTTGAATTTATGGATTCAAGTCCTACACCTGTGGGTGTTTAATGTGAAAAAAAAAAGGGGGTTCAGGAAAATCAGTTTGATAACTACTTTTTGGTAGTTATTATTATATTTTTTTATTTCTCCAACATTATTTATTATATTTGTTTGACAATATTTTTTACAAATCAAAATATATTGTAAATATATGTAATATGAATGAATACACCTCTTGAAATTCCCTCATAATGCTTACACCTTTTTGTATACCTCATGATATTTTGTAATCATAATATTTATTAAGATAATTTGTAACTTCAATTTTGGTGGTTTATAAATACCCATTATGTAATTTATTTGTAAATAAACTTTTGGAAGAATAAGAATAGAGATTTGGAGAGAGTACATACATTGTTTTATTATGTACTTTTAGGAGTGATAGGGCTACTAAATTTAGAATATCTCTAAATTTGTAACAAAATATTTACATTAAGTTATTTTCTTATTGTATATTTTAGATACTTTTTTACTCTACAAAAATTAATAATACAATTAATAAAATGTTTTATTTTTAAAAAATAATACACGTATATAGAATATACCACATTTACTAGTATAAACTGAATCTCGGTGAGGTGACTGGGTCTTTACTATCAAAACCCATAGGATTATGTACCTAATTTGGACTAAAAAAATGAATGTTTTTTTTTCCGACACTCTGTCTATCTAAATTCGATGAACAAATGAAAAAAAGAAAATTAAGATACCATAGAATTATTTATTGTGTAGTTCTTTAATCACATTAATTTTTTAAGTCAATCAATACTTGAACAATTAATTATATAAAATATATTAATTATGCTGGGTATATTTTTCAACATCTTGGTTAGCAATCATGTCTAGTTGAAGTGATAAAATTGAAACTTAAAGTTCTATAATATTAAGTTTGATCACCATCGAATATGTGGATTTATTATTTTTCATTAGCTTATTTTTTAAATAATATCATAAATGCTATATTCTCTAAAAAAATCAATCTAAAAGATTTGTTTGTGAAATGTGTTTCCAATAATCATGAATTTATTGACAAACTATTGATAAAAATAAAACTATATTGATAAATATAGTAAATTATTGCTAATTCAAGACGCAACTTGCTAGTTTTATAATCATTTATTTGATATTCAAATAAAAATAATTAATCTATTTCGTCTCATTTTGGTGATTTTACTATGAGTAGCATTTATGTTGGATATGTATCTAAAATATTTTATCATGTTTGCTTTAATTTAAAATTTATTTGGCCTTATTTTTAATTATCTTATTGTAATAAAAATATTAAAATATTATCCAAAGCCTGACCCGAGCCAAAAGAAATTGGGTAAAAGACAAAGGGCTTCGGCCCAAAGACCTATTGGGTCCGGAGGAGGTTGGATAGGACCTGGGTATAGCTTTATCCATTGACAATTTTGGCAGTATATGCACTATAGAACTTCCAACAGTTACAAAACAATATTATATATATGTATATATATATTCTGTTTCTTTTCTATTCTTGGATAGAAATTTTAACATCGTACAGGTGAAGTATACACGTCATCTATGACCACAAGTCTGCTATTTACAAGTCAACAGTTCACGCAATTAGATTCGACCACATGTATTTATTTACTCACAAACAAAAACTAAAAAAAAAAAAAAAAAGAATTAGAAGTCAATAATGGGTTCACCAATGGTCAAGTTTCTCTGTGGAGTCCAAGGCAAGTTAAAGAGCTTGGCCATGATGAACTTGAAGATCTTGTTCACGTTGATGTTATGTGTTGCACTTGAAAAGAATAGTGTTGCTTTCATAGCTCTTGCATATGCCCGTGCCTGCCCATACCATCACATATCCTACGTTAGACAAATGTTCCCTCTACCTACAATGTTAATGTAGCAAATCCTAACAAAGAAACACACACACATATGCATCCAATGTTGACCGAAAAATATGTAACATCATGCGAGAAAAATAGCAATTACACGAGACAAGTTGAGGATACGCGTTTTCTTTTTCAATTGATATGTCCATTCCTTGCTTTTTACTTTTTCAATTTAACATATTTCACTTATTGATTAATCAGATATTATACGAAACATTCTATCAAATTAATCATATGACCAAACATTTTCACTATAATTATTATTATAAAGTAATTAATTGAGTATAATAAAATCTAATCTTAAAAAAAAAAAACAAATAATTTCTCAAAATCCAAATCACATATAGAGTCCATCATGCGGGGAGACGTCATTCCTGAACTAGCCCACACATTTCTAACACGTTTCTTACTACAAAAGTACAAACAACGGCTGTATGACGCATCAAAACAAGACTCCTACTCCTAGTCTTCCCCCAAAAATTGAACATTCTTCTGGGTGGGGGGACCCCCAATTTTGTTGAGACTTGGGACACTGATTGGTAAACAAATGACATTTTTGTTTCAACATATGACAATTTGTGTGTACAAGACTATATGTCACATTAGGGGTCATTTTAATCAATCCCATCTTAGTTACCACGTCAATTGCCTCACATTTTTCATGAAAATGACTTTTTACTTAAAAAACCATACTATAATTTTTTAAAAAATTGGACAAAAGATTATAGCAATTAAGAGAAAATAGACAATTATTAGGATTAAAATATGACAATATATTGAACAATTTCTACCTGAGTGATGATTGTCCACTGTATATCCGGCGGAAGTTGGACGAAGTCGTCGAATTTGGTCCCTATTAGTATCGGAATTGCAGTCTGCAAACAAAATAGTAATTTTTAAAATTTCACAATAGATAACACATGGTGCCGATTTCTGCTACGCCCAAAACGTCGAGTGCAGCATCGAAGATTGAAGAATGCTATGTTTAGGTTCCAACCCTGTAACATGTCGAATGTTATTCTAACTTTTATAATAGTTTTGTTCTATTTTAATATCAAATGTTGATTACATGTAATTATTTAATATTAAAGACTAGTATATGATTGACATAACAATCGATTGTTATCAGATATAAATATGGGATAACTACATTCCTCTTTCCTATAGTTTGGTATAATTACATATAGATCCCCCGTCATTTGAATAATTACATGTAGCACTCTTGAAATTTGCTTTCATCTAACAAATAAGTTCATATATTAATCAAATCATGGAGGGTTTATGTGTAATTACATCAAAATTAATATGAGGGAAATGTAATTATCCCTGTAAATATTTGATACTGATAATTGATATCGATCTACTCAAAAAAATATCATTTGCTGGCATGATGATTATATGTAATTAACTCCATACTAGGTGTGAATTTCAGAATAAAGTCGTTTCCAGCCATCTATAACGATTTTCATACTTTACATGACGCGACAATCGGCAAAAAAGGGATTCCAGATAAGCTAAAGCGTGTTACTTTCATGAAAACACCACTGAATCTCTTGAAGTAAAGTGCAAATTGGCGTTAATACCAGTCGTACCTGATTCCACTTTCTTGCTTCTTCGTACCACCCAACTACACTGCAATTCCCCACAAATAAACTTCACTGCATTAGTGCAAACTAAACATTAATTAGGAGAATTTTAGTAGATTAATGATAGGTATGGACATAATTTAAAAATTCCTGCGTACGTACTTGTTGAGAGTACATCTACTGGTGAGATCGAACATGAACAAAATCGCCACCGCATCCTTGCACGCAATCGGAACTTGATCCAATGACCCCCTATCCCCTGCAATTTCGTACAATTATTCTATTCATAATTAATTCCACCATTAAAATTGGAATTTATTCCCTCGGAAAAAATAATCAAATATTCTACAGGAAAAAAAAAGAAAAGAAAAGAAAAGAAAAGAAAAAGTCAATGAACTGAATTTGGTGAATTGATAATATAAATATTTATTAATAATTGATAATTAATGTATCAATCAATGATGTTAATAATTATTAATAATCTAGAATGTATTTTTTATTAATTTATTTAAAGAAAAATGAATTCAGTGAAAGCAAACATACCTCCAACATCCCATATTCTGAAAGCAATTCTTGCACCTTTAATGTGAAATGTCTTGTCCATTAGGTTTAGCCCTTTCATCTGCAAGCTTCTCTTTTCTTCTTCGTCTCCCACATATTTTATCTGATTATTTTCAAAAATAAATTTTTAAAAAAAAATCAAATAAGAGAAAAAATAATTCATGAATCAAAGTTGTTCTTGGTATAATAATTACCACAAAAGTTGTTTTTCCAATCTGGCAATCGCCTAATATACTGATCTTCAAGGCGACTAAATCGGAATCGCTCTCGTAACCGCTGCTGGACGTCGTCGTTTCGAGGTCTGCTCCGTTTCCGCTGTCGGAATCCCTAGCTTCCGTTGATGAAGACGAAGAGGAAGAATTTCTCCTGGTGGATAATCTTCTGTAGCGAGCATTACTAGGCATCCGTACTGAGCAAACAAGAAGTCTCTCCCAGACGAACCTGAAGAACCGCCGGACTACGGTCACTTTGTCTACGATGCTCCACCGGATGTTTATGTGGACGATTCTCCGGCAGAGCTGAGTCATCTTTCCGGTGGCGTCTTGGAATTTCTGAGTAGCCATGGCTGCTGCCGTGCATATATGTATGTTTTTGTGTACACGTATGGGGTGTTTCTGGGGTTGCAATTGTACAGTTTGAGGAGGAGGAGGAGGGAGGAAGAGGAGAGTAATATATGTTGGGTTTTGGTGTTGTAATTAGCTCACAATTACAAGACCTGTAATAATAGTCTGCCGCTGTAACCCTTACCCCAAAATATATAAAAATGAAGCAAAAATATGCTTACAAGTGGACCTTGGGCATGAAAAGTTTTAATTTTGATCGAGTTTAGCTGAATTTGAATAAACTGTACAATGAGCTGAGTGATTGATGTATAATTCAAAAATAATAATTAATTATATGACAAGCGTATCATATTTTTCTATAATTTGTTTGAATAAAATTTTCCGATGATGTTGGGGGATATGCATGTTTAAATTCATGATATATTCAATATCTTATACATTCATATTTAAATATTTTGAAACAAGAAAATATATTTCAATCATTCAGCTACTCAGTACGCAAGATATCGAATGTAACATTTGCGAACTAATATTGATATGGGGACGACATGACTCTATAACTCCGCATACTATTTATCGATGTATTTTTTAAAAAATTTTAAAACAAGATTAAATTAAATATATTAATATTTTCATACACTTTTTAACATTTAAGTATCTAAAACTATAAAAAAAAAAAAAAAGTAGAGTAAATATTCATAAATAGGATGCAGGCAGGCAGACTCAGAATCTAAATAAAATAGGAATGGAGGGTAGAAGTTGATTATTTTAGCATTAGAATAAGGTTTGATTGGGTAGCAAAGGGAGGTTTTGAGCAGTAGCCTTTTGGGGATAAGTAAGAATCAAACACAACAGTCCAATTTGCCGGCTTTATTGGTTTCTACATAGCCTAGCCCCTGTAATTAGACCAATCCCACTACTGATTATCGCAGCTCCGCCCAGTTAAACTTAATATTGTCATATCTACCACAGGAATTTGAATTATTTCGAGATGTTTAGTAAAATTAAATGTGTACTAAATTTTGATTTTTGACGGGTAGTAAATTAATTACAAAAAAAATTATCAACATACATAGTGTAATTATAATTTTTATTATGGGTTTGTGGGGTGAACACCTACGTTTTATTTTATAACAAAATAAAAAATATGGCGATTTGCATTTAGATAAGAGTTCAGTTCACCTTTATTTTTCATATTTTTTATTTTTCCACTTGGGTTCGATTTTGTCAAAATAAAAAATTCTAAAATAAAGAGTAGACAAAGATTTGGAACACGGAATAATAAAATATGTAGACGGATAACCAAAATCAGATTAGACTTAAGTGCACGTTGCTTTTTAATATGGAAATATTGGAATTTGAGTTGGTCACCTAAATGGGAATTTTAGTTTGGTACAAGAATTTTAGTGAGTATGCAAAATTATTTCTTTACTTCTTTTTTAATAAAGAATTTTATTTGAGATGTAGTTCTGAAGTTGTATGATTCTATGTCGTTCCTGGTGACGGGGTATGCTCGATTTGTATGTATAATTTAATTATTTTTATATTTGTCTAAAATAAAAAGATAAAATAAATAATTGATCAAAATTAAAAAAATAAATTAATTTTAATGTGTGTGAAGACGAGATTATTAATACAATTACTTAATTAAAAAAAGATGGTTATTTTGTGGAAAATATAAAAGTATATGAAGCAATTCATATTTTATCAACCATGATAATTATTTCAAAAGTCTCACCTTTCATACATAATACAGATGCAGTAAACTTTCTTGCACTATAATATTAGGTGAATAGCAATTTATCCCTAGTGATATTGAAAATGAACACATTACCCCTTTATAAAAAAAATATAGCAATTTATCCCTCTATACTTTATAAATGAAGCAATTTACCTCCTTATACAGAGAGATAAATTATTGTATTTTAAAAAATATAGGAAAGTAAATTGCTATTTATGTTTTCATAAGGGGGTAATTTGCTCATTTGCAATATCATAAGGGATTGCTTGCATTTTTTCCATATAATATTAGATGAGGAAAAGTCAATTTACCAGAAAAAAAAAAAAAAAAAAAGGAGCTACTTATTTAGGGATTTAAATGCTTGGAGGCATTTAGGACTCCTATTGGTGAAGTCTCAAAATCCAACTTTGGAACTCTTTAATGAGAAGGCCGTTTTCACGTGTTTGCTATTTCACTCCACTCCCTACCAAACGGACCCCTACTAAATAATGCCATGCACGATCATATATAATGCTATAGAGTTCATTATTACATCATTCAGTACATTCAAATTAAAAAAAATAACAATAATTCAATATATTTATATTTTTTAATCAACTAACACGTTTGAAGAATACAAATAAACAAGAAAATACTACAAAATTGTACTATATATTTGTGGTGCTCGAACTCACAATTTTTCGATTCAAAGGATGCAACAATTGGAGAGAGAATGAATTTAATTTGATTTACTCAAAAAGATTATTAAAACGTTAAAATTGAAAGTATAACGTAATCTGTTACAGACTCTACAGAATTTTTATTGGTTACGGAATTACTATAATATTAGTCACAAACTTAGGTGATTATATTAATTATAATTTAATGTTCTGCCAACCAATTTTATTTTATTTTTTTATTTTTTATTTTTACATAAGATAAAAAAGCAAAAATTCAGCGAGACAGCAACGACTTGATTGGTGGATCTGGATCCACCTAATTCACATTAAATATTAATCATTGGATGGGAATAAAAGAAAAAGGCTGCAAGCACCATCAACGTGACACATAATTACCCATGCTTTTCTGAAAAGCCCCTTCGCTTATTTGAAAATTACACTGTGCCCCTTCTTTTCCCGGCCGGCGCCAAACAAGCCCAAAAATAATAGCTATATGGTTACCCTAGATAGGGGCTAATGACTAATGAGAGGGTCCACTAACCAAAGACACCTTAGAATAGACCACGAAACAATATTTAGATACATTAGCATTATTTTGTCATAATCCATGGTCATGGAGTTGGGTGAGATATTTAAAAACTTACCACCAAACTCAAATTAAATAATAGGATTAATTATTATTATAAAAAGAGTACCTGCAGCCCTTTATTTAATTTTATTTCTCTGGTTGGTTTACTAATATTGTCAACACATTAATGTAAATAATTTAATATTTCATTAAACACTTGATTACTACAATTAGGTACGGTTCCCCTCACAAACATTCACACGCGTACGTGTGGTCACATAAAAAATAAATTGAAAGTTACACGGCGTGTTTTTATCATTTAATTATTGATTATATGATGGAGGTAAGTATTTTACATTGACTGTATAAAAAGAGTTTAACCAGTTTATAATTTTTAATAATATTTTTTTTAAAATGTTAATTCAAGATAAAATCATATTACATATATTAAATCAAAAGAGACAATACCTCCCGTAACGAGCAACCTACCATGTGAAAAGGATTTTGGGAGAGATGATTATTATTTTTTAATTAATATAATTCATTATATTATTTAAATATATCTTAAATATTAAATTAATTAATAATTTTAAATTAAATATGGACATATATTTAACTCATACGAAGTCAGATCAGCATGATATTATTATGTGTATGTTGCCGAATGTGTATGTTGATGTGTTTGTAATTATGATACAATTGAAAAACAAAATATTTATACTATTATAATTTTTTTATTGTACTAAATTTTTAATATCCTAATTTATTATTTATTTTATCTTTTTATGTAAAAAAACTTTGGTTAAGAAACACAATTATATTTTTTTTCTTAACAAATTTCTATCTTTTTTTTTAATAAATTCATAATTATAATTTTTTTCCACTCACTCTACGTTTTTTTTTTCTCAACCCCTTACATCCCGATTGTTTCTTTTCCTTTCATCTCACATCATAATTTTTTTTTCATTTGCTCTTGAAATCGTGTGCCGCAACAACTAATTTTACTAAAAAGAAAAGGAGAGAAAGAATAAACTTAGATAAAGTAAAATTCATTTTTTATTAACATAATAAAAATTGAATTTCTAATTAAAAAAAAAATATAAAATATATAAAGATAAATAAAAAAAATTGTCATCTTTGCAACACGCCACACACATCATTAGTCATGTTAGTATATGTGTCAAAATTTTCCCTCTTTTATTTAATTTTTTAGACACACTAAATTGTACTATTTTTAATATATAAATATTCACATGTAACACACGCCTTTAAGAATGATTTTTGAGACAATCGCCCATTACATTTAGCGACTTTTGAGACGTCTCTTTGGATTTCGTATTTTGGTAGGATGGAGTGGCATAGGAAGTCAAACAAACCTCAATTTGGGAGTGCCCATTTCGATATAATAACATGATAAACTAAAACGGCCCAGACGACCGAGGTTTGTACATACCTAAATCTTTAGGCCACCTCGAAGTTCTTGATCAGCGTGCTCTAACGTCAAAAATTAACTATCCTTCCGAGTTCCGAGTAACTCGTAGGATTAGTGATTTGAGTCGAGATCATGCATAGATATTTTGCAGTATTTAATTTTAAAATGTCGGGTTAGCATAAAAATAAAAAATCTATTTTAGATTTGTTGGGTGATCTCTAACGAAAAAATTTTTCTATACTAAATGTATTTTAAAATAATTTAGAGTAGTTAAAGAAGTTAGATTTCAGCATCACAAGTGCATGTAAGTAGGACCGCGTTTATTTAGTTTTATAGGAGTCGGATATGTTAAAATAAATACAAATACATATATTTGCATTTAATTTCTAGAATGCTCTCGAGATTGATGATTGGTAGATCAGGTCATTCAGTTAGATCGGTCGACCACTTAAGAATCCTTTTATACGTGGCCGTACAAATCTGTATTATTATGGAATGTTGGGCTCGACTCAAAAGCTGTACAAATCTGTATTATTATGGAATGTTGGGCTCGACTCAAAAGCTGAGCTCATTATACATCGGACAAATTGTCGGATCACTGAATCACTAGTTGAACCGATTGATAATACTAATACCACGCTTCGATGGAAAAGCAAAGTAACCAGAACAACTTGAAGAAGATGAAGCAAATTGGAGCGACAGTCATGCATCAGATTCACAACAAACCGTACCTGGAGGTTCTGGACAGGTTTGGGGTATCCGACGCTTCTGTATTGGAGGGATTCATGGGCCTGGAATCTGGACCCATTAGCAGGCCTAAATTGGTGTGATTTTCGTTTCTCCAGAAGCCCGGTTCGAAATCAAAAATAGTTATGAATCAAGGTTGACACAATTTGATTTGTCCGAATGAGAGTTTGAAGTTGAGACCCACCATGTAGACATATTAATTACTGCTTTTATCTTATATGGATGGAAAGAGAAAGAAAGAGAGTGATTGATGGTTGCGGTGAAGGTGGGACTGTTGTACGTAGATTAGACATAACAGTCGGTCCCAGACTCCCAAGATTTTAAGAAAAGATAAAACAAAAGAAAAGGAAAGAGCAATAGGTAGTTATCGTACGGATAGAAAAATTTAGTGTAGTTGGTAGCCGGTAATAAATTAGAATCGGGCAGAAGGGGGAAGAGCTTAACCGTTTGTTTCAGTCCCATCTCTTTTAACTGTCATCAGTCCTCGCTCTATACCTGTACGAGCAAAAGTTCACAAAAAATTGATCTTGCCAACTGTGTTATTAGAATAGAAGGAATCCAAAGTCGTTCTTGAATTCTGTATCTGGGTTTCAAGAATCAGTAACTCTAGCTTAATTCCTTGTCCGAAAATGGTGTATAAGTGTAGCAATCTTGTTGCGGCACAAGCACCACCTGTAATAGTTCAATCGCGTTATCCTCGACTGCCCAAGTACGTTTCTCGCCTCTCCTTCCAATATCTGCCCCGTTTTTGTTTTTTTAGGAAAATTTTGGTTTTCTCCCTCTTATGATAAGTCGTCATTGCCTCTATGCCTTTATCTGATTATGATAATTTATGATTGGAGTTGCAAGTGATTGGTTGGAAGATTTTCAGTTCCAATATTCAGGCTTCCCAAAGCAATGTTGGATTCTTGATGCTTTGCTGGAACAGTTTGAGTTGTTCTTGAGATTTCTTAAGCTAATGATTGTCCATTTTTTGGGTTCTTTTTGTTGCTGAAAGATACACAGTGTTGTTCTATAGACTTCAGGCTGATAGTTGGATTCTTCTGGAGATGTTAAACTAAATTGATATGGTCTTAGGTTTACATGCTTAAGTTGTATCTCAATTAGTTTAATTAGTGCTTGGCTTCCCAGTTCTTGACAACCTACATCATGTATGATAGAGAAGTCATGCAGTATATGCAATCGTGTTCGAGTTGGCTCGTGTGTTATATGTGCTCATTTAAAAATTGTATTTGAACTCCGTACATAGTATTATCTGGATCTTGGCTCGTCTATAATCTACTGCGGAGTGCTGAATATGCTGCAATCTGCAGTAGGGGAATTCCGGGCAAAGACATGTCAAACTGCTGTCTTGATCACCCTATATCCATTAAATTTGGTGTTAAACCAGCAATAGCAGGTTTCGCAGCATCAGTGATATTGCTATCTCAGACAGACCTGGTCAGTGCTCTATTTGTATATTGATGCTTCATTTTATATGCCATGGCTTACTTTTACAAAGCAAAATATGTGTCTTTTCTTTTGGCTATGTTATGCCAGTCAGTGGGAACTGCTTTACGTAATCTGAACATTGTTATGTGGAAGGATATAATCAACCCTTTTCCTCAAACTCAATGATGAACTTCAGTGTTTTTCCAGTGTTCTTTGAAAGCATTTAAATTTGGAAGAGAGAAATGCTGAATTATCTGCTGTTTTAAGATTATTATCATCCTTTTTATGTCTTAGAACTCTAATATTTTTATGGAGGTACTATATTCAAGAACAAGAAACATTTGATTCTATGAGGACAGGTCTGTCTGAAATGTTGGTGGTGCTCCTGAGTTTTCTCATTTTTTTTGGTATTTATATGTCTTGACCTTATTCTAGTTATGTAAATGGGAAAAACAGATCGCCGAGCTCCAAACATGATTTTGTTCTATTCGGCAGGCTATTGCAACAAATATTTCTCATGGGAATATATGCCAGCTTGCAAGTGCTACTGATAATAAGCTGACTCTTCCTTTGGACAATGACGAGGGGAATGGAATGCTGATGATGATGAGAGGCATGACAGTGAAGAATTTTGATCCAGCCAGATATGCTGGTAGATGGTTTGAAGTAGCTTCCCTTAAACGTGGGTTTGCTGGGCAGGGTCAAGAAGATTGCCACTGCACTCAGGTAACTGGAAAACTTCCAAGAAAGAAAAAGAACGATCTGATGAATGTTTTATATTTCAGCTCACATCCCTACTAAAAGAAATGCCCTCGGCGCCTTAATAACTGGCAAGTTGTGCTGTGTGTCAATAATATCCCCACATTGCTCGTTAGATAAAGATCTCAAAGATCATTATTGGCATATCTAAGCTTTACGGTTCCCCACACAGATTAAGGGGCAGGACGGATCATAGAGAAGAGGATGACGAATTATGTATACAGTCACCTACAAATTTGGATGGAATCTTTTGTGTCCTCATCTTTTTCATGTTTACTCTATGAGTGGAATTGTTGGCCTGATTTCTGAAATTTATTTCATGCTACATAATCGCAGGGCATTTATACGTTTGATCTGGATACACCTGCTATCCAGGTTGATACATTTTGTGTTCACGGAGGACCTGCTGGTTATATTACAGGTATAAGGGGAAAGGTTCAATGCCTTTCTGAGGAAGAGAAGGATAAAAATGAAACTGACCTAGAAAGACAGGAGATGATCAAGGAGAAGTGTTACCTTCGGTTTCCCACTTTGCCATTCATTCCCAAGGAACCTTATGATGTGATAGCAACTGATTATGACAATTATGCTTTGGTTTCTGGAGCTAAGGACAGAAGTTTCATACAGGTACACTTATTCTGCATCCCGACACATTCTAGTTTTCTGAGAGCCTCCAGTTTATATTGTTTCTTGATATGCATTCTATACTTGCCGGCCTTCTCTTGTCACTTCGATTTAAAGCCCTAAAGAAAATCCTGTTATATCTCGTTCAATCTATCTTCACAACAATTTTTGCTACGTTAATGGCTTTATCAAACTATATATTGTCTACATAGAACTGAAAGTTAGATCCGAGCAATGTCAAGAATCTTTGATCTTAGTTGCCGTTGTTTTGGAAGTCATAATGCTCTGCAGGACTTCAGGTTGCCTACCACTACCTTAACTTAAAATCACTGCCACCCAGTGTTCACATTTCATGGATTTTCTTTCAATATCTGGCACTAGTTTCTGTTGATTCTGAGCATAATTCTGATAATTGTCTGAGCTCATTCCTTTATTACTTCCAATTACTAAGAACAATATTTCAGATATACTCGAGGACGCCTAATCCTGGACCAGAGTTCATTTATAAGTACAAATCTATCTTAGCAAATTTTGGGTATGATCCTAGCAAAATCAAAGATACTCCACAAGACTGTGAGGTGATGTCAAACAGTCAGCTAGCGGCAATGATGTCCATGTCCGGGATGCAACAAGCTCTAACAAACCAATTTCCCGATCTAGAACTGAAAGCCCCCGTTGCGTTCAATCCATTTACCAGTGTTTTTGATACTCTGAAGAAGCTCCTTGAGCTTTATCTCAAGCAGTGATTGAACTTAAACCCCAAAAAGTGTCTTGTAACGTAGAGCTTCTTTATCTGACTAACTTATATTGTTAATGGCAATCTTTCTCTTTGCTTGCATATACACGCTGTCATATGTATATGCGTAATTCATTTTCTTGCTGTTGCGTAATATCATCGGTGACAGTCAGAAAACCTCTCATCTTCACATTTTCAGTTCATCCAGTTTGCTAGCACAATAATGTATAATTCACCTCAACATTATCTTTTGTAAACTAGAAGCCATAAACCATCAAGACAAATTTATGCAAACATCTTGATTGTTCAATGCATACTTCCAAACCTTATAACAAGGGAGGGGGGAACTACAACAGCAAAACTTCACATGTAGTTCAAGAATCATGCTTTCTGAGCTGAAAAACCAAGAATAAAATCCTTGATCTCATCGCTGACGGCCCTCTCCAACGCAGTACGGCCTTCTGCATCCTTGACGGTGCAATCAGCTCCAGCTCTCATCAACTCTTCAATCTTTGGCTTATCACCCTCAGAAGCAGCCATCAAGAGCAAGATATCCACTGGGTGGATGTTCTGCTCCAAAAGAGCCTCCATCTTATCATAAGAACCCTCCACTGCCAGCATTCCCATGTAATTGAAGTACTGTTCAGACATTAAAATATTAAGGTTATTCCCATTTTGAAATCCATTCAAACTTACAAAGTTATCCACAAGTCTCATCCACATGAACAAACAAACATAAGCAACAGTAGTTAAAAAAAGCCGGCCAGCCATCAACAAAACTAAGTACTAGCACAACCGACAACAGCAGCAGCAGAAGAAGAAGAGATAAGGAATGAAGGAATGTTCGACAAATTACACCTGTTCAACATCGTCCCGGTCGAAATCATCGCGAGACTGGCTTCCGTAAATGCCAGCACCTTCAGCGTCGACGCCATTCTTGCCGAACCTGAACCAGCAAGTAGTTCTTGAACCAGAGGTTGGTCCCAATTTCCGGGTGGTTCTGGACCATCCAGCAATTCTCGCAGAGCCCAGAAACTGAGAAGTGAGATGAACTGAAACAGGCGCAACTGAAGAAGACGACGACGAAGAAGAAGCTATAATGGGTTTAAGCGAGAATTTGGGTTGGAGAGCTGTTGACGCCATTGCTTTGATGGTTTCAGATTTTCACTCTCCAGTTCGGATACGATCAAACCAACGGTCCTTAAACATCCTGACCATTATAACTGGACGTTGTGTTATATCTTTAGTTTAAACCAAAAACAACAAATCAGAGTGGCGCAGCGGAAGCGTGGTGGGCCCATAACCCACAGGTCCCAGGATCGAAACCTGGCTCTGATAGATTTGATTTCCGAGAGCAAGCTTCACCTAGCCACACCAATTTTTTCTTTTTTTCTTTAATAAAAAAATCCGAATGAAAAATAGAAAGAAATTATTAGTAGAAAAATTACCTCAATTAATTTCAAAATGTTAGGGATTTTTGGGCCATCTAATCTAAGTAATAATTATTCTTATAACCTTTTGTAATATATTTATTACATATAAAGAATAATAATCTAAGTATAATTACTTTCATAACCTTTTGTAATATATTTATTACATATAAAGATTAATTTTGCATTTAATAAATGGGTTCAATCTAACTATTTTTCTTAAAGCCAATGTTTTCTACACGACATTCAAACTGCTTTATGGTTTTTTCGTTTTGTGCAAGTTCAACTACAATAATCCCCGTACAAAATTTTAAATCGAAAATCGAACTTTTAATTTTTTTCTAATATTGGATGAAAATAAAATTAAACTTTTGAGGTGTTTCTTATATATCCAACTTTACTTTTCCTTAATCTATTGTCCCTAACAAAACATCAATTTTCTTTTTAATACATTTTTTTTATACACTTATTTTTCGTCCCAATCAAACAAATACTTAAGTCTTTTAAAATTGGACAACAAATTACAACCTTTCAAGCACGGAACTGGTCCCCCTCCAACACACACACATATATATATATATATATCATCAACTTATATTTGGAAAAAGTACCTTGATATAGTCCCCCATCATTTAAACATTACAAAAATTCTAGTTAAAAAAAATGTATTCTACATAAAATAGAAAGATAATTCAAATTTTCAATGTTTATGGGCATATCATAAAGAAAATAGTACCCATTTTCATAAACTTATAAGTATGTCAAATTTCTTTGATTTTCCAATTTATTTACCAAGATTATCCCTAAAAAGAAAACAGTAAATTACAATATAATCCTTTCAATTTTATCATAATTACAATTATCTTCACATTATTTAAAAAATTTCAAATACTCCTATAATATTAACAATCGTCTAACATATATTTCTTACATAATTATGGCAATTTTATTTCAAATTTTTCTTAGATAATTATGGCAATTTTATTTCAGAAAAATTTGTTTGTGATTTACTCGAATATATAGTGGGCTAGTGGTGGTGCGCAAGTATGAAAAGATTTGGTTGTCTATCACTTTCATGATTGAGTTCACATGATGAAGCAAAGAAATATATAGTCATATGCCTCCCATGACCCCTCCCATGAAATGATCTTTTTTTTTGGTTGGTGGGGCGGGGGGGGGTAGGCCTCAACCCAGTTCAGGAACCCTCACATTATCCAACTTTCTTCACCAAACAAAACTTACACAATTTACTCTTTTTCACCATTCAACAGAATGCAAGCAAACATACCACTCAATAAAAGGAGAAAAAGCTCACTTCTTCTAACTTATGGTCCTTTTGTTTCACCTACTGCCTTCAAATTGGCCAATTGGGACTTGTTAGGTACATGAATCAGCAGCATATAATGGGGTTGGCATCATTCATATATACTCAGAATTGAAACAAACTGAAATGGATGAATAAGTGGTTAGGGAATAGTACATCCAACTTAAATTGATTTAACTGCATGCACATGAATTCAGTGACCACATCACCCCCCATAGGCCTCTACTTTAGATAAAGAATATAAGGTAAAGATTTCATGCAAACTCAAGAACTAACTAGCTTAAGATGTCTCACACTCTAAGCAAGTCTCCCACCAAGATGAGACCCGAAGCAGCTATTCGGCCACAGGCCTCAACTTTTCCTCCTAGTGTAAAAGAGAAGGTGCAAATATCCCATAGTTTTGGCTTAGCATTTTCTGATAAGATGGCCTTGAAATCTAATCCGGTGGCTATAGGGACTAGAGGTACAGTTGGATCCCTCATCATGCAAGAAATAGAGTACTTTAGCCGGCTTGAGATGGGTTGCCAGAGCAGCTCCAACAAGCCTGCACGACAACTTGCAAACTCAGCTTCAACTGGTGGGTTCTCCAAATCCAAGCTCGAATCGCTGATCACTGTTCCTGGAAGAAAGAAGAGGGGAAGCAACCGGCTCATACCAAGTATGTGTTCTATGGTGGAAGTAGTGGAAAGCAATCAGAGAAATATGTTTTCTGGATTCACTTACAGGAATCTAAAGGCTGATCTTAAGAGGTAGTCACCTTAGTTAGCCTATGCTGTCAGATAGTTTTGAGAACCCAAGCTTCTTTAGACGATTTGTTATGGGGTTAACCCATGTCTTGTCTGGATTTCCACATTTTATGTCCACGATTTCAACTACACCAGGCCCCTTTTTGACGGGCTTTTGTCTTATTGGAGTCCCTTCTATCGATATATTATCAGCTGCAAGCATTGGAATTTGATGAGTTCCTCCAGAGTAGTGCTTCGCCTTCTTTACTGTTTCAGGGCCTTTATCATTTTTAACATTGCTTGTTCCGCTGCTGCTTGCTTCATCCATTGATGTTCTGGGTTTCAGTTTTCTAGGAGTAACATCACCGGCTGCAACAGGGACCGAAGCGCACAGAGAAGGTGTCTTAGATTCAGATCTTGTGGATTCTATCTCTCTAGACATTAGGGCACTGATTGTCCCAGTTGTACCCACTTTAACGGATCCTCCTCCACCCCTTATAGCCTCTAATGTCTGAACCATATTGTTCCAACTAGCTTCAAAAGTCCACCAAGAAATTATCTGCGAATGAATTAGTGCAACTCTAAAGCAGGCTTGTTGAAACAGAGAGCAAATCAAGCTGTTCAAGATCCTGGAAAATAGCAGCACAAAGCACGTAAGTCTTAAATCAACTGTAGCAGATACAACATTACATATGAAACTCACTGAAGCAATTTGATCGAGGGTGGCAAGGATTTTACATTTGTCTTCATTAAATTCACAACATAACAATCTTTGACGAATCAAGTTGGTAGGAGTTATTCTCACATACTGTTCAGATTTTGAAGCAACTTTTCCTAGCACCCCATTGGCAACTCTTCATTCCAAAACTTCTGATACTCTTATCAGAATAGGAATAGAACTATACATATAAACCAATGCATTTTTAGTAGAAAATGCAAGCCAAGAGACTTTACTTCACTTACAAGCTCTTGGTCCTAATCATCAAAACACAAAAGTTAACTACCAAGATTAGAAGTGCTTACAAACTTTCTGCCATAAAGGGAAAAGAAAAGGCACAATAGAGTACATTTAGGTGGTAATCATGTGATGCATGATTTTCACAATCTAACAAGCAAAGAGCTAATTGATTTAAACACCTCAACTAACCTACTGCAGATAATCAATGCTTTTGGACTAAATAGTTTCAGATGAACCAATTTTGTTAAAACAGAAGCACCTAGAGCTGCAGCATAACTGTCAGCACAATCAATGTCACCATGAAACTCATAAATTACATCTCCTGACTCTTGACCACAAGAATCCTGCACAAAGAGCAAAAGCCCACCACTCCAAACCCCCAATTCTCAAAGCTAAAGAAATACAGAAAAACAAAAACTATCAAAATCCTCTTATTCCTCAAACCCCATGAAACTTCACAAGAATAAAACAGAAGATGAGTAAAACAGGACATCAGGGATCCAACTTTCAGCATTGAAATTGAATTGAAGTCTAATCGAATCCCATATGAACAAGAACTGAAATGAGTTGAAGCTTACCCACAAAGCCCACAATCCGGAGCTTCCAAAGGGGCTGTGAAATAGAACCTTGAATCCAAAACGTCCCAAGATAATGGAAAATGAGGAGTCAAATCAAATGATAGACAGCCCACAAAAGCAGATTTGAGTTATTGAAAGAAAAAAACGAATCTTGGTAAAAAAGTGAGTACTCTTACTTTCGGAATGGCTCTCAAGAAATCCAGTTCTCACCTCAAAACGAGCATTTGGGTAGATCCAGCATGGTTGTATCCTGTGTTTCTTGGATTAGGCTACCCTTGACCTTTTCCTACAATTGCTGGCCCACTTTGGTTTTCATTTTTGGAAATGTTTTTCATTTTCTTCTGAATGTTTCAAAATGACACAGTGTTGAAGTCCATTGTTCTTAAATTTGAGTTCTGTATTATTTATTTTTATTTTTATGATTTAATTTGCCATTAATCTTGTGTTGTGTTTGAATTTACGAATATCCCGAATCTATCAAATTTATTTAAATAAATTCATGCAATAAAAAAAATTAAATTTTTTGTAGCATTGTGATGAATTTTAAATTTATCTAATATAAAATTATTTAAATTTTTTATTCTAAATCCTAATTATTTCTTCCAAATACAGCGTTGGTGATAATAAAAAAGTATTAGATAGAGTATTCTAATTGAAAATTTGAGTTCATAAAATAAATATACAATCTTTTTATAAACTCCATGTCTTGTATATATTTTACAAATAAATCCGAATTAAATGATACTATTTATTCTGGAAATCTAATCTAATAAATATATAGTTTTTTGTAGTTGGTATAAAAAAAAAATTGTGTCATGATATTATTCCTAGTACTTGACTTTTTTTATATTCTCAGAAATTAAATACCCGAGTAAACGATAAATTTCTATAGCTTCAAATTATGTATTAATAATTTCGGTTGATTTAAAGCAAAAGCTGTAAGCAATTTTCTACTAATTTTTGCAACTTATTAATAAAATTATAAATATAAATTATTTTTTAAATATTTAAATTCCAATATTTTTTCATTTTTAATTTTTATTCTTAAATATTCCTAAATTTTACTATTGAGAAATTCATATAAAAAAAGTATAAATTATTTTTATTATAAAATAAAAGTTATTGCAGACACCTGAATGAAAGGGAAAATGGGTAAAATTCTTGGGCAGGTAAGATGGCGAAAATAAGAAAATATTATTGAATAATTAAATAAGTTTAGGTGAGACTTTATTTGAGTTGTAAAGTCACATTTATCAAAATTTTAGTTGAAACTCTGTCTCGTGGTGGGTGCATTTAGTTAGGGATGAGCGTTCGAATCGGATTGTTCGAGTCTCAATTCAATGAGAATGAATTTTTATAAAATGAGTTGAATAATTTTTACAATTTTCGAGTTTTGAAATATCTAAACTCGATTTTAAATAATTTAATTTAGTTATTAAATGGAGAAAAATACCCAATTAAATTAATCGAGTCCCTGATATTTATTTAAATAAAATTATCAAAAGAAATATATGCTTTCAATATTTTGTTGTTGTCTAACTTTTATTCAAATTTAAATTAAAAAAAATGAAGAAAGAAGAGGAAAAGTTCGGGTATTCGAAACTTTAAAAATTATTTGATTACTTGAATATTCGATTTTATAAGATTTGTAATGGGTACAAAAATATATTGCATGAAAAATTAAATATATTATTTGAATAGTCCACAATTCAGAAAACACGACTCGCGTGCATCCCTATATTTAGTGTACAAATACATTTAATTTGTGGATGATTGTATATATTATTTTTTAAAATATGTGCGAATTATTTATGTGCTCCGTACACAAACCATACAAATTTGTTAAATAGAGTGATTAGTAAATTAATACATATAGATATGAGTAAACATTTAAAAAATCTAAAATGCCCTCAAAACCAAACCCCAATACACATAAATCAATTTTAGGGTTACTTTTGGTACTTTAATATAATAATCCATTCTAGGTTTTGAAGTTGAGCAAATTTGAAAATCAACATATAATTCCAAAATACTTGTGAAATTATAGAATACATTTGCATACATCCAACATGAATTACAAATAAGCACCCCCAAAAACCACAAATTTACCAAAAACAAAATTCAAACTCCCATGTGCACTCTCTATTTATATATGACCCACATTATTACATTATTATATATAAGTTTGTACCACCTTAATTTTGGTATTAATTTAAATTTTTTTACCTGATTATTACACTTAATTACAAGATCTAAATTTTACTTCACCTACACAGAATCCATATTATTATAAAATAAAGAGTTGCTATGGACACAAAATGATATTTTTAACACTTATGAGTGCTGAAACTAATGTTTGTAAAGAAAGAATATCTTTTGATTGATAAGATTACTAATTTATTCAATTCAATTTAATTTTTTTATTTTTTTATTAGTTTAATGTGTTAATTTATATATTTTATTTTTTATAGATTATATATTTTAAATTATAAAAAAAATTATTTATTATATGCACATAGCAATATTCAACAACTATTACTAGTTAAAAAAAATGGAAAAAAGAGGATGTAACAGTGATTACCAGCCTGAAATTGAACCACAGATCTCACTTGTCTTTCAAATCCAGCTCACGTTTTTTGCTTTCAATCTGAGTAACCCATACCCCATAGATGGATTAGCCCATGAACTTCTTATACCCTTTTCCCTCAAAAATCTCCCACTTCTTCAATTCAAAAACCCCCATTTTCATCACAGCAATCGCATTCTTCGCTCGCTCTGTTATCCCCATTCCGAAATCTCTACTTTGCATTAGACTGAGCAACTTCTCAGCAACGCCATTGCCGGAGAAAAATCCTGCGCAAAATGAGCTCGCAAAGATCTGCCAAGCCCACAAAGCCGCCTAACCAAACAACCCCATCAAGATCATCCTCCGCTTCTTCTTCCTCTTCCGTGTCATCCCATTTAGCCATGATTGAATTGAAGCAGCGAATCCTCACTTCCCTCTCCAAACTCGCCGACCGTGACACGCATCAGATCGCTGTAGAAGACCTTGAGAAGATTATCCAATCCCTGTCGAACGACGGCGTCTCCATGCTCCTCAACTGCCTTTACGACGCTGTCAATGACCCGAAGCCCGCCGTGAAGAAGGAGGGCATCCGTCTCCTGGCGGCCCTCTGTGCCGCCCACACTGATCCTGCCGCCACTCATCTCACTAAAATTATTGCCCACATTGTCAAGAGGCTCAAGGATTCCGATTCCCAGGTTAGGGACGCATGTCGCGATGCCATTGGCTCGCTGGCCGGCCTGTACTTGAAGGGCGGTAATGGCGGGGACGGAGTTGTTTCGCTCTTTGTGAAGCCCTTGTTTGAGGTGATGAGTGAGAATAACAAGAGTGCACAATGTGGGGCGTCAATGTGTTTGGCTAAGATGGTGGAATGCGCCTCCGACCCACCTCTGGCAACGTTTCAGAAACTTTGTCCGAGGGTTTGCAAATTTTTGAATAGTCCAAATTTCTTCGCGAAGGCTTCTTTGTTGCAAGTTGTGTCGAGCTTGTCTCAGGTATGTTCCATTTCCAGCGGTAGTGTTCGGTCGTGGTGGTTCTCCTCCATTGTTTTATCTTTTTGAACGAGCGAGTACTAGAAGTTATTCTTTTGATATTTGTCGCAGACTATGAGAAAATTTAGATTAGATATTAAGTCTCATCTGATGATATAGTTGACTTTTTAATATTTGATGCGAAGTAAGAGTAGAGAAATGGAATCTTGACTCATTGCAGTATTGTTTTCTGTCGTCCAACTTGATTCTTGTGAAGTTCTGTGATTGTTGAAGTATTTTTAGAAATTAACTGCAGGATTGTGAGATTGCCTTTAGCATTGGATCCTTCCATCCAATAAGGTTCTATTTAACTACTGTAATTTCCTGGTGCTTGCTCATCTAGGCAATCCATGATATCTGCACAGTGTTCCTAGGATTTTTTATGCCATTAAAACTTGCTTAATGTACTCCCGGAGAAAACATGTTCTGGATTCTAGAGTTTTTGATTCATCCTTCGACGAAGTATTACATCTTCCCTCTTATGTCCTGATACTCGTGAATAATTGTTTGCTATTGAATGTTTTAGCGTGTCAATGCCCGTGCAATTTATCATACTGGTCCATGTAACAACCTGGACTTCAAATTAGACTGAGCATGGCACTTTCCATGGTGGTTCCTTTCACCTGTCTGAATATGTTTCATTCCATCAGTTCATTGGCAATGTTGGTGTTATGAAAGCAAAACAAGAAAGTAGACTTTATTACTCTTTCTTTTTTAATAATCTTACTTACTGTTTCAGGCAGGAGCAATTTCACCACAAAATTTGGAACCATTACTGCAGCGTATTCATGAGTGTCTTGGCAGTTCAGACTGGGCAACTCGAAAGGCTGCTGCTGGCGCATTAAGTTCCTTGGCTTCGAACTTGAGCAACATAACCCCAGAAGGAGCTACGCCCACGTTGACTGTGCTTGAGGCCTGTCGGTTTGACAAGGTATATAAAAGTAGCATCTCTGCAAACCATCAATGTGATTCTCAGAGACTGGCTATCTGTGAGCCTGCCATTTTTGCCCACTGATCAGCTAGAATTTTGTTATTTTAGAATTTGATTTGGTCTTCAAACATCTTTCCCTCATTTAGCTGCTTGTAGTCACCAGCGAGTTGATGTCTGAACTTGATATCTTTCGATGAATTATACTGCAAAACTAATAATTGACCTTTCTGAGTTTTTCAGTTAAAAAAATTCACGAGTTGGTCTTTTGATGCTTGTTATCATTAAGTTGCTCAATACTACTTGACACCTAAAGGTGACCTCTGTTTTTGTAGCGCTAAAAAATCAAAATAGTAGCTATTTTGAGTTTGCTTGCTGTCACATATTTCAGAGGATGATTGAGCAAACACGCATCCATCCTGATAGCATACAACTGATGGAAAACAGGAAGTCCCTTTTCCCCCTAATTTCCCTTGCATCAATCCTGAAAGCTCATAACAGCTTGGTCTTACCATTTATCTCAACATTCACAAAATTAACCACATGAAAGCTGCATTTCTTATTTCACAACAATTTAGGCCAAAGTACCCCAAGAACATGTTATTACCATGTCTTACCTTCATTCTTCTAGTTTGTCTTTGACATAAAGATTATTAGTTGGCTTATATTTGATAAAACTCATGTATTTGGTATGTATAAAGTATGTTACATGACTTGAATGTGAGTATAATTAACGGCCAAAATTCATTCTGTTTGCCAAGGACACTTTCCATCTTTGAGTATTTATGTTGCATAAGTAATATTCAGTTTGCGCGCTTGAATGACAATTGTTGGACTAGCTGAAGAGTGAAGTTGGGCAGCACTATGTTTCTACTGGTTTCTTGGCTGGCCAATTCAAATTGAAGTAATTCTTTCTGTTTTCAGATAAAACCTGTGAGAGAGAGTATGACAGAGGCATTGCAGCTCTGGAAGAGAATTGCAGGGAAAGGAGATGTATCATCTACTGAACATAAAGCTTCATCTCATGGTAGTCATGGATCTTGTGCTCATCAGCAGAATTCCATTAGCAATATTAGTTATTTGTTACTCACATGATTTCTTCTTTAATATTCAACCCTTCAGATGGTGAGGCTTCTGAACCTGCTGGTTCATCTGATAGAAAGGATCTTCCTAATCTTGGTGAGAAAGGAAGTGAAAAATCAGAGAAGAACTCATCCAGTGGATCGTCTCCCACTGATTCTAATACGAAAGGCAATGGAAACAACATTTCTGATGAGGCAGTTGGGATATTAAGGAAGAAGGTACCACCAGCATTAACTGACAAAGAATTGAACCCTGAGTTCTTCCATAAACTAGAAACAAGAGGTTCAGGTGATTTGCCTGTAGAAGTGGTTGTCCCTCGCCGATATGCTAATCCTTCACATTCCCAAAACGAAAAAGACCCAGAGACAAATGATACAGATCCAAGTAGGACTATGCTAAACGGCCAGGCTCAGGGATATGAGAGCATTAAGAAGGGAACTATTGGTGATAGGATCGATCCTAATCAGAGAGAGTTTTCCGGCGTTTATGCAGATTTTTCTAGAAATGAATCTGATGGATTAGTGAATAACAAAGGAAATTGGTTGGCTATTCAGAGGCAACTATTACAACTGGAGAGGCAACAGGCTCATCTCATGAATATGTTGCAGGTATACTTTCTTTCATTGCATTCAGGACAGGTTTCCTGAATTTCCATTGCACTGACAATTCCTTTTCCATTTCCAATGCAGGATTTTATGGGTGGGTCTCATGATAGCATGGTGACCCTAGAAAGCAGAGTTCGGGGGCTTGAGAGAGTTGTTGAAGACATGGCCAGAGATTTGTCAATATCAACCGGTAGGAGGGGTGGTAGTTTCATGGCTGGATTTGAGGGATCTTCAAACAGGCCTCTCAGCAAGTACAGTGGCTTCCCTGACTATTCAGGTGCTAAATCAGGGAGAGGAAATGATGGTCGCATTCACTTCGGGGAGAGGTTTGCAGCATTTGATGGTGTTGCTTCAGGCATGAGGGGTAGGGGCCCTTCTTGGAGATCTGACGCATCAGATGCTTGGGACTTCCATCCATATTCTAAAAATGGGCAAATGGGCTCAAGGAGAACTGCAGGTGCTGGTACTATGGATATTAGGTCCTCTAAATCAGATAATGAGGCTGATCAGGTAGGAAGCAGGAGAGCTTGGGAAAAAGGAGGTGGACCTGTTAGGTTTGGTGAGGGACCTTCTGCAAGAAGTGTTTGGCAAGCTTCAAAGGATGAAGCAACCTTGGAAGCTATTCGAGTAGCTGGTGAAGACAATGGAGTTGCTCGTAATGCTCGAGTAGCTATACCGGAGATGACAGCTGAAGCATTAGGAGATAATGGATCAGTACCAGAGCGTGACCCCGTTTGGACTTCTTGGAGCAACGCAATGGATGCACTTCATGTTGGTGATATGGATTCAGCTTTTGCTGAAGTTTTGTCTACTGGGGATGATCTCTTGCTTGTAAAACTTATGGACAAAGCAGGCCCCATAATCGATCAACTGTCAGATGAAGTAGCTACCGAGGTTTTGCATGCTGTTTCACAGTTGCTTATGGAGCAGAATTTCTTTGAAATGTGCTTATATTGGGTTCAACAGGTACGTCTTTTGCTTTATAGTTCCATAGTTTAGCTGCATCTAGACCAGTCATGTTTTATAATAGCCTTCACTTTGTATCCCGTATTTGATAAATTCTAGATCCCTTTTTCCGCTCCCAATAAAAGCTGGAAATTCCACTTATATTGGAGAAGATGATGTTATCTGTTGGTTCTATGACAGAAATCTTGGTGCATAACAATTTAGGGTGCATCTTATGGGGGATCCCTCTGACATTGTTTACTGTACTCAGTTGGCAGATATAGTTATGGAAAATGGCCCTGATGTCCTGGGAATTCCTATGGAAGTAAAAACTGAGATTTTAGAGAATTTACACGAAGCTGCTTCTTCATTAGAACTAACAGAGGAATGGGACGGATCCCCTCCAGACCAACTGCTACTGCAGCTGGCATCAGCCTGGGAAATTGATCCGCAACATCTCGGGAAATAGCTCTGGAAACAAACTTTTTTGCTTGGTGTGGAGTGGATATATTAGATATTTTGTATCTACAGATTGAAGGTCAAACCTCTATGTAAGAACAGTTTACCACATGTATACTATGATTACAATATGACGGGGTGTTGAGTGTTGCATTAGTCTTCACTCATAATATTGGGATTCAGAGTTTCTTGCTTGCATTTTTATGTGCATGCAATTGTTTGGTTGTATTGTTTATATTAACGCCAACCATTTTGTTAAGGCAAGAAACTGACTTCTAGAATCCAAGAATGGAAGGTAAGTCATCTCAATCAAGCTCAACCTATTGGGTCCATGGAATTATTGAAACCACTAACCATTAGTAGCACTTTCACCTGAATAGATAGATACGTTTAAGCTACATTCCATTATATCTCCCAAGATGATTTTATATTTTACAGTGAAAAGATTGTTCAAATTTCACTCAGAAATTGCAAAATTTGTCTTTATAAACTGACAAAAATCTGTCTCCTAAACATAACTATTTCTGAGTTTGTTCATGTTTAGACATTATCTACACCACCATTTTCTGGGGATCTATTATTTATCACCATTCTCTCCTTCTTGGTTTTTGTCTAGTGACAAAAACTCTAGTGCAGTAACAACATCGGTGATCATAGGGCGAGTACTGGCATCCTCCTGCAGGCACATTGCTGCGACTGCAAGAGCTTGATAAAGTGCCTTTTCGGGATAGTTCCCATTTAGCAATGGATCCGCCATCAGATGGAACTTTTTCTTGTCTTTCAACAATGGTTGTGCCTGCCAAAATCCATCAAAGAGCAGAGTAAATATAAACTCATTTTATGCACTAGGCAGCCTTAATCAGAGAAAATTGTGAATGAAGTTCTCTAAGCACATACCCATTCAATTAAATTTTGCTCTTGACTTGGTTTTGCTTGGTCGATGACTCTTCTGCCAGTGATCATCTCCAAGAACACGACTCCAAAGCTGTAAACGTCGGACTTGGTAGTCAACTGACCAGAGGATGCATACTCAGGTGCACAATAGCCGTAGGTTCCCATCACCCTCGTTGAAACGTAAGGTCTCCCTCCGACAGGACCAAGCTTGGCAAGCCCAAAATCAGAGAGTCTGGGGTTGAAGTTGCTGTCTAAAAGTATGTTGGATGCCTTAAAATCTCGGTAAATCACTGGAGGATTGGCTGTTTCATGCAAGTATTCAAGTCCTCTTGCTGCTCCTTCTGCAATTTTAATCCTCGTGTCCCAATCAAGAGGCTTTTTGTTTGGACCTAAATCTTTACACAAGAATCAATCAGCATTTCAGCAGGTGCCACAAGTATAATGAATGCATCCAGACATGGGGAAGATCAGCAAGGCAAATTCATGAAGATATGTATTAACTTAATGAGCATAATTGAGAGAGAACTGTTCACGCATACAATAATAAGCTGCAACTCTGAGGACTTTAATATCAAGAAATTAAAGTATTTTGATCATCAAGCTTAGTACAAATAGCATGAGGTAACGAGGAGTTTGTAAGACATACTTAGGAGGTGATCCTCCAAGGAACCATTGGCCATGTACTCGTAGACTAAAATTCTGTGCTCTCCCTCAGAGCAATATCCTACTAGATTGACAAGATTGGAATGGTGAAGAAGACTCAACATCAAAACTTCCACTAGAAATTCTCTATTTCCTTGGAAACCATTTCTATCGAGTTGCTTCACTGCAATATCCTGAGCGACACCAACAAGATAAAAACAAGTCAGCTGAAATCACCCTTTTGATGAACTGTTTTGAGGATGAGAAAATGATGATAACAAAATGGGACGTAGGGGTTTAAGGAATTACAATTTTCTTTCTTTCAAGGTGGCCTTTGTACACCCTACCAAAGCCGCCTTCACCTATCATCATTTCAGGGTTGAAGTTTTGAGTTGCCGCTGACAGCTCTTCGAAAGTGAAATTTTCTGCAGCAATGTTGTTCTTTCCAAGTTTTTCTATTTCTCCATCTACATACCTTCTCCTGCTGCTATCTGCAAATCTAGTGATCGATCAATTTTATTCATCATTTAGCTTTTGAAGTAATAGCAATCAGTTCTCTATTAACTCAGTTCAAACTCATGTCAAATGAAACAGAAGAAATATTCATATTTTATAATGTGAAAATGTTAAAAGTGCCCAGAATCTTCACTAAAATGCTCGACTTTGGAGGAGATATTTCATGATAATATTTAAACTTATAGGATTTAGTTACATATTTCTGGTGTCTAAACAGGAGAAGAGAGCATTAGTGTTTCTTCCAGGAATAGAGAACCCAGGTGCAACAGAAGATATGCCTAAGCAGAAAAAGTTGGCACGAGCCTAAAGGCATTATTTGTCAGATAATCTACAAAAAAATAAACAAAAATAATCATATTCTCTTCCAGATAACGACAATACAGATTTTTATTCTTTTAATTTTGGATTGAATATCATGTCTGCATCTTGTGTCTCTTTTGATTGCTGACGGGCAGCCATAATCATGATCTTCATAAGCCTTGATCATAACACTGGTTTAATCAGGGCAATCTATCAATCAGGGACATTAATTGTGAATTCAAAGCATAAAACAGGAAAGAGACACAGGAAGGAATAAAAACTTGACAAAGAATCAGGACAGATAATCCTCTTACCAGTTTTGAGGGATAAATTTGAGATCGAGGTCAAGGGTTTTGTGTCCTTAAATTCTGGAGCCTTCTTCACGGAGTTTTGTTGAATTTTCTCTTCTGACATGCAACACGAGAAACAGCTCAACATCCTTCCGTTCTCCTTGCGTTATCTCAACTTAACCATTTCAGAATGGATACACCATCAACCCCTGAACGTATATTTTCAATCAATATGCTACCAAAAGATCCAAAATTTCTCAGATTGCATTTGTATCTTGAATCTCTCAGCAATCTGATCAAAAACTTTCAGTCCTGAAACAACCAGTCCTTTCTGGTCTTTCAAGAAACAAAAAGGATTTGATGGTGCAGTTTTCTTCTCCCTTCAAAGCCAATATGTCATTCAAATATATTGGACACCATCTGTTTTCTAAATATAGCATATGTCTTGCTAAGAACCACACGAGGACAAATGGATCATAAACATGTCAAATGACGTTGTGCCACGTGGCATTTGCAATTATTACTATTTGGGCCTAGGTATGAGTATAGATAAATGCACCACCACATTAAATTGAGGAATGTGAAGCAAACTGAGACCTTTGCAACTATTTTCCACAACTGCCAGATTTTGTCCCTCCTTGTTCGATAACTAACTTTAAAATGCAAGTCAAAGTGCAATTCCACAAGAAATGGCTTTACTTCCATCCTTACTGATCTTGTTTCTCTTATAGAGACAGGCCCTTGATGCCAGTTCCGACGATCTTTCAACTCTGTCTGATGTAACTTCTACATAAGTCATGATTAATAACACCATGCAGACATGGTGAGTAGCACTAGTTCTTGACAAGGGGCTCCCCATAAAATCAAAAACTAATGTCTAAGAGTTGAGGTATGAGAACATCGAAGGTAATGCATTATGGAAACTACATCCAGAGGTTTGTCTTTAAATAAAAAATTGCGCAAGAATATCAAATGAATTGCTTCCAGTAACTCAACAAACTAATGTAAGAAGTAATATTTTTCATGAGAAATAAAGATAAAATCAAGTTACTTATTTCAAGTGAAGGAACTACTGAAATAAATATTGTTGTTTGTTTTTCCTGACGATTTATCGTTGTTCTATGTGCTAATGGCCACCCGTAAATCATGAAAATTTATCCTGAATCCAATTTTTTTAAGTGAATGTTCTGAACAGCACATAAAAATGTCAAATAAATTATGAAATGAGCAAATGTAGTTGTGTATTTTATCATATCATCTACTTCTTGGTTGAGAGTCATTATCCTAAACCCTAATTTTCTAAGTGGATGTTCTGAAAAGCAGTATCAAGAACGTTAATTCAATGGTTTCCGCATTCTAAGTGGATTCAGAATGTTTCCCATGATTAATCACAGCTTCTCTTTCTTTTTATCAATCAAATTCAGTTTCTTCTCATTTTCTTACCCGTATTTGTAGTGATTTTCAGAACACCATCTCTCTGCAACTCCCAACACCAAATTGTCGTTTCTATGGATTTTGTGAATCGAGCCCATTGCAGCTTCATGAGTTCCGGGTTTGGATACACGATTTCCACTTCCTCGAGGAAACCCTCCTGCTATTGAAGGCCAATTAGGGTTTCGGGGGATTGATGGAATCTTCAGAGGATAACCAACCAATGGAGGTTACCATAGGTCTCTTTCTCTCTAAATTCCACCACGCCTAAATTCCAGGGGTGGTGGAATTTAGGCGTGGTTCTCGCCATTGTTGAGAATCAACAACCTCCGAGGAGGAGTTGGAATGAAGTGTATCTCATTTTGAATTTTATATTTTCTTGAATGTATGTGGTTTACGGAAGATGACCTCCACTTTGTCTAATTTCTGAATCTTCAATTGAAGAACCCTAAACACAAAATCATTCTTTTTTAGGTAAATGCACATATACTGCATATTTTGCACTGCTTTTGCACAGTATGAATCATATCAATTATGGAGTTCATAATCAATTTTTCTGATTTTGGATTTTGTACATAATACGTGACCTGTAATGTATTATCTTTCTTTTATGTAAATTCACATGCACATGCACTTGCACTGCACATCTTTTGCTCAATACGAATACTTTCATGTTGGGATATTCATAATTTCACTTTAAACTCCTTATGCATGACATGAACAATCTCACGGTAAGCCCATGTTCAATAACTGATCTTGCCTATCAGAATATGAAAAAAAAACCAAAATGGCAGACAACACAACGAAAATATGATGCTGCAGCTCTGCTACACTCAAGACAGGTGAAAATCAATTACTGTTTGCACTTCTCCTGCGCAAGCGTTCGCTGTTTCTCAATGCAGCAAGTTTGTTCTCGAGCTTTATGATACGGGCTTCAAGATCCGACAGTGCAGCCAGATTGAAATGTGAAGAACTATTGTTTGGTTCCTCAGAGTTACTTCCATGTAAATACTCTGCAACCATAACTGGTCTCACATCAGAATTTTTCCTACCTTTGACTTGTGTTGAGACCTTCTCGAATGCCACTGTTTCTGAGGTTATGTCCCCGACTTCATTCTGTGCAACATCTTTGTTTAGATTCATCTCCAATTGCGTGCTAGTAAGATATCCAACAACTGCTACTGGAGATAAAAGATTCTCTTCATGTGCAGAGTGTGAAATCCCATCACATGATGAAATCATCTCTTTGTTGTGCATTTTGCTACAAGGTTGCCAGATTACCACCGAAGAGTGGCTGATCGTTGCAGCCTCATCACATCTTGGTGGAAAACCCGGTGGAAATTCAGGATCATTTGCTGTCTTTAATAGTATCAATTTCTGGAGATATTCATTAGCAGTAGAATTCTGTCCTCCTTCAGGAACTTCACTATTATGGGCTACGTCTTCTTCTAGCTTTATTACTGGTTGGGTTCCTGGAGAAGGTTTTCCAACTGCAATACTGAGAGAATTTGGAGCAGGAAAAGGAAAAAGAAGATGTTTCTTTTTCTGTTTCCCCGGACATTTGAGTGGAAAATGTGGAGGGCCATCAGGATTGTTGGCCAATATAATTTGATCTGAATCTAGGAGATATTTGAGTGGTTTCCGAGGACTTCTTCGTTGTTTCACCAAACCTTTAAAGGCATCCACTGGACATAGCACTGCTCTCCTCCACCATTCTAGATACCGGATAGTCACGTCAGATTCAGAAAGTCTAGGTGGAAGATACAACATTTCATCATCACTCAAAGACTCGCTATAATTGTACCATGCAATTTCCGGGCTCATATTTTCCCTGGGAATCCATCTTGGAAGATCTTGATCAAATCCAAATTGCATTGCAACTCTATGAGGAAGATAAGGTTCTCGGCAATCTATCCCAACAAGCAGGGAAGCCCTCAGGCACCTAAGAAAGGACTCCAGTTCTACACTCAGACCTCCCCCCTTGATCAACTCTTCTTCTTCCTTGTAAAAGCCGGGGAATGACCAGTTATCAATAGCCAGGGCATACGGCCGCCACAGGAAAGTCACTCCAGCAGAATTGATAGCCGGCCTCACATTCCCAATCACGGACTTCTTTGGGCCGCTCCAACGAGTCACTCGCACCCCACCGGAGCTAATGAAGTTGGGTTCCGGCTGCAGTGGCTGAAGCCTTTCCCAAGCCCAAACTTGCACAAGGCTAAATGGCGACAAAAGGGTGAGAGACAAAAGACTGTCATCTTCACTCAATAATTTAGTTGATGCAGCCATTGACTCCCTCAACAAGCCCAAGTCCCTATATATGCACGCCAGAACAGCTGGACCAAGCGCTAATCGCCTTCCTCTAGCTAAATGGATCGCTGCAGAAAACACATGGCTACCAATTCTATCGAGATGGTTTCCAGGAAAAACGAACCTTGACAACCACAGGGAAAGAAATGCTTCGTGCTCAAACACGCTGCCGCTCTCCATGAACAGGTTCAACCATTGGGAATGACTATCCGTTCTGAGTCTTGCAAGATTTCTGCGGCTTTCCTCTAAAAAATGTTCAATTACAAGCAGTTGTTTAGTTTCAAGAGGCAATGAAACAGGACCACCCACAACTGAGAAACCGCCCAAGATCAGCATATCCTCCAATGTGATGGTGGACTCTCCCCAGGGGAAAAAGAACGTGTTGGTTTCAGAACACCATAGCTCCGCAATCCCAAACACTAAATCTTCATCTCTGTGGATTTTGTAAATGGACCCCGTAACTGCGTCGTAAATCCCAGCGTCTTTCCACACCGAGCTGTACCTGGAATGCATGGTCTGGACCCATGATCTCCAGTTTCTTAGTGGATACCTCCAGCCATTAAAAGCCACCTTCAGCGGCCACTGAGGTTTTGGGGTGAGAGATGGAAGCTTCAGAGACGGGCCTTCAACGGAGGTCGCCGTCGGTCTCAAAAAATATGCTTTTCTAAGGGTCGGCGAACCTCCGGTGGGTGATATCATATACTCCTCTCTTTCTTCAATGGTGGAGGAGTTTAAGCGCTGTTCCGCCATTGATGAGAGAATCAAGAAATTTGTGAGAGAGATAGAATAATGGTGGAGATCAGTTGAATACCACCGGAAAAGAAATGGAAACTGAATGAAAGGTTTTCCGGGTGATACACAGACGCAGAGTTGTGGTTGTCGTGGCCTCAAAGCTTGATCAACAAGAGGGAGGGAGAAAGGGGTTGATCTGGTGGCAGAGGTACTGTAAAATATGAAGAAAAAGGTGCATTGGTTTTATCTTCTGTTTTTTCCTTTTTCCTGAGAAGAAAATGCATGAGAGTTGGCAGGCATTCAGTACCAAACGCGCCAAGCATGTCTCTTCTCTTCTATACAACTACTTAGTAAATATTACATTTACTTGTGGAGATGTAGCCTTCATATATACATATCTATACTATATATATATATATTTATATTTATTTGAGGTGATAGTAATTTGACGAATATAAGTTTTTTATTGAGTATATTTTTATTATTGAATGATTTAATAGTACAAATGTCTTGTCAATTGAATAATGATTACGATAGATTGTATGTGTTTATGATAAGTTTGATTATTAAAAATTAACTTTATACCCTTACAAATATTTTAATATTAGCAAGTCGAGATGAGATGACAAAATATTATTCTTGTAAATAACTAGTTACATAAATGTCTAAATATGTGGATATGATTAGTGTTTTTTTGTAATGAACATTCTTGACCGAAACATATAATAGGGTGACGGAGAGGTCCGTTATTCGAATGTCACAATTGGTGGCATCGGGTCGGGGCAGGTGTCGTTGCCAAAATAGCATAACCGCTCAAAATCAAGATGATTCAAATAATATACACAATCAAACAAGAAGGGATCATAATAGAAAGTTTGTTTAACATAACATAGATAGAATAGGAAATTAGTTGAGTAAGTTTATTACATGTTGAGGTTGTAATTGTTGTGTTTGTGGACATAGTTTCAAATGGTATTAGCCCCATTGTTCTAGCTAGCTGCTTAGTAATATGCACAACCACAACTACTAATTTGCTTACATATCCAAAATAATAAAAGCTAAACTTGTTCGGTTGTAAAATTAAAGAGGATTTTTTTCCAATATTGTAATCAAACAAGTTTGTGTTGTGTCGCAGAAAACAGACCAATTTCTTTCATTCCAACCACCTTGGCCTGTCTTGTTCCTTTACTCTTCAAGGGTATATCTTATTAAACAATCTTTTTACCATACAGGTGGCATAATTTACTTGGTAAATTCTAAGTACGTTCTTTAAAATTTAATATGATTATAACTATCTTTTATTATTTTAAAAAATTATAATTTCATCCCCAAAATAGAAAATAAATACCTAATCTTAGACAGTTGAGTGGAAATTACTACAATACTTTTACTCATTTTTTTTCTTTAAGAAAATATTTGAAAAACAATAAAAGAATTTGAGGGCAAATAAAAAAAAAGCCATAAACATATTAGCATATAAAAATATGGTTGCAGTTTACACCAATCACCCGAACAATTGATACAATTTTTTAAACAAAGAAGAAAACCACCTCAAAGTGGTAACATTAGATTAACATTTGAACAAACCACACTTTCAATTTAGCTTTTGTTTCTCATTTTCTCTTTGGTGCAGGAGTTTTGCAGCTTTAACTTAAGCAAGATCCTCCTCTACATTCATTTCTCTGAAGTTCAGAAAGAGTTGCAAATATCAAAATATTGCCACTTTCAGCAGTTCTATCTGCTTCTCTTTCTCTGGAAGAAATTGCTTGCCTACAACAGCCAGACTTGCATTTTCTCTCATCACCATTAAGTGCCGTCCAGTCCGCATACATCTTCTGGCATCAGTAGTTGGCCTGACATAATTGACTTGGGTTTCTGGAGATGACTATCAATCAATAACCATAACCATGAAGATCTCAATTCACTGCGTGCATGTTTTGATGAACTTATAAGCTCTTTAAAAGATATTATAAGATGCTACAAAGTGCAATGTTTGGTAAATTATTTAGAAAAACATCTTAAGAAGTATGCATATTGACTTATTGAGGGTCAGGCAAATAACATATACAGCCATATACTCAGCTCTGCCAAGCAAACAAGTTTTTCATTTAAAAGGCATAGCAAAGCAATCAAAAGCTTTTCCCAGATTATGCAACTCACATGTCATAGCCAAACATCTCAGTGTTTTGTCATTTTAGACGAAACAACAACATGAAAAAGAAACTTGCACTATGAAAACCCAGAAACAAGATCAATGAGAAAGAATCTCTGAGATATCCGTCCCTCAGAACAGGTACCTCATCAATGAGTATCAGTCCACTGCTTTTAATCAATCAGCATCTTCTTCAGAGGGAATAAAAACAGGATGAGGTGAAGAATTTAAGGTAATTTACTTAACATGAAACAAGGATGTGAGAAACTTTACGTACATCTACCATAAAAAGTTGAACTTTAGCTTTGAAAATGATATTATGCTATTGATGTTGGGGATTTTTCTCCAAACAACAAATGTAGCACATCCCTCAGAACCAATTCTCTCATCAAGGGATTTCAGTCTACTTTTAACGTTAAAATTGTGGAAAATATCATCACGGGGATGCTACAAAATCTTGATCTTAAAAAAAGAAAGTGAATCAAATTAAAAACACTTCTCTTTGCCGGAAAAATTAAAATTATTAGGAAAACAGAAACAAACTTTGGAGCGAGGCTGGCATCAGCCAAATGCACGTTTGTGCATTAAGCCAAAGAATCTATAGCTCACGGAACATGAAGGATTTGAAACATGATTACGCAATCCCTCAGAACAAGGCTATCATCAATGGACATCAGGCCACTACTTTTATTTCAATAAGACGTTCTTCATAGGGATTCATTCAGTAATACGAGAAAAACAAGAAAAGATAGTAGACTAGCAAGAGAACAATTAACAGCAAGAACTTCCACCATGAGCGAGCAGCACACGGAGAACCAAATGGGTAACCTGACGCTAAAACGACGACGTGTACAGTCTCATTGCAGGATTTGAGGCGGCGAATGGAGATTGGTGATCACGCATGTAGGGTTTTATTGGGAAGGGGAAGTGGGTGAGTTGAGAGCCCGGCTGTTTGGGTACACGAACAATTGTACTCCTGGGCCGGCTTAAGTTTTTGATGTCCCTAGGGCGTCCGCCTATTAGGTTATTTGGGGTAGGGGAAAAATAATACTGTAAATCCTACAATATCATTTCTTTAGGGGCCGTTTGTAAGGCAGATTTATTAATGACAACGGGGTGGGTTTGGCAAAATTTAAACATGTCTTCTAAAACATAATTTGGATTCGGATTGGCCCAAGAGTCGGGATTCGTTGGGTTGAACTCGATAACGAAAGATTTTCTATCGGCCCTTTTGTAGAGTGGGTCTGATTGTGAAAGACCTAGATAATTCATGGGTAGAGCAGAAGATAAACCCGATTAATATTTTTAAAATGTTAAAAAAAAATATTTATTAACAACAATATTACATAATTTTATTAATTTGAGACAATAATAATATTAAAAAAATATTTTTTTGATAAATTTATATGTGCATATTTTAGACATTGAAATACTAAAAATTTTATAATATGCGTTACTTATATAAATATTAAAATATTTATAATATTATTTTAATTTTAAAAAATATTGATTTATGTATTATATATAAGTATAAATAAATTCGGCATATTTTTTTATATATGTATAAATATGTTTTATGAAAGTATTTATACTAATTCCAGAGTTAGTAAATTTAAATTTGACTCTACTCTTTTTAGGATTTTAAAATTAGGCAAAAAGATCCCCTACTACCAACCGTTAAATTATGGAACTTCCAAATCAAATAAAAAAAAAATATGGGACAAATGTTGTAATTTTGCATCAAAATATCTTAAAACTATCGCTAAAAAAAATTCTCAATCTCAACCAGAAGTAAAAAATAGCAACATTAGTAAAGGAAAGAGTCCCAGGGCACGGAAATCAGATGTAAAAACCCTTGGCAATCAACTAGTTATTAACGACTATAGTTCACACCTTGAAGCAAAGAGGAAAGAGAACCGGAGAGGATTTCCCTCCCGGAACCCAACACCGCCGTTGTCGGCTATACGCGTCTGCAAAGGGCTTCCATCTTGCTTGGCATGTGAATGGAGTCCAAATGGAGATGGCTGTTGACTTTGAGGCTTTGCTTCCTGATTTTGATGGTAAATGGAGTGAGATCGTGGACGGGTGAAATCCACGGCAGAGTGGTGTGTGATGTGTGTGGCGACTCTTCAATTGGCCCCGAAGACCATGTTCTGCAAGGCAAGTTCATATTTTCCATTTCGCATCAGGGGTGAATTTTCATTTGCTTGTTAGTGTCTTCGGTTCAGTTTTTGGGGTGCATTTCAGATGATTTTAATTTTGTGGAATATAAAAGAAATGGTTAAGTAACAAGATCAAAGGACTTAAGGATTGATCGTGATTGTGGGCTAGATGTACAGAACGTTGCTCATTTTGGGCAGAAAATATATTGGTTGGATCAGGGAAATTGAAGTATACTGAATGGTCGTCGCTATACTGGTTTATCTTCCACAGCAAATTGGAGCTGCCAAGACTGGGATGCTATTATCTGATTTCAATGGTTGTAGTTGAGTAAAACTTATTAACTAGAAACTAGTAAAATAAAAATGGAAGGAATTTTTTACAAAAGAACTGATTTTATTTAACTCCTTGCTACAGAATCTTCAATCGTATTTCCCAATTCCTATGTTTATCAGTTAGACGGATATTCAGTTCTAAACAGGTTTGTATGAGTGATTATGAAGTATTTGAGGCATCAGACTGTTCAAGAGGCATTGTATTAACTGGATGCTTACAGCTCTGGAGCCTGAAATGTTAATGTTGCCTATTAAGAACATAAAATCACACTTTTAAAATTGTGTGACCATAAACTGATGACAAGTTTGTTCTTCAAGCTTGTCTTTGAGTTTTTTGTTCATCACTGTATTAGCAGTGTGGCATAATTTCATATGCATTGCATGATCCTTTGCAGTTGCATCTTTTCTCCAGGTTTGACGACGAAAAACCACATAGGATAAGTAATCATAGATATAGGAAGTTTCTTGGTGATGAAACTACCAGGAATTAGGTATATTTGAACACATCATGGCAGCTCAATGGGGGATTACAAAATGACACAGATGTCACAGTACATACGTTGTCTTTGTCCGTAAATTTTGTTAAGATGAAGTGAGAAAATCACAAAATTCGGAGTTGATACACATGGTGTATGAAGAGATAGATCCAGAACACATTAAGAGATGAATATTGGAACGTCCAAATGTTGCTGTTTACTTTTTGATATCAGAAAGCTGTCTTCTGTTTCTGATGGTAACCATTTCAGTGGGAAATCTTTCTTTTCCGTTTACCAGGATAATCATTTTAATGGAATAGTATGTTTTCTGATGTAGAGAATTCTGCTTTTCTGTCTACAGGTGCTGAGGTGGCTGTGCTTTGCATAACCAAATCAGGGGAAGTGCTAAACTATCAAGCATTCACAAACTCGGACGGGGTATACACAGTGGCCGAGACAATGCCAGCAAGCGAACGTTGGGATGCATGTCTAGCCAGGCCTATCAGCAGTTTCCACAGTCACTGCACACATCTAGGAGAAGGTACCGTTGGTGTCAAGTTCAGTTACAACCACCCATCAGGCTATTCTCACACTGTCCGGCCTTTTGTCTATCGTCCAGCCATTGTTCCTGTATACTGCACTTAGAAAGTGTGATTGAAACAGAATTGTTGAAATGGAAAAACAGACCAAGTCGAGCTGTATATCTATGAAATATTATATGTATAATCACATTCTGAACTTGATTTCAATGTGTTGTTTATATAACCGGAAAGATGTAGAACCATGTGCCGACCCAATTTAAGAAGAATGGTTAGTGAGCAATGCAGTGCTTCCTTTTGACCAATGAGTCTGTATGAGAGCGCTTTGCAGGGTTTAAGTGACAGCTGCGATTGTACGTAAATGTTTGGTCCTTGTTGCTGCTAACTGCTATGTTCTGCTCACAAGTAGATGTGTGTAGGTTTTTTGAGATTTTTCGGGGAACTGATAATGAAATCATGATGGATGTTCACCAGATGGTAAAGAAATAACATTTAAGTCTATGTTAGTAGATCTTATCCCCTAACTTATAATTCTCTTCAAGAATTAGATGCCTACCGCAATCTAATTGTGCAGAATTGCACCTTCAGTTCTAACAATTAGAACAAGATGAAAGTCTAAAGTAAATATAAAAAAATACAATATTTAACTTTGAGAAGAAGAGAGGAGAGGTAATGGCCGAATTTTGGCCTCTAAAAGCCTTATTGTCGCCTGCCATCTGTACCCCTTATAAGAGGTGGAATCCTTCACTTCAAAATAATGTGTGATGGGTTTGAATTAGAATCTTATTACTTATTTTGTCTCGACAAACCCAATGCTTTGTACCAGAAGAAAAGAAAGTAGCGGAAGATGATAATATCTAATTTGGTATTTTCAGAAATTATTATTGTATTATTACAAAAAAAATGAAATTGGCAAAAAGAGGTGTGAGTGGATTGAGAAGCTTGCTCTCGAAATCAATTCTATCAGAGCCAGGTTTCGATCCTGGGACCTGTGGGTTATGGGCCCACCACGCTTCCGCTGCGCCACTCTGATTTGTTGTCTAATCATTCCTTCACTAAATAGAAATCAGCGTTACAATAAACTAAGAATATTCGGTGCATATCCAAAGCATGATCGTAGGAATATTCATTCATTCAGCATAATGTAACGTTCAGACACCCCGCAACATTCCTCAGATGTCCCCTACCTTATATTCCATAATGTAAAAGAGATGGTGTATAACTAAATTATTTGTTATATTATCCCACTATTTTAATCATTGTTGGGATGGAGTATTTTTGAAATATGAAAATAATTTGAAATGAATTAGCTTAATTGTTTTTAACTAGATCAATTACAAAATAATAATTAATATGAAATTGATGCTCGTTTTTGTCACTTATTTTTTCTTGATAAAATTTATATATTAATTAGAAAGTTGATCATTCGTTGCCATTTTGTTGGAAGGTTGGATTGCGCTATTTACTCATTGTATTGTTTTCTTGAGTTTATACCGATTTTTAGATTCTACTAGCATTTGCCCCGCGCGTTGCACACGGTGACAAACTATTTGCATAAAAATAATTTAAAGTCATATTATTAATTATATTTTATATTATCAAACAAATTATTTTTTTGAAAAAACAAAATATAAAATAAAATAAAACGTTCTCTTATTCAAATTACACCAGAAAATTAATTAAAAGATATTGCAAATGTCAACTTGAATTTCAAATGAGATATATTTTTCTTTTACGATATTTCTATAAAAATCTAAACCCATTAAAATTATTTGAACTTAATATTTGTTTTGCACTGATAATATCAATACATAAATATTAAGAAAAGATATTCAAATTGCTGAAAAAACTACTGAGTCATTGATCATTGATAAGTAATTTTTATTCTATTTAAATTGAATAGTTAAGAATAAATGTACAATGATAGATATTTTTATTAATAAAAATATTTTTGTTCTTGTTTGAACAACATTTTTTATTAATAAGATTTTTAATGTATAAATGATCATACAATAAAATTACAAAAATTAGTCTCTTCCTTTGTAGAAAATTAGGGTAAGTATTTAAGATTTACTCTCTGCCAATTATATCAAATAATTCTTTCCTTTTTCTTGGACTTTTCACTTCTCTTCCTCCTTTCACTTTTTTTTTTCTTTTTTATTTGAACCAAACGAACTTTTCAAAATTTCTTTTATACACGTAAAATGCATATATTAAATAGAATAAAAAATATAATTAAATTTGCAATAAAAAATGGATGTGGTAGTCTTTGTAGCGTGGAATAAATCCACAAAATTCATCTAATTAAACAAATTACTAAATCAAAAGAACAAGCAAAACCACATTGTTTCTTCTAACATTTTCTTAATACAAATTATTTTCCTACCTAACTTTAGAATGTTAAATAATAATAATAAGAACCATTCTTTTCCTTAATAATTAGAAAAGAAAAAACACGAAAAAATTGGAATTGGATAATACATATATATATATATATATATAATTTTTATGGTACAAAAGATGTGTTTTCAGCAGGCTCTTCAGTCCAATCCGAGTTGGGGTCGCTCCAAGACCTGGGCCTCACCCCAAACTTGAAGAAAATTACCATTTCCATGACCTCAAACACCCTCCACCCATCCAGTACCTCATTCCAAACCCCGCTCACGATGCAGTAGTTGTTGTTATACGGTGCTCGGTGGTGCGCCGTGTGCTGCATTCGCGATACCAGCACTCCGCCGTCTTGCAGCGCCACCACCACCCCCGGCAGCCTGCTCTTCGTCGTGTGTGCCCACGCGTGAAACTGCTGGCTGAACATAATGCAACCGGCGCACACTCCCACGAACCCAAGCAACACCGGATCGTCGCAGAGAAGATTTATGGGAAGGACAGTGAAAGTAACCGCCCTCGCCAAAGCGTGTAAGTTGTTAGCAAACTCACGGCGCGTGATCGTCCATGGCCACTTGTGGTGCCCTTGAAACGCTTCGATCTGGCCGCCGAAAACTGGGGTTTCGGCGCCGCCGTAGTTGTCGATGCCCCAGTGGTAGATTCCCGAGCCGAGATCCGCCAGCACGTAGCCGACGAAGCCAGCTAGGACAGGCTCGAGCCAAATGTGGGAGTCGACTGCCCCTACGACAGACTTCGCTAGAGAAACGAGCACGGTGGTGCAACCTCCAGCTAGCCATGCACGGTGCGACCAGGTTGATTTCAGAGTGGGGTCATTAAGCACGGGGGGGCGGGAGGTAACCGGGTTGAGGAGCGTGGGTTCTAGGATCAGTGGGTCGGAGTTGGGACGGCGGGGCTTGAGCGGCGCGGTGGCGGAGCAATGAACTCGGGCAGGAAGAAGGGAAATTCGGGCGTGGTGGTGTGACAAATTGGGCCTAAGAGATGGAAGGCGTTGAGGCAAAACAGCCATTGAGAAATCGCAGCAGTTGGGAAAATAAGCAAAGTATGTGAATTGCAGCAGTGGTTAATAGAACAGGAGAGTGAGAGGGCATGGGAATGAAATTGGTGGTTTGAAATGGAAGTGTAATTTGTGTATGAAATGTGGTTGGAGTGAGAGTTGCGTGGGGCTATTGGAGTCGTGTACAATTTGTGTTACATATTTTCTTCCATTTTCAAATGGACAAAAAATAAAGACAAGGAAGACAACCCTCCACCTCCTATTTAATTCACAATTTCATATCAACCAATTAAATATTTTATTTTATATATATATATATATATTTTGTTTCTTGCATGCCCATAAAAGTTGTCTTGTAAACCAATGTTTCCTTTTATATGTAAATTACATGCATGTAATATCAATTTTTATTTGGACCAAGGATTTCTTAGCATAGTGGTTGAGACTAAGTTGAGATCCCTTAAATAAATTTGATGTCATAGATTCGAGTTTCATGTGGGTATTTGTTACACTTCATGTGAATATTTATCACATTTTATATGAATTATTATAATTTATTTGTACCTAATTATTAGTTGAATTGATATATTAATAAAAAAAATTAATTTTATTTGGATCCACGTAATATATATATAAGATAAGAAGTATGAGTAAATGTCAATTTAAGATTAAAATACATATATATATATATACATAGAGAGAGAGGGAGAGGGAGAGGGAGAGGGAGAGGGAGAGGGTGGGGGGAAGTTCATTTAATCTACTTAATTAACGACTCAAGTACAGTAAAACCTTTATAAATTAATAAACTCTCTAAAATAATAAAATCTTCCAGTCTCGACTTGGGCCTTTATAAAAAATCATCAAATTCGATAAGATAATAAGATAATAATTTTTAAAAAAATTCCTTTATTAATATTAGGTCCCATTAAAACTCTAAATTAATAATTCATAAATATTACAATTATAAATATTATGATAATTGCTAAAATATGAAGTTTGTAATGCTTTACGCATTTGATCATTCATAGATAATTTTGTGATGTCTTTTAGATGAGAAAACACGGTTGGGTGTTATGAATTATTTTATTTTCATATTGAGATTTATATAGTATATGTTTCATTCATCATGTACGAATATCTAATTGGCTATAATAGTTATTTAAGTGCAACAAATTAATGTAAACATGTATGTTTAAGTAATTTCAATGAATTGATACATGCGTCTATGAATATAATAGTTAATTGTATACAATGAATTGATATTATACATGAATATATTTAATTAATTACAAAGAATTGATTGATGTATGAATATAATCAATGAAACATATATGAATTCATTTATTTTCAATACATACGTACTAAATTTGCTGAATTTAAAAAGTCTCTCTTTTAATTAATAAAATATTAATTTATCGATAAATTAATATCTCTCTAAATTAATAAAATTTCATGATTCAAAAGTTATTAATTTATAAAAGTTTTACTATATATAGTCATATAACATTTTATTCTGTTGTGCGAAGCAGCAATAAAGGGGCGACCAAACATAGCAACTTTTGCTCACGTGATTATAAAAACGCTAAATTCCATTTTATTTCTTTTATATTTTTGCAAAATAGCTAAAAATCGCGCAATTCTATTTTAGTAAATTTAGCTTAAATATAACTCAATTCAAACATATTTCATCAGAAATTAATAAAAAATGAGGTGTACATATAAATAATGCCTATTACATATTTATTATGGTGTAGTTATTATATAATTAATATAAATCTTACAAAATTCGAATTAAGATTTTCCCCATTCATAGTGTTGTTTACCAAAAATAAGAGAGTAAAATCTAGAAATCTTGTCGGAATGAGATGCAATTCGCACACGTAATCCCATCAAACAACTCGAACTTTTAGTCGTAAACTGGTTATGAAACAGACAAAGATGATACTAAAAGACAACTTCACACGAGCCACATATATCTATATAAAGTCAAAACATTGCTATAACAGTAGTATACTTTCTTCGAATATCCTCATACAATCCTCTCTTTTTCTTCCATCTGCTTCAGCTTTCCCCCAGCAATGACGCTTTTCTTCAAGATCATCGGAACCCACCAGATGTTAATGCTGTTGCTGGCCGTTCTGATCGTTTCTTGTTCATACACCCAGAAAGCACAAGCCTTTAAAGCACCCTTTCGTCCCGGAGACGTATTGCCGCTGCTGCCAAGGCAAGTTTCTTGGCCTGTTTTGAACAAACTCAACAACGCAGTGGACCTTCTGCCCACTTTTGTCGGGGCGGCCTCTGCTACAAACAATTCACTCTTACACTGGAAAGGAGCTTGCTTTTACAACAACACTGCTTGGTTGGTTTTTCACAACAACAGTGGAAGTAGATTTGGGGGTGGTACTCTCCACATTAAGGTTACTGGATGCAGCTCTGCTGTTCTCTCTCTTACTATTTCCTCCTCCTTTCTTGATGTGTGTTTTTGGAGGTTTGGGATTTTGGGGTGTATGGTTTGTGGGTTTTGTTTCCTTAACCGAGCTGTTTTGGGTTTTTTGCTGAGATTGTTTTAGATTTAATTGGTAAAAGGTTGGGAAACTTGTTTGTTTCTTGGTTTCTTTTGTGTTCTTCAGGAGTGATTGTTTCTTATTAGTTTAAATTTGTAGTTTTTAATCATTTGGGACTTCGGGTATTGATTGTAATTAAAGTTTTACTGTCTGAATCGGGCCTTTTTCAAGTTTTTACTTCTTCGAATTATTTGTCTGGAAAAGTGGGAGACAGTTAAGACATAGTCATCTAGGTTGCACTCTGCTTAAATATGGTGACGTTCTGATAGATAGTAAAGGTATGGAACAGAATCTATGGGGTATGGCGATTGCAAGAAATGCTATATGTATTGCAAGAGTGTTAATTTTCCGTTTCTGTTCTTATATTTACTCTGTATACATCTCCAGGTTAGCAATGCACATAGTTGGACATGTATGGATCTTTATGTCTTTGCAACCCCGTATCAAGTAACATGGGACTATTACCTTCTTTCTCGTGAGCATACCCTTGATTTCAAAGAGTGGGAATCAGAAGCTGAATTTGAATATGTGAGTTAGATTGATTGTAACCGAATTATGCTTCATATTCTGAGGTAGTAATTTTCAGATTATAAGCATGACTGACTCCAGATGAAAATTAGGTGAAAAATAGGGGGGTTTCGATTTTTCTCATGCAAGCAGGGATGTTGGGAACCCTTCGGGCTCTCTGGGAGGTGTTGCCTTTATTCACGAATACTGATTGGGGTCAGAATGCTAATCTTGCATTTCTTGAAAAGCACATGGGTGCTTCCTTTGAAGAACGACCTCAACCATGGGTCACCAACATTACGGTGGATGATATCCACTCTGGAGATTTCCTTGTGTTGTCCAAAATTCGAGGCCGATGGGGTGCCTTTGAGACCCTAGAGAAGTGGGTGACTGGGGCTTATGCTGGTCACACTGCTGTCTGCTTAAGGGACTCTGAAGGAAAGCTATGGGTTGCTGAATCAGGACATGAAGATGAGCAGGTAATGGTTTGACTCCTCCTACAATTTGGCTTGTTTAGGTTTCTTTACTTGTTGATCGGCACATTTCCAATTTTGCCTAGTTTTTAGAGTTGCATTTTCTAAATGATCAACCATATTCCACTGCTTCTGATCCTTTAACTTTCTGAAGTCTTCTGATACAGTTATTCCCATACATTCTGTTGTCAGATAATAACATGTCTACCTTTTAAAATTTACTTCTTGTAGGGAGAAGACATTATTGCCGTCTTACCGTGGGATGAATGGTGGGAATTTGAGCTGACAAAAGATGATGCCAATCCGCAGATAGCACTGCTTCCCTTGCATCCTGACCTTCGTGCCAAGTTCAACGAGAGTGCAGCCTGGGAATATGCAAAAAGCATGTCTGGATTACCTTATGGTTATCATAACTTGATATTTAGCTGGATAGACACTATTAACGGAAATTATCCAGCACCTTTGGATGCTCACCTGGTACTTCCTATTTCAGTCTTTTAAGACTTCTTATTCAAGCCGGTACCATCTCACATTTTTTATTATCTGAGCTGCTAGGTGATTAATCCATCGTCTCAGCCCCTGCATGCTATCTTTTGCTGAGAGTATTGAATTTTTTCTTCTTCTGTCTTAATTTGTTGGACATTTACAGGTTGCTTCAGTTATGACTGTTTGGACTCAGTTGGCTCCTGCGTATGCTGGTAACATGTGGAATGAAGCATTGAACAAACGACTTGGAACTCAGGTTTATTAATATCAATCTCACTGATTTAGCGCTTACAAATTTTTAAGGATGTGAAGAAGTTATGAGCATATTATTGTTTTCAGTAGATTATCAGGGAATTGAGCATCTCTAATTGAACAAATTACTGCATGAAAACATTTTTGGACGGCCCATTGTTTTCTTCTTTCCTCCTCAAACGGGGAGGAAGGTTTTGTTGTTTGTACTTTCGCCTAAAATTCTAAGGTGCAAACGAGCACATGTTTAAGGGTTTAACATTCACCAATTTATGAAATTCTTGGAAAGAGGGTTGGCTTGCGTCTAATTAAACTTTACTTATGTTGTCCTGATTTCTCAGTAAGTACGATACAATATACTAAATATGATAAAAAATTTTGTTTCTCCAGAACTTAAGTCTTTCTGAAATTATTGTCGAAGTCGAGAAGCGTGGATCATCTTTTGGTGAATTGTTGGCAATTCCTGAACAAGATAATTGGGTTTATGCTGATGGGAAGTCAACATCGTGCGTTGCTTTTGTCTTCGAAATGTACGAGGAAGCAGGGCTGTTTGGTGAACTTGCAAGCTCTATTCAAGTCACTGAGTTCACAGTAAGTACATCATTCCTCTATCATTTCTTCTGATTTCAGATGGGAAGGTAGCTAATAAGTTGCTTATAACACTCCTGCAAACGAATCTCACAGTTAGGTTAAGCATTACTTGGAATCTTCATTAACTTGTTCCAACTTTTCCAGATAAAAGATGCTTACTCTCTCAAGTTCTTTGAAAACAATTCAAGCCGTTTGCCCAAGTGGTGCAACGATGGGGACACGGTAAAACTCCCTTTCTGCCAAATTCGAGGGAAATACAGGATGGAATTACCTGGATACAATACCATGGATCCTTATCCTCACATGAACGAGAGGTGCCCATCCTTGCCACCGAAATATCTCAGACCAGCAGGCTGCTGATACATGAGCTGCCTGAAATTGTAGTTTTAAATTATCTTGTACATCTTAGTTGGTTAACATGTAATACTCAAAACGTTTGGCCTGCCTAATGTCGTCCACCCGGTACAAGTGAAGACTTGTATCCTTAGAAGATTTGTAATATTTCATGGAAAACCAGTAGCCCATGATTGTACAGCACAATCCCTAGAGTATTTGAAATACAGCCCAATTTACAGGAGAAAAAGGGTTCCAACAGAAAACTGTAGACTATTGTTATGTTCAACGGCACATGAATGCTTATACGCAGGTTTCATAACTAGGAAACCATATATTTCTGTTATATCATTTAATTACAGCACTTTCTTTGATACAATTTGGATTGGAAGTCCTTGATACAACACATGAATGCTACTCTATAAAGTGAAAGAACAAAATACTATCATAAATGGACCAATAGGAACAAAAGTCCACTTTTAAATTATAACGTGAGAACACATACATTTTTTCGGTGAGAATGGTGAACTCTGGCGGAAAATGGTCTAAAATCACTAAATTTTAAAAGATATTGAACCAAAATACTAATTTAAAAAGTTAAATAACAAAAATGTCAAATAGCTAAGTCACATAACCAAAAGTATATTTAAGCCTTAATGAAAACAATGCCCAGAAATTGAAAGAATGGAAAATCCAGAATATTATTAAATGGAATTGGGACGACTTCAAAACAAGACTTTGAAAATGTCAACCTAAGTACTGACTCAGTTCCAATAAATTAGGTTGGACACTGAAGACTGACATATTGCTGATGATTTTGAAATAAATTACTACAGTTTTATGACAATACTCAACATTGACTTGCCTGAATAGTCTGTCTGTGCTCCGATATGCACAAGGTAGAGGCCAAAGAAACGTTGAAATATTGATTGTGAGAGCTCGAACTAATTAGGAAAGAGAAAGGTTTTGTCTGTTACTGCAATGGAATCTTGTCTTCATACATGAGAAACATTTTGTCTGTTACTGCAATAGAATCTTGTCTTGACGGGATTTACAAATAAAACTATGCCCAGAAAGCCAGGCTGCCGAGTTAAAGACTCAGAATACGAGATTAGTCCGTCTCTTTGTGTGTCTGTGCTCCAATATCCATTAAGTAGAGGCAATGATTGACAACTTGTAACATAAAAATTTGCAAGTCGATTTGGCCCAGCGTTCAGGTTTCAGCCATTGACTTCTAAGTCATGTATATTTACATACCATGGGAATCAACTATACCAACATATATGCATGGTAAATCCATTAATGTATGTCAATATCAGCTGCACTTATGGCTTCTTGGTAGCATTTCAGGCAAAATATACTTATTTTGAGGCAATACATTACCCTCACTAGTTCTTGCCGCAGACATCCTCAGCAGAGATGTTTGATTAACAGACATCTCCGACTCACTGTGATGGGGACGTAGGAGCTAAATACACTATCTTCACTCCTTAATTTAGCGAGCTTCTTTTATGTGGTTGATGTTAAGAAATTGAAGTGTGTCCTTTTCCTTCTCACTTTTGAAGCTTCTCTTCTTACATCACTCCCTCTTAACCAGGATAGGCTCGGCCAACAAAAGTGCAAAACAGCAAAAAGTCGGTCATTGTTCAAGCTTCTGACCATACTATCATATGAGCTACACAGCAACAGAAAAAAAAACCTAAGAGAATGTCTTGTCTTCCAAAAATTTACTCATCAAACAATCTTTTAAGAGCAAATAACTGAGTGACATAACAAGTGATGCTTATAAGTAGTAATAAATTCAGATTTAAGGTGAAGAAATCTTGCTATAGCATCTCAGGAAAAGGTAAATAAAGAACTCTGTTGAGGAAGAACTTGGCCAAGTACAACATTCTTATTAGTTAGTTAGCCATATCAAATAGCTAGACTGCCCACAGGAAGTACTTCCATTTTGGTATTGGAATTGCATATTCAGAGGGAATGCGCAAATATGCCTCAATAGGCCACTTTTATGTTCAAGTGTCACAGTATCTAGATCACACCACTTCCTTCGGTATAATTTCAATTGGAAGTCCTTGATTGGGTTCTGGCAGAGGATGCCTTTGGTAGCCGTTATCCTTGCAGCAGAGTTGCCATGTAAACTGAGTAACCAGATAATGAATCGTCGCAAGAGTTTCCATCTTTGCAAACTCATATCCGGGACAAATACGAGCTCCCCCTCCAAATGGAATGTAACAGTAAGGTGGTATAGATTCTGGACTCTCAAACCTGGCTGGATCAAATTTTGATGGTTCTGGGAAAATGGTATCATCCAGGTGAGTCATGCTAGTGACCCAGAATATCTGTATCAGCAAGAATTGTGTTGGAAAATTTCAGTTTCAAGTAATTGAAACAACATTTTGAAATATAACAATCGGATTTAGAAATCAAAAGCAATTAGAGTCACATTGGAACAAATAACATTAAACAGTTAGAAACACTATTAACAACAAAAGAATAATTCAATTGAAAACTTACAACGAGAATTGTATCGTAACAATTCTCAGTCTAATTGTAATAGATAATTTTAACTGAATTGCAGAGTTACTGCTTACCTTGAAGAAAATATATATTCCGTATCAATAGTGCACCAGGTACACGTAATTTCTCCCAGGTTAAGACGTTTGCGGTTCTTTCGGTTTTAGCACTACCCGGAAAACACCTCGAACAAACACTCAAAAGCTTGTTACCGAAACTAAGTTCAAATTTATGAAATATTGGGAGAGAGGCCGAGAGAGAAATTGTTTCAGGAGAGATTGAGAAACGAACTTGAAGTTGTGTCTTGCAAATGAGAAATGGATAGCCTATATATAGGCATGACCAAATCCACTACTAATTGCATCAATAAAATCAACCATAAAATGCCTTCAAATCCAAATGAAACAGCCATGAAACGGTAAAAAAATTTCCTGTAACAACAAAGAGGTTAAGAGGCCATAATGAGGTGATTCAATTCTCTTCAAATTTCAATTCTATGGGTTTCAATATGAAATCAAATTTCAACCATCCCCCACAAACTCATAGATTTGAACTTAAGTTTTTGTGATTTCCTTTAAAAAATAGTACCTTTCGATTTGAACTACTGTCTAAGTTATCTGACGTCAGTTATCACCAGGTCAAATAGAACTAAGCCTTGAATTTGAATCTGTGAGTGTGACAACGTCTGTCAGTAACAACAAGCCACCAGCTTTGTATTGATCTTTAGGGTTGACACTTAGGCCATGTGTCCTGATCCTACTTATGAATGCTTTCAGGAATAACCCAATTCCTTAGTTGTGACCAAACAACAACATTCACTAGTTGGGTGTCTCCAAGGATGCATTGCTAGCATCTCCTCTTGGAAGAATTGACCCCATTCAGAGATAAACTCTTAATATACTTGTAGTAACAGCACCTTATAGAATTTCAGGGGATAGACTCTAGATACAAAGTGTATCAGCCTATTTTGGTGCTCTGACATACCTTTACGAGTTGTTGATACCACATTGAACCTTTACCGAAGAACACCTCGAACAAATATTCAAAAACTTGTAACCGAAAGTAAGTTCAAATTACTGAAATATTGGGAGAGAGGCCGAGAGAAAAATTGTTTCAGGAGAAAGATTAAGAAAGAAACTTGAAGTTGTGTCTTGAAAATGAGAAATGGATAGTCTATATATAGGCATGACCAAATGAACTACTAATTGCATCCATAAAATCAGCCATAAAATGCCTTCAAAGTCCAAATGAAACAGCCATGAAACGGCAAAAAAATTTTCCTGTAACAACAAAGAGGTTAAGAGGCCATAATGAGATGATTCAATTCTCTTCAAATTTCAATTGGTTTCTATTTGAAATCAAATTTCAACAATTTGGAATTCATTATTTCCGAGCTTTATGATACCAAAGTCTGTTTAGGTAACGAACATGAAAAAGTATTTGCATATGGTTAATGTAAGCAAGAATACAGGAGGTTTTTCTTACTTGCCATCCTTTTGGTATTATGTATCCTTCAAACTCAATGTCCTCTAATGCCTTTCTGAAGCCTCCAAATGTAGGAGGAATCGTTCGAAGAATCTCCATTGCTACTCTCCATGTGTACTTCATCTTGGCAAGATCTTCCCATTTCAACAGCTCTCCAGAGGGCTTGCTCTTTTTAATCTCCTCTTGTTCTGCAGATCCCCAGAAACGATAAACGGGCAATCGTTTTTTCCGTAATTCAACATAAGGAATAGAAGAAAAATGTAGAAAGAAGCAGTGAATGTGTACCTGTTAGAACGGCTGCATGTATATTTGGATCATTTGCCAGAATTTGGATAATAAAAGTAATTAAAACTGAGGATGTATCATATCCACCAATCATAATAAGCATAACATTTTGTACGATCTCATCCTCAGACATCAATTCTTGATCATCTTCCCCACGAATGCTGAGCAAGCAGGTAATGAGATCTTGATGAGACGAGGCCCCATTTTCAAGTTCAATCCTTTTCTCACTTATAAGCTGTTTCAATATTCTCTGAATCTCAGCACTGGCCTTGAGGCTGCGGTTGAAGCGCGTGAACGGCAGATTAACCGGGAACGACCACACCCCTGCCATTATGTGTTGAAAATACTGAATAAGTGAGTCTCGTCTTGCTCCTCTTTCAACACCAAAAAGAAGGGAGCAAATTATGTTGAACGTCAGCGTCTTCATCAGTGGTAAAACCTGAGTACCACCACTAATAAGCAAACTAATGATCTGGGAAAAGAGGGACTATTCACAAAAGACCATGGAAGAGTAACAAATTAACATACCGTAACTTTCTGTTTCCCTTGCCAATGCATTAGAAGATGCAACCTGATTTCTTCGTCCATCTTTCCAACATAGATCTTTAAGCTATCTGCCTTGAGGAACGAAGCAAGAGCTTTTCTGACACGCATATGTTCTTCGCCACTGAGTTCCACCAGGCTGCGGTCACCAAGTATCCTCTTCATAGATTCCGTCTGATGGTTGCTCATGTTGCTGCCATCACTTGAGAACACAAGTTTGTTGGCAGCCTGTCCATGGATGAAAACAGTTGGTTTTCCAAAGAGACTCATCTTCGAGATTGGACCATATCTTTTAGCTCTTTCTGCAAACCATTTTTCAGCCGTGTTAGCCCTCATTGCCCAGAGAAAGCCAAGGCTCTGGCCTATAACTGGTATTCCTAATGATCCAGGGGGCAACCGTTTCAATAGTAGTCGTCTTCTCCTAATAATAAGGAGATAAAAGATAGGAAACAGGAAGAGGGAAAGGAGGAAGAGAATGTTCATGACTTCAAGATAGAGAGAGATGAAGGTGCTGAAGGCTCAGGTTCTTCTACCTGGAGCTTTTGGTCAACGGGGCTTGTGTGCCTGATTGGTTTACAGTTCTATATGTAAGAAACGTTTTTCCTGAGTTACTGCAATGGAATCTTGTCTTGATATATGAGAAACGTTTTGACTGAGTTACTGCAATAAGATCTTGTCTTGATGTATGAGAATCGTTTTGTCTGTTACTGCATTTTTAATCTTGTCTTGATTGAGTTTACGATTAGATCATATGTTCATTTTGGACTTAGATGATAACACCAGCTAAAACAATGCCCAGAAAATCCAGGGGTTGCAGAGTGGAAAATTCAGTGAAGCCCGTTCGTCTGTGGTCAATATGCATTAAGTAGAGGCTGGAAATCAAGAAAAGTCATAGAGCACTATGTAAAATCTCAAGAGAAGTTACATAGAGTAATTCCACCCCCCACCCAATAAAAAAAAAAAAAAAAAAAAAAAAAACTCTCTTGATACAATCATTGTACGTAAGTCACAACAATAAAATGCCAACCAGCAACCTTGACAAATCCATGTAGTTTGGCATGTTTTCATAGAAACAGAGCATGAATCATCTGTGTAGGAGAAACTGTCAATGCTATTACTCAGTCTTCGGTGGAATATGGTTCCCTCCAGTGGCAATTTTGTAAATATAAAACACAGTCATGGCGAGGCTGCAAACAAGAATCAAGATGGCAAAAATTAACATATTTGGTAGAATCAGTCGTATTTATGGAAATGCTCATAATTCATTGACACGCAATAAGATTTTGACATCCAAAAATCTATATAAAATTCTCAAAGAAAAGCAAACCAGAAAAATTGTGTGCAAGCTTCTTTCATGTGCCTGATGTTAAGATGGAATCTATCCTTTTCCTTCTCACTTTTTAAGCTTCTTTCTTTACATCACTCCCACTAAACCAGGTTATGCTCAGCCAAGAAAAGCCCAAAACAGCAAAAAGTCAGTCAAGCTCACCATGCTATTGTATTGAGCTACAATCAACATAAAAAACAACCTAACAGAATGTCTTATTCTTCCAAAAATTTACTCATTGAACAATTTTTAAGGTAAATATCTTTCTGTTAAAGCTGAGGGAAAGGTAATAAAGAACTCGGTTGAGGAAGAAATCTTGGCCCAAGTATAACCCTTTCATTAGTTGGTTAGCCACATCAAATAACTAGACTATCAACAAGAAATAGTTCGATTAATTGAATTACGTATTCAAAGAGAATGTGCAAATAGGCCTCTGTGTGTGTGTGTGTGTGTTTCAATTAAGCAAAATGCATAACTATCTTGTATGGCATTTTGCAAATGCAACAAATGAATTAGCAACATTATACTCAGAGAAGAATCCACAACATTATACAATATTAGGTGAGAGAAGCCAAGGTATGCAACTTTGGACGATATATGATCCGGCTAGAAAAGAGATGGAATAGCATGTTCATTCTTTTCGATTTACCTTATTCCAGCAACAATACCAGGTGGCATTATCTTTCCAGTTTGCATGTATCGCTGTCCCATGATCCATGTCAGTATGGCAGCAACAGCTGTTTAAGGCAGTGCTAGATCAGTAACACAGCAGTTCGGACAATAAAATACCAACATGGTTGATGACCCAAAACTTCAATCAGTAAAACAGGCAATATTAATCTTTGTTTCTCAAGTCTTACTACCAAAATTCACATTTCCATCAATGTAAGCCATTCGCATGTACTTAAAAGTTTGTTAATGCTGCTCAAAACTTTTGTCAAAATTCAAATACAGCAGCCGGAGAGAATGTTGCGAAGCCAAAAGATGACCCAAACTTTCTCCGAATTTAGTAAAATTCTAGTCAAGTTGGTTACAAATACAAATTCCCTTCTGTTGCAGTTATTTTGAAACATTTATGACAGGATTTCTGCGCAACTTCCCAAGTACTGACAAAGCAACAATCAAGCAATTTCAAAAATAAAAAGGCCAGATTTCCGACCAACATAATCAACAAAAGAATGAATTCGGACGGCTATATTGGGAAGAAAATACATAACATCACAATGACAAAGCTATCGGAAACTCTCCAAATCAGTGATAAAACTTTAAACTATTTACCAAAGAGAAGCCGTCCTTAATTCTTGTAATCTGTATCTTTATCTTGTACATTTGTAAAGAAAAGCTGGGACATCAGAGCATTAGGATAAAATATTTCCTAATTTCACATTGATAATGTTGCCAGCTTTCAACAAGAAACAAGCATTTCTGTCCTTCTACGCCCAGATCGAAATCATGACAGCATAAACTAAAGAGTTTACCAAATTCCACAAACACATAGACAATTCCACTAAAAAAATCATCAAATCAAATCCAATCAACTCAACTACGACATGTGAACGTGTTAACTCTGATAAAACGAGGCATACCCGTTTCAAGAATCAAAGCGAAGTAAGAGTTTTTGTGTTTATGGAAAGCTTGGAGGCTGAGATAACCGGCGAGGACAAGCAGCAAACCAGTGCCGAGACCCCCAGCCAGTGACGCAGTGCTGCCTTTCTTGGCGTACCCGATGACGCCACCTAACACCAGAAGCAGCCCGTATGGAATAGTGAAGCAAAAATCATGCATCTTGGAGCTGGGTTTTCCGAAAAGATTGAAATTTTTGGGGAGAATCGAGCAAAAATTAAGAGATCAGAGAGCAAATATTGAAATCGTTCTGATGCTTCAAGCTGGAAGCTTCTTCGCAATCTGGTGAGTCAGATGCACGTAACGACCACCAACTACGTTGACCTTTAGTTTTGTTTGCCGTTTTCCCGAAATTAATCTTGATCTTTAATGAAAGGACTGAAGTGTCCGCTTTCTGTATTTAGCAGACAGATCACAGACTGCAACTGCTTGCAGATTTTTGGAGGGTATTATTGTCAATATGAAAATGTTTTCGCGTGGGCGCCACAATCCTCTGAATAGTGCGTTAATGACTTTTTTTCTTTTTTACTTTTAACTTTTCTTTCTTTCTTTTTTTTGGAAGCAATTTTTTACCCTAAAAAATAAAGTGAAGTTTTCATTTTTTTTTTTTCAAAATAGTTTGTAAAATTTTTAGCATATTATTTTTGAAACTTATAAATATTTTAAAAGAAAATAATAAATAATATCTTATAAATTTGAGACCATCTTATGAAAATAAAATATTTGAAAAGCTCTTGTTAAAAGGATTTTGTAGTATTTTTTTTGTTTGGATTTTGTAGTATTTTGATTCTAGGGTTTGTGCTTTGTAATGAAATTTATTGCTTCACCTTCAACGTCAGGGTAATGTTTCTGCATTCTGAATGATCGGAAAGGTGAAAGTGAAACGCAGTCAATCAAATGCCTGCTCCCTTTCGATCCGGAATTGGATTGCAAAGGGGAAACGCCCAATTCTACTTTATCAATCCATTGAGAAACAAAATCCCCACATTTCAGCAACCGAAAACCCTAATTTTCCGAATGGTAAATCAATCTGGGTCTACAAGGAGACCCACTTGCCCATCATGCTCCAAACCGACGCCCATTTGTCTATGTAACCGACTCCGCTCTCCTGCTCTCCATAACTCTGTTACTGTCACCATTCTCCAACATAGTCTTGAGAAAAAGCACCCTCTGAATTCCACACGAATCGCAACCATTGGGCTAAAATATGTCGATGTAATTACAGTTTCCGATGTTAATTTACAAGCCCGGTTCTTTATTCGGTTGCTCAACTCCGGTTGTAGAACGGATGGGGTCAAATGTGATGAAGACAGCCATCTGTTTGATGAAATGTCGAGTGAAGGAGAGAATACTGAGTTTGTTGGCAGGGCCATTTCAGGACTGCCGTCTGAAGAAGTAGCTCTCGTAGATTCAGAAGCTACTGCTATCAGTTTTACCATTGGAAAATATGGATTCATTAGCTCCTTTAGTAATCATTGGATGACACTGGATGAATGTCAGAATATGAGCTTTGATCAGCTATTGGCCTCAGATATAGCTGTCGATGATATAAGAAAAGGGTTTGTTGTGAAGAAACTTCAGATGCGGCCTATAGAAGGGAGCAATGAATACGAAGAAAGTAAAGAATTTGAAATTGCAATTCCTTCAGGATCAGTGCTTTTATTTCCAAGCGAACGATCAATCGACGTTGAGGCTGTGGATTTTGAGGTTAAGAATTTGATCGTGTTGGATGGAACATGGGCCAAGGCCAAGAGAATGTACAATGAGAACCCTTGGTTGAGATTCTTGCCGCACATAAGGTTGGATGTAGATAAGTTGAGCTTGTACAGCGATGTGAGGCATCAACCAAGGGCTGGATATTTATCGACGATCGAGAGCATTGTGTATGCTATGAAGGCCATTGGGGAAGACTCTGAGGGATTGGATGGCCTCTTGGATGTGTTTGAATCCATGATTGGAGATCAAAGGCGATGCAAAGATGAAAGGTTGAGCAAAGCTTCTGGGAAGTGAGCATTTGATTGATTGTACTGCGTTTGGATTTAGTCTCATTTATTACTGCCATGACTTAGCTTAACAAATGACCATGAGAAGCAATGCGGAAAAGGGACAACCTAGAGATGGCCGTTCATTCTGTTAGAAAAGATGAAAACTAAGCCAAATTTTTGCATGGGTCAAGGTTGGTGGTGGATTGTGTTGAAAAAGATTCCAGACCTCAAAGCCTTTTGTTTCCACAGGTTGGCCATCGAGTTCTGTAATAGCCTTCCTTTGTGCACGAAAATAAAGCTTGGAGGTTCAGATCAGCGTTGGCTTGTGCAGAGGGAGTTTCTTTGGGGGATTCAGTCCCTGCGACTGAATCAATTGGGAACGACAAATTCAAAATAGAAAGTATAGCTCGTTCTTTCACCACTTCGGTTTCTTGCACATTGCTACATAAACAGTTAGTTGAATATTAATTTGCCCAATGGTTGATGAACTTGTCTGAAATCTTACCAAATACTCGTACATTTCCGTTAACCATTATGGAAAATATGGTTGCAAACTCTCTTTAACTGCAGCAGTCGATTGTCGTCATATTTTAGTTATCAATAGTTGCTAAGTTTATCTTAAAATCTTAACTTAAAACACACACACACACATATATATATTTATATTACTTGATCACGTCCAAATATCTAACTCTTTTTTGGTTTTTTTCTCCGGAGACTCGGCTAATAAAAACAACCCTGTTTTTGTTGGTTTAAAGAATTATTTTAACTTAAATTATCATTGTTTTAATTTAAAAATAAAGTAAAATTACGACGGGCTCCTAACACTTTTTATAATTATAAATGCTCTTCATTTTCTTAAAAAAAAAATTATAAATATTTTTTTAAAAATTTAATAAACTGTCATAAGGCTTAGTCGTTAGATTGTCGTTAATATCATGAATTATTTATAATTTTAAGAAAATAAAAAATAGAAAATGAAAAATGTTAAGAAAGTCTTAAAATTTTCTTAAAAAATATTAAGTATGAATAATTATAACTTTCATAACATTTACACTAATGAGATTTAAGCCATTGCCAAAATTACTGCTATTTATGCTACGGAGAGAGAGAGGTTGATCAACTCTCTCCATCTCTGTCTTTTGGAGTATTCGCAGACCCCGAAACTTTTCTGATGTTGAAGCTCTTTTCATGGCGACGCTCAATCCAACACCCACAACCCTTGAACCTCAGGTTATTTCCTCATCTGCTGCCCTCGCCCTCGCCCTTGCCCTTGCCCTTGCCCTTCCTCTTCATCTCTCGTTTTCTGGGCTACTCTCCACCTGCAGAAGATGAAGAAATATACGACCCCCCTTTTTCTCCCACCCCTACACAAACCGCCAAAAGGAAAAACAAGTCAAAATTCATTAAAAAGAAGAACCAAACGCAGAAAGTCGCCAACAAAATTAATTCCGATGGTGCCAATGGCTTTCCGGTGAAGTCCGAATTGCCATTTGATTTTATGTACTCTTACTCAGAGACCAGCCGGGGTGTTGAGCCCATTGGTTTTCGCGAACCCAAGAGGTTTTCGCCCTTCGGGCCGAGCCGGATTGATCGGAAATGGACTGGGACAAGAGCTCCAGCCGAGCAAAAGCCGGATTTGGAGAAGTTGGCGGAGAAGCGCCAAAGGGTTCTTGGGGAGCCACTCTCCGAGGAGGAGGTTACGGAGCTCGTGGAGAAATATCGCCACAGCAATTGCTCCCGCCAAATTAATTTGGGTAAATTTTCAGTTTTTCTAAATCTTTTCTTCCGAGCATTGTGATTGGAATTTTTTCTCTCTACTGTGGTTTATGTATTATAAGGAAGCATGACCCATAAAATGGTTTTCTGTTCATTCTTGTAAGCATGGTTGATAGTATCGACCGATGTCCAATCATAGTGGTAGATACATATCCGGCTGCAGCATGGGCCGATTTGGCTACTGTATAATGTATATTCCTTGTGTGCAGAATTCACCTCACTTGAATTTTTGAATTCACGGATGAGCTTGAAACATCTCATTAGAGTTGGAACTTCTATTACGATTCTCCTAAAGCCATTTACCTTTTTTTGAAATGAAAAAAGTTATCCTGATTATGGTAGGAAAAGGAGGTGTTACGCATAACATGCTAGAAGACATCCACAACCACTGGAGAAGAGCTGAAGCAGTGCGAATCAAGTGCTTGGGGGTGCCAACTCTGGACATGGACAACATTTGTTTCCATCTTGAGGTTTCAACCCTGACAATTTTTTTCTGCAGAATCTCGCCGTTTATTAGCTAATGAGGGTTGCAGTATGTTTGTAGGACAAATCTGGAGGAAAGATTATATATCGTCACATAAATATCCTTCTCCTATATCGTGGTCGTAACTATGACCCTGACAAGCGGCCGCAGGTTCCAATAATGCTGTGGAAGCCTCACGCACCAATTTATCCGAAGCTTGTGACTAATGTTGCTGATGGCCTGACATTTGAAGAAACTAAGGAGATGCGGAACAGAGGGCTTAATTCTCCTGCCTTAATGAAACTCAGTAATTATATTGAAGTTCAATCCTGACAGACTCTGATTTTATAGTATTAGTTGTTTAATTTCACCTCTGCATTTTGCAGCTAGGAATGGTGTATATGTAAATGTTGTGGAGAGAGTAAGAACGAAATTTGAGACTGAAGAAGTAGTAAGGTTAGACTGTACTCATGTGGGCACAAGCGACTGTAAGAAGATTGGCGTCAAACTGAGGGTATGAGAATTCTAATTGAAATCTAAGTTGTCTGTTGATGACAATTTTGTCCTAATCTGTCTTCTCTAGAAGGAAGTTATGATCCTTCAATTCGATTTCTATCTTGGATGCAGGATCTGGTTCCTTGCGTTCCTCTCTTGTTCAAAGATGAACAGATTATACTGTGGAAGGGATACAAAGAACGTGAATGAAACCTTCATTCATATGTGGAACTTTCAAGCCAGAAAATGGTGGGGCAAAACGGTGTAAACCTGATGCAGTTGCACTAGAGATTTCTGATCACCTCCCTAGCTAGCAAGAATTGGTGGCTGCAGTTTCAAACTCAGGTTTGCACGGATTTTCCTGACAGGTTAGATTGGTGAGCACTAGAGAATGTGCAGGCAACTGACTTGATGTATGATTAGGGAACTTCTCGACTTATCAAGTGTATCATCCTGCACTTTCTGTGTTAGTCATGGCCCTTTGGGATTTTTTACAATCTATCAGAAACTTTAACAGTGAACACGGACTCCTGATGAATGGAACTATTCTTATGTCAAATTTGATATTTGATATTAAATACACTGGTCAAGTTTTCACCGATCTAATCATGCAGTCTGTTTGGCATATAAGAGAATAGTCATTCTGACTCATACGGGAAAATAAAGATTGGACATTCTACGTGCTGTATGCTAAGGTCAGCTCATGAGAGGTGGGAAAGGAGATCAGGAGAGACATAATTTCTGTCCTTACCATCCTTCTTATGCATGTTCGGATATTTTTCAAGTTGTCTTAAACGTCATAAATTATAACAGAGAAATAATGGCAACAATCCCTAGAACTGATAAATTTACTGAATCAACATTTCTAGCAGAAACAGGGACCCTGAATACTTGTCTAAATGATCATTTCGATGTTAAGGCACTACACACAAAATATGCAGGATAATATAATTTACAGGACAAGCTAAAGATCCACCTATCTAGGGCTCCACGAGTATTTTTCTCAGTTCGCCATTCTTTTTCAGGAGACACCCTGAGCCAAACAGGGAAATTATCCAGACTTGATCTGACGTCACTCGTTGATCGTCATCATTCCTATGCCACCTCCACAATGCATGAGTTGAGTTCATTATCTTGAATTCACCATGGCCAAAACTTGCTTCCCGGAAGACAGACCACCCAGGTTGGGGCTCCTTGTACCTGCCAAATGATTTTCCAATACTTCTTACACTGTTATAAATCTAATTTAAAGACATGGTGCAGGGATGACAATAAACTAACTGTAATACATGGTTTCCAGATGATAGGGTACAGATAGGGTATGAAGAAATCACTATTGGTATTTATTGGGTAGGGGTCCAGGTAGGGCGATACCCATTAACAGGCCTGCCACAAAAGAGGCCACAGTGCAGCCAATCAAGACAAGCTTTCTTTTCTTCTTTTCCTGGTATTGAGGGGAACAGGGGAAGAACAAATACGAAATCCACTAAAACTGAAAAACTTTATGCTAGATCATATTTCTCACAGACGGCAATTACTGAAAGAGAGAATGCAAAGCTTCTATTTCAGCTCATACAGTAGGCTCAACTTATATTGCAGTTAGTTTTCAACACTTCTCTTCAATACACATTGTAATTCCACATTTATTTTACTACGAGAAAACTTACTCGTGCGCTAAACCTTCTTTATTACCACCATCCCCAATCGTGATGTGGACAGCTCCACACCGGTCTGATCTACCATTGAACACGCGCTTCTGTTGAAATAGCACAATAATAGGTCAAAATGCTCAAAGATCAAATTGATGGAAGCTACAAAATGTAATCATACTGAACGCTCATAGGCATGAACATGGCCAGCAAACACGATATCCACACAAGCAGCATGAAGCAAGGGTTCCATTGTTTCCATCATCTCATCACCTTCACCTTGATGGGCCTCATTACTATTATACCATGGCATATGGAATAGTACAAGCAGCCAGGGTGTCCTTCTACGATTCACCTTTGAAAGATCAGCCTGGTCAAGTTCAATAACAAAAATGTTATGTCAGCGAAATACATCATTGAATAAGATCACGTTCGATCAAAAGCATTATTTTCATCACCTTTGACCATCTACTCAAGATGATAATGGGAAAAGCAAAAGAAAGGCTAAGAACCTACATTCAGGACTAGACAAGAACATCATATTTATCTCCTTTAATATCTCAATTTTTTTAAATATAATTGTAAAAGTTTATCCGGATCACAAGGTTGTCTTCAATCACTCAGCGACATCCTATACTGTTCAGATTGATTTGTTACGCCTAGCAATACATAGAATCATGAAAAAAAAACATTGCACTCATCTGATCCATTGACCACAGAGTTCATCGGGATGATGAGAACCTTTTACATCTCATTTCATGAAAGAAACAAGTATGCTCAACTAACCTTCAGCCACCTATATTGATCAGAATACTTGTCATAATCTGCATATGAACCAAGCATGATAACATGAACACCGGCAACATCAAACGAGTAATACAAATTTGAGGTGGAGTTGCTCTCTGAATATGGCATCTTCCATCTTGAATTGTAGGGTAGAAAACCATCTTTCAAGAATGGGATGTTTTCCATCTCATGGTTTCCTTGAGTCACCATCCATGGTCTTCTACTTGCAAGTGGCTGCAACAGCTCCCCAAATGTGTCCCACCTATGCTGTATATAATCAGCATATGAAAGGTCTCCAGGAAGCAAGTGAACATCATATTTGCACTGATCTATATGCGCCAAAGTTGTCTTAGTCCATTCAGTCTGACCTAAATCACCCGCCACAGAAAAAGTAACTGGGAACTGAGATGGTGGGGTTTTGAGCTGGAACTCAGGACCTTCACGCCCACATCTATAGAAGTACAAGGTGTCATCATGCAGAGGACCAATTACAGTGTGGTGTATAGTTCCAGACCTGTACAATAAATATTTGTAACTAGTATTCTCCCCTCGAGCTGTCGAGGTGTAGTTCTTGGATGATGTTCCATATTCAACAATGGAGGGAGAATATCTATCACTAGTGACCCATGTAATCCGTATGTGTTTGGCCCCAGCCAAGGAGATGTGAACCTAAAATGGCCATTTATAAAACAAAGCTCAAAGATCAGCTCTAGGCTCGAAACTAATGCATAAAAACTCCAGTCCTCAAATCTTGAGATGACAGAAACTGATATTGTACTTGAATAACAACTCTAATAGCACCGACTCTCCTACTTTTCTGTATAATTCCAGCACAGCCATACCAAATGATCTCAATTTTCATAACTGGATTAGAATAAACCACCAGATCCAATCTTGCATAAGCAACCAAGAAAAAATACGTCATGTACAATAGACCAGTAGCGCCTCCAACATACTATTCATCAAAAGAAAATTTTCAAGCATACGATTTTTTATCCAAAAGCCACAAAGAAATCATGCTTTTGGTTCTGACTAGAGAAATTTTAATTACAGTACAACTTCGTACATAGCCAATTCTTTTCTATTAAATAATTATTTGATCAGGACTATCTCTATAACTCTTGCAAACCCCAGCACCACAGACACCATAACAAACACGACCAACTGCCCAGCACCCAAATCACAAAGGCCCAGCAAGAAAATCCAGAGAAAATAAAGAAACATGCAAATGCAATCAAGCAGTCCAGTTTCCAGACATTCAGATTCTACATTCACGAATCAAAATTTTCTTAAACTTCCCCTTAAACAAATGAACTTCACCTGTTGAGGATAAGAAGAAGGCTTCGGGTCCCATGGAAAATGAAGCGTTTTCCGAGGCGGCGGTCTAACGTACTTACTCGAGGCACTGACTACCAAAAGTGCTAGCACCACCACCAAAACCAGTTTCGAGTCCATCATCGATTATACTTCAGCATGTGGTACATATTCACTGATGCTTCATATCGACTTCATGTAAGTACAGTACGGGGTAGGTTTTATCCAGGGAAAACAAACCTCAAATTCGTCTTCGGTTCAGAACTTTGATTGGGGCATTCTCAGTAAAGCACCCGTGATGCTTGCCACATATGATTGGCATGTGGGCTTTAATGATATTTAAATGCTTGAATTTGAAGAATGTTTTGGGTTCCCCAGAGGCTGAGAACCACACATGTCAGGTAGCATAAAATATTTATTCCCATTATACAGAAGAGAAATCAGAAAAAGAACACTATCATTTGAGGAAAAGTACTTTTAACCATAGTACCACATGGAAAGCATAACAATTGATACTTAACCATAGAATTTGAGAACCGTGACAATGAGTTCTTCACCTCCAACAAATATTTGCACTTGTAATGTGAAAGGTTATGACGCTAATGTGAGAAACAATAGTACAAACGTTAAGCAAAACTTGGCATGCACCGGTCACTCTAGCCCAGCTTTCATTGAAGATTCTGATGTGGAGAAGCTGCAAATGACTAATAACGGAGACAACTCATGCCGGCATGTACATACACCATGTGTAAACCATGAGATGGCTGTGGAAGGCGCGCCGCCACCGTGCTATGGTTGATTCCAGAGGGAGGTGGCTGCGGATTAACCGGAGGATGCTGGCGATGGCACCGGCAGGATCACATTTCTGGGTTTTGGTACTGTTGCTGTTGCGAATTAATCGCCATCGTCAGTGGGGCCAGCCCGCCTGATTGTTGCATCATTCTCAACTGCAAACTCTTTACACAATTTTAATTCTACAGTATATTTCAAAGAAATGAAAAAAAAAAAAAAAAAGAAAGAAAGAAAGAAGTACTTGTAAAAGATTAATGAAAGTTTATTTTCGAGAAAACAGACGATCATGTACTTATAATAAAAAAACCAGTGTTGTCGTACTTCTAAACAAATATTTAAGGCCAAACAACATTATCATCTTTTACTGAGTTGCTTTTTATTATTCCCTTGGTTTTATAACTCACTATTGAGTTTCTTTACACGTTCAGATGGTCAGATATTTCTACTACTTCTGCCGAAGAAACTATAAACTGCAAAATCCATTGCTCTAACCCCTAAATCAACACCTTTGGAAACCGCAGTAAGGCGATGGACCAAATTTCTCGGCGCATCCATTGCAGAGTTTCCCGATTGGGGAGTCCAGGAAAAGCAAGTTGAAACCGGAATAGCATTAGCCCGAAGCAATTCCTACGTGATTGAAGGAGGTCGATTTCTTTCACAATCGGAATGCTGAATTCCTTCGCTTTAGATATTCTCACTTTTAGTCGATTTCGTCCGCCGGCGAAGGAGTAGGATTCTGGGGGGAGAGGGTAATAGCATTTAGGAAGCCACCTTAATTTGGCCAAAACTAGGCTGTGTAGTGACTCTGTACTATACGATCGCGACTGACCCAATAGATTTGGTATTTTACGCCATACCAAATATTTAGTTTGCTATTTTCTTTTAAAAAATTCGGTAATTCAATAGGTTTTGGTTTTCGGCTTGGATAAATTGAAATGAACTTATTTTAAATAAATAAATATATATTATATTTATAATTTATAAAATACATATGATTATAGTAAATGATGCGTGCGATTTTAATATGGACTCAAAACACTTAGATCTTGATGTTGGATTTGGGCTAATTGAGTAAAAGCTCTTGAGAAAGATGACCTGCAAAATAAAGGGGTAGCACTTTGATGTTTAAGTTAATTCCGAATTTAAGAATAGATGAATGTAAAAATGAATTATGACGAGAAATTATGATAAAAATGATAATTTCATATGCAAGAACACGAAATTAGAGTAATAGAAGAGCAGTAAGAAGAGTCCTTAAGCCTGGAAGAGACTGTTTGTCGGGGGTACCTCCTCTCTTTATAGAGGAGTTCCCCTGCAATAGGAGCCCTGTTGAGGGGAATCCGCATTATTAGCGAGGAAGGCGGGATTCTGTGGATAAGGCTCCTCCTTATCCATTCCTTAATCAACAAGTCTCCAGGTGAAGGGGGACTCCTTCTAAGTGCAAACTTCTACCGGGTGAAAAGTCCTTCCAAACTGAAAGAGTACAACCTCTTGAGAGCACATTTCCTATAAGCTAGCCTTGAAGGTCTCTTGATTAGGCTTCTTCCTTTGGCCAAATATTATAAAGTAAGCTCTCTTCCTTGATTGGTTTTGGTACCCCTTGGACCGGGTCTAGTGGGCCTTCTCTTTGGGCCGAACCAAATGGTAAGTTGTCCCTTTCTTGGATCAGGCATGGCGACTTGGGCAGGTTGTCCCTCTCTTGGCCTGGCGGGTTTATATCTGGCCTTAACACTGCTTTTTGAGTCAATCTTTTTTGGGTCATACCCATCAAATAAATTTAATTTTATTCAATTTTGAATTTATTTTTTTTAAATTTAATTAGTTCAATACAATATCCAACCGAAACGAAATAAAGTCATTGTGAGGGGGTTGTTGGGAGATGAGGATAATCCCTTTGATGTCTTCAAATTCTAGTGACAATTACATGGCCCTTATGTCCATGTTGTATTAATAGCCTTTTGCTATGTGAGGGAGGACGATACATCTGAATGCCAGACTTTAAGAACTTACCTCTTGATGGTCCAGTTGACCTTTAGTCAAGACCCAACATTTCCCATGTCCTAATATAGATTGGAGGCTATTCCCTTTCCGACTCCGTGCACACAGGGGCCTTCCACCAGGTCTTTGTGTAAAATTAAATGTCTAATTGGAACAACACATACTTTTAGATGAATATTTAGCATATATTGTTACCATACTCAATTTTCATCTAATATGAAATATTAGGATCTGGTTCGCAACTGCAAATAAGAAAATTGGCTACAGGCCATATTATTGTCTTGATCACACATACAATTAAATCAAATATTTTTTAATCTCAATTATATGACAATAAAATAATATTATGAATAAATTACAGTGCGATGTGTATAAAAAATGTATGAGTCCAATTGATATATATTATGCTCAAAGCTTGGGTCGAGCGAATACAAATACTGAAAGGGGACCTACAAAAAAGGCGTTAGCACTTAGAAGCCCAAGTTAGTATCGAATTTAGGAGAAAAATAATCGTAAGAAATAAAATATAATGAGAAATCATGATAGAGTAAACAATTTCGTTAGAGAAATCGTGCTAAGAGTGATAATACTAAAGTATGAATAAAGTTGGTTTTTCAAATTTTGGAGGGTGTCCCCGTAAAGGGATTGAAGGTGTCCCTATTGGAAGGCTGAAGGTGTATATATAGAGGGGACGCCCCCCTCTACCAGGACTTTGTACACCTCTTTTCTCCTTGGAAGAAAAGGGTCAAAATTCGTGTGGATAAAGTTTAACTTGGTCTTATCTTTAACTGATCAACTCACAAAAACACGTCTTTGCTTGGGATAGAACTCCTTTCGTGCGACGACTCCTATTTGGCGGGGAGCCTCTTCTAGGTTTAAGAGTTCTGGGTTTTGGGGAAACCTGTCTTCTCCTGGATTATCTTATTTGTAAGGAGGTCCTCTTAGGGCTAATGTGGTCCAATGTAGATGCCGACATCGGGGTTGATGATATGCCACATAAGAGAGTGGGATACCACGCGGAAGAGTGGACTGACAAGTGTGTGGGCTTTTTTAGCCGAGTATTTGTTAGGTTTTTATCATGGTTCGAGTAGGAGGATGCCTCCAACCTCCTTTCTTTATCAATCTATCTTCTGAAGGGCAGCCGCCAAGGCCGCCTATCAAGTGTTTTCGGGCCTCTAATGACTTGGGTTTCCTAAAATGTTATGAGTCTCTCGTTTTTTTCTTCTTTTTGAATTACTTAGACTTATTTGGGCCACAGTATTTTTATGCACATCACAATGTTTTATAAAAAAATTATTTATATATTTTAGTCTAATTTTATAAGAGTGTCAATCTAATTTACTCTAATATTATTACAGACCAACTGCAAAGAGCTCTGAAATGATTTACACAAAATTGCCTTTGTAGATTGTAAAATGTGATTTTGAGGAAGATTCTGGACCGTACGAGGGCAAAACTGGTAAAGGGATTTCAAAAAGTGGAGTAAAAAAGAAATAAAGAAAAGTAAAGGGGTGTGTAGGCAAAAAAGCATAGAAAGATCAAAAGAAAAGTAAAAAAGAGAAGCAGCGAAATCTTGGGGAATATAAAGCTGGAAATACCCGAAAAAGGTATACATTCATACATTACACATTTGTTCTCTCGTAGGATTTGTGATTCCAAATCTAAAGCTAAGCTACTACTCGCCGAGTTCTCAGATCTCCTCACTCTCTTCCAAGTTTCTGAAACACTCTCTTTTTCGACATCCAATCATTGTAATTCAATTCTGTTTCCCCCGACACTCGCATTTTGTAATTCATTGAAGCATTACAATATAGGAATGGCTTGCAGAAAGGGGGAGTTAAGGGAGGAGGGGAAGAGTAGGAGTGCCGCAGCGGCGGCGGCCGCTCCGTTGGTTGCAGTGGGTGATGCCTTGCTGTTCACGACGATGTGCATCATTGGGATGCCTGTGGACGTTCACGCTAAAGATGGCTCCGTTTATTCTGGAATCTTCCACACCGCCTCTGTGGACAAGGACTATGGTAATCTTGGTTTCGTTGTCTGCTTTTTGTTTGACTCCCTGTTGAATTTATGGGTGAACCGGGAAGGGTTTTTGCTTATTGCGTCAATTGTTTTATGGGTTTTGGTTTTTTCTGTGAGAAATTTTTGGTTGTTGATTGACGTGTGCTTTGGTACTGGTATCTGATCTTGATTTGATAGCTGAATTTCTCGTTCGTATTATGTTGAATTTGTATCTTTTCTTGCATTTGGAAAATTGAAACTTGATTTTGAGTTCTGGTTTCTTTAATTATGGACTAGTTGTTTATTGTTTAAGGCATTTGCTTAGTTTGTAGCTTAACAGGAGGATGAGCGTATATTGTCCAAACTTATTGTAATCTCTGCAACTCTCTTCTGGGTGGAAAATATTTCTAGTTAATGGATTTGTGTTTGGTTAGCCATTGTGTTGAAGAAAGCGAAGATGATTAAGAAGGGGAATCTAGAGGCAAATGTAGTGAATGGAACTCTGATAGAGACACTTATTGTTCAATCCGACGATCTTGTCCAAGTTGTTGCTAAGGCAGGTTGCTCGTGCTTTTCTCAAATCTCAAGTTCTGGTTTGCCTTATGACTGAATTTCAATCATAAGTCATAACTTCTTTTACTAATAAATGTTTGCCTACTTCCAGGGAGTCCTCCTTCCTTCTAATGGAATTACAGGGTATGTAGGGGGGAACAGCATCGAGGCTGCTGCAGGCTATATTGAATGCCTGAACAAGGATTCCGGAGTAGTAAAACCTAATGAGTCCAGAGGGAACAAAAAGCACAAAAGTCAGACAAGGTAAGATTATACAATATCTTGCCGCAAGTGATGGGTTGATAGACCTTAGCATAAAAAAAATCATATTTTGTATGCACCACTTGCTTAGCTGTCGATAGAAAGATACTGATGAGCCAGATGTTGGCTGGTAGGGGAAGGAGGGGGCAAAATGACCCCAAACAGCTATTCTTGGCAGCCTGAAAGTGGACCTAGTGTTACTTTTCTGTTAAAATGTGAAATGAAGCCATTTCAAACTCCAAATGTGGAATTCCACCACCTTGTTTCCAATACTACTTCCGCATTTTGTTTTAATTTATGGATCTTTAACGGGTGAATAAACCAATTATTCATTTTAAGTCGTTCATCTTTCTCTAACTTGTTGGGTGGGGGTCTGGGGATTGATTGAGTACAGACTTCAGAAAGTGTGCCTTCTACTTGACACATTTGATTCTTGAGTCCATTACATTGATTTCGCAACTATACGGAAATTTGCTATATTGTTGTCTACCTGCAGGTTTGCAGCCAAAAGAGAGAACGGTTTTTCTCATGCAGATAAGCCAACAAAAGTTTTGGGCAGTTCTCGGGAAGATCATAATGAGAGATTGGATGCAATGAAGCTTGTAAAGGTGAACTTTTGAATGAGGAATAGCTTGCCAATCTACTGATAAGAAATAATTAAGCTAGATTGTTTCCGTTTATTGACTGACATGCAAGGCATGCTCATGCTGTGTTTTCGTCCTTCTTATATGAAATGCTTGTATTCCTTCTCTGTCCGTCGCTCGATCTTGAGGTCTCTCATTCATTCCTTTTGCATGATTCATTCATTTTTCATTATTTTTGCTGATGCAGATAGAAGAAGCACATACTCTTCCAGTTGATGGAAGGTAAATATTTCTGCCTAATTATGTTCTGTTGGTCATCTACAATTTCTTTTGCACGTTCCTTTTGACTTGCTATTGGATGATTATTTTGCCATTCACTGGCTTGCTGTCCCTCTGATTGTGGCAGTGAATGTGGCTTAGCCTTTTGGCAAGCCTATTTTCAAGTTGAATAAGATTGTGTGTCTGTCACAATCTATCTATTAGCTACCATTTAGATGTTCTTTTTTTGTTGATTATTATTCTTGTGGTTCCTGGCACTGTTTTCTTTTTTCTGCCTCACAATATGTTGTGGTTTCAATTAATTTCTTCTTTCCTTTCTTGGTTTGTATTGTTAGTATTATACTAAAACAACTTCACTGTTTATGATTCAAAATTATCTTGCAATTATTGGTGACAGACAGGGTGGGGATGGCTCACCAGAAATGCAGAGTGATACCCACAATAACCCTGAGTTTCAAGACAAAGGAGCCGTATGTTGATATAAATTTACCATAGCAAATACTATGGGTTATATCCTCCTAAGTTGTTTTCTTACTAGATTTTAATTCTGTTTTCTGCAGACCAATGAAGTTCAAGGCTCAAGACTAAGCAGTGAGTTTCCATCTCACTCCCCTTTGGAAAAGAGTTTGATGACAAAAGCACCTCTATATATAGCTTCCATGACTGAGATGGCTTTTAAAGTGACTGCAGACAATAGATTTTAACATTCTCCCCGTGTTTTCTCCTTTCCATTTTTGCCAGTTCGGAACATTTTCTGGGGTGTGTGTAGTCTTGGGGAATGGGTTGGTGGGTTGTTTCAGTTGCTGTCGGGTTAGGAGGGATACCCAATTGTTTGGTGGTTGATGTGCAATCAATGAGCTAAAATATAGTTGCTCTGGATGACATTATCAATTGTTAGATGCAGCATTCATCTTTCTTAAACGTATAGCATGTGGAGGAAACGGAACTTCTTTGTGCTCATGTAGTTAATTCTATCCCTGCTGATACCAACACATCTCTTATATTGCACCATAAGCTGACCAGTTTTCTGTTTCTCAATGTCATCTGGAGGTTATAATCCTATGTTATCTCCCATGCAGTCACTACTTATGAAGCTCAATCAGCTCCTGCTGTAAATACTCTAGAGGATACTATGCAACAAGAACCAAAAGGATTATCTTCGGGTTCTAATGCACTTGAGGACCAGGGTCAAGATAGATCAGATGAGATTGCATGTACGGTTGCTACTGCAACAAATATTTCTATTGCTTCGGTTCCCATCATTGATGTTAAATCAGAATCATGCCTCAGTGCATCATCAAACCCCTTTCTGTTGGTTCCTCCAAAAAATTCAGGTGTTAAGAAAACTGCCAAGGTACTATTGATGTCCTTAAATAGTTATATGAGCTTTGCCTGAGAATTCACTTGTCACAATAATATTGCCTTAAGCTGGAATTTTGAACTTATTATATGTATGGTGCTTCTTGTTGTATTTCTGTTACGGGTTTCAAGTGCCCTACAGGAAGCTGCCTCTGTGAAATATTTTATTAGGAGCATGGTGCTATTGGTGTGGTTTTGTAATTGATTTTATTTTAGGAAGATGGGTTTTGGCGATTGGATGTAGAACAATGTTCCTAATTCTCTTGCACACCCAGCTAGTCACTGTGCTTTATGAAACAATTTTTCTCTTTCTAGGAATCTAAGCTCAATCCTGGAGCTAAAATATTTTCACCGTCAGTGTCGCACCATATAATGGTGACTTCTCCTGCAATGGCAAATGGAGCTAGTGTTCCTTACCTTCCAAGCACCTACACTATGGCACCAATGGCTACAGCACAAGAAGAAGTTGATGCAAGTTCTTTTGCTCATTCTCCCATGCCTGTTAAGTTTGCTCCATTCAATAATGTCGCTGTAGGAAATGGTGGTAGTGATGCTCCATATGTCCAACCTGTAAGTGTTCATAATTAAGGATGATATTGTGTCTGCGGCAAAGCTACCTCTTCCCTCATACTATTTGCTACCATATTTTACCAGATTTACTTTGTGTGCAGATTATTGGACAAGTGATAAACAGGACCCCACAACCTTTTAGGTATACTGGTCAATACCAGAACTTCCAAGCCAGCCCGGCCTATGGTCATCCAAATGTACAAAATGTATGTCATGCTTAGTGGAAGACCACTTTTCAGAATATCATTACTTTGCATATGAATGGTTTTACGAGGGTCATCTAATGATTACAATTCATTGATATTCTCAGGTTATGTTTGGACGGGGGCCTGTGGTTTGTATGCATCCCATTTCTAGTGTAAGACACGAAATGCTTCTACTTGTTTTTCTTATTGATTAATAATGTATCTACGAAACATATTCCTCTACAGAAAACGGTTGTTATGCCCCTTTGCACATTAAGTATCTACTGTGCATTTTGCTGATTGTTTTGTGGCTTTTATGTTTGTTTCAGGATGTTGTACAGAGTGCAGCAGGGTTCTCCCCAGCAACTGCACGACCTCTGTTAACTCCACATCAAGTGCATCTTCCCAAGCACCAAGGTATGTGGTTATAGTAAGATAGGTTATTTGCCAAAATATTTAATTTTAATAAGTTAGAAAGAGTTTCAAGTTCATTTTCCTGTGTACCTAATGTGGAATTGTTTAATCAGGTTAAGGTACTTGATAAGCATCAGCAGAAGCTGTATTCATGTAATCACTGTCTAGTGTGCTAATCTATCAGCAGCCATTGAAACTATAAGTTAGTTGCCTCTGGGAGTGTTTCTGGACTCAGGGTAACATTAGATGCATATTTAGTTAAAAAAACACATAATGCTGTTAAATTGTTGACAGGCATGTTAATGAGCCTAGGAAGGATTGTAGTTCGTTGCCTAGTTGACTTGGGACTTGCCAGCTTACGGGTCACTAGATAATGGAAGTAAAGGTGAAAGATGTATGAAAAACTGAACTACAGAATAGAGATCAAGAATTTCTGCCACCATATATGGTCAACCTATTTATTTCTATGCCAAAATGCACGAATATAATTCAGTAAGGTTGCTGACACGTTCTTAATATTACATCATCCTATACAGAATTTGTTGTTTACCTCATGTTTTATATAAGATTTATGTATTAAAATCAGCCCAGTACAATGCTACCTTGGTTTAACTCAAGATTTTAAGGTGGTAACGTAGTGTATGGAGGAGCAAAACTGTTGACTGTGGGTCAACACAAAACAAACACACTTTGCATAAGATCATCATTAGCGGACTGCAATAATTGATATAGTGACATTTTGGAACATCGTTAACCTGAACTACATCTTCAGGGACAGCTTCGGCTCAGGCACTGCAGCTGTGCATGGCTCCCCCAATTCTAGCAAGTGGACCACAGCCGTTTGTAATGCCAAGTTCCATTCCCATTCAACAGCCTCTCTTTCCTGTATTGCGGCCTATTGCAGTGCCAGCTGCAAATGGTTTCCTGGGCACCAAGTTTGCTTGAATTTCACTGCCATATCAGTGGCACCTTTTTCTGATTTATCATTTTCTCATGAAAAATTTTGATATATAGTTTACTGCTGTGCTTGTCCATACATGTCCATTTTTTTTCTTGTCATATTTTCTCTTTTGGTTTTACAATGTTCCTTGGAAATGAGGCATTTGAACATTGTAATCTCATGATTTTGATAAATTCATTCAGTATTCCTATTATTTTTCCTATAAGTGTGGGAAGTAAATATAACCATATTTGTGAACAATTAGGCTCATGAATGTGATTGAAGTTTCTTCTTGTCAGAACGAAGGCAGCAAAATGATCTTTGAAAAAGCCAAAAGAACCCACCATAGCTAGTTTGGGTCTTGTGTCTCCATTCTCGAAGGCATAAGGCAATTATCAAAAGTAAATATTTTAAGGCAGAAAAGTGAAAAAAACAGGGCACAATGAAAAATAGAAGCAGACTCTAAAAAAGGATGAAGGATTGCAGACTTGATAAGAGAAAATGTCATAAGGATTTGCAAGCATAACAAAATGACGGTAAATATTTTAAGGCAGAAAAGTGAAAAAACAGGGCACAATGAAAAATAGAAGAAGACTCTAAAAAAGGACGAAGGATTGCAGACTTGATAAGAGAAAATCTCATAAGGATTTGCAAGCATAACAAAATGACGGTAAATTTAACCTAAATCTAGAGAAATTGGAAACTACGAAGTTCATGATTCTAAATTCCATACAGCCTGTGAGAATGATTTGATGCTGTTGCAGATCATCTGAGCCCTGGCCAGACGTTAAATGAATTGTTCAAGAGGTGTTGGGTGCTGCTCTGACAGTTGAAACACAAGTAAGCTATACAAGTTGAGAGATCACATAATCTGGTGAACATGTTAAAGTATAGCTATCATGGCAAACTTGCTTCATTTTCCGGATCAGTTTCTATAGCTGCTGTTTCAAGTGACTCGATTTCGGCTGCAGAAGACGGTGGTTCAGCAAGTTCCCCTGGGGTTTCTTTCATATTTTCTTGTAAAGCCTAATAAAAACATGGATCCAACTTAACATGAGCATGGCAAATTACTAAATAAATCGAATTAAGATAGATGTTTGCAGAGCTTAGCTCTTTATCTTACCTGTAAAAGCTCAGTCATCCTTCCAGTTCCATGGTAGAACAAAGGTTCCATAATGGAAGCAGTAGCTTGCAAGGCCTCAGTTAAAAGTGGCTCAGTAGTATTATATTCGATTTCTTGTTTTGAAATAATACCTGAATCTTCTGCTGAAGATATCAATTCTTCCTTTCCAACCTCAATTTTAATATCAGATGCTTGTGAAGATCCTGAGGTATCAATGTCCGTTGATGTCATCGGCTTGGGTACTTCTTCTTGTCCAACCTCTGAGATGCTTTTGTCAAATGACCCATCATTATCCTGCTTGCTTCCCGGGGCAACTTGGTGGCTGGGATGGGGTTGTGCGGCTAAAGAAGTAAGGCCAACAGGTATAGATTGATTTGGTGGTAACATGGATAATGGTTCAGCCATATGCACATCTTTGTCATCATAGTCAGAAGCTTGCAATTCACTTGGAGAATCGACAGGTTGAGGAATCATAGGAACCGTTCTGCCCCTCAAGCCAACTGGAGGGGCAGGAGGAGCTGTTTTAGGTGGTGCATATTTGCGTTTTGAAGGTACCATAGCAGTTGTTTGGAGAGTAAGTTTCTTGCCACGTGATGAACTCAGGTTTTCAGCAGTGAAATGGAGATCATTCCTTCTGACCATCTGGACATGTGGAGCAACATCATTTTCTGCTGTAATGGGAACATAATGTCCTGGCTTGAAAACAACGCCCCTCAAATTTGTATTAGAGTTTCCAATCCTAACATTTAGCAAATAACCAGCATCAAATGTGGCCTCAACAACACCAGTTACAGCCTGGCCCACCAAGCATTCAACTTCCATGGTTCTATCAGCTTTCTGGGGAAGGTATTCTTTCACTCCTTGAAAACCAGGTGGAAGATGGGCAGCTTCAGTGTGCCTTGGGCTTGCATCTTTACGGGGACGACCGCGTCTCCGCTTTGCCGGCTGAACTGATGGGCCAGCAGAGCTCTCTTCTTGGGTAACTATATTCATATTAAGAAATTACAGCGAAGTCCTCTCGCTTCTGAGCCAAATAAATATTATGCTGAACTAGGCCCCTGCTAGTCAAAAGACAAGTTTCTAATAAAAATGTAATTGGCTGTGCCAAAAGTCTGCAGAACTTGATTAATTTAAGAAAATCAGTAATTGCATCATTTTGAGTGAATTTGATAACAGCAAGCTACTAAACATAAAACAAATAGTGGCAAAATATAATATTTGAAATGGCACACCTGTGGGGCAATAAATATGGGATATCTTTAGTTAATATCTCTGCAACTTCTTTCCAATTTCCACATACTCCACTAATACTATCATATTATAGCATAAAAAACTCACGCCCACCCCCCTTTTGCATCTGGAGTGGATGAGATGCTAGTATCTCCTCCCCCAGGCATATATATGTTGATTCATTTCTTCTGCCATTTATTGAAAAAAAATAATTATCTCCAAAAAAATATATTAAAAACGGTATCAGGAGGATGCCAACAATAAATAGTCACAATCAATAGTATACTATTTATGTTCACTGCAAGAGCAAGTCCATGCACTCACACCGGCGAACAACTTTGCTAAAGGTTGTTTTCCATAATTTTCTTCGTGTTGAGCAAATTGAAAAGAACCGCATGCACTATAAAAACATATCCCTTTACTTCATGAAAATGGGATGCTAACTTCCCTAGGGTGATACTAATAAGTTTGAGGAATTAAGGTCAACAGAAATAAATTCAGTTTCAAACAAAACTTTCACACAAATATATATCCGACTACCAGAAATTTGTGAGATTTTGAGCTAACAGCCCAAATAAATCATTTATGCATACAAGTACAGAAAATTATATTTACAAGCACCACCAAGGACAGTACAATGCAGCAGTTAAAAATTTCTTCCGGTTAAATGACAGTGTAGACCTTATTTTACGGTATCAATTGGGACAAAGGATATACTTTCTGATGGAACAAACATATATTTATCAATCACCAGGAGCACAAAATTCTAGAAATTTATATGATCCCTCAAGAAGATCCTTTTTAATCTTTACAAAGATAGCATTTTGAACATAAATTGATAATTAGACTAACTCAGATTGGGCAGACTATTAAGAGAAACAAATTATTTCCAGAATATAATGAAAAATAAAAAGTAGATGTAATAGAAACACTAAGAATCACACACAAATACCTTTAAGGATTACTGATGTGTTATTGTAAGATAGAGCGAGAAACTTTATGACCAAAGTACAGAGAGATCATGACAATGTCGCGGAACAAGATGAGAGTAACTTAGCAATAAACCGATGTTTCCTACACAAGAATGATATGACGCAAATATATAGACACGAACGAGGATGATTTAACATTATTTTTAAACAAAATTGAGTGGACGGAAATTTTCAACGCTAAAAAACAATATAACAATTATGAGAGGGTTGTATGAAATTTATAGCGATGGCATCTCATATAACCTACTTCAAATGACAGTCATTTAAGACGTTTCAACTTTTACCGTCTTTTTTGAAAAATTACAAGTACTCACAGAGTTGTATAAGTCCTTATTTAATTTCCATTACTTCAACAGCTACGTATCAACTATATGTTGATAATAAAATAAATACACAATGAGAACTTCATATTCTTATCAATTTAGGTAAATTGACATGAGAAACACAATAAATTAATATAGTTAAGAACTAACAAAAATAATAAACCCTCCACAAGATGTTATTACTCCACTATCATCAATATCAAGCAAATGAAACAAACAAAGTCTTGCGTTTGAAAGTTGAACCGATATAGACCTCAACCAATACATCCGTTACGGTTTTTCTTTTTTCATTACTAGCAAAAGGTTAGCCGTTACATATTTTCCCGTGAAATGCTCATGAAAAACCGCGTTAGATTACAAACAATCTCCATTAAATTGCGTAAATTTGGCAGAGTTTCCTAGATTATTCCTCCGCTCCAACCTACATGACGTGTAAACACGACCGTAGTATTTTCATAAGAGTACGTTACAAATGATATTGCATTTTCATTCAGACCTATATGCATTACACTAGGAAGCCATGAAACGATAAATAATTCACATTGTAAATAGCATATGCAACCCTTTGTGCAACTAGTTTGTATATGCCGAATTTGGCCACGCAGCGTTACCCTTCTCTAGCAGGCAAAATAGGACGGGCAAAAGGGTGAGACTTTTCACAAAATTTATCCTAAGTTTCATCATCATTAGTCACATCACATAGCAATAAATGTAGCTAGAAATTCCTAGGCATACAATGATGAAGCATCATTAAGTTGGAGTAAGCTTAACTTTGCCTTGCATTATTCCTTCAACAGATAAGATTAAAATTAAACTAGCACATAACTACATGTTCGTCCTTTGTAATCTCTACACCAACCAAAATCTGTCCTTTTCCTTTTCCCTTTTCACACGAATACGCTGAACCTTACACTCTTCGCACCAAAAAGCAAATTTAAAAAGCGCCCATAAACCGCGCAACAAACAAAATCAATTAAACAAAACCCCAAAAACTTCAACCAACAATAACAATTAATCAAAACCAAACAAAAAATCTCCACCAAACAAAAGCAGAGCCAACCTACACGAATTCAATGCCGCAACAGCAAGGCTCCATGAATCCACGCGTTGCAACAGAAGAAATTGCATGGCAGACGAAATTCAAAAAATAAAATAAAATAAAATACTGAATCATAGAATGGTGAAGAGATTAAATACCGTAACTCTGAGTAGCCTTGAAGAGGGTTTTCCTGATAAATTATTATTTAGAATTGAAATTGAACCTAAAATACGGAAGGAGAATTATTTTGTTTAAACCCTAGAACAGTGGACTTTGAGTATATTAAAGTACTACTAAAGAGTACTCAATTTTTTTAATTAAAAAAAAAAATTGATTAACTATGTCGATACTTACACGGATTTAGGTGATAGAACTACCTGACTCTGATAAAAAAAATCCCACAGTTGCAATAATCATATGACACGTGTAACAGCAGTGGGGTCCCTAGGAAGAATTTTGAATCAATATTTATACTAATACGAGAAGTTCTTTTCCTTGTATGCTCCTAAATTAAATGTGTGTGTAAGATTTAATTATTGAAAATAATTAATAAATATATAATCATTGTTATAAAATATCACAAGAGAATGGGTTCAAAAAAAAAATATTCACAAGAGAAATAGAAATGGAATATCATAATTTTTTACGATTTTTTTCATAGATTCATCAACACTGTAGCACTCTTATGTATAATAGTCTATTAAGTAACAATGTATTAATGACTTTATTTAATTTATTGTATTTTATTATCTATTTTTATATTTAAATGTAATTATATCGAGAAATTAAAATTTATTTACTATAATTTATGTAATAATACTAATGTATATCAAAATTCAGCAGTATCATTATAGTCGAATGACTTTCTCAAAAATTCTAAAATCACTAGGAGACTAACCCTGCAAAACAAATGTTAGCATTCTGATACTTAAGTCAGTAATATTCTTATGAAATAAATAAATAGAATACTCGAATCAAAATGAGAATAATGGTTGAAATAAAAAAAAATCATATGGAGTGCCAAAAATATACTGAAAATAGCTTAAAAATAAGAGAGAACAAGAGTTTGAGTGTGATGATTTGTGTCCCCAAAATAACTACATAATACCTCAATTTATAAGCATTCATAGAGTAAGATACGAGGGTTGGTTATGAAGAATCTGGTGCCACTGGATAGCTCCGTGTGTTAGCTTCCTGGCAAAAAAAAAAAAGAATTATAGGATTTAGACTTATCTAGACGAAGATATGACCGTTTAACTAAGCATTGTCCAATCTGTCTAGATATACAGGAATGCAGTTACTTGTTAACTAAAAGTCAATTCCAACGGAGCCTTTTGGAGTTATCTAGAGATTTTTTTTCGTAATGTGTCTTAACATGTCAACCATTTGTATGACATAATCACACTACTGTATGATGACTCAACTTGTTGTATTGAATTTACTTCTTGGACATGTTAGGTTGGAAGAAAGAAACAATTTAATGGGCTTCTATACCTTGCTCTGGGCCTAGCAGGTGGCCTGTTGGGCTGGAGCCCACCTCCTCATCCTTGGACTTTAAAACAAATGTTTGAGGAGGTATCAAATATAATTTCAAAATTATTCAACATATAATTCACATTAACTAATAATATTTATAAATATAATCATGTATTTTGAGTTTTTAAAACTTAATAATATTAGGAAAATCACTAAAACTTTGATATTTATCGATTCATATGTAAATATATATATAATAATTTAACTTAATGTAATAATATACATAATAAATCTTCATGAATGTTAAATTTTTAGTATTTGTCAATTTTTAGCAAAATATTAAAATGGAAAAATTAACTAAAAATAATAAAGAAACGATATAATCGCGTAAGATATGGGTAATTATGCCTATTTAAAGAGGTCAAAGGCTGAAATAGATATTCTTCCGTTCGCGTTTCTTTCACATGTAGGCCACGCTTTGTGTTATTTTTATTTTGATTTTTTTTTTGGGAGAGGAGGAGGGGTTGGTTCTGCATGATTTATGATTATAAGGGATTTTTTTTTACTATTCAATTTTATTTTACAAGGATTATATGTAAATAGTAAATTTTCAAAATGAGTGTAAGTGTAATTTTAAAATTTTTTTTAAGAGAAATATAATTTTATATTTTTAGAAGGGGTTTAAGTGCAATTAACCCTTTTAAAAATCCGATCCTCATGGCGCATTTTTGGTTATTAAGCAGAGGTACCAGAATTGATTCATTTTTAAGTGTGTATATATATATTTATTATATTATAAGTGTATTATATAAAATATGTGATTAATGCAATTCAAAAATCTGAATTGTTAAGTAGGCGGACATGGCACAATTGTGGGGGATTAATATCCAGAATTTTGATTTGTGGAGTAACGGTAGATGGGGTGCATTAAGAGAAAACAAATTATAGGCAATAAACCGATGCAGATGCAACAACACTACTTGGCAGCTCTAAAGCGCAACTACTATTATTATTACCAGACACACGATCATGTGCTACAACATTATTAATTATTCCCACCATTTCTCCCCAAAACCAAGCATTAATTAGCCCACGCACAGGCTACTTCCTCTGCGGAGAGAAACAGTGTCTTCTTATTCTACTCAACATCCGCTCAGGCAAAGATTGGGCGCATGCGGCACTCCGTGGGGTAACTCATGCCGCACATACGGGGAAGATACTGCATCATCTGCTGCATCTGCTGCATTTCCTGCTCCATCCCGTACTCCTGCTGCATCTGTCTCATCATACACCTTAGCGCCTCACAGCGGCAATGCGACTTCACGTCCCTCAGCTCGTTGCAGCACTCCCGGAAGTGCTCGAACTGCCCTTGATTCGCCTCCGCGCTCCTCAGGAATGATTCTTCGTATTGCCCCCTCATCGACCGCATCCACTGCATGCAGTGCCTCATTTGGCATTGCCGGCTCTCCCACTCGCACCCTCGTTGGTTCTCCTCCTCCCCCTCCTCCGCCACGCTGGTTGTCACCACCGTCTTATGGGCGGAGGCGCTCACCAGAGCAGCGGCGAAGAGCACGGCGAGAACTATTGTGAACCTTGCCATCTCCAGTTGTATATATGAGTAATTAAAGCAAATTGATGGATGTTTTTGAGTGAGGATGAAGTGGAGGAGGGAGCAAGTGTATTTATAGTGGAAGTGAGCAATTGCATGGCGAGAACGTGGAGGAGTGGAGCTTACACGTATTGAAATCATGCAAATGCTGCCATTGCTGCTTCTGGGCGCAGCTCTGGGTAGGAAGGCTTTTGGGCTGTGGTTTTTTGTTTGGGAGTTTGGAGTTGGCAGTGATGATCAGCTGCGTGTTGCTGGAAATCAGACGACTAGACATACAATGAACTCCATCCACCAAATGAATCATGTGAAATAACATGTTGGACACTAGCTAGCGTCTCCATAGCCCTACACTTTGTTGGATTCTTAATGAGAATCTAAAGCAAATAACAAGAATGTGGCACTTTAATGTTGCATTTTCGTGAATATGGACACAATACGATATGAACGATACAATGATAAGATAAAAGTTTGTCATTTAAGATTTACTATTAATGAAAATTTTAAAATTATAATTTAATATTTTGTTATTAATATTAAATTTTGTGTTAATGGTATATGATCATGTGATACTATAGATATTCGACATCGATTTTCATTGACAATCAATAGTCATCTAATTTTGGAAGTGAATTCGTTTGCATTGTCTACGAATTTGTGTTTTTAATCTAATTATTTCAATAAGTAATCTATCACATGCATGATTATGGGTAGACAAAAGATACACAAAGACCGTTTAGTATATTATAAATCATCTAAATTAACGAAACGATGGATGTATTGGTCCATTATACCACCTTGAATTCTTTTAAGAAAAGATGGCTCAATATATCTAAATTACCCTTATAAGGATGGAGATATCTCTAGTCACATATATTAACATGTAAATATATTTAAAGATAATTTGATTAGAAAAAAATTATTTAACATATAATAAATCAGTCAGGGTAAATTTGAATTTTTATTAAAAAAATTTTATTAATATTAACAAATTCGATTAACTAACATGGGATCTATTTATTAAATAAAAATAAATATCAGTGAATTATATGTAAGTTCAAATTTATAGGAGATTATTTATAACTTTTTCAAACTTAAAAAAATGACTGTATAATTATCCTTATATATATGTATATATTGTTTGAAATTCTTATATACAAAATTCAGTCAGGCCCAAGGTTCTGTATCAGGCTTCTTCTTGGACTTTTGAAATGGATCAATTAGGCCGAAGTCTAGCCATTTCATTTGGGCTTCTAAGATGTTTTGAAGGGCGCATGAGCCATTTATCAGTTGGGTCTATTTGAGCAATTTAATCCGGAAAAATTGAATATCAATACTAAATACGTACATGACTAATTTCTACTGATATGATATGATTCACATTATTTAATATTTTTCACATTTAATACATATAAAAAAAGATTACTTCTTCAGTATTGCATCACGAGGCTAATGCTCGATATTCAGTAATGCATTTAATGATACGTAAGCTGTCAGCAATGAAATTTATATTGTATTGACATGATATAAACATATAATTAAATTCAAGAAGAATTGGGGTATATTGTGATCCATGGATGAGAGTGGCACATTAATAGAATAAAGACGTGATCAAGGAATTGACTTAAAAGATTTGAATGTCACATTGCATGATATAAGAGATGTGTTCATTTTTTTTCCTTTTCTTGTATTTCAAGGTAGAGAAAATAATAAAATGCATCCTATTCAGTTTTTTCACAAACTAAGAGTATGAAAAGTTTAATCAATATCTGTGGTACTGGTGGCATGTATGTATGTATGTATATTGTAGCAGGCACACGTAATTCTCTTTCATTTGGTAATAAATATGTGCAGCGTGATCATTTTCAAACCTAATCTTGGTTTCTTCAAAACAGGTGCATTTCAGACCTAATCTTGTTGTTTATGACAGAAATATGGCCGACCAACCAATCTCCATGTTAAACCTTAGCCACATGCTGAAAGCAGACCAAGTTAGGAAAGGTTGAAAAACTTGTCCCACAACCAATTATTATTTGTTCACCTGTTTTTCGGTATGATGATGAAAATGTGTAATGCATGTCTTATTTCTTTATATATTGACATCCTAACTCTTACTCTTGTAAGAACAAAAAATTAAAAGAAAAGTTTGTATTGAAAAGACATTTGACAGAAAATAACATTTTAAAGTCGATGTAAAGATGTAATTACACACTCGACATAAGAAATCCGAACCCTCAAACGATTGTTATTGTTGAAGTCTCGATAATGAGTACTTGATTTTTAGTCCAAGATCCTTTAAATTGATCGCTCGAGATTTTAATTAGTAGACGAGCTCCAAATTTTGATACAATATTTGACAACTTTTGCAGTAAATATAAAAACTATCATTTTTAAAAAATATCGACGTATTGAACCAATATTCCGCTATAAATTCACATAGTACATATAAGAATTTTCTACATCAAATTTGAGAGCCAATTTATTGGAGAAAAATCGGCGTTTGCTTGGCTGAATAGCTCTGTGTCAGTAGCAGAAGACTATGTTTCCAACTACCATCATAACTCAAGCTTCAAATGCAGAGCCAGCAACCTTGGACGGAGCTGCTAAGCTATGAAGCCACAGTTCGGCAAGAACCACCATTTTCTGATAATGCTGGGGGAGTAGGCCTTTGAGAGTGGGGCAGATTCTTGGCATAAACATCATGAACCAGTTTTACATAGTCTTCGACTTTGTCGGGCGTCCAATCGTCAGTTCTGATAGGAGGAAGATACCTTACAGTTAGAGGCGCCGGTCTAACATGCAAGCTGCCCTTCCTCCAAGCTCGATGGGTGCCCGTCAAGATGATGGGGACTATCGGGCGACGTGTTTGCAACGCCAAGTGCACAAACCCCTGTTGCATAGATGCAATTTTGATTTAGAACTTCATATAATGATAAGGGTATGATGCACCGACACTTCAAGTAATCACCCCTACAGCGTCCTGACATGTGTCAAACCCGAAAAGAACAAAAAACAAAAGAAAGACACGAGTGTCAAACACACTGTTTAGCATGTCTGATATATAGGTTCTTTTATAATTTTAAGAAGTAAGGTGGCTAACAACATTTTTCTCTTCCTATTAGTTTTATTCCTTTTTCTCAATCTTTCTTCTCTGGTGTGTCTTAATGAAAACGTCACTGACAGGAATTATCAGTGCACTAATTAAGAGGGATATCCATGCAAATACTCAAACAACATGGGTGGTTTATATAATATAACCATAGTCGAGGGGGTGATAACCTAATAATACGCCTTGTCAACGTCTACAACTATGAGATCGAAAAACCAGTTATTGATCTTACCTTCTTAAAAGGTAACAAACGTCCATTCTTGGACCGTGTGCCTTCTGGAAAAATGATCAATGACAGATTGTTCCTAACAACTGCATCAGCAGCCTGCAGGAGAGACTAGTGGTTAGCAGATGCTGTAATCTGCCTAATAGCAAGATCATAAGTAGGTGAAATATTCAACTACCTCCTTCATGGACTCAATGGCTGCCTTTGGATTCGACCTGTCGATCCGCAGATGGTTTGCCAAAACATACAACTGTCCGAAGAGTGGATAAAATATTATCTGCACAAAAACAGATTGCAAGAATTCTTGAAATGCTGTCATGATATGCTAAACGAGTCGAGGGTAGGGAGAGATAATAACGATACCTACCTCTTTCTTTGCAATGCCAACAGTTCCAGTGGGAGTAAGCCACATAATAAGGAAGATGTCTATGGGGGATGCATGATTACTTATATAAATGGCTCTCTCGTTCGAGTACTCAGCGCCTTGTATCGTTATAGGATTCCCCAAAATCCACATCTGCGCGCAGGCAGTCCCGCAATCAATATGAATATCGCGTATGATCAAACATAGTAAACAACTGTTTAAGTGCAAGAACAAGTCAACTGTTTGAGCTGTTGGCTAAGACGTTATCAAGCTCAATTCTTGATCTTGATATCTGATAGAGTTATAAAAGCATTAGCTCCTTATTTGGTGGGATTTAGATACTGTTATGTTAGAGTTCAGACATTGTTAACATATTATAGCAACCTTGTGATGTCATGGTCATTGAGAACAGTAGTTTCAGCTTAATTTCCCATTCAAAGCCCAGCTAAGGTCCCCATCTTCAAAGCAGACAGACGGACAGAGAAAGAAGAAAACGGCTTTCTTAAATTTCTTGAAAAACTAGCCACATCATTTGCTCCAAATTTGAGGATAGTATCCCCCTTCCCTTTCCATGTCTGTCTCTCCTTTACCAGCTCAACTAACCACATTCATAAATTTCTAACAGGGCTCACTGTATATATCAAACAAAAAACAACGTGAAACATTTTAAAAAGACCAACAATTTGCTATAATATTGATGTGGGGTTCAGTACCCATCCTAAGAAAATTACCATTATGCCTTCATCATCTTCGAAAATACGGAAAACTCATAAATATTTTTTTGAGGTTTAGCATGATTACGGATACTTCTCGTTATTTAGAAAAATTATAAATACCCTCCTCAATAGAAAATAATTATGTAGCCTTAGACGGTGAAGTGGACATTAATTACTATTTTACCCTTGCTAAATTATTTTAAAAAATATTTGAAAAAATGTAAAAAAAAATTAAGGTGGGTAAAATAAATATTCTAGAGAAAATATTAATTCATAAAAATATTTCAAAATTTTCTAAAAAATATATCAAATAATTTATAATGTAAAAGGCACTTTAATCAGTTCAACACAAAAATCAGACCGGAAAATTAATGGAAACTAATAAAATTGGGCTCGTTGTAGACGAATGTTAAAATTAGGAGATATTTGTAATTTTCAAATAACGAGAAAATATTTGTAATTATATCAAATATCATAAGATGGTTAAAGTTATCGTGAAAAATATAAAAATTAACATCATTTTATTCAGGTGGAATCAGTTGAAATCTCATCAAACTCGTTGAATCATTGATATCAAGTCCATTGGACCCATCAATTCTGAATTATGCGAATTCTACACAAAAGCTCGTATGCTTTAACTCTACAATTTAATGGCATTATTGATATAAGCGTCAAAGGACGTTCATATTTATCGAAACCTACCCAACAACCACATCACACATATGCTGGTCATAGGGTTTGAACCATAATCAAACACCATCTCAGTCACACGTTGCATTTAATCTGGACTACTAAGCTACGTATGTCATGCCCATTTGTTTTAAATTTTCACAGATTAAGTACGGACCGTATAATGTGTACGATCGGAGGGTACAGTAAATTACAATAATTTCTCCAAAAATTTCATATAATTAAAAATATCTTTTCGTTAGTTAAATAATTATCAATATCTTCCTTATTTTAACGGCTACTTAACAATTAGCTCAATCCGAAAGGTTTTTATCCATTTTATATAATAAATTGACCAAAATGCCCTTGTAAATTAAAAATTATGATTTTATTTGTTTTTTACATTTTTTTAATTTTTTGTTGGACTAAGTGGATATTTTTTATTAATTTTTAAAATTTCTCTATCCACCCCATCCAATTTTTTTTAAATTTTTTATTTTTTGTTAAAAAATATAATAAGGGCAAACTTGACAATTTGATAGCTTCCTCCAAGAATTATATAATTTCATCAAATATTATAAAGTATTTATAATTTTTCAAATAACGTATTCGTAATTGTAATTTACGTTATTTTATTATTTTTTGTCCATTTCACCAACAAAAGAAAATTATAAATTTAATGATTTTTTTTTACCTTTTAAAAAAGAATAAGAAAAAACAAAGGAAAAATCCCGAAGTTGGGGAATAGGATATCAGAATATTCATGAGTAGAAACCAACTTATTTTAGGACTTACCAACATTTTCCCGGTGACATGGCCGTAGATGTTCCCCTGCCTAATCCTCTGGTACGGCCACGGCAGCAGCACCACCATGATCACACCCCATATGAACGTCGTCAACATCATTGACACAAAGCACACGACAATTCTCACCCATGATATAAGCACCGGGAACCACCCGGTGTCGTCGTCGTCCGTGTAGTATTCATGGCCTCCTGCCCTTTTCTGCTGTCCATCCACCATTGCTCTGGGCGGCGGCTCGGTGTTTGGCCCCGTGCTGGCGTCGAAGTAGCTTCCGAACCTCCTGTTCCGCAAGAATCCACCCAACCCAGAAGTTTCCATGGAGAAATCAATTATGAATCAAAGAAAAATGAAGTCCCTTTTGCCTGTGTTGCTACAAATATATCAATCTGTCAGAAAACACAGAGTAGAGACATCTCAGGGGAGTGATTACTCTGAGTTTGGCTGGTTGTAGAGGGAATGAAGATAAAGAAAAAGCAAAGAGTTATAGTGAAGAATTACATGAGATCCTTGCAGTAGAAGATAGATAAAGCAAATTCAGTAGAAACGTGCGGCCAAACAGAGACAGAAGCAGGAACTAAAAGGAGAGTTTTCAAATGTTTTATGATTGCTGCAAGTCAACTGAACTGGTAATACAAGTCAGCCAGCAAAGCAAAAAACAAAGCACCAGAAAATTCCATTCTTGAAATTCCAAAACTTATCACATAAGCACACGTTTTCGTCAGGAAGCCATGTCTTCCTTGTTCTATGTATAATACAAACGGGAGTTACAACAATGGAGTTTGAGGGTGTCTGGAGAGAAGAGGGAGTACTTGCAGTGATTGAGATTGAAAGTAGAAAGAAAACTGGAGGCCAGAAATCAATGGAAAGAGAGAAGTAACAAGACAAAATGAGAAGCTAAGGTAAGGGGGCTAATGCCTAATGGGCCTTTTCCTATATTTCTTAGGGTGTGATTGCTACGCTAGGTTTTTATTTGGGGAATTCTATCCAATTTTCAAACACGTGACGTCTGCTTTTTTGGGGATTTATTACCTTTTTTTTAATGCTACCATACCCTTAATTGTGACAGGAAACTTTTATTATTTTGCAACAGGAATCAAAAAATTTTAGACCACAAGAAAGGTGGTTCTTCAGAATACCCATTGTAGAGTAAGTTTTACATGACCAGCACCATCTAAACAGAGATCACTAGAATTGTCAAGAAAATAGATTGGCGATCACTAAAGTTGGAATTTGATATAAAAATTTGGCCAGTTTGTTGGCATTTTCACTTTCAATAGCAAATGAATATTTTCAGTTTTGTTTAATTTTCGTGTGAGATGTGAATGTTTTGAATCAATTAATAAAATTACATTTTATATTGAACTATGGTGTCAATCAACGTAAAACCAAACATAAAAACTTCAAAAATGAAAATGCAAAGACCAGAAAGAAAGTATTTGTAGACATGATCTGAGGTGTCAATTTGCAGCCAACAAATTCAGGTTCTTACACAGCGTGCTAAGTGTTGGTTCTAGTACTTGCAATATTCGCAAGGTTTCCAAACCTGATGCTGTATTAAAAATAATAAATAATTACATATATGAAGTGTACATTGGAAATAGGAGAAGATGTCATAAAATATAAAAGACGAATATATACACCATCTCATCCTACAAATGCATGTTATACATACATACTCTCTTATGAACTGAGAATCATTTCTTCTTTGGAGCAGATTTCTTCTTGGCAGCAGTTGTCTTCTTAGCAGCAGTTTTCTTCTTTGAATCTTTTAACCCCATTCCACTTTCCTGTCAACACATTGAAAATAATATCACCAATATAAGATTGAAGTTTGCTGGGATAAGCATTCTGAATTTGATTACACAGAGTTACCAAAAGCAGGGTAAATTCATCAAAAACATGGATGCATCAGGTTAACAAGATCTTTCATACCAACTACAGCCATTTTGCTCCAAAATAATTTGGAAATTGTGCATACCAACATCATATATAAACGACAATATGTAAGGCTATATTTTAGAGAGGTCAAACAGGAGAAGAGCAATCCATCCAAACAATCCATAGGCACATCCGAGAGAAGCCCAAGATATCATCAGAAAAGTACCTTCCTGTAGTGAATGTAAGCAATTTTACCAGTAAACTCCTTCCCATTCTTGTCCACATAAACCTGAAAAGTATTTAACAATTTGGTAAAGATACAATTGGAGAAAATAGATTAAACATGCATCTCAAAAGAAAAGGATCCTGGTCAAGGGTGCATATGAATATTCCACTGTTTGTTAACAAGCAAAGAAAAGAAAAATGGTGCTTAGGGGTTTATCTGAACTCCGAAGGCAACAAAGTATATCAGCAATTTTATCTATATCATTTGGGAGGACAAATCCCATTAAGATTGCATCCTATGTGTGGGTAAATGTGATTGGCATTCGTCTTTACTGCACCAAGAAGTAGAATGTACTGGAAGGAATCACAGCTAAAATGAAAACTAGTCTTGATAAAGAATTAAGCATATATAGGAAACATCCTTGCATATAGTTCATCAGAAATAATAAGTGTTAAACTAGAGCGAAAAGAATAAACATTAGATACAATCAGAAAATTTTTACTTACTTTGTGCCCATCTGAGCCCGTATACCAGTGACCAGCAGATCTACTAACTGCATGTACCCTTCGGTTGCCAGCATTTTTTGGAAGTCCAACACAATTTTTAGGGTTCACCCAGTTCTCAGAATCTTGTGATGCATTGTCAACCTGAGACTTTTTGACATTTTTCTTGCTTCTTGTGGAGCTTTTCTCAACATTTTGGCTCTTATTTGTTTGCCTGGAATTATTTTCTTGGGCAAATTGGCCCCTGCAGAAAAATGAACAGATTCAATTGATAAACTTTCACATGTAAAACAATAAAAGAAGATTTAAAAAAAGAAATTACTTAATATGCTTACATGTAATCAATTATTGATACATTTTGTTGCTTGTATTCTTGGTTGCTTCCTGCTCCCAAGGGGAAGAAGTAGGGCAAACGCTCACGCACTAGTTTCTGAATTCTTGAATCCTTGTGGAAAAAATAGGAATGAGCAGGAGGAAGAGAGCCCACATCCAACGTCCTCTCATTGTCAGAGACCTTACAGTCAACTTCTGATTTACTCTTGTTTTTCACGTTTTTGAAATATTCTTCACAGACTTCATCAAAAGCAGGTGTAAGAATGTGGGAACTCTTCTCTGAACAGAAATCTTTCCATAAGTCATCATTTTGGCACTTGCCAACTGATGCTTCTTTTTTCTCCCTATTGCTCAAAGCTACATGTTTACTAGTATCTGATTGTTTGTTCAGAGACAAAGTTGCACGACGCATTTCTTTGCTTGTGTCTTCAATCACGGAAGGATCATCAGAATCAGAATCAGAATCAATCAACTGGAATCTTCTCAGAGGACTCACAGTTAATTTAGGAAATATCTCATTGTTGCCTTTTGTTTCCATATTGGCGGAAGCCGAAGCTCTTGAAATTTCTTTCCACTTTCTTGATCTCCATTGGCTTCCAGAATCTAAACTCACAACCCCCTGTCCACGCAGGGATGGCTTTGAGCTGCTACACACAGAATTAGTAGGACGAATGCCTGCTATTTAGAACAAATAACAAACTTAGATTATCAATATCAGCATACACAGGGAATGGCTGATCAAATGATGTACCTATAAAGTTAAGCCATTAGCAACACACGCTAAACGCAATAATCAGGGTTTCAGATGATGCGGGTCATTTTAACAAACAGCTTTTCAGCAAGGCCCTATAGAGCGTCAAGCTTTGCCTGTTAAGTACTTCACTAAGGTTACATGAGATGCCTTCACAATCAAACAGTACTTACAACAACAGCAAATTCTGTTTTCAACCTACTGCGTCTCCAATTGTTTGTTATGTCTAGCTTTGGAATAAAGCATTTCAAATCTCAAATATGCATCTATTATATTCCTACCAGCAACAACAGCTTCTAGTATTCCTGTTACAAAAGCAATGGAATTTTTTAAATAATGATGGAAAACCATTAAGAAAAGAAGTTGCGTCATTTGTATGCAATATCTTTTGCAACTTCAGCACAGCCACATATAATTTCAGCTTTTTTTCTCTTTTAAATGTCTAGAACCTAGATCTGCACATGCTCCTGGTGACTCCTCCAGCATGCACCTAGGATTGAGACAATATCAAAAGGGAATGTGCATATGTAATATTTCACTTTTATACATTCTTGATTAATTTAAGCCAGATTCACAAGGAAAATATTTGCACATGTGGATGACTACCATTCACTTTATGATAGCTGCTGCACACACAGCTCAGTAACGTATATTCGCCTGAAATGCGGAGCAAGAGAGGTCAGCTAACCCAAGCCTCAAATGAAGAGGCCTGCTCTATCAAACATCTATAATGCTATAACACCACATCACTCCATTCACGTGTTTCTTTCCATTAGAAGACAACAAAAGACTTCCCACGCACAAAATAGTCGTGCAAACATCAAAGTAATTTCAAACTTTTAACTAATTTCCAAGATTTCTGTATACTTCCAATGCTGGAAATACATTGCAGATACTCCTGCTTTACCAAAAAAGGCCATTGTAATAAACTGACCATCAAACCAACATTACGAAATTCAAATACCTCTGGGCCAATCTTCCTCGGAAGAGAAATCCTCGATCTCATCATCCACATTGCAGGGCGCACCCTCAGAATCCGTCTTTCTGGACTGGGATGTGGGTTGTACCGTGGGTCCACGGCAAAGCCTTTTGAGAGCCGGAGGTGGGTCCGAAACATGAGAATCGGAAACCCTAACGGGAGATTCGAAATCATCCTCGCTGTCTTCTACAATCGTCCGGAGATTGACAGCTGTTGGTCGCCTCTTAGCTGGCCGGAGTAGCGAATCGGGTGGTGGGGTGGGGTGGGGCTCCGAGTGGAGATCAAAATCGAGCCCTAGAGAGAAGGATGGAGGCTCAAAATCATAATCCGCCATGAGAGACACGGTGGCTTGCTAGGGTTCTTTATCCAAAAATGAGATCGATGAAAAATTGGGAGTGAGGTTTTTCAATTTGGGGGGATTGGCGCCAAGAATGAAATATGAGAAATTGAAAAGAGTGGCGCGGTTTAGCAATGAAGCCACCTCCACCTCAAATCAAATCTGCCCTACTCCAAAAAGCCCTCCGAAATTTAACCGTCCGCGTTCCTTTTTTTTTTCTTTTTCTTTTTCTTTTTCTTTTTCTTTTATCTTGTTTGCTGTGATTGAAATAGAAGTAAATTTTAAATATTTTTTTATTTAGTATGAAAAAATTACTTTTTTTAATTTTTAAAAATTAATCATTTTTCTTTATTTTGTATTAGCATATTTATATTAAAATAATTTAAAGTTACTAAAAAATTTAAAAAGTAAGTTTAATATACTTAAAAATAAAAATAAGCGTCAAACAACGACAATAATAATTTTTATATGTCAACATTTCGAATAAAATAAGTATTGTTTTTTAGTTTAAACTATTCAGTCTCAAATAAATAAAAATTACTACCACAACCCTAATTTAATTTCAAACACATGTGCATTTATCGGTACCGAAATTATGTGGGTGTTATTAGGGGGAGAAAGAAAAAATAATTGGAGAGAAATTATATTTGTAGGCAATATAGTTCATAAAAGTAAAATCGATACTTTCTGGTATTTTTAGATCTTATATTTTTATTTTTTCGATCCAATTTGAATTTTGAAATAATTTTATATATATTTAATTTTACTTTATTTTCGTCTATTATATCCAGCCAAGCATCAAAGTTCTCTTTATGCATTCTATTTTACTTTTATTTCTCTTATACATCAAATTTTCACCCTAATTAAACCAGCACTAAAAGAGCAAAAGTGGGAGTTATGGGACATTTACTAGTGTTGAAATGCATATTTACAACACGGGAGAAAACGAATTTTTCGAGCTCGAGTCGGCTCAATTCATCTGCCACCCCTAATTGTTGTTACTCATCTGATGAGGGCGAATTCGTAAAAGTGTGCCCTACGTTGGACGAAGGTATCGGACAAGCATCTTTGCCCCTCTCCACATGTAAAATTCATTTCGTGCTCTTGGAGAGGTAAAACTTAATTATTTTTACATCAAATATAAATATTGGAATAATTACGCCACTTTTTTAAAATTTTGTGTAATTAAATAATAACTTCATATTATTTTAAAAAAATTATACCTAACATCCTCAACATTTATTTTCATCCAACATATTTATATTTATATTTTCCGTATAATAAACAATACCCATTACCACATATCATTTGTATTTATATTAATTTAACTAGAGTAATGTAAAATACAGAACATTATATTCTTTCATTATAATTACTTCTATACCCATCAATTTATAATTTTTATTTAAATAAAAAAAATACACATACATCTACAAAAAAATATTAACATTATTTACAAACCATCCCAATTTTTTTACAATTATTAGATAATTTTTTTAATTATGCAAAATATAAACATAATTTATATATATAAATATCGTAATTCTATATATTATTTGAGTGTGAACCTTATTAGATGAATACCCAATCCAGTGGCATTGACCAAGTCTGTCCAAGTGATTTATCAGCTGGCTCGACACCCTAATCTCAGGTCACATGGCGCCACCCACTTTGATTGGACGTTGAAAATTTATGGTGATTGATGGTACAAAATATATGGGGGTTTATACCAAAAATATTTTTGGATCTCATCTAAAATAATTATTTTTTTGAATCTAGACATACTTGTATGATTCGTACATTATCTTTTTGAATCTGAATTAAATTTTAAATTTTATTTATTAGAAAAATATCATGCTACTTATTATAACACACTTAATCAAATACCGGAAAATACTATTTAATAACAATTAATAATTTAAATTATTATTTTCATAAAAGTCAATCTTTCCTATTCTAAGTTGGGTTTTTTTCTCTATTTGTAATGTTGAGGATTCTTTCTCTGTTTTACCCACCAACACCAACCACAAATTATTTGCATTTCACCCTCTAATCATTTCATTATTCTTTATGAATAAGTTTTCTCTATTATATGCATAATATTATAGAATATAACAAATAAGCTTTAAAAGGTCGAATAGTTTATAAAATTAAGAGTAAATTACATTGGTGTCATTGATATTAGGTATAATTATACATACGCTCAAAATGATAAGTACATTATTTTAAAATTATAACTTTATTTACATTGTTCCCATCACGGGAGAACAACTTAAACATATCATTCAACTAAATCACAATTGTACTCTATTTGAGACGTACTTATAATTTTACAACATATGTAAAGGGAATGTTGATGTATCAGCCCAAAATTAATTGACCAGACCAAAAAGGTGCAAAGTGAAAGACTCAATTACTATGTGTAAGGCTCATAATCTGGTTAGAGAATTAATCAAAGAACAATTATATATCTGATTGAAGGGGAAAATTTTAGCCCGAACCCAATTTGGTAAAATTTAAATCATTCATATGACAAGTGTAATATACTTATCGTATGATTGGTATACAGTTCAAAAAAAATTATCAATTACACAACAAGTATAATACACTCACTCTGTAATTGATTTAATTCGAATGAGAATTTTTCCTAATTCAAGTTTCTTAATTTTTTATTACTTAAATTAGATTTTCATTTAAATTTTGAATGGACACTTGCTATGCGCCTACTGTTATTAAGGTTTAAATTTAATTTTAATTAATTAAGTTCAAATGATTAGATATTTCAATTTAATGGATTATTTCATCATATGAATCAATCTAAGTACAAAAAAATTTTAATTAATCAATTTTATTATTAATTAATATTTTGAAATAATAATATATTTTAAAATAAATAAAAGCTGGACCAGCACCAACCAAATGATTCCCAAAATTTAGGTACAAACATAAATTAAAATAAACTTTACAAAAAATAAAAACATTAGACTTCACTCCAATTTCCTACATAAATATTTCTATTTACATAGCCCTCAAAATTTTTACAAAATGTGACAAAAGAATCAGACAAATCATAAAAATTTGGATGAACACGACCGCGAATGTTGAATTGACGCAATTACCCTCATCGTCACTCAGGTATACTCTGCAGCGCGGGCCTCCAGGACCGTTGATGGGCCTCAAACCGATCACCCACGTCCATCAACTGCGCTAAAACCTGTTGCACTGACAGCCCTTGTGCATCTGCTTTCTTCACCAGCTGCTCCAACTCTTTCTTCGAGATTTTGATCTTCACCTCCGTAGAAGATAAAACGCCGTCGCTTTCTCCCAGAAGGCTTTTCTTCTGTACGCCGAGAGAGTGGCTGTAGAGATCCCCCCGGGTTCCGGTTTTATCACCCGATGCGAACGAGCCCCAGTCTTCGCCGCCCCATTCCGCGGCGGATCCTTTCCTTATGCAGTTTCCCATACTATAGTATCTACTCTCTGTGCGTGTAAATGGATATCTCTGGGCTGTATGTATAGAATTTGAGAGTGGAAGGAGAAGCGGGTGATATATAAAAGGGGCGGGTAAGGCAGGTGGTTGTGGTATGTGGGGCCCGTACACCTATTTCGGGTTGGCTCAAACTGAAGGCTCATTAGGTGACGCCACCGCCACTGAGTCGTCTAATTGAAGGGACTGGCGGCTGAGCTCGGCTACTAACCTGGCTTGTTCGATTTGCTTACGTTTCTTGATTTCCTGAGAAATACTTAAAAACCGCCAGCATTGAAGGGATCCGAGTTGTGTTGGTTGACCCGGTTGGGGAAACCATGTCAATCCGCCAAGTCATACAAGTAATCTTTCAAAAGGTAATTGAGGTGCAGTTATCTACTCAATCCTTTTAAATGTGTCTGTCTTTATTAAAATGTGAAATATTATGACAAGACTTTTTTCGGATATTATAATTCCAAAGTGATTATATTTAAGAATAATCAATTAAATGAGGTGTGAACTCTTTTTCCAGATAGATGATACGTGTACCGTCAGGGATAAGACTTTCCAAGTGTCAGACGGTTATAGCAGAAGCTGAGGCTCACAAGAGCCGGCTAGTAGACATCAAGCCGCTCCGTGTGAAAAGGAGCTAGCAACGGAATCTAGGGTGTGAACGCGGGTGAAAAGGAGCTAGCGAAGGGAATATCTCATCTACATGATCTCATGAGGAACGTCATGATTAAGCGCTTTAATCAATTCATAATTACAACGTTTATCACTGTTATTAACGTTGATGACTACCACCTCACTCACTCACTCGCCTCAAATCATTAACACATTCCGCCTTATGTATATTATATGGGATAATTAAACTCTACTTTCTCGATATTTGGTATAATTACATGTTAAAATTTTATTTAACACTTTTAATGTTTGTTTTTATTTAATAAATAAGTATATTTATTAGACAAAGATTATCGAATTGTTGATATTAATAAAAATATATATATATCTACTATCAATTGACTTATTGATTATTGCAGGTCAAATAAGTTTGTTTTTATGATCAACTTACCCTTATACGTCTAACGCATTAATGCATGTAAGAAGATATATCTTTACTATTATAAAGATAGTTTAGTTCAAAAAAGTTATTTGACTTGCAAAAGATTAATGGACGGTCAGTATCAATTTTCATTCAATTTTTTTGTTAATATCAGCAAACTCAGTGAACTTTGATTAACGGAGTGACTTATTTGTAAGACGGAAGCAAATTTCAGGAATGCTAGATATAATTTTCTAAATACAGAAAATTTACATGTAATTATACCAAAACATCAACAGAGAAATATGTAATTATCCCATATTATATTGTTTTTGTGAATCATTTGATTTAGAAGTTGTCAAATGTTGGAATTGCGAGTCTCCATTACTGTTTTATCGAGAATAATATTAGTTGTATTTCTCTTACATTATCTGTACAATCTTAGTTGTCTTGTGGAGGGGCTGGTGATGAAGCTCATGTATTTTATCCAGAGTCAACTCCTTTTTTATTGGGTTAATTCAGTTTTGTATCGAATCAGTTGGGTTATTATTATTTTTTTCAATAATGGAATTTATATAATTTTAATTTTATATATTTAAATCGATTTTTATACTTTTAAAATTCTAAAAAAGAATTATCTTTATTGTCATACTTATAAATTTTTCTATTTATTTTTCTCAAAGTCTATTTATTATACTCTCGTTTTGTTATAATCCTTTAAAGTAAATAAAAATAGACAAAATTATACTTGACTATTAACAATATAATATAGGGTAAAATGCACTTTGCCTCCATGAATTGTACTTGATGTAAATTAAATTTTTAGACAATTTTGCCCTTATGTTATATATATAGTTCAAAGAATTTCCTTTTTTTTCTAACAATTATGTATTTTTAGTTTAATTGAAAAAACTATATTTTAATTATAATGAAGTAATAGAAAATTAGTAAATTAAATAGTTTGAATGTTATTATATTTACAGACTTAAGTCTAAGTAATGAATGAGTATAAACAATACACAAAATAATTCCATAAAAATATTTTATTAATTTGGTAATAACATTAAGTTATTAACTATTTATTCTTTTATATAAAGATGAGTAATTAAATATTTTTTGAATATGTTTTCTTTAAAAAATAAAATATTTATATTTACTTATTTCTTCAAAATATTTAACTTTTGGGTAAGCATATATATTTGTCAATTTATTAACTAGCATATATGAAAATTGTTGTTTATGTTATATTTGTTGTATATCTACTATATATATTAATTTAGGTTTAATTACATTTTGTCATCGAACTATGACGTTTTTACACTTTGACATCTATACTTTTATTTTATATTAATTTACAATATCAACTTTATGAAATTTGTATTTTGCCATTTATAACTATTTTTCAATCAAGTTTTTTTTCTGGAAAAAAATAATATGCAGTCACAAGCGATATTCAAGGGTTATGCGATGTGATATTTTTTACATATGCATAATATGTGATGTTTTTTCGACAGAAAAATCAATAAAAAATACTATCATATATGGCGATGTGCAAATTTCGCAAAGTTGAGATAGTAAATTGACACAAAATATTTCGATGGTAAAGTGAAAAACGGCATAGTATAGATGGCAAAATATAATTTATCCATTAATTTATGCTCCACTTGTGATCTAAATTCTTTCCCTATTAAAAGAATTAATCAAAAAATAATTTAGTGATGATTTAATATGCAAAAAGTTAAAAAAATATTATAATTATTCAATATATGAGGGTATTTTTGTCAATCAAAGGGGTAAGTGTTATATCAGTGATAACTTAGGGGGACAAAGTGTATTTTACCCTATAATATATATTCACTTTAATGCTGTCTATAATGAAATACGTCAATCAATTTGATTTAAAATTTTATGAAATTATGATGTTTATAAATTAATTAAGTAGAAAATAATTTTTTAAAATTCGAGTGGACAAATAGTCATTTTGATTTAGCACAAGTTTACAAATTGAATAGTTTTACATTAACGAATAAAAATGCATTTGTAATATTAAAAATTTACCCATACCGATATTCATTCTTAGGGGGATATTTAGTGTACAGACTCTATCCATAAAAAAAAAAATATTTCAATAGGCATATGTCCGAGTCTAAATCTAATATAAAAATATTAACTACGAGCCTGATTACGAATTATTAAAACGGTACGAATTTAGGTATTGCCCATTAATTAACAAGTCTAACATATTGAACTAAAGTTAGATTAAAAAATTAAATAGAATTAGTATTTAGGAAAAATAAGTATTGTATGATATAAAAAATGAGGTACGAATTCAAATCCAACTCAAACTTGAGTTGGTATCAGCATTTAAAATTAAGTATTTGAAGTTGAAAAAGCAAGTCCCAGTAAATTTACGTAGATTTTTGGAGTAATAAATGAATTTCATGCCAATCTCGTTTCGTTTATTGCATATGTTGTCCTCTCAAACACTACTCACTTCTTGGATGGATCCTCTATTATCACGTGCGGATCATCATAAATTCTTTGGCCTTTTTTTTTTTTTTTTAAATTAAAAAATTGAATAAGGATAAATGTATATTCTGAGTAAAAATAGAGTATAAGGTAAAATAAATGTGTGTGTGGTGTTTGTTACTCCAATTTTATAGGTAAGAAGGAGGGTGGTCTGAAAAGAAAATATGATAGGATGAAGGTCGCCGTCGGTATACCATGAAACCCATACGATGTCGTTTGTTTTTATTTATCTTCATGAGAAATACTAAATCATTAATCTGTTGATGTAATAGGGGACGTTGACCACTTGACCGTACAAATCTACACCCATACACGTATGCTTGTTCTTCCCCTACCCATCTCTCTCCCACTGTTTGAAAAGAGATCAAAGGTCCCCCACTACCCTACCCAACCCCCCCCCAGATCTAACACTCTCACACCCAAAACCATTTCATGCTTCAAAAGACAAGTGGAGCAAAATTTTGCATGTAGGAGACGAGCTTAAGGCCGGCATCACAACAATGAAGATAACCGTGGAAAGAGCCAGTGTCCAAGAAGCTCAGCACCCAAGACCAACGCTATCCCCTCTACCACCATCAGATCTTTCTTATAAGCCCACTTTTCCAGGAAAGCCGCCTCGCCGGAAACCCAAGACGTCCACCGCCGGAGTCCGGGTTAAGAGGGAATCTACCAAACGGAGCAGCCGGCCCGAGACCCCTTTACTTAGATGGAAGTTTGATGAATCCAATGACAAGATTAATTCAGTGGAGGACGAGATGGAGAAACCATCCAGTGAAGTTGGCCGAAAGAGTGGACGGAGAGTTAGGCCAGTGGTTTCTGCCAGGAAGCTGGGCGCCGGACTCTGGCGGCTGCATTTGCCGGAGTTTCAGACTGGTGGTGGCGGAAGGTTAGGGCTTCAGGTAGAGTTTTTCCTGAGAAATTGTATTTTCAAAACTCTGATTTCAGTTCTAGATACGTAGCATATGCATATATGTACGGTGCTACTTAGTTCTTCCATTTTTCTGGGGCTGCGGATTGGCATTATACTGTGAAGCAATTATTGCATTATGTTTTGGTGAATCAAACGTAGAGTATTATCAATTTCCTTATTTATATATCTTGAGGGTGAGGCGGCGGCTTTTGAATGGAAATAATACTTGTGCTTGTGTTATTTTTCAGTGCAAGGGGGATGACAGAGAGGCATGAAATGGGTTTTAATTACATACATCTCTGTAATTGAAATTTATTTTCTTTATTTGAATTTAGTGGTCCACTGGAGAAGGAGTCTTATGTGTTTGTAAGTTTTTGAATTTGCCTTCAATTGCATTAATTATTTGGAAGTTTGTGATAATGGAACTTTCAGGACCATATTGGTTTCCCATTTTGTGTTCTTGTATGACTTCTGTTGCAAAGAGCATTTTTCATGAGTTTGCTGATTTCTTAGATCTTGTGCTATTGGGCGTGGCTTGAAAGTTCTGCTTCTGCCAACTTCAAGGAAATGTAGTTCATATTCGTCTTGCTCTTTGTCTTCTTACATGCAGTCTGGAGATGCACGATTTGGGGCCGCAATACACGGTCAACAAGTCGACAGAATACATAGTTCTCCTGCAAATGATATGGTACATAGTCCACATTCTGTGTCTGGTTCTAACGGGCTTCTGCACAAGGTAATAAATTTTGTTCATGGTGCTCCTTCCCTTTTGAACTTTTGCTCGAGTATGATTGACTGTCAAATGGGACTATGGAATGAGCCGATCTTGTAAATTGTACTGAGTTCTGCACAATGACTAGCCATAGGTTGTAGACTGTCTTGTACATGGAATTCGGGAAGTTTACATTACAAGATTTGTGGTTTATGAACTAGTTGTTGCAAGTTGCTGAATGATGTTAAGACTAGTTAACAAAGATGGGTTTCTTCTCATTTTCTTTTCTAACACTATTACATGCTGCAGTTTGATCCGTCGTTTCAATTTCCCAACTCTGCAATGGAGGGTGCAACAAAGTGGGATCCTGTTGTTGAGAAAACATCAGATGAATTGAAGCAAATATTTGGCCAGAAAAAGCTCCCTAACCGACGAGCGCGTGAAGCTCCAGTGATATCTGCCCTTGAGACACAGCTTGAGCAGGCTAGGGCCAGAATTAACGAACTTGAAACTGAGCGCAGATCTTCGAAAAAGAAACTCGAGCAATTCTTGCAAAAACTCAGTGATGAAAGGGCAGCATGGAGGAGCAGAGAACACGAAAAAATTCGTGCAGTTATAGATGATATGAAAGTTGAGTTGTGCAGAGAGAAGAAAAGCCGTCAAAGGCTGGAGTTAGTCAATTCTAAGCTGGTCAATGAATTGGCTGATGCCAAGTTATCAGCCAAACGATATCTTCAGGAATATGAAAAGGAAAGGAAGGCCAGAGAACTGGTGGAGGAGGTCTGTGATGAACTAGCTAAAGAAATTGGAGAAGACAAAGCTGAAGTGGAAACTCTAAAACGAGAATCAATGAAACTGTGGGAGGAAGTGGAAGAAGAGAGGAAGATGTTGCAGATGGCTGAGGTTTGGCGTGAAGAACGAGTCCAGATGAAGTTAATTGATGCAAAGGTGATGCTTGAAGAAAAGTACTCCCAGATGAACAGGATAATAGCAGATCTCGAGGCTTTTCTGAGTTCCAAAAGCCGAACATCAGATTTGGAGGAGATGAAGAAAGCAGAGTTTCTCAGGGAAGTGGCAACCTCTGTTAACATACAAGATATCAGGGAATTAACGTATGAGCCACCAAATCCAGATGATATATTTTCCATCTTTGAAGACATTAATGTTGGTGAGTCCAATGAGAGGGAGGTCGACTCCAAACTCTATCATACTGTGACTCCTGAAGTAAATCGGCTCAACAAAGACAGTTCTGACAGGCATCTTGACATACATATGAATCAGAATCATGAACTCGAAGAGGATGCTAGCGAGTGGGAAACTGTGAGCCATCCTGAGGATCAAGGCTCAATTTATTCACCGGATGGAAGTGATCCTTCTGTCAACAAGAGTTTCAGGGTCAGCAATGTTTCAAGAAATGGAGGGGATGAGACGCCGACTACGGAAATTAGTGAAGCTGGTTCAGCACAACCGCGGCAGTCAAAGAAGGCGTCATCCATATCTAGGTTCTGGAGATCATGCCCAAGCAACGGTGATAATTACAGGATCATATCAGTCGAGGGGATAACTCGGAGGATTTCAAATGGAAGACTTTCTAACGGGGCTATAACATCCACCGACTGTGATTCAGGAAAAGGTGGGATTAGTCCTCATGATTTGGCTGGACAGTGGAGCTCACCTGATTCAGGGAATCCACATATAAACCGAGGGATGAAAGGATGCATCGAATGGCCACGTAGTGCACAGAAGAGTAGTTTGAAGGCCAGACTTTTGGAAGCGAGGATGGAGAGTCAAAAGATCCAGTTACGCCAGGTTTTGAAGCAAAAAATTTAGGTCCAGACATAAGAGTGGATGACAAACCTGGTTTCTTCTCAATCGTAAGCTGCTCATATTTTGTCCACTGAATCTACTCGGGTTCCATTATAAATGCAACGGAGAGTATGTGGTATTCGGCTCTTTGGTTTTCTCACTTTCTTTATATATGCCTTAGTATCAGTGCTGAGAAAGCTATGGCTTATTTATGGTTCAGACAGATCAGCATCGGCAACCATATAAGCAGATGATGTTATTATAAGTCTAACATGTAATGATTTAGTTTTATCCAGGAAACAGCCGGTTTATTGTACAGGCACAAACATTAAAATTGGGTTGTACCAGTAGTCGGCTCAGAGAGGCACTTCAATCACCATTGTTATGCAATTGATCATTCGTAGAGAATGTGCTATGCTATAATATCTGTATCTCATCCTTACGTTGATTCATGTAAAGCATTGATCAGATTTACCCATGTGAATTAAGAAAATTGTCATATTTTATTAAGGGATTGTAAGCTCTTAAATGCTCAAGATGTCGATGACAGGAACAGGAAAAGCAACACAAAGGGGGATTACTAAAAGAAGAATGTAATAGAAAAAAAGGAGGAAAACAAGAGTTCCAGCAGGTGTAACTCTTTCTTTGAAAGGTTTAATTTAGATTCCTCATGCGCAGAACTCGGGAGACTACACCATAGTTGCTGAAGTTTAATCAGTTAAACCTTTGTCAAAGTTGGGCTCGAGAATCATTAGGAGCTACTGTAGCACAGCTATGCATTCAACCTCAATTCTTGCATTCATGGGCAGTGCTGCAACCTGGTATGTCGAACGAGCTGGTGCAGGTGCTGGAAAATCTGCAGCACAAACAACTACGTAAACTTCAAAAAATACAGCAAGGACCCCATGAATCTGCACAGAAGAAAATTGATGTGAAGAGATCAAAGATTCAATGGACAAGACATATACTATACTTGACTATTCATAAACTTGGACAAGGCAAATTTCACATAAAATCAAAATCGTCTAGCTTACAACACCTTATTTATTATTGACAATGTTAACCATCATCATGGACTCATGCTTAGGACCGAAAGCCAAAATATTATAAATATTAAGAATTGTACCAATTCAATTACCGTGAAAAGACCTTCCTACAGATTTTCAAGTATGGGAGAAAGGGACTAACAAAATCTAATTGACCGGAGTTTTCTGTAAAGTCATAAAAGCATCTTTGAACCATACTTATGCAGCCATTATGTAGCTTTATATATTCAACTCAAAACACCTAACATTCTTGTCCTTCCACATCCTGAATAAGAAATTTGTTCAGGCAGCCAAAAATATGTTAATTTCATGAGTAAGTTGACCTGAGTTGAGCCTCATGCTCACAAGCATATTATATAGAAGCCGTAAATAACACGACAATGAACAATTGCCTTAACCATAGAATGAATCAAAATAAACTGACTTCTTTTAAACTGTGCACAAACTTTTCACTAATTTACATGAACATTAGAAAGGAGTAAATCTGGCTATTGAGATTAATAAATAGAGAGCAAATTACACATAATCCTCATAAAGGTCTCATGCAGTTCATGGACAGAGAATAAGCAAGGATTCACTGACTTCATATATTCTTTGGAATTGGACATAACGTAGTGACATATAGTGAAACAATGGCCAAAAAGAAACATATAAGAGGATGTTCAGAGTCTCAACACCAAGTTAAGACAATTGTGAGAACTTACATTTAGCATAGATCTCATTCACTTTCTTGAAGTCATTCAGATCAGCCAACCTGTAAAGAAACAGAGAAGGATCTCATGAAAATTGAGAAATAGTGCAAGCGGTAAAATACTTATTCAGTAGGTAATTTTGTGGGTTGTGGTGATGCATGTGCCCCAGATTTGGAGAGAAATGTAAGGATTCCCTACATGATTGTTGTCTTGACAACCGAGGAATAGCTGGCACCACTTGCTTTAAGTATCTCCCCAATATTCTTGAGTACCTAATAAATCATGCATGGGCACAACTATGTAAGTCTTCCCTCCTACAACGTAAATAAGAGGTGCTTATTTTCTGGTAAGAACACCTTATAAGATGTTGCTGGTGCTTGGAAATAACTTTAAGAGTAGGTCGCATAAGCTCAAAAGAAGAGATATTAGGAGCTTATGACCTCTTCTCATTGAACGAAACCTATATCAGTGTAATAACAGGCAGGTAGAATTTGCTGAGAGACATTTCTCTATTGAGCAACATTAACTTGCCTTAAATGCTTCTAAACACATATATCAACCACCTTTTTCACTAGAATCTTATCCACCAAGAGTGCATTGACAAATAAGTCCTTGAGACAAGCTGATGAGGCTGACATTGCTCAAATAAGATTTATAAAGGAAGCTTTCAACTCATCTTGATAATATTTTAGGTCAAGAATTGCATACTAGATGACAGATCCACTCAAAAGATTGACTCATGAATGCATTAACACAAAACAAGCAATTTTGGTACTCCTATCGCCCCTTTCTTTCTTCAGCCGAATCTTCTGTTTGTACAAAGAAACTAATAGTCTGTAATATGAATAATGAGAGAAATGTATATATTCTTTCATTCACATGGCAGTCAAATCCAATACTAATGGATTCTTGAGTTAATTACAAAGCAGAGAAGACAGAGTTAAGCAGTACAATATTAATAAGTCTTCCACTCTTCCTTTTCAGTAAAATGGTAAACTTGCAATCTCTTTCTCCTTCAAAAGTTCAATTAGCACTATGGTCCACTATAGATGTTTTGTCATATGGATCCCTTTGCCTGCCAACTCCATTATCTTTAACAAATTCTTTCTGAAAAGATATCAACAAGAATGCCGAGATATGATGGAATACCTGCTCTGTTTGACCCTCGACACCATCTGACACAAACTTGCCAGTCTGCATTTTGGACAAGAAATAGAGTCACTACTACCATCACATACATTCACACATGCATGAGGCACACATGCAAAAGATGAAATCTCCATTTTAAATTATATGATCTACTAATATCACACGACAAACCTCAGGGACAAGTCCAAGAACCCCAGACAAAAAAATCATATTATTTGCTTTTATGGCTTGCGAATATGGCCCCAATGCTGCTGGTGCCTTTTGTGTCTGAACTGCTTCCTTTATACCTAGGTTCAATAGCACATTGCGACAACTGCGAGCATTATGCATCACCGTACAGTCATAAGTAGTATGGGGAAAAGAATAATAGACGCGCAAAGAGTCCAAAGTAAGATCTAATCCACAGAAACATATAACAAAAAATGAAAATTTCTCGGACGAGCAGAGCTCTTTTATCAAATAATAGAATAAGCACAATGGATATAATTCATAAAGTACAATTCTTTAATGAGCATTTTTCAGACGGAATAACCGAGACGTTTCCCACTCAACCAACCAATCAAGAAGACTGAAATAGGAACACAAAAATTGCTTCCGAAATCTCTCCGCGAGCTTGTGCTAGTGTGGATGGTGGGGTAGAGGACTTACCGGCTGCTGCATCACCAGAGATTTTCAAAGAAGCGAACGGCGGTAATCGAGCTGAGCGGCGGAAGTTGGCGCCTGGGAAGGATGTGCGGCCGTAGCCCACTGCTGATGGCGCCGGGGAGCGGAGTTCGGCCATGTCGGTAGCCGGCAAATGGAAGGTCCTCGCCGTGCACCACGCCATTTGTCTTTCTCAGTCTTTCTTTTGGCGAATGCTTTCATGAGCGCAATAGCTGGTACCTACTCATATCACTGAACCAGCTTACCAGAGTCCCAGATATTGGGCCTGGACACGCCATGTCGCCACTCCAGTTATTGGGCTTTCAAAAGTGAGAATTGGGCCTTATTAATTGCGCCTAAATTAAATATTTTCCAAATTTTGGTTCAATGAACTCAATTCTATCATTTTTCCAATTTTTATTTTTATTTTAATTATATTGATGCTTAATTAATTAAAAATATCTATATTGAATAGTTTTTTTAAGTTTAAGTTTAATTTCAATTATATCAATATTTAATAAATTCAAAAATGTCTATTTTCCAATATGTTTGTTATTTTTTGCGTTAAAATATGTTGCAGGCATTATAATATATACAAAATAGATTACTAACAATATTCGTTTAAGATTATACAAATATATATTGCTTAAATTCATTTTTCTTATTTCCCTCTTTAAGCTGAGAAATAAGTACATTGGGCCAAAGTTTAAAAAATACCATAACATAATAAAAAATGCTATTAAATGAAACATCTGTAAACTTTTAGCGCTTTTATTAAGGAAAGACTAAAAAACAAATCACAATTTGAGAACTAAAATGGCAACTTTAAATTATTTAAAAACCAAAACTACATAAATGTCTATTTTCAGGACCAAAATGGCAACTATCTCTAATAAAAAAAGAAAAGAAAAAAGAAAAAACTTAAGGGTGTTGTCCGCATTTAATTACCTACCACCTACCGGCTACCACAGCCATAAAAGAGAGAGATAAAAGTTGGGATTGCAAGAATAGATGATGGAGCATAGTTTCCTTAGACATTAAGTAAACCATTTCATCATCCTGCCTCAATCATCACTACCAAAAAGGTAATGGTCTGAAAATTAATATGGGGTTGGTGCTTAACAACAAACACTAATTACATGGAATCCCAAACATGTAAGAAATATACTCATCAAATGCATAGATAAATTTGATATCTTTCATATACAACAAAGCTCTCCTTTCTTTATGGACACATATATAAGCTGTTACAAGTTCATTCATCCATACTAAGAGATGGCAAATTGTGCTTGGAACCATAACTAGGATAGCTTAAAACTCCAAAGCTGTCACGTTCATGAATTGCCAATGCCTCCGCCAATTTTGTCTATATTATGCTCTTATAATGTTGGCTTAGGACTGGGATGTTTTCCACTTTTTTCTTCTTCTGATTGCCATTAGACATCCTTTCTGCATATTGGGCAGCTAGCTTGCCGGGTAAGCCATTCATCTATGCAGTGCAGGTGGAAGAAATGCCGACAACTTGGCAGTAACCTTGTACATTCTCCATTCTTGAAGTCCTAGCATGATAAGAGAGTGAAATGCATTAATAAAGATGGAAGTATAATGACACAATTGTGATACGAGACAGAACTCTTTTAACATTAACTTCTATGTTGTGCTTGGAAGATGGTTAGGTAGATGTGGGCATTTTGATTAATGGCTATGGTTGAGCCATGATATCCGTAGACGGGCTTCAAGCATGAGGGGTACAAACTCAGACACAGCCCTTAACCACGGCGATCTCATTAATCTCCTCCACAAGGACTACAGGTCGACAAGTCCTCAGTCTTTGTTCAAATTCTTGCGAATCTTTTAATTGAGTTGGAAGAACTAATGGTTATTATATCCATTGTTTACTCTTGTGCTTTAAGTAAGAGTCAATTTCAAAATGTAAATCATATCGCGCAATCTTTATTAAAGTTTTCAGTATTGATTTGAATATTGCTTCTAACAGACCAAACTCAATGCTAACAAGAGATATACCTGTAAGCAAATGGTGCAACATGTATCAGAACATGACAGAGCAGTCTCTGCTCTGGAAAACTCAAAAGTTGGCAACCCCTGGATTGTTTCGTGAGATAATCCCCTCATGGTATTGACCTCAAAAATATCAGAAATCTCCCTCAAACCTGTTTCCACAGTGCTAATCTGATACAAAAATAGATTATATCATCACCTAATTCAGAAGAAAGTTGGTTCAATCGCTCAGCTGCCAAACTAAAATGTTGAAAACTTAAGTCATCCAGCTAATAAAGTCACCGGAATTAATTAATCACTAACCTGCCATTGGTAAGCCTTTAACACTGCAGGGCTCACCCATTCCATAAATATCTTCCCATTTACCAAACTACATATTAATGCAACCTGAAAAAAGATCCTCCTGTTAAAACAAATGGTTTTGGGTCATATGAATGAACTCTCTACCTATGCAGATCGATTCACATGTTTCTAATTAGACAATCACTTAGACAAGAGATTGACACATCCCTACCCTCATAAGTTCCTACAGACAATGTCTACCAAAAAATTGACGGGTTTCGATGATGCAAGTATAAGAATTCATATAAAATCAAGATTCTTGGCAAATGCATCAAATCCGTGTTAATCACAGTTTTTTCACAGTAACATGATTATAACTCAAGTGATGGGCGCAGTCCTCTTTCCTGGAGTCTTTAATTGGGGAGAGATTTCATGGAGGTAGAATGCTATACTACATATTTATCCACAAAACTGCAGAATGCCGGTGGTGTTTTTAATAATGACCGTGACATACTAGTATTCAAATCTGGGACCAATGTGTTGAATTATATGCAAGTATGTCTACGACCTTGGAAAATGGCTCTCCGTTTAAAATGAGTTCCATCAATTGGACGCCTGTAACGGCCCCAGCCACTGCCCCAACACCAAACCCTCGCAGAAGACCGGTTTCCGTGGTCTGCCCTTTGATTGCTCCGCTAATCACTCCTACGGTAGCCCCACCTACATTAAAAACCAACAAGTACAGTCCAGAAAGAAATGGAAAAATGTAAAAACTGCTTGAATTGAAGTGAGAAATTAGCACATATGATGAAAATCATTGAAACAAAAGGGTCCCAACACATGAAAGCTAGTCACTAATTTGATCACAGGACAGAGAAATTCATCAAGCGGGTGGTGTGCATATCCATCCACACCGCACACACTAGTGGGATGTTCGTGCGTGAGCGAGTGAGTGTGTGCCTGTAAAAGGGGGGAATCACCCACTCTAGCAGCAAAACCGCGGCCGTGGGCTCCGTAAAACGACGTACCTAAAGCAAAAACGCAAGTAAGTAGAGCTACAGCAAATTTCTTGAGCAGCCCGAGGAGGAACCCAGATTGAGAACCGCTGAGTTCTCTGCAAACCCAAGACGAAATGGTGGAAGCCCACATCTTGGTTACTCGACAACAGATCAACATCTCTGCGAAAATTTAAGGGATTGTTGTGCGCGTACGAATGCAGACTCTAATGGCGGAAAAGACGCTCTCAACGAATCAGATAGCTCTACATAAACCAGTGCTTAAAAATATACACAAAATTTTGTGAGCATTTATAGGAGTAGAAGAGAAAAAAAGAAGAGTGAAGGATAGTGGGAGCTCAAGAGGTACCGCACACGTGCCGCTGCATGCACTCCTCTTTGTCGAACTTCGATTGGCTCCCATTACAAACGTTTTTTGTCAAACAAACGCTTTCTACGACGCTACTTTTAAATTCTTTTTTATAGCGAGTTTAGAGAAGAAAAAATAAAATGATAATTGCACCTCTCCCTATCTGATATTTGATGTAATTATACATAAATTTTTTATAATTTGAAAAATTATATCTAATACTTTTGAGATTTGTTTTTATCTGGCAAATAAATTCATCCATCAGTCAAAATTCATCGAATTTGCTGATATTAACAAAAAATACAAAAAAAAAATCTATATTTGTCCTCGATTTCTTGTTGCATGTTAAATAAATCTTTTTAAGATCAAATTTTCTCATACGTCTTCATGCGTTAATTTATATAAGCAGGTATATCTTCACCATATAAGGGTAGTTTAGTCCGAAAAAATTTATTTGATATATAATAAGTCAATAATAAATCAATTGATGACTAATATCAATTTTTTATTTTATTTTTTTATTAATATAATTAAGTACAGTGAATTTTGACAAACTAATGGACTTATTTGTTAGACAAAAATAAACTTTAGGAGTGTTAGATGTAATTTCTCAAATCGCAAAGGGTCTACATGTAATTACATCAACCCTCAGTGGAGGGAAGTGTAATTATCTCAAAGAAAAAGAAATTTATGGTGATTTATAGAAATTTTAGTAGTTGAATTTAAACAAGGAATAAGACACTCTCCTCTCCAAGGTTTAGTGTAATTACACTTAGATTTGCTATAGTTTAAAAAATTAAATCCAACACCTCTTAAATTTGATTACGTCTAACAAATAAGTCCATCCGTTAGTTAAAATTTACCGAATTTGTTGATATTAACAAAACAATAAAAAAATTCTATATTTATCCCAAATTAACTTATTACTGATTTATTGTAGGTCAGATAAGGCTCTTGTATTACCAAATTACCTTTATACGTTTTCACGCGTTAATACATGTGAAGAGGTATATATTCACTATTATAAGAGTAGTTTAGACGAAAAAAATTGTTTGACCTGCAATAAATCATTAACAAATCAATTAAGGATAAATATCAATTTTCATTCAATTCTTTTAGTTAATATCAGTAGGTTCAGTAAATTTTGACTAATAGAATGACTTAGTTGTTAGATGAAAACAAACTTAAAAAATACTAAATGTAATTTTTCAAATTACAAAAAATTTAAATATAATTACACCGTACCTCAAGAAAGGAGAATGCAATCATCCCTTAAAACAATTTTTCTTGGAACATAATTAAGAAAATTATTGGAAAACTATTTTTTTTATTGTACAGTAAATCAATAATTTTAGCACATCAATGTGTATATATGCATATTATATATTAATACTGATGTTGTCACCTTGACTACCATCTAAACTGGATGAGTAGTATTTTCTCACAAAGTAGGTTAAGATTATGCATTGGTTTGTAATCGAATAGTCGAATAATATCATACCCACAATATGGGTTCGAATTATTGTCAAAATGTTTAAACGTCTATTTTGATTTGTGTGTTGATTTTTATGTGATTAGACTTTAATTTTTATAAATAGTAAACTAGGTGTGCAATTTAACCGACACACGTGGTGTAAATACAATATTTCTAACTGATTTAGTCAGATGTCATCACTGCTTACTTATAATATAACAAGAAAAAAAAAAAAAAAAAAGTAAGTCACAAAAAATTTAAAATTAAATATTTTACTATAGTAGAAAGTACTGAATTGCTACGCCCATCACCTTTCACTTCTTTTACAAGTTATATAATGTATAATATAAAAAATATATATAATTAATTATACAATACAATAATATTATTTATAATGTAAATTTACATGATTAGATTGGGATTATTATAAATTTTAATCATTAAATGATCGTTAATTTTAAATAAAAAAATTTATTGTGATTTACTCACTAATTAATTCAATTAAATACCTAACTCATAGTTATGTTGAGTCTTTGGAACATTAAATTCGGGAAAACCAGGTGCCGCAGCCTGGAAACACTACTGTTTCTCTGTGGGTTGCTGACTAGGAAATCAGCACATTGCTTAGCTGCTAAGGCCTTGGTACCATTTTTTCCTCACATTTATTGTGCAATTAAGACTTTTTATGCTTTCTTTAGTATTTCTCTATTGCGAGGGTTGTTGAAAAAGATGCAATATATATATATATATATATATAAAATAAATTAATAGAATAGATATAGTTACATCATTTTCTTCTAATAAGAAATAGAGATAAAATTATATTGCCATTTCTTGAAATTACACTAAGTATTGCATATAAAATCCCAAATTCTCACAAAATATCCCAATTTCTCCTATCATTATCCAGGTGAAAAGGACAATAATTGCCCTAAATTAAACCTTCAGAGTTATAAGACCACGGTAGCCACTTCCCAACATGCATAGCTAACTTTACAATTTTTTTTTTAAAAAAAATTGAAATGTTGATCGATATAATTATTAATAATTAAGAGGGTAAATTGTATAACATCCTCTGTGTCTTGGTGAAATAGCATGCAATTCCATTGCGTTAATTTTATAAATAAAATATCTCTTGTGTTATTTAAACACAACAAAAAAGCTCCTCTCGATTGGAAGCTAATGGAGAGTTTTTGACATTCGTGTATTATGCGAGTAAACTTTATTTTTGGCCTTTTTTAGAGTCACTCCAGGTGTGCAAATATCTATTTTCACCCCTTTTTTTGTCCTTTAAATAGATTTTAATAGATTATATATTATTAATTAATTTACATATATTTTAATAAATTATATTATTTATGGAACATATTAAATAAATTTCAAAACACCTAAATGTATATAATCTTTTTTGAATTTTAAAAATTTATATGAATTATAAATATAAATCAATTATTTCAACTTTTTAAATTTAGATATTTATGTAAATATAGACGTAAAATAATTATTTCAATTATATATTATTATTTAGTTTAAATACATTTTAATAAACTATATTTATTCATAAATTATATTATTCAAAATAAATAATGTTTAGATTACAATGACAATATGCATTTTGTTATTTTTTGTTTGGAAAAAAAAATAATATTTCTACTTTATTTTTCTAAAAAAATAAAATAACATCTACTTTCCACCTTTCTCGCTTCCCCTCATCCCCAACAGCCATTGACTGCGGTCACCCGTCACTCATTACCCTGGTGGATCTGGGAGATGATGATGGTCGAATAATGTGACTGAAGGTGACGTCGTTCTAGATTTGGGCAACAACGACCGCCCAAATGGGGTGCAACGCCTCTGAAGGGGTGATTGGTCACCCCCTTCTGCAGGAGCGACTTTGTGCAGCATTGCGAGGTTTAGGCGGTGGGTGGTAATGCATCTCCACCACAATACTTTAAGCGGCGATGCACATCGCCCCACCATAGAAGTGATGTTGCGGCGGCGGCTCTCTCTCTATATATTTGTATTATATAATTTCGTTTATTTTTTTATTATTAAAATCAAAGACTATCATTACAATTAGCAATTTAATGAAAATTTTAATGCTATTAATTCTAATTAACAGAAGGAGAGAGCGTGTATAATTTTAAAGTATTAATTTTTTTTATTTATTTTTTTAACACAAGATAATTTTTAACTAAAATTTTAAAACACCGAGATTTTATGCAATTTACTAAAAAAAATAATGTATCATATATGACAAATAGCACAGAGAATTTGGGAATTTTCAAATCTAAAATGGACTTGGGTCGGGTCTCAAACGTGAGGATTTAAAAGAGTTTACAACCACGCGCCAATTGCGCGTGAATGCAATTGACTGCTGCTTGTGAAATACCAGAAGTGGACGCGAAAACTTATTCTGTAATTGCATGCATAATTTTCTCAGATCCAACTTAACAAAAGACGAACACTGAAAACAGGTGCATTTATCACTATAATAATATTTAATTAAAATAGTATCAATTTCCGCCATTAACGACCTGGAAGAAATTCCTTGTTGCAAGATAACAATTTTCACATATAAACGAAGGTACTGTGTTTATTTTACTGTACTTGAATTGGATTGTTTCCTTATTGGTTAGACCTTTGTAATTGCTGCTTTACCCAGATCCCGATTCCCATATTTAATGGATTGCGATTGTATATTGCATCTTGCATGGCGATAATTTTTCAGAAATTACTTTCCTTAGCATTGCATGAAACAAAATTTCACCGTGCATGACGATGAACTCTCAGAAGAATCGGAGAATTGGTAATGAGGAATGGTGAGATGGAGTTGTATGTCGGCTCGGATTCCTGAGTTGTCACTGATGAAGGAATTATATTTAGGTTATTATAAGAAGAATCTGATTTTTGCTGAGCTTTTTTCTGTATTTTGTTTTTTCGGAATCTGAAATTTGTGTCACTATAATTGTAACTAACTGTATGTATTTGTGGTGATCAAGTAGGCTTCTGAAAAGTAATAAAGATAAGGAGCTTGAGTGAAATCGGCCGGAAAGGTGAAATTAGATTGCAACTGCACAGTTTTGCTTACCAGAACATAATGTATTAGGATTTATTGTGCATATACATGTCTCAATCCTTGTAAGCTTGAGTAGGTTGACTCCCTTGTAATACTAAAGAATTTGGATGAGAATTGGTTTCCAGGTGAAATTTCAGTAGGAAAATCAGCCATATCCTTCACTTAAATGCTGTTTTTCCTCCTAGAGATGCTAAAATTTATAGTAACAATAGTTAGTCACATAGATGAGGCTTGAACATGCATCTAATGCCACAATGTTACACAGATGTACAGTTCTTTGTTACTGATATTCACATACAGGCTTGTTATTGGTTGCTTTGTTTTGACGTATGTGATGTTTTGCTTTAAGGCAGAGTCTGTTGTGTGCATCTGCCTTAAGAAAAGGCTTTAAGAAAAGGCAGAGACATATAAACTACAAAGATTAAATTGTTCTTAATCTTGTAAAATTTAAAGGTTTCATTTAGTTGTTAATGGGAAGAGTTAATGGTTTACCGCTTATCCAGTAGAAGTATCCAAGTATTTTGATAGATTTATTGTTGCTATTGTTTGAAGAAAATTTAGGAAGGCATAAGATACATCTTACACGTCCAGGACAGCATGTTCGTTGAATTAACATGCTTACAGCTTCAGTTTTACATTTTGTTAGTACTTGAGGTGCTTGCATTTCAATTGGGAAAGTTTTCAAGAATATGCTTGATTTATCATCTAAATGCAGGGATGGATGTTGGTTCTCCTGGGAATGGATATGATACCATAAATGACTTTCTGAAGGATGATGACTCTGCACTTCCAGATGATCTAGATGTCGGCTTCATAGTAAACAAAGATATTGTTGACGATGACGTTTATAGTGACTCGGGTGTAAATGATAAATCTCATCTTGATTTGAGTGAGAAAGAGAAACCAGAAGTCCCATCACTTTCTTCTACGCTTAGACATTATGATGTTCCTGGATCTCCTTCAGAAAAAGTCCGTTCCTATCTTGAAAGTGGGTTCCACCATGACACTTTGGATAAAAGAGATAGTGTAGGTGATAGGGGGAAGTTCCATACTCAATACAATGAAAACCTTCACCATGATGATTATGATAGACCGTCTAGCAGCTATTTTCATGATTCAATTTTTGAGATGGATCCAGAGCCTATTCTCCATGAAAAGCAGAATGATGATTCGGACTATCATCAGCTGGAACCTGTCTCAGTGCAGGACCACGACATGCAGCAATACATATTGGATAAGCCAGCCTCTCCAGCAAATGCTGAAATAGGTGAACATACATATGTGGAGGCAGTGCAAAATGAATCGGCTCAGTCAGGATGTGTGTCTAGAGATACAGATGAGGGAGTTCCAATGCACCATACAGAGAAGTTGTGCATTTCTCCTGTTTCCCCTTTGAGAGATCCTGAAACTAATAGTCATAAGGTACATGAATTGATTAATTCTTCACGTGGATGCAAATATTTAGCACCATCACATTTTGATAAAAAAAATCATGGCAGTTCTCCAGAACCAGATAATGCACCCACTAAAAATATAGAAACATTAGGTTCACCAAATGTATCTGGTAGTTCCTACCAATCGACCGACATTCATGATATACAACCTGGTTATCCAGCTAAGTCAAATCAGCAGATTTCCAGTCCCACGAATAAGCAGACTCCTAGTACTATAGTACCTAATCAGATAGATCCTCCCCAAGCTGAGCCGTTGAACTTGGCTTCTTCTCATGGAATGGAGCTTATGTCTCAGCACATTGAGAATTCTCCTGCAGAGCATGTTATAACATCACCAAGTGGTCATTACCGGGTGAACGGGGAAATGCTTCAGTCATCTATTAGGAGACAGAAATCCTCTTGCGTGCATAAGGCAGATTATAGAAACAGGTCCTACTCTAGGTCGTCCCGACATAGTAAGGGTTGCAAGAAGAGGTCACATGACTTAGGTCCTTCTATGAGCCACTCTATCAGAAGTGAAAAGTTATGTCCTCCACATGAAGGTCTTGTGCAACCATTATCTTCTTCAAAATCATCTGAGCAGAAGCATGCATCAAGGTCCCCAACTCCTCAAGACCAGCCTCTCAAAAGTCAGAACTCGTCTGCTTCACAAGGAGGTGTGGTGGTGCTGCCGTCATCTTTGTCTAGATTATGTAGGCAGAAGCCTGGATCAGCAAGGAGGTCTAATCATAGGAGGTCCAGTTCAAGGTCACTATATATTGGAGGCGGCCACAAGGATTTACTTGACGCATCTCTTTCTGTAGACCGGTGTTCAAGAAGTCATAAGGTATCTTCTTCTGGAGAAGGTGACACACAATTCCCATCTTCTAGATCAGTTGAGCAGAAAAATATATCTTCACTGATGCCTCATCGAAATGGTTCTCGATCAAGGTCTCCACATACTAGATACCATCACAAGAGGCCACGCGATACAGCTCAAACTGAGCAGCTGTCTCAGAGAAAGAAACTCTTTGCTTTGCAGGGTTCAGTGCAACTGTCATCTTTGTCAAGATCAGGAAAGCAGAAGCACGAACTGGACGATAAATCTACCTCTTTCGGAGTGCTATCAATGTCACCTCATAATGGAGACCATTGCAAGACATCATTGTTTCATGCTGATAGTTCTACAGGAAGGTTGCACAGCAGGCAAAAGGAATCTGCGCTGCAAGGAGATCACGGACAATCATCTTCTTCAAGATTGCGCAGCAACAGGCCTGGATCAGTTGAGACATATAAAAGAAAGAGGTCCCAATCAAGGTCTCCATGTACTGGAGATAACAAGAGGTCAAAGCGTGCACACCACCCTTCCAGCAGTCAAAACGTTTCCGCGCAACACGAATCCCTTTTGCAACCATATGAGTCAGCCGAAAGGCAGAATCTTGGTCTTTGTTCAATAAATCCTGCTGAACCTATGCATTCTGCTTCTCCTTGGAGTTCAAGGCAAAGGCCTATAAATAGTTCTTCGGCAAAAGGTGCCCCTGAATTACACAGAAATCATTGCACACACCATAATCATGGGCATCGAGGGAGGTCAATATCGCCATTACATATCAGAAGAAAGGATTTCTCTAGGGAATCCAAAGTAGATATTCCAAAAAGATCTCTGTCAAAGTCCCCAGGTAGAAGAGACATTGGCAAGTTTCCAAGGTTGTCTTTCTTTTCTGAAATTATGGAAATTCCATATTTCTCTCTTAGTATCCAATTCTTGACTGTACAAATAAGTTTTTGTTTCCATTTCTATCAATTTTCTGATGCTCGAATGTGCCAGAAGTTTCTATCTCCTCATCTTGATTTTTCATTTTGCCTGTATGTTACAGAGTTACTAGCATCTGAAATCATGCCCTCTTCTGATGAGGGTAGGAAAAAAGCACTGTAATGAAATGAATTCAGTTCTAATTCATTATTCAGGGGACAGTAACTTCAAAAGTTAGACATTCTACGTTCTCTTGCATTCATAATGATGATCATTGGTTTACATTTGTTACTTCAGGAAAAGGCACTCTCCAAGGCACAGATCTCCTCAAAGTTATCATTCTCTTCGTAGTACACCTAGAAGAACTCACTGGTCACCACCTCATGACAGGAGCACTGGATTGGGTAAACCCGGTAGAGGTCTATTTGTTGCTGGGTTCAGTTTTATAACTACTGAAAGAGATCTGGAGAGGAAGTTTTCCAGATTCGGACGTGTGCGAGATGTTCGTATAGTTCGTGACAAGAGGTACTTCACATCAATAATATAGTTCCTTGTCTTTCTTTATCAATGGTTATAAGCTCTACTTTGATTTTCTTAGTATTTTAGATTCATGTAAAACTCGAAGGCAATCTGTTTCTTTCATCTTATATATAGTATACAGGAAAAATGAGTCATGTGGCCCCTTATACTGAAATGACTTGCCTTAAGTAATTCAACCTCTGGCGTTGACAAAACACCATCTCGCGTGACTATTCTTGAAGTAAATATGGCTATTGAAATTGACCTTAAACTTCTTGCTTTTCAATATTTTGAAAGTCCTAAAGCAAATCTTTCTATCCTGATTCTCAGTACCATTTCTCTTTGAAAATAAAATTCTAGTTTGCAGTCATGCAGAATATAGATTATCTTAGGGCAATGGATAATTATGAATAATAATTGCCAACTTTTCTCTTTGTAAATTAAGCCGTTGTTTTAGGGAAGTAGTCTTCGCTAAAATTGTAATCAAAGATTCAGGAAATGCATTATATGGTATTCTCTCTTGTGAGTAAAGTTCATCTAGAAAGTTATTTGCCACCAACGACAGCTTATTCCATGATCTGCTCTGAAATTAGTGGTCCCTTAGCTGAAGATAGAATAGGAATTTGCTACGGAGCTGGGTTATTTTGCAGATAATTTATGAATTAGACAGCAATAATAGATTCTCTAGTTATTATAAGGAAAGTGATGCCAGTTGTGTTAACATCAGCTGCCAGCCTTTCCGTCAATCTTTTATTCCCCAAAACCTGGACATCCTTCTGTCAGCAACTCTGTCTAGTTCATGAATTCCCCTATTCTGTTGTTCTTTCTCTCATTTTTCTATGTATTCTTACATTCTGTTTAGAATTTTATGAATTATAAATCTTAAAAGCTGCCATTCCCATTTCCCTCCCATGATAATGTAATATTTTATATTCTTCATGCCCCTACCTTCTTTATCGACTGTCTGAATTCATAATGAGAATTTTGTGAAAAAACGAAAACTGGAACTCGCCAAATAAAGGGAACTAGCAGGCGCTATACTTGCAATCTCAGTATCCTTTTTCTACATGATAGGTCTGGAGATTCTCGTGGATTCGGGTTTTTAACACTGGAAAGAGATGAGCAAGCAGATGCCGCAATCAGAGCCCTGGACAAGACGGAATGGGACGGTCGGATCGTCCTTGTGGAGAAATCAAAATCTCATTGAAGAGATAAGGCAAGGCGGATTGGATATCAAGACTGATCTTGTTAGTCCTGCCACTCAATTTTGTTTGTCTTTAAGATATTCATTTTTCAGATAATGAGTAGGACACCGATGAATTTAAGCATTAGGCATAACGTTTGGTAGATGATTTTGTTCCTGGAAAGCACCTGGAGAATATGGTTAATGTGTGCACGTAACACTCGTGAAAGAAACGTGGCCGTGACTACTCAAAACCGCGTATTCGGTTTAGACATTTGCTGCTGTTTTTGTCCTAGTTGCAGTTGCCGGAACTATGGATAGGAAGGAGTCTACGCCCCCAATAACAATGACAACATTAATGCAGACAACGTGTCCTTATCTGTAAATTCCCAATTCTCATGGAAAATTCAAGTACAGATCTTCTTACACCCATCTTATTATGTCAGTCCTGTGCTAAGAACCCAATAGCCCTCATTACTTACTCAATTATGCTTCTCTCTATCTCTTATCTCTTTGCAATCAATTATTAGTTACTATTATAATAATAAACCACCAACTACCTTTTCAAAATTCGAATTCACAACCTTAAAAATAAGAGTAATTATATTTATACCTCTTGATTTATGATCTGTTTACATAAATTATTTTTGTTTAATTACATAAATTACCTTGACAGTAGAAAAATAAGTATAATTTATGTGATTATGCTAATATTTTTGGGAATGTGTGTATAATTTTTTAGAAAATGAAGAATTTGTATAAATGATATTGATGTTGTCTTTGTAGATGTACATGTAATTTTTAAAGAATAAGAATGAATTTTATAATCAGATCATAGATTATTAAATGTAAATGTAATTATTCCTGAAAAATATTGGGCCTACAAATTATACTCTTTAAAAAAGAAGAAAAAGCTATACAGGATAAAAACTGAATGTGATGTAGGATGGTGAGAGATGGAATCCTTCTTTCTCTACACGGCAAAAGATGAAAGAGGTAGCAGAAGCAGGCTTTCCGTGTTTTTCTGTTGGAAATTTCTGTTTTGCCGCCCCCAACAACGGATTGAATTTTTTATTTTAAGATACGTTCCATTTTTTATTTTAATTATAATTAGACGGCATGTTGCTTTTTTTGTATGGATATAATAAATAATAATTTATATTTTAAAATATATTAAGAATAAAAAAAAGTATATAAATCAACATATAATATTGAAAAATTAAAGACAGACAAAAAATTAATTTAAAATATTATCGTTATTGTAAAAAAAATTAATATTAATATGTCATAAAACGTCCATTTATGAGTAAAGGATACCTTTAGTTTTGTGTATTAATATACATATATACACCATGTATATAAATATTATCATTTTTATTTAAGAAGTTATTGTTTTATTTTAAAATTATATATAGTTATTATATGAAATAAAATAAAAGATGCAATAAAATTTAAAATAAAAAATAAAGTTATCCCCAAGGTAAAAAAGTAACTTATTAGAAAAGTAAAGTAAAGAAATTGGGTAAGATTAGGAGGGGATTTGGATTAATAATTTTTTTAAAATAAAATAAATATTATAACATGTATATGTAAATTAAAGTTAAAAATAAATAAGAATTGTAAGAGAAAATAAAAACAGTCTAGAAGGCGGAGAAAACAGTATTAAAGTAGTGCTGAAATGGACGCGTACACGTTGTAATACACCACAGACGGAATATACTAAGACCATGAAAAATCATGTAAGAGCGTAAAAGGCCGCCTTCTTGGCTCCTTCTGATCTACACCAGTTGTGATTTTATTTTCTTGTCGTTGTGGAAGAATTCAACTCCTGAGCTCGACCAACAGGCTGACCCTGACCGAGTTCATTCTCCCATTACCGTTTTGGACTTTCAGAAAGAGAAGCGATCAACGCACTTGTCTCTTTTATCCTTTACTCTTTTCATTCTTTCTCCGTATGTTCAATAGGCCTTCTGTTCAAACTCCTCGCAATTTCTCTTCAAATCCCCTCTGGGAACCTTCTTTTTCTTGAAAGTTCACCAATATCTCCACCTGTTTATGTTGTGATCCAACTTTTCGGCGTCATCTTTCTCGTGGGCTGCTGTTTTTTCCCTGAATTTCCATCTGGGCTTTCGCTGATTTGCGCGTTTTAGCTTCTTTCTTCTTTGAGAGATATTGATGGGGCTCTGCGTAAGCAAACAGAAGCCCGTCAAATCAAATGCCAATGGGCACACACCCGTAAATGGAGTCCACCACCAGCAGACCCCAATTCAATTCACGATGTCTCCCGGCTATGCAGCTCAGTTGCCCCACGTAATTCCTCCGGCCAGCCCCGCGCCGCCGCCCGCACAGAAAGCAAACACGATTCTTGGGAAGCCATACGAGGATGTCAAAGCCCATTACAGCCTGGGGAAAGAACTTGGGAGGGGCCAGTTTGGTGTCACTCATCTCTGCACTGACATTGCAACTGGGCAGAAATATGCTTGCAAGTCGATATCCAAGAAGAAACTTGTTACCAAGAGTGATAAAGAGGATATGAGGAGAGAGATTCAGATAATGCAGCATTTGAGTGGGCAGCCTAATATTGTGGAGTTTAAGGGTGCTTATGAGGACAAGCAATCTGTGCATCTTGTGATGGAGTTGTGTGAAGGTGGAGAGCTTTTCGATCGGATTATCGCCAAGGGACACTACAGCGAAAGGGCAGCTGCTTCAATCTGCAGGAGCATTGTAAATGTTGTCCAGATTTGTCATTTTATGGGCGTGATGCACCGTGATCTCAAGCCGGAGAATTTCTTGTTGTCGGACAAGAGTGAGAATGCTCTCTTGAAAGCTACAGATTTCGGACTATCCGTTTTCATTGAAGAAGGTAAGGTTTTGTCCAGTGCATTGAAGTTGAAAAACTCTCTTATTGGTTTGAATTGTTGCATCTCATGGTGCTTATAGTTGAATTCAGTTCTTGGCGTTGTCCTCTGCATATGAGTTTTTGAACTCCTTTGTGTTCAAGACCAGAACAGTCCGTGTCATTGTTGACTCTTGTAAGAAGAATACTCTAATAACTCTTTTAGTTTCATAAAACTGCAGCATCAAGAGGCCAATTCTGGTAAAAGGAAAAAAAAAAAAAAGGCTTACTATTTGTTATGGGTGTCTGTTCAGTATGGTCGGACAAATTTTTTGTTACACAACTAGATATAAACACTTACAGTTAGAGGAACACTCAACTTTTCTACTGATACTCCGCAGGGAAGATATACAAGGATGTAGTTGGGAGTGCTTATTATGTTGCGCCAGAAGTTTTGCGTCGCAAATATGGAAAGGAAGTCGATATTTGGAGTGCTGGAGTCATGTTATACATATTACTCAGCGGTGTACCTCCTTTCTGGGCTGGTAATAAGCTCCAATCTCTATACTTCAATGATTTGGTGTCAGTCCATCTCTATAGTCAATGAATTAGTGTCCAAGTTTCTCATGACTAACAGCTCAAGATTAAAAATTTACAGAGACTGAGCGAGGAATATTTGACTCTGTACTAAGAGGACATGTGGATTTTGAAAGTGAACCTTGGCCATCAATATCAGCTAGTGCTAAGGACCTCGTTAGTAGGATGCTTACTCAGGACCCAAAGAAACGCATTACGGCTGCTGAAGTTCTTGGTATGGCCTTTTCTGGAACCGTGATTGACTGATTATGTAACTGACTTTATTGTGAAAATGTTATCCTTTGCTCGTGTCAAGTAAATAAGCATCAACACTCTCTGAATTAATTGGAAAGTACCGATGCCCTTCAGATGATGATATTTCTAGTTTTTCCCTCGACACTTGTTCTCTTTCTTGGGCTCTGCAAATTTTTCTGCGCCGTAGTCTCCAACTGAAATTACGAAATTTCTGGCTTTTATAGAGCATCCATGGATTAGAGAAGGTGGAGAAGCATCTGATAAACCAATAGACAGTGCAGTCCTCACCAGGATGAAGCAATTCAGAGCAATGAACAAGCTCAAAAAGCTTGCACTGAAGGTATCACTTGATATTTGGCTATCTTTCCTACATCTCATGAAGAGAACTTTAGTAGTGTAATTATGAGTTGCATTCTCGGAAACGTCTATATGCATAAAGATGATCCATTTCATTTAACATCAGCATTATTTATAGTTTTCAGGGACTTATAGTAATCACTACAATTAGAGACCTTTCTCTATAGAAACTCATCAGATGTCCTAATCCGTTGTGGTGGTATTTCTAATGAATTCTAGGTAATAGCAGAAAATCTTTCTACAGAAGAAATTCAAGGGCTGAAAGCAATGTTTACAAATATGGACACTGACAACAGTGGCACCATCACCTATGAAGAACTTAAAGCTGGTTTGGCTAGACTTGGATCAAAACTTACAGAGGCCGAAGTCAGGCAGCTCATGGATGCTGTAAGATATAACCCTTTGCTCCACTCAAATAAACTTCCCCTCTTTTAAGGTTTTGGTGCTTTCCAAAGTGCGGTCAACTTAGATCATTCTAAAATGTTCACAGGCTGATGTGGATGGAAATGGATCGATAGATTACATTGAGTTCATCACCGCCACGATGCACAGACACAGATTAGAAAGAGAGGAAAACCTTTACAAAGCATTCCAATACTTTGATAAAGATAGCAGCGGGTAAGCACTCAACAAACTTCCAAATTTTGCTTTTTAAGACGATAGATTTGAATGATTTATTCTTTTTTCCATTGCTACAGATTCATAACAAGAGACGAGCTTGAAACGGCTATGCAAGAATATGGGATTGGCGATGCGTCAACCATAAAAGAAATAATAGCTGAAGTGGACACAGACAATGTAAGTTTGTTTCCCGTAGATCAAAGTACAGTTCTTCACTTTGTCTGAAATCTTGTGTATTAATCAAATTTGTCATTTTTCCAGGATGGAAGAATCAATTACGAAGAGTTCTGTACCATGATGAGAACTGGAAACCCACAGCAACCCAAGCTCTTCTAGCGCCAAACACAGCAACTGTGCTGTGTGAGACCATCTGCTAGCAATGTATCATATCCACTCACATGTTTCTATTCCTTGTCCCGGCTAGTTCTGGAAATAATCTTTGTTTTTCACATCTGTTTTGTTTCTATTATATGAGGAAGGCTACACCTTTTTCGTACAATATCTGCTTCATTATACCATGTAAACATCCAACCCAAAATTTCCAAGTTAATGGTTCGATTTCTGACAACATATAATGTAATGCGACAGAAATGTGATAATGAACACAAGTAGGTGTAGCAATCTTTGCATTCAATTCCATCTCTCTCTATCCTGTATGTGTTCACTCTTTTATCGTAACTTCTGGTTCGCACTGACAAACCGTATTCACCAGTGTTAAGCCCCAGTTGCCAACTTCAGAATCAGTTGCATCTTCAGATCAAGAATTGACTACGCATTATCAAGCATCTACAATTCCCTGTTAAAATTAAGCAACCAAAAATATAATAGCGCTCTGGAGCTTTTCTATGTGCAATTCAATGAATTTTATGCTAAATCCAGAATTTCCTGGCTAAAAGGCTTCAAGCCTTTTTTTTTTTTTTTTTAAAGGAAAGGGCTTCAAGCTTTAGAGTCAAGAATCCAATAAATTTTACACCGGAAATATCTGGCAAATTCCATTTTCAGCAGAATTATGCCACAAACATGATAGAGCTTCAAAGGTCTTCTTTATACGGTAAAATTCTCATCCTGCTGCATTCCAATGGACTGTAACCACAAATATCTACCCATTCCACGTTCCAATTTAGAGATAATCCATAAGACTTGCGAGCAACACAGAGGTGTTTGATTAAGCTTATAAGCTTAATGTTAAAAATAACGCATGTCATACTATTTTTCGGCGAAATTGAATTTTCTCTCCCTAATCTTATGAGACCTTGAATGACGAGCCAATATTAAATTACATTCGTACTAGTTTGATGTCAATATTTTCATCTTTGTGAGAAAATTATCTGTTGGATCTTTATTTGAAATGTGTACAAACTTATAAAAGTATTTTAAAAAAATTAAATGCAAAATATGTAAAAGAACAGCCAAGTAAATCTTAAATGGTATTTTGTCATTTTTATATAAGACGGGGAAAAAATTTATAAAATTCAATGTTCTATTTTACTACTATCCAACATAATACGAAAACCATTCTTGTCCAAGAGAACATTCATGCAGACAGTGACAATTACAACAAAAGGACAAATAGACAAATCTGCATTACTTGAGCAGATATCAACTTCATTAATAAAAGAAGTGCAGTTACAGTTTACTGGATACCCCATGAAAACATCAAGGGGTTGAAAATGAAAACTGCAGCAGACAGAAAAGAGATTGTTCTCAAGGATCACTCACAATCTCCAAATAACACACTTTAATACTCAACCACCATATATCTTCAACTAATCAAATTAATGGCTCCAGAGGCCTAGAAACCATGAATCTTGATCTGATCCTTCTTCACAATACCAGCAGAGATTAGGAATTGAGAAACATTCTTGCGCTGATCACCTTGGAGCTGAATCACCTTGCCCAGTTCTTTATCCTGAACAACATTACCATTGCAGCAGAACTCTTTCTTTACATCTTTAAGAATCTTTTCGTAGCTGAATTCCTTTCTCAGCCCCTGGACTGTCGTCAAGCTTTTCTTCCCATTCCTCTGTTGTATGCGTATATGCACATACTCCTTGGCTCCTGGGGCACCCGAATCCTTGGCCTCAGCAAAGGGATCAAAAGCGGTTGGAATCTGGAGGTCGAGATCAACCATGAAAGTTGTTGGAGAGGAACTTCGGTCGCCTAGAATTGAACGCGTTTAACTGAAAAAAGGATAGATTATTCAATAACCCAAGAAGAATCTCTCTAGTTGACTGCAAAAAACTCGAACTGATACATAAAGAACATGTTTAACCGACGCAACTTAAAAGCAGGAATTCAGGGCTCACTGAGTACTTTTTATGGAAAAAGATTTGGAAACATAATTTAATTTGTTTGTTAATCAGAAATCAGAGACCATTAACTTCAAGACGTGTATATTCAACAATTATAAAATTCAAAATCGAAATAAGGCCCAGGACATAACTTCGCATACAAGAAAAGATTTGACCTATCAAACCAGAACCCGAGTCGGGAGCGAACTTCACCGCAAAAGCGATACTAGCCAACAAAGCGCAAACAAGAATTCCAAAACACAATCACAAGAACCATACACGATCGAGAACCAAAAGCAAACCCCGAAATCCCAATCAATAGCTCAAATCACATGCTAAGAAACAAAAGAAAATTAGGGCTTGGATCACACCCGAGGAGAGACGAGATACAATCTCTTCCAAGAGCCGGTGAACGTACCTTTCAAATCTTCGCTTTCAAGATTTCTCGATTTGATGAGATGAATTAGCGTTCGAGATTGGACGTATTTATAGAGAGAAGCGGGAGGCGGTGGTTTGTCGTTTCCGTGAGCCACTAAAATCTAAATAAAGCCAACCACGAGTTAACCTCTTTTCCTAACCAGGGTTAATTTACGCCATCGAATCCGATCGTCAGGGGAAAGGAACGGTCTCGATTTTTCAGCCCAGATTCGGGCCAATCAGTTGATGATAAGAAGAAACGCGTAGATTCGACGCACTCCAACTTGCTTTTGGACACCCAACACCACCTCTTTGCTATTTCCTTTCCCCTAAGAGAACTTGCGTGTTTTACGCGGCGTACCTTAACCACGCGCTTCTTGGAATAACGTTGCCTCACGCCCTGGCCTCATTCAATTATATTTCCTCAATGCCATAATCAAAGTCCGTTATTTAAAATTAATTAAAATACATAGTTTTATTAAAATATCTAAAAATATATATTAAGATAATAAATTATTTATAAAAAAATACCTAAAAATAAAAATAATAAATAATGTTGCAAATGAAAAAGAATAATCATTTGAAAGGAGTTAAAAATAATTAATTAATTTAAAATTTTAAAAATAAATGGTAAATATTAAGATTAAATGAAACTCTATCAGGTGTTCCCACTTAATATAAAGTCTAGATTTTAATTAAATCGTTACAAATTAATTAAAAGTTTATTTATTAATAACTGTTAACTCTAATCTAAAAAAAATAACATAAAATTATAATATTTTGAACTGTTATCTAAAACTGAGCACTGGATCAATGTATAATGAGAGTGGTAGTAGAGTAGTTCCTAAGAGAGTGTTTACAATTTTTTTTTTAATTAAAATGAAGAAAATGTGCATACTGTTGTGGTATTAATATAAGGATAGATGGAATTGATTTTCTTCATATCCTATAATAATAATTAAAGAAAAAAGCTCTATTTCTTTATCATCAGAATATTTTGGGCACGGGTTTTGTTATTCTGATGGTGTGGAATTGTGGCTTTAAATCAAAGTAAAATAAATCACAAGAACATTATGACTTGTTTCCTTTTTAGGATGAGATAATATGATTGGATGAAATTAATAATAAGTGTTGGGAGGAAATCCTCAAGTAGTTATATAATTAATTGTTTACTTTGTATAATTATTTCAAGTAATAATTAATGGCCAAACACCTTACATGTTTTTAATTTTCTTTTTTTTTTTTGTAAATTTTATGATGCCCACTTGGTGATCCACATGTCCAAACTTCATTACCAGGCCGAAGAAGATTTTACACTCCATTTGGTTCCTCCCCATTTTGCCTAGAATGGAAGAAGATTAGTAGGGGGGACGAAAACTTACATATTTTCTAGGAGGGCAAAAGAGTAAATTCATTGATATAGTTGAGGGTGTGTGTGTAATTTCAGACTAAACCAACACAACCTCACGGGGAAGGAAAAACCAATTCAATGGGATGCACTTTTGATCCAATTCAATAGAGAATGTTGTATTTTTAGTCCTATAATTTATAAATTTAGTACATTTAATCTCATATAAAGATAATTGTAGTATTATAAATCACATAAGATAAAAAATTAACACAATTGATTCTATAGAATAGAACATTGTAACATTTTTTTCATTCCAAATACTATAATTTTTTAGCCAATAAAACCAAATATGCGACACCTTTTATTGTGTGAGATAAAAAATAAAATTTTCCATTTCAGCAATAGCAGCCACATGGGGGGGCTTGTCAAATTATACAGGACCCAAGTCCTAAAAGGAACAACATTGGGCTAGACTGGATTGTTAATCCAATACAAGCTAGTTCATCAATGTAAACATGTCCTAACATCATAACCTCAGAGAAATAGTTTTGTCTGAAAATTGATTAATAGTAAGATCCAAAATATTGGAGTATCATTAAGTTATTTACATAGAGATGGATGCAAGCAAGCTATTGCATCTTCTCCGAAACACCATAAAAAGCAGAATGTTATACAATCATACTACACAAATGGATAGAGATAATTTAGGTGCTAGGATGATCAGGCAACCGCTTCAGGTCCATTTCCACTTGGTGAATGGTCCACTGCATGTTCTCCAGTTTCTGCAAAGAAATTTTTGGTCAGACCTTGTAGTGAAATGAGAATTCAAAACCTTTATGTAGATTTTACCTTCACTATGTCATGGTATTGCCGGGCAATAGTGTCGAAGTGTGCATCAACACCTTGATACTCACGAAGTCGTGTGACCTGGTTACGAAAATGAACACCAAATTAGTTCGGACTCAGTTTTGGAGCCCTTGAACCACTTTATGTTGGATTACTTGCCAGGACAATTGTGTCTGTCTGTTTCACACAATTAGATGCACTACTTTTGGTCACCACTGATATCTGTGTGTGATGGTGTGATAGAAACGAATGCAGAAAGCATAAACCCTTGTGTTCCGTGCCCACATGTTGAGATATCTAGTTTCAAAATTAATATAATAGCATAGCTGAAGCAAATCGAATGGTGTCAACTGTCCATGGAATTCTCCTATTACAGTTGACAAGAATAGAAAAGTGAAGTTTTTGCATACACACTTTAGAAGTCAATAAGCATCATATTCACTACATCAGGTTCAGTATATAAAGATTCCAATAATCAATACGTATTACTACTTTCAGTTTAACTCCAGAGAACACCCATTATTTCTCCCATATTTGAAATAAAAATAAGAGAATATATACAATACCAGGTAATTAAATAACATCACAAACTGATATCTTTCTGTTAAAATAAGCATCATTATGACTTTCTCATCAAACAGCAGGGTTTCACTATAAGATAATCGACTTTGCTATTTCACATTTAAGTTTCATTGCCATAACCAGCACAGTAGTACCATAAGCAATAGAGAGCAAAACCGTTAGAGTGACGAAGCTTACCGCTTTGTTATATGCAAGTGAAGCTTCTTCTGTTGACTCAACAAGATATTTCCTATACAAAGGAGAATTAGCTAACATTACTTTGCATGGGAAGTAAAAGTTAAACTGTATACTATATACTGGTTTACCTAATTTTGTGGAGTGCTGGAATGGTTTCTGTAGTATAGGTCTCAAGCAGGAGAATATGCTCCAGAACTCTTCAAAAACAAATAAGCAAGTAATATTGTTAGCAAAACATATTTATAAACAAGGTATCCATATCAGCCAGTTTATAAACAAGCTCTCAATGTCAATGTTCAGCGGTAAGAGGGAAGCAAAACCTTAATTTCGCACTCATGGTCTCACATCTTTTGCATAGCCAAGTCTTTTGTAGTTCGTCCTACAAAACCCATAAGGAAAGTCTTTGAGAGAGACTTTGGCAAAAGGTAAAACTGAAATATTGGCATATTGCTTCAAGCATCTTATAGAAAGTGCTCAAAGTTACCAGATAAGATGGTTCAAGCATATTTAATCACAACTGACACTAAGAAGCTTACATATTTATGTTGGTGCCGAAGTTTTACATCTTTCACAAGCTTAATAAGCACCCCAAGAATCTGCTCCAGAACCTTGGATAGACAAAACGTCACTTAGAAATAATATGTAAAAAAGATTAATCATGACCTAACAATTCAATGAAAAGATTTAACCAGGCAAAACATCATTTAGGGATAATACATGATCAAGAAAGTATAACCAATTCTTGCTTACATTATAATATTCCGCAAATTTTCTGTCAGAAGAATACAGATCCTCCCTCCATGCTAATTCTTCTCTTTCGATCTCCTCAATGATCAACTTTACCCTGCCATACGAGAATTCAAACTGTAAGACTGGATTAACCATTGAAAATAAATATCTGTATACTGAGATCACAGTATAAAATTATCTTTATTAGTAAGGTGGGATATTACAATTATCACATTAAAAATGCAACATAAAGGTGACATCAACAATCTTGTATTTTATCCGCAAGGAAATCAAAGACATTTTTGTATATTGGAAACTGAAGAATAACAGTAGTCTCTAAATTTAAGCTTTCATCTTATCGATGAGGAAAACACAGAAGGGCAAGAAATTTATGCAAAGTGTATTAAGTCATATGAGCAAAGTCAGCATTATTTACTGAAAAACATAATACAACAAATAAACCATTTGCAGGAAATCAGCCTAGACAGCATTATATTTCACCTCAGACCAATTTTAGAACTTAGCAATGAGAAAGGTCACACATGCCAAATCTTTTATTGTCAGAAACTAGAAGGGGAAAGCATCTTGCATTACTAGTATGTCACAAATACATGCAGAGATCTGCAGGGGCTGGGAGAGAGAGAGATGGAGACCTTTCTGGAAGTCGGGAAGTCAAGTTCTGATGAACACTTGACGAATCTGGCAACCAAGGAGAAAATGAGAGTTAAATTACTGCATACGTTCTTGCAGTACAATGAAAAAATCAACAGAAATAAACCGTACTGGAAATAAAATAGATAGACTGATTTCAAGCTGGACAATGGGGGGGAGAGACCACAAAAGCATGGTAGGTAATCAAGAGCATCAGCAAGTTGTTCGTACACAAATCAGGCAAGCCAAGCATGCAATATTCATCAAAATATTATAAGACAATAGTGAGGGTGGAAGGATGAAATATTTAGACTGACCCATGTCATCTATAACAACAGCATCTGCCAATTTATCACACTTGGCATCTAACCGACTGGCAATCTCACGGGCGAGCAACACCTGGTATTCCGTAATGTCCTGCATTTTCAGAAAATTAAAAGATAAGAACGACTCAAGTCCAGAACATGTAAATTTTTCCGCTACGCAAAAGTCAAGTAAAGAACTTGAGACTAGCAGAAAATGTATGCAAACAGATATTGATACACTGTGAGCGGTCCCGTACAATGGGTGGTGCCTGTTGAAGCTGTGTTTGCCATAGATAGGTCGGTGTTATCCCAAGGAACCTATTTGGGACACCACCAACTTCAGGTTCAGATGCATCAGTCACCCCAACAGAGAAAGGATTATTTGCAGAAGCCCCTGCCCCGATGGCAGATACATTTGTATAATTAGTTGAATTTGTGCTTGAGCTGATTGTGACACTAGTACTTGTACTATCAAGAGAACTCCTGGACACGATACTCCACTTTTCAATTTCTTCCTCATGAATCTCACCGTCTTTGGAGATGAGAGGAAGCCGCAACTTTTGAGCAGCTTCTGCAACAACCATCCGATGCTCAAGGGCCTCATAAACCTGAAAATGACATGTTTTTAACTATCCTTTTGCCAGTAAGAAACCAACAGTAATATCCAAAATCAGTTATGAGTTCCATTTATTTCATTCCTACTTCAACTCGAAAACATATTAGACTAAACCGCAATGCAGAATGTTATATCCTTAACTTCAACTGACACTTCAAAAAAGCAAGTAACTAGATTATTTTTTACGTGGATAACATGTTTCCACTAATTCCTTCCTGAATGAAGTTTCATACTTTGTAATTAACTGAAAATTGGAACCTGAGGTGAGTTCCTCAACCCGAGCTGAGGATAAAGGCCCTGAACATCACGAATGCCGCCCAAATTAGCCACAGAAACGGCCTGCTGATACTCCTCCACCATTGATATCGCCTCTATGTACACCGCCTGGGGCAATGTTATTGCCACTAACCCGATTAGCACAAATTAAAAACACTCCAGATGGGTAATTAGAAGCGAATTAAATCGCATGAACAGTACCAGAGCTTCCAGGTAACGCTGCCTCTCTTTACACATCTCTTCTCTAGCCTGCATTCTCAAATCCAGCAAAACACCTACAAATCAAACTTGCGAACACGAAAAAGAAAAGAAACTTATGATGTGGAGAGAATGGTTAATACCAGCTGGAGATCGTAGTATGTGGATTTGGAAATGAGAGATCCATCGGGAGCCAAGCAGTGGCGCTCCAGCAGATCCATCACTTGGCTGACGTCCGCCGGAAGATTTTGCGCCGCGAATATCTTCGCCATTGATGAAGCTACAGTGCGTCGTTTTCCCTATTTCTGGAGAAATTGAGAGAGTTTGAGTTCAAAATACTTCTTACCAAACACTTGCATGATTTAATTTAATTTCATATCTTTCCGCCGGCCTCAAATTTGAAGTTGGGGAAAAAGAAGCCGTGAAACGACGGCGCTGCAGTAGCCCGTGTACTCCCACTATTTTTCTTTAACTTCCTTTTGCCCATTTAATTTCCAAGAAATGTCAGAGGAGCCCCAGAATTATTGCAAATTTGCAAATGCGGGAGGGAGGGCAAATGAGTAACAATATTTGGAACATATGTTTTTTCTCGTGAAAAGAAAAAAAACAAAAAGATAATATAGAAAAAAAACTCATTAAGGGGATTAATTTAGAGTAAGTTGAAGAAATAAAAATTAAAATCAAATATTAGGAATGAAAATAAATTTTATTAAAAAATAGATATAATAATTAAAGGTATTTTATGTTATATACATTTGGTGTATGAATGGTATTTATTATTATGACTTAAATCGAAGAGATGGATGATAAAATTAGGGGTTGGAATCCAAAGGTAAGTCGGCGGGAGGTGATAAACTAGCGGAGCCCAACGTCACAGACCAATTACTGTTATAAACCGATTTCCTAACCCGAAATCAACCATTCCAAACCGCAAGGAAAAACAGGCGAAATTGCAGATTTTTGCCTGTAAATTCCATTCCCATAGCCCACGCCTCTTTATTTCTACTTCGTATTTCATGGAAAAAGGGACAGCCAGAGAATCCACTCAAACGCTCACCACTTCTTTGCACAATCTCCAATTGAAGGACGATACCGTCAAATCAAAATCGACCCAGAATTCAATCGCCTCCACTCTTCGATCCCGTGCGTGCTTGTATTCGATTCTTTTTAAAGATTTTTCTGGCCGTTGTTGGTATTGTTGCTAAAAACTATGTGGTAATTGAAGTAGTTGGAGCTTATGGGTTTTGCAGAATTCTTGAGTTCCAATAAGGGAAAGAAGCCGCCGAGTTTGTTGAGCTTGTGTCTGGGAGTTGTCGGTAGCAATCTTGAGGACATTATTGATGACCTGGCTGAGATTGCCCTCGCGTTCCCCGCTGATGTTAAGGTCAATATTCATAAATTCTCGTCCTCTTAGTTTAATTGCTTTTTATAAACTGAATTTGAACAGACTTTTCACTTTTGCTGACAAGTTACAGTTCTCAGGTCCTATGTAGGAGTGGCTTTAGTCTTTTTGTCTTTGAGTTTTGCTATTTTAGGCACCCCTTTTTTTTGGTCTTGATATGTTCAACTTGTATTTTGTGATTGAACAGTTGGTGTTGGTGGCAATTGCGAGAAGAAGAAAGTTGCTGAATGACGACATTGTCATTGCTTTGGCAGATAGTTCGTGGGAGATACTTGATATATCTGGTTCAGATGTTTCTGATTCTGGACTTTGTCATATTGTGAATATCTGCCAAAACCTAAGAGTGGTTGATATAAGGTAGCTTTCAGTAAATTGTAATTTCTTCCTTCTAACTATGCACTACTTACTCTGTGTGGTAGGAATTGAGAATGAGGTAGAATTTGTTTGGTGGTTGGAATGATGTCTTGATCATTTTGAATTGAACGAATGACTGTTTAATATTTGTTCAGTTGCATTACCTTAGTAATGTTGGGTGACTGGCTACCCACCGTGTTATAATCAAAGTTTGGTCTGCGTGATCTTTATTTTTAGTAAGACTTTTTTTGTTTCTTTTGGCAGCCGATGCAGCAAACTTACGTCAACAGGAGTTTCGAAACTTCTTCAGCTTTGTCATTCCCTTGAGATATTGAGATGGGGGTATGTTCTCAGCTGCTATCTTCTGTGACTTCAGTCAAACTATAATCTTGCAATCATGCTATCATACATGCTGCTTACTTATGTTCTCTTAATGTCTTTATCTGTTCCATGCGCTTGCCAGAAGATCTAGGGCAGTAATGGAGAAACGGGCCATGTGTCTTGCTTACTTATGTTGCCCGAATGCCTCTATGTTTTGCATGTTAAATTTTCTTTATTCGGTGCCATTGGTAGGCATATTTGGCAGCTTCATGGATAAGTGTCAGAGAGTAATTATGGAAGATGGTGAACCGCCTGAAGGAAAAGTTGAACTTGGGAAAGAAGAGTTAAGGGAATAAATGGGAAAATATGCAAAAGTTAAACAGGCCATACATGTTGCTTACTTATGTTTCTCCCAATACCGATCATAGTTGCACTTTAAACTCTCTTGATAGATTGGCAAGCTTATGTAGTAGCTAACAACAGTGTCAGTGAGTAATAAGCGAAGAAGATGAGCTTTCTGAAAGGAGATTTCAGGCAAGCAGTGGACACTATAAAAAACAGGTCATGCGTGAATGTGATATGATTAGTTATCTGTTAAATATCTTTGAGTGCATTAATCAATTCTATTATACCAATTAAGTTAACTCTACGAATATATTACGGGAATCCATCTTTTAAATATTTTTTATTTTTTAGACAGTTAAGCCACTATGCCACATGTAAGGTGGAGCGTCTGCGACTATTTGTTCAGATCTGGCCTGGCCCTTGCCATAGTTGGTTTGCCACCTTGAATGTGTTGGCTTTATGTATAAATTTAATTGAGGCTGCTCTCATGGCTAGCAGGCTAAGGTGTGAATCTTTGGTTGGTTGGTTAAATTTTTCAAGATGTATATTTCTTTGCTAGGAATTGAACTTCTGATAATCCAAAATATCCAAGGAGAAGTTCTCATTTATTATTTCTAACAAGAACTCATTTTTGTCTATTTCCAAATCATAAGGTCTAGATGTTTCTGTGAATGATAAACTTTTAGGAATCCATTAATAAGCGAAGATCCATGTATAGGTTCCAGCCCATTTCAGACATCTTGCCTTCAATTTTTTTCTCACCTTGCCATCTTTATTGTTTTCCTTTTATGTTGGAGCCATATGACCATGAAAATTGATATCCTGTTATGTTTGTTGGCTAGAATCTACAGATTGTGAAGTTTGTTATCATATTTCCCTCTCTGATTGTTAGTATATACGCAATTCGACTGTTCCATATGTGATCTGATTGGCCCTTTTCAATTACGGAAACTAAGAGGGGAACATACCATGTCATCTGTCTGCTTTAAAATATTTACGGTCATCATAACTCTAAATGGTGTAGTGGCCCACTTTGTTGGGTTTTGACGTGGGGGACAAACCTCATAACAGGAAATGAACTAAAGTTAAAATGTTGCAGTGGTTGTCCGAGGAGCGACTACACTGCCCGCAGATGCCTGGGTCTCTTAAAGCCTAACCTCAATGATGTGGAGGGGGAATCATGGGAAGAGCTTGATGCTGCAGAATTGATTCATGGTGCACAATCACTAAGATGGCTCGTCTGGGTATGCTTTTTTCCTGTCATTGCTTATTTTTTGTGCTTTAATTGAGTAGTTGCAATGCTCCTTGTTGCTTGGGTCACATTCTAGACTATAAGACGCCAACACTATGAATAATTCCGGCAAGTGTTACTCCCTGGCTAATTATTGTTGTTCATTCTTCTGCAGCCAAAAATTGATAAGGATTCACAGGAGACCTTGACCATTGAATGTCCTCGAATCGTAGTAAATCCAAAGCCATCCCCTTTGGGTTTCAGGGGCAGTGAAGCTCCCCAAGAAGCATTGTCGCAATTTGTATTGGATGACCCAATCGTGAAAGACATTGATTCAAAAACTTGGGCGGTATCTGGGTTTACTACATCCAGGTCTGCCCTTCTACCGGTCACAACTCCTACTGAACTATCCATGGCTGAAAAATTTAGGTTAGCATTTTTGGAGAGAGATACTCGATTAGCACCAAAGAGAGCAAAGAATGCAAGGCAACATCAACGACGTGCTGAGAGGGAACGGATGATGATGGATGCTAGAGCAAAAGCCTTGGCACTTGCTTCAAAAGCTACAAAGTCTGTGAACCTCAGGAATTTTTAGGGAAAAATTCTCAGGGAAAACTTGCAGCTTCTTGTGTTCAAAGTCACCTCCGTTGCTTCCCTATGAAGACTGCACCGGATTGTCAAATTTGAGAAGATGGATACGTATTTGGATGTGGATGGCAGGTGTGTGCCTCCTGGAGGCCATCCAGAGTCTAAGTTAATCTTGGATTAGTTCATACAAGCAATGGTTAAACTTTTGTATTGTTACCTGTACAGTGTTGGAAGAGTGAAAGATTATAAAGAACAATTTTTTTGGATCTTCGGATTCTCTTGTTGTACATTGTGAAACAACTGGATACATATACTAAGATGAGAAATTTTCTGTTCTCTCTCTTTTCGTCGGTCCATTTGGTTTTAGTGATGTATTCATTTGGTGGTGAACAGGGTGGTGGTACATTTGTTTACACTGCAAGTTGCAAAATCTGGGTTTCATCTCTAGTATCTCAAGTTGCAGGATCTCTGTGCGTTGAGAGCAAATGGTTTGGACTTCTTATGCCAATTCACCTTCATTTGAGTTCTTGTGGTAATCTAAGTTTGTGGAACATACGCGAGACATGGGACATCATTTCAGCAAAGCTTAACTCCTGGTACCGTCCACGAGACGTTATATCAGCGCCAGTCATGCTACTAAAGCCGGTTGCCTCGTGTGCGATATACAATTCAGATACAACTCTCAGTATGTCTCGAAATAGAATAAAAAATTAATTTCATATTTTTTTTATAAAAGTTCAGTATTTTTGTTTAAGTTTATTCAGTTTTATTAAATATCAAAATACTATTTTTTTTATTTATTAAGTATTCTTATGCCAATTTCACTTATCAACAACTAAGAAATAAATATTAAATATAATTATATAGTTCCATATTTCTTGTGACTGCATTTTTAATAATATTTTGGTTAACCAAACCACCCAAGTGACACAGCAAAAAGGAACGATTTTGACTCGGGATTCAATATAATGCCTTCACATATGAAATTTTTTTAATCAAAATTTTGATTGAATCTCATTCAATGAAACTGAAGCGGATTGAAAATTGACCAATTAACTTTAATTGGACGGGAATGTGAAAATCAACCGACTAACAAGTACATAGAAAAGAGTGCTTTCACTAACGGCATATCAAACGCTAGATTCACTAAACATAGCTTTAGACTTGTATCTTTAGGTTTTACAGAGGAATGAGCAACAGTTGAAAAGCAAAATTTGATTTGCTTTTGTGGAAATGGCTTCCAACTGCCATTTTTAAGAAAATCTCAACTTGTTGCAGAAAAAATGCTTAAGCTGATCGCCATGTTTATCTTTCCCTGTGCAAGGTTAATGCTATTCTAGCCCAAAAGTTCAATGCAAAAGGAAACAAGCACATATGCCCATTAAAAATCAGTATAATGAGAGTCGCAAGGTGATTGAAGCGCACATCCGGGTCTAACCAAATCACAGCCAGGGATGGTTACATATTCAAATACTACTGTTTCACTAAAAGCAAAACAAGGACATTATGCTCAAACCATGTAAGATTCCCGTCATAGCCCGGAGTTAAACCATGTGAATATCCCACCATTATTGAAAGCTTTTCTGGATGAGGAAAACAATGGCTTCTCATGCAAAAATGAGCACATTTGCTCCCAGTGAATGTCAAAGAAGCATTTATTCACCGCATCAAATACCAGGAGTTTTGCAAGATGAGGAAATTGATAGACCACAGAGCTGAATCCTCTCTTCATTAAGTTCACTGTTTGGATAAATTCCGAATGACATACTGAAGGATGCCTCCATGGTCAAAGTATGCCAGTTCAACCTGCAGAAGGAATTGAGATAGTTGTAAGCCATCGCAAGGAAGACTGATTAGCTCAATAACTGACTTATCGTATAGCTTCTTCTATGTCCTCTCTCTTAGATCTATACTAATTAATGGTTATCATGTAGGGTATCGACTATAGTCGGCCATGGATCATTTAAGTCATCAAACAAAAATATGTAGAGCAACATCATCCTTCAGCAGCTACACCCTTGCACTTACAGGGAAGTCATTCCATCCAAATTTACAAGACTAAATATTTCATAGAACTTCATTGTTACAGAAATCCCTCAACCTCTTGCATTTTTGGACATATAATTGCAGAAAAAGGAGCTAGATGTGTACCTCTGTGTCAAATCGCAGGGTACATGTAAAAGATTTTCCATTATCTGTTGTCACAGTAATATCTTGTCCAGGCCTAATATCGCTTTTCTTGGTTGGAAGGTCTATGGTGTAGCGCTCTTGACCTGTCAAACCAAGTGTATCTGCATCCTCGCCAGGCTTGAAGCAAAGTGGGATAATACCCATTCCGACCAAGTTACTACGATGAATCCGCTCAAAACTTTTGGCAATCACTGCTTTAACACCCTGATTAGATAAACAAATGATGCTCAGATCAGTAGTTATAAAACAATTGACCATCAGATAAACAACTCGACATTACAAATTGACATAATATTGCAGAATACCACTCACCTGTAGCATTGGTCCCTTGGCAGCCCAGTCTCGGGAACTACCACTTCCGTATTCTGCTCCAGCCAGAACAATTGTATCATGCCCGGCCGACTTGTATCTCTGAGAAAAAAATGTAATTTAAGTCGGTATGCAGACAACAACTAATGTCAAGACAGTAATATAAGATGTAGTTAGCTCTGTTTCCACAAGATCCACGTTAGTGGTATTAATGTATTTGCCATTTGTGCCTGCTGGTAGGTCAGAGGATAAGGCATGCATGCAAAATCAACAAATCTTACCATGGCAGCATCATACACATAAAGTTTTTCCCCTGTCGGAATGTGAATGGTCTTTGGGCCCACTTCTCCATTTAACAATTTGTTTACTATCCGAATATTGGCAAAAGTACCCCTAGCCATCACCTCATCATTGCCACGACGGCTACCATAAGAATTGAAGTCCTTTCTGTCAACCCCACGCTCCATCAAGTACTTGGCAGCAGGGCTATCTTTGTGAATGCTTCCTGCGGGAGAGATATGATCAGTAGTGATACTGTCCCCAAACAACAGCAAACAATATGCATCCTTCACTCCACGGGGACCAGGTGGGTCCATTGTCATGCCATTGAAGTAGGGAGGCTTGTGGATGTACGTTGACTCTGAGTCCCAACCGTAAAGGTTTGATGAAGGTACGGATAACTGATTCCAGAATTGATTTCCTTTTGTAATGGCTTCATAAGTGCTCTTGAACATTTCAGGAAGAACGCTGGATTGAACAACCTACACAAATGTACATTCAAGTTTGATTCAAGTAATAATAACAGCCCTACTTCCGTAGTTCTTATATGAAAAACAGATGAGATAAAGAGAGATAGAGCAAGGGAACCAAATTACCTGTGCAATTTCTTCACTGGTAGGCCAGATATCCTTGAAATAAATGCTCTTCCCATCTTTTCCAGTTCCAATTGGCTCTTTGTCAAAGTCAATATCAACCTGGAAAATGCAGCATTGGAAGGAAAGAAAAAATTGGTGTATCAAATGATATTTTCACCAGAGAACACTTTTAAAACTAACCAACCCGGCAACAGGTACTTAATTCTAGTTGGATTGATGGACCCTTCCATTTATATAGATTCAAATCTAAATGACAATGAAGTGCCTATCAGCTGTAAATATAGAGTGCTATAGCCCATAGGTGCTGGACAGAAATCAAAGTCGTACCGTGCCGGCTAGTGCATAGGCTACAACCAAAGGAGGTGAAGCTAGATAGTTAGCTCTCGTCAGTGGATGAACACGACCTTCAAAGTTCCTATTTCCAGATAGCACGGCCGCAGCAACAAGGTCTACAAAATCAAAATAAAGTAGTTGAATAATACGTAACACTAAAGCCATTGGTATGAATCACGACATGACAGCTAAAGACGTCCATAACTTCTGTGCTCTTCTAAAATTTCTCAGCAATGAACATGGCTATGCAGACCCAAAATCATGGTTGATATTTTGATAACTTTAATTCAAATTATTACAAATGTCACAATCTCAATCACAGGAGAAAGAAACAAAAGGATAATTCCAAAACAAGTGTAATTCACTAGACTCATGAAATCCGTATGCCTAAATTAACCAAAAGAAAAAAAAGGCAATTGCTTTTATCCAGGCAAGATGTCAAAAGCTTGTACCACTGTTATAGAAGCAGAATTATACAAATCCATTAAAGCCCTTTTGTTCTTCTTGGAAATGCGCACATGAAACATAACCCAGATCATCTTTACTTTTAAGCAAAAAAACGAAGAGAAACAGAAAGGTTACGATGGAAGCTGACGTCAATGACTTGAGCATGTGTTTATCAAATAAAAGGAAAGCACTATGAAGCCTTAAACAACTTTTACTCTCTAAATAATCTCTGATGTGGGGGCAAAGGGCACTACAGGAAAAATCATTTTCATGATTATAGCAGATATTTTGCCCAACATGCCCATTTTTATCGCCAGAAAGGATATGCTATAACAATTTATCCCTACTCAGATATATGGATTTCAACAACTACAGTTTACGTTCAATAATACAAGATTGCAGTGGCCATTGATTAATGAAGATGAGATAAACAAGTATCCAGACAAGTTTGCCAATTGAGTGCAATACACCAAAGAAAAGGGAAGCATTTAGGAAATATACCATTGTCAGCTATAGCAGAAGCAACTGATTCATCCAGATCCCCAGAATTACCAATACAAGTTGTGCAACCATAGCCAACAATATGAAAGCCTTGCTGGTTCAGGTACTTTTGCAAGCCACTACATGAGGTAGTAAAATAAATTCAGAACCTAACATTATGGTGTTGTATCATGTGATGTCAAGGAGAAAAAGAAAATTCTAAGAACGACGTTGTGCAAGATCCTATACAGTACCTCTGGAGCAAATATTTTGTTACAACCCCAGATCCTGGGGCAAGACTTGTCTTAACCCATGGTTTTACCTGTCCGATAAACATCAAACTATAGGTCAGGAAAAGCAAGCTGCTGATACGAATCTCATAATCAGAGTGCAATCAGCCATATGTCACGGAAGAGAATTAAAAATCCAAGAACCATCCGATGCTATGATACAAACCTCTAACCCCAGTTCACATGCCTTCTTTGCAACAAGACCAGCTCCAAGCATCACACTTGGGTTTGATGTGTTTGTGCAACTTGTAATAGCTGCTATGACAACACTTCCATGCTTGAGCTCCGCAGGCTGCCCATGGAATGAAAATTTTACAACTTTCTCCTGTTGTTCCTTTGGTACAGCGAAGCCCTGCATGAATAAAGACAAGAAAGTTGCAGAAACTAAAACAACACAACATTAAAGAAATACAAGGCTTAAAAGGAGTTTTTACAACTCAGGCAGCCTTTGATCTCTGTTTTGCACTTTCACATATTTTACTAGTTGTATATAGTCAGGCTCAGAGCTGAAGTGACTGCAGAAATTTTTGAAAGAATGTTGCATCTTACCTTGAACCCAACTTTATTGTCGAGACATGAATGCCAATCAGCCTTCATATCTTTTAAAGGAACTCGATCATGAGGCCTGTATCAAACAGCAACAACCCATTCATCTTAAAGAATATGTTTATAATATGAAAAGCGGAAATATTACAACTCTACCAGCAGGGCACCAGAGACATTCTATTAATACCTTTTAGGTCCTGAAATACAAGGTTCAACATCAGCAAGATCCAACTCCAGATAAGACGAGTACACTCTATCTTGTTGAGGCTGTACAATGAATGCATCCAAGTAAGCCCATATTTATGCCATTCAACTCTCTCACTCACAAATTAAGAATAACCAGAAAAAAGTGATAACATGTACCTCACTGTAGTCAACGAACATTTTGTTTGCACGCAAGTATGCCTCGATCATTGCTACCTAGCCAAGTTGAAGCAAGAAGTGCCATATCCTTCGCAGTTAGACTCTGCAGATATGTTTTAACACCAATACGCAAATAAAGAGAACGATACCCACTGTCTCATCGCTTCTTCCAGTCAATTTTAGGTACTGTAGCGTGACATGATCCACAGGGAAGAACCCCATGGTTGCTCCATACTCAGGAGACATATTTGCAATTGTTGCTCTATCTGCCAACGATAACTTACCCATACCCTCACCTACAAATTGAAATAGACAGACAGACAGACAGATCAATCTCTCCAACATGAGGGAAATATAGAGAACTTTTCAAGCTTTTCGGCTAAGATGAGAGTTACCATAAAACTCAACAAACTTGCCAACCACACCATGTTTTCTCAGCATTTGCGTCACTGTTAAAACCAAATCTGTTGCAGTAACCCCATCACGCAATTTCCCAGACAACTTAAAGCCAACAACACCGGGCAGAACCATGCTCATTGGCTACCAATTTGCAGGAGGAAAAAGATATTGATATTAAGCACAACAGCATATGTTGAAAACGGGAAAAGTTATAAATATAAAGGACTAGAAGAAATTCTGACATGAAAAATTGATTGATTATCCTAGGGTGATTAAAAGAATGTAATCAGTTCCCATAGAAAAATTAGGTAAGGATGTCCTAAAGCAAACACAAAATTCATTGTGAACAAAAATGCCCTAACAAAGAGCTCTCTTGTGGAAAGAAGTCAGATATAACTAGCCCAGATATCCAAAAATTCCAAACAGCCATTGAAACCCATATTGGCTAAGATGAAAGATACATGCAAGTTAGCATAATAATAGATCAAAATTCAAAGCAAAACAGGTATAGGTTACCTGGCCAAGCATTGCTGCCTCTGCTTCAATTCCTCCAACTCCCCATCCAGCGACACCCAAGCCATCAATCATGGTTGTATGAGAATCAGTTCCTACAACACTATCAGGGTACAGAATGCCCTCGGTGTTAAAAACAACTCGTCCAAGATACTCCAGGTTCACCTGATAAATTTTAAAACATTTCATCAATGTCAAATGGTATGAAGTGCAAGTGTTATACATTACTAGCTCCACAGCTCTTTCACTTATTCAGGTACTTGCCTAAAATATCAAGCTAAACTACACCTTACATATACTCAATAATTGATGAACCTGAAAAAATAAAGGGCAAAGTTACCTGATGGACAATACCAGAACCAGGAGGAACAACAAGCATATTGCGGAAGGCAGTGGATCCCCATTTCAGAAAAGCAAACCTCTCTTTGTTTCTCTTGAACTCAAGATCCATGTTGGCCTGCACAGCATTTTCTGATCTGGCTACGTCTACCTGAACAGAATGGTCGATGACAAGGTCTACAGGAACCTGGCAACATTATTTTATAACAAAAGAAAAGCAATGTCAATACGCCAATAAGTGAAGGCAATTTACAAGGCAATCTACCTATACACAAACTTTTTACACGAAGGGAGTTTCAAGCAGACAAGCAAAAGTGTATAATTTCCTGTTTTCTCTTACCAATACACTCAAATATATTCTTTTTTAAATGCTGTCGAGAAAGCACAATGCATATAGCAATTACATACATATAAACCTTATGCAAAAAAGTAGCTTTCTACTGCAAAAGCATACTGCAAGGAGATTAATGTACAAAGGAGAAGCTGTATACCAAAGGATTGATTTTGTCGGGGTTACTACCAAGGTCCTTGATAGCCTCCCGCATGGAAGCAAGGTCGACCACAGCTGGAACTCCAGTAAAATCCTATAAAAGAAACCAGAGAGCTTTTACAGGAAACTGCTGTAAAGAATTGTGTACCCATCACCAATCTCCTCTTTATTCCTCTCACCTGTAACAGAACACGAGCAGGCTTAAAAGGAATCTCAACTTGCTTCGGAGCAGAATTTTCCCAATCAATAATTTTTTCCACATCCTCCTTGGCGACTTGGAAGTTGTCACAATTTCGTATTGCTGACTCTAAGAGTATCCTGATAGAATATGGAAGCTTGTCTGCACCATGAGATATTAAAATTAAGGAAAAACCTCATGAAAATGTCATAATAACAGTAAGCATCACCCATACATCTGAAAAAAGTATTCCGATAAAGTGCATACCTCAACTGTACGTTGTACTATTAACACAAATAAAAGTTTACTATTCTGAGGTTTGAGATCCATCATAGAGAAAGTTGGATTTAAAGAAGTCAAACCATGACAATGATATAATTACTAAGTTTCATATGGACAAAAGACACACGATACCAGAAGAAACACTGAAATCCAATGGTCCAAACATCAAGTCCTTACCAATCCTAGGATCTTTCAGAGCAGGAAGGCTATAGAATTTCCCAAATTCACCTCCTCCAGGCTTGGGAAGACCAGATAAAATTCCACTGAAAGGATGCTCGGAAGCTGCATGTATTGGTAAACCTCAACAATATGATGATGAAACAGGACAAGCAAATCGTGATTATATAATAACTTGAATATAATATCAATTGGTTGTGGAAGCAGGGAAAAGTACCAAATCAAATCCCTTCCTATTAAAATGAATAAGTACCAATGTGAAATACAGGCATCTTCATGGTATAAATTATAGTCATCATAAAACCGAAAATATATTGTCTGAGAGAGGAAATTAGAATGCCTTGAAAAGACTATTAATCCCATCACAATAACAACACTAATACTTGTCAAGACCAGTGGCCTTCTTTATAATAAATTCCAGTCCACAAATAAGTAAATGAAAATATACAGCATTCCACCAAAACAGAAGTCTTCATCATGGCTCATGCATCTATCGGTTTATTTCACATGACATAAACCTCACAGAAAAACAAAAATAAAAGATCATCAGTACTGTAATTGATTTTAATACACTACTATATGCCTTCGTATAAATATATGTGTATGCAGACAAGCAAGCACGAATATAAAGGCAAACATAGATCCATTAACCCAAGCATTTTTAATTCTTCATTATTAGTAACATTGATTCTTAAAACAAATCCATAAAAAAGGCACAAGGAAGTCCCCGTTCGAACAAGACATGTAAAAAGTTGGCGGATCAGTAGATGTTGATATAAGTTACATTTCCGATACCAATCCCGAGCACTAAACATGCATCCATTAATTCTCAACAGAAATTCAAAAGTTGATTTAAAAGTAGGTCGAATAAACAAAAAGGCACTTTCCATCTAGTCCAGCGAAAAGGAGAATAAAAGGTATCCAGACACCAAAACCAAACCCGGCAGAAGAAGACACCACTCAGTAAATCAACAAACACAATCCAACTCAAAATCAAACGATACAAAATCTCACTATACCCATGGTAGCGATCTTGCGCTCAAAGCGTTCGAGAACAGGAGACGCAGTCCTGATCTGAGCTCTAAGACTGACAGGCGATCGCCAATCAACACCGTGACTCCACCGCGGAGCGGAACACCGAATGGATCGGAGAGCCGAAGAGAAGCTCAGCGATCGGTATCCGAGGCTCGACGGACGCGACGACGAATGCAACGGCGGATTTCTGGCGAAGGTCCGAGAAGAAGGCGATGAGAAAGAATGTTTCACAGAGGAAGAGAGGGTGGAAGCAAAGCGAACTCTACAAGCCTTGAGGATCGAAGACGAGGAAGCTGAAGATGAGGAGCAGTAGGTGGATATATACATGTCGATTAAAAGATATTTGCGCGTGTCAGTCAGTAACCTAACCCTAGTGAGTAGTCACCAGTACCAGTACCAAATTCTCTTTTTATTACTAAAAGAAAAGGATAATTTTACTACGACTACTACTACTACTACTACGCCTGTGCAAGTATGTAATGTATAAATGAACGAGTCCGAACTGCGCAAACTGAGACGAAGCAGTCTTTATGGGCTTATGAGTGTGTAGAGTAATTGGGGTTTTGGAGCGTTTGATTCCGGGACTGGGAAGAATCAACGGTGGAAGAAAAGGCTGGACGAAGATGTGGGGCGTGAAAGGCTGCGGTTTTGCGCTTTTTGGTTGGACCAACTTGTTTCTTCGGACTTTTTGGTCCGGAAATTGTTGTGTAATTCGCATCATCACATTCATCGCTGCTCTTGATTCGGTTCGCGTGGCGCCCACATGCTCTGGATCTGGTGATTGTACGATGATGTCATAATATGCTTTTAGGGTCGTATTAGTGGCCATAAGTATGTAGTTTGACGAGGTTAACATGAGATTCATTACATTTAGTAAATTGACCGAATCCAATAATTGAAGCTGAAGATTCAACACACCATCCAAAATTTTGATTTGATATTTAGTTTTTTTTTTAAAATAAATTTTGGTATCCAATTTGATTTTGATTATTAGTTTGAATTCACTAGATAGTACCGAATCAAGAAATATTAATTTTATTTATATTTATATTCAATTTTTATTTACATACTTTTGTGTTATAGTGATTATTTTATTTATCAAACATGAGAATAAGTAAATCAAAAGTATAATATAGTACTTAATTATTTTATTTTATTTTGTAACAAAATTTTGGCTTATCAAAGTAAATAAAGATTTCATTACTTTACAAAATCGAACATATTAATTCAATTTGATTCTTGGTATAGTAATTTAGCCCACCAAATTTCTTTTTAAAAAATTCAATATCATTCAATTTCTTTGTCACGCGCGATTTTTGCGAGAATATAAAAAAAATTATAGTGTGAGATTAAAAAAAATTATGAAAAGATATAAACGTAGTATAAGGTGAGGAGAAAGAAAGAAGTTTGTGAAAAAAAATAAATATAGGATAAGGTTCAAGACAAAAAAAAAAATCATAACTGTAGATTTATTAAAGATACAGAATCATTTTGTTGTATTCTTTAATTTTTCCATTTCTTAAAAAAAAAAGGTTAGGCATAATAGTAATTGTCATTAATTTTAGTAACTATACAGTTGCAACTTATTTAATTTTCTCAACCCACTACTTCACGTTTCTTTTTCAAAGAAAAGGTTAGGCATAATAGTAATTTTCCAAAAAAAAAAAAAAAGAAAAAGTAAACCACTCACATACTAATCTCGATAATTAAACTAAAAAATTAACAACTGTTCAGTAGGAAAAATAATATCACTTTGTAGTTTATAGATAGAGAGTGAGAAATGAAGAGTGCTTAATAACTGCTCAAAACGTTTTCATGTCCAATCAACTACCAATACAATTTCCCCCACATTATTTACATGAACCATGCATGCATGACTTTCCAAATATTATAAATCACAATAATGAGAACATAGATGATTTCAAGAAAAACTAACAAAAAGCGTAAGTACAATTAATGCACAATCACCAAGAAACCAACAAAAGTAAAATTAACATCCATAGTAATCCAATATTGAATTAATATTAAAATTACTATTGTGGACAATTTTTTTTGCAAAAAAATAGAATGATTAAAGGGTAAATTAGGAAAATAAAAAATTGGTACGATTAAAGGGTTTTCTTTTACTATCTATAGTGGCACGTCGTCCCTACGCGCATATAGCAAATAATGTTTTATATTTTTAAAATATATTATAGGTATTTTTAATTTTTCAAGCAACAAGGAGTATTCATAATTATGCCAAATTTCAGAAAATGTAGTTGTAACTTACTCAATATTAAATTACAATAAACTCAGATAAATACATTAGCATAACTAAACATTATGAAATATTAAATTACAATATAACTCTGAAATATTAAATCACATAAAAATGATACTAACACCCACACATCCAATGACTACACCAACCCATAACCTAAAACCAATTCATAAAACCTCAAACTTAAATACCAGACAAAGACATCAATGATACATCTAAATATCAGACTTCCTATATCCGCAATCGGAATGCCTGGGACCACAAGGGGGGGGTTGCCCCATGATTGAAGACATGTCATTTATATTCGAACTATGGTATGGCATATGCAATTATTCTTACACATTGGAGGGTGCACAAGTTCCACATACTTATTGTACATCCCACAATATTATAGTACAATTGCATGATTGCATTTAGACCCACAGAGGAGATGAGAATAGTTAAAACTAGAATCAGAAAAAGTTTCGATAAAGGATGATTTTGACATTTTAAAAATTTCTTTAATTATTTTTTCAAAAAAAAAAATTGTAAGGGTAAAATGGACTTCTCAAACTTAAAAATTAAAGGTCAGGATTTTTTTTAAGGTTCTAATATTTAGAGGGTAATTGATGTGGTGAATGCATCTGGTAACTGCATTTAACCCTTAATATAATCCTAAAAAGTTTTTACCAAATTTGGTCGAACTAAATCAATTACATAGCAAGCGTATTGTACTTGCCGAATTATTGGATATTTTTCTTAAATTATATACCAGTTATACGATAAATGTATTACACTCGATATATAATTAATTCGGTGACCAAATTGGATTTGATTAGAATTTCCCTATAACCCTTCACTAATTAGGGAGGTGAGAGGCAGGCAGGGAACCGTCCCCGATTCCTAATCAAACACCTGCAGGATCAATTGTTTTTCAATTCAGAAAAAAACGTGAAAAAGGTTGCTTCATAAGGAATTCGAACAACGGACCGTAATTGTATAAAACCTGAAATATTAGAGATCATTTCACTTCTTTAATTAACACTTAATAGTAAAAACATACGCACATTGAAACAGACACAAAAGTGATACTTCTTCTACTGGCAGTAATCTTGCCTGTGGCAATTCTCTTCTTCTCCAGCAGACAGAAAAGACTGCAAAGAGCTCGCTATCCACCAGCCCCTCCAGCTCTCCCCATCATTGGAAATCTGCACCAATTCCGCGCTTCAACTCCTCATATCTATCTATGGCGACTCTCAAAGAAATACAGCCCTGTCATGTCCATGAAGCTCGGCTCGAAGCCAGTACTCGTTGTTTCTTCACCTAAAATCGCTAAAGAAGCGCTCAAAACTCAGGACCTCGTGTTTTGCAGCAGGCGGAAGCTTCTTGGGCACTACAGGTTATCCTACAACGGCTCTGACATCACCTACATGCCTTATAACGACTCATGGAGGGAACTGAGAAAGATATGTGTTCTTCACCTATTGAGCAGCAAACAGGTCCAGTGGTTTCGGCCTATCCGTGAAGATGAAGTGTTTCGCATGATCAAGAACCTGTGTGTCAGGGCAAGTTCAGGTGAGGTTGCTAATTTGAGTTTGATAGTGGTGGCTCTGACAAGCACCATAATCTGTAGGACTGCTTTTGGCAAGATGAGTGACCAAGGATCGGGACAACTGAGGTTTCATAAGCTTTTGACTGAGTCTCAGGCCATGAAGGGCGGATTTTTTCTGTCTGATTACATACCTTCACTCGGGTGGATAAACTGACAGGAATGATTTCCAGGCTCAATGAGATCTATAAAGACTTGGATGAATTCTACCAAGAACTCATCGACGAGCACCTGGATCCAAACAGGCCAGAATCAGCGAACCCGGATCTCCTGGATCTGCTAATCCAGCAAAAGGAAGAAAACTTGTGTTCGATCCATCTCACTTGGAATCATATAAAAGCAATACTAATGGTCAACAATCATCTTCAATCTTCAATATCAGAACTCCTATCAGCAATTTCTTCACTCGTATCATCCGCTCTAATTGATTTTTTGCTATTTTTTTTTTGTTTTAATAATGTGTACTATACAATTACTTTATCCAATTGAAAATTTCCATTCATAGATAAACGACAAGAGTGATATATATAACTCTTGCATGCCTCCGGAAAATTAGGGGCTTTCTTATACAAATGCAGACATGAGAGCAATAAATAAAGATAAATTCTTGGGAAAATTCTAATTTGAACCTAATTCACTTGAACTAATTATATGTCAATTGCAATACACTTATCGATTGATTTGTATAATGTTTAAGGAAAGTGACTAATCACACAGCAAATGTGATTAGTATGGTTCGACCAAATTTGATTCGGGCAAGAATTTTTTCAGATTCTTGATGGCCCTGAAATATTAGATGATCATTCCATTCTGAAAACTTCATTCCCAGTTCTCTAATAACATTTGGTAAAAACATATGCGCATCAGCATCCAGCACTGAAACAGCAACGTACAACACGGAAATGATCCTTCTTCTGGCATTAATCTTGCCTTGCCTGTTGCAATTCTTTTCTTCACCAACAGGCGAAAAAGACTGCAAAGTGCTCCATGTCCACCAATGGAAATCTGCATCACTTCGACACTTCAAATCCTCATATCAATCTATGGCGACTCGCAAAGAAATACGGTCCTCTCATGCCTATTGAAGCTCGGCTCCAAGCCAGTAATCGTCATTTCTTCACCAAGAACTACCAAAGAAGCGCTCAAAACACACAATCTCGTGTGTAGCAGCAGGCCGAGGCTTCTTGCGCACCATAAATTATCCTACAATGGCTCCGACATCGCCTACATGCCTCATAGAGACTCCTGGAGGGAACTGAGAAAGATATGTGTTCTTCACCTCTTGAGCAGCAAACAGGTCCAGTCGTTTCGGCCCATCCGTGAAGAAGAAGTGTTTCGCATGATCAGGAATCTGTCTGCCAGGGAAAGTTCAGGTGAAGTTGCTCATTTGAGTTTGATAGTGGTGGCTCTGACAAGCACCTTAATCTGTAGGACTGCTTTCGGCAAGATGAATGATGAAGGATCGGGACAACGGAGGTTTCATGCGCTTTTGACCGAGTCTCAGCCATGAAGGGCGGATTCTTTGTCTGATTACATACCTCACTCAGTTGGGTGGATAAACTGGCAAGAATGATTTCCAGGCTCGATGAGATCTATAAAGACTTGGATGAATTCTACCAAGAACTCATCGACGAGCACCTGGATGCGAGTGTACCCGCCAGCTCCACTCCTACTGCCTAGAGAAACACTGGAGAAGTGCAACATAGAGGGGTATATCATTCCACCTAAGACCTTAGTGCACATAAATGCATGAGCTATTGCAAGAGATCCCGAATACTGGGAACATCCGGATGAGTTTGTGCCCGAGAGATTTTTGAACACAAAAGTTGACATCATAGGACAAGATGTTCAGGTGATTCTGTTAAGAGCTGGCCGGAGGGGGGTGCCCTGGAATCATGATGGGGCTTGCAACGGTGGAGCTAGTGCTCGCCAATCTTCTCTACACGTTCGACTGGGAGTTGCCTGTCGGGATGAAGAGGGAAGATATTGATACTGAAGTTTTGCCTGGAGTTAGTATTCGCAAGAAAAATCCACTTTGCCTTGTGCCTAAGCAATTTAACTATTGTATTTGATCACATATAATGCCTTGGAGTCCATCTGAATCGTGCATTATAAAATTACAAAGGATTTGTTTTAGGGCTAGGAGTTACTGATCTTTGAGTTCGTCTTCTGGCATGCATGTTATGTTAGATGAATAAAATTCTGTCATTTAATTCTATGTTGTCTGTTCTAGAATTTCACCCGGTCTGCTACTAGACGTAGAATATTGTAAAGAATAGGAGATAGTTGCAAAGAATGGCTAAAGCAGCAATATAAGAAACAGACCTAATTATTAATCTCTTATCAAAGTTATTAAATCATTGGAGGGTTTAGGGTTCTGGCACTTACAATTTTCAAAGTTTACTATGTCTGTAGAGCTCACCAGTTTGAGCATGTATATATATATTATTTTTTGAAAATAAACCTTCATCAACTTCATTTAGAAAAGAGTGTAGAAATTTCCAACCCTGTTACACTCTGTCCTCATTCACCAAGAAAGAACATTCTACTCTTTCAACAAAAACTACAATTCAGGACAGACCCCCCATCCTAAATAATATTGAAGAAAGATATACCAAAGAAACCTCAAGTCACCTCCCCTGTTTATCAGCAACACAGGTAGGCATCTCCCCATCCTGTTAGTTCAAAACCACTCTCACCTAATAACCAACCAGCCGCCTGATTCGCATTCTTCGGAACACAAGAAAAATTTCCCCCAACACCCAAATGCAACAAATCATTGGTGCAATAGGTCCTACCAAATTGCCATCACTGAGCAACATATCAATGGTTTTTGCATTAAACCCCTTAAAGAATTTCCACAGCTAGTCTTGCCGCAATTGCCTCTGCATGATCCTTCTCTAAGATATGAGGACAAAACATCACCGTCCAGCAGAAACATTCGCCTCTGTCATCACGAACAAACAACTCCCACACCAGCACCCCTCCTGTCCGGGAAGACAAATCCTGCAAAATTAGCTTTGAACACACCAGCCGACGGAGGAGATTATTGTTATTTGTTTTTCTTTTCTTTTCAATGAATCGATTACGTTAAATATTATTATTTCAACAAACAACAATTAATTAATAAAAAAAAGATTTATAATTGAATAATAATTACTATTTCAATAAACAAACTATTATTAAAATAATCCAAGACGAATTTTGCTTTCTGTAATTCAATTTTACCAATTTAATTGAACCTTATTGACATTTAAACTGTTATCCTCAATCATATAATACGTATAATATGTTTACTATAGAATTGAAAATTTTGGTTTTATATATAAAAGACAAGATGATGTGATGCATAACTCTTGGACGCCTCCTGAAAATGAGGGCCTTTCTTACATCAATGCAGACATAAGAGCAATAAATAAAGACAGATTCTTGATAGCTGAGCGGTTGGTGACCGTAGATTACGAGACCCTCTTGCTATTTGGTTAGTACTTAGCAGCTGCCACAGAATCAAAACAAAGCGCACATGAATCTCATCTTTTTGCTTGCTATCATCACAAGACTCCAAACATGTATGGGCCGGATTCGCCGACTTTTAATTCGTACTAGGATGTCAATCAAGTGTTTCGAGCATGTTTAAGAACACACTCAATTGATGTTATGTCCAATCTCTAGCTTGATTTGAAAATTAATATAGTTTCTAGTTTATTTTAAAGTTTTTATACTAATGCTAACACTAACAAAAAATAGTATCGGATTCACTTAAAATACAAAGTAATGAGATAAAATGTTAAAAATTAAGAGAGTATAAATGAGTAGAAAATTGGGAGTGAGATTCCTCATTTTTAGTGTACAAGTGATAAATTGAATTTTAAAATGTGAAACTCTAAGTAAGAAATTCAAGTCGTCAATTTAGCTTAAATTGGATTTTCATGCTGGGAGAGCTCTAAATTTATATACAATCTTCAACCGGTTAGATAAGATCGAATTCTCTACGAATTTAATGGAGGTTTTTCACGAATTTTGTGGAGGTTTATCTCTTGGTAAGGTTGAATTGCCGAATAAAGCTAAATTTTCCACTGATTTGATATAGGATTATCTCCTGGTAGTTGGAGTCTGTTGCATATGAAGATATCTTTTAAAGAAAAGGATGTCCTATCAGAATTTTAGCAAATTGATTGAGGAGGTACTTTCCTCCAGTTGGAATCCCAAAACTTTAGGGTTTAAAAATTACTTTCAGCTGAAGGAGTTACATGTCCCAGTTGGGACAACTGGTCTGTATCTAATTCAATAGGGTTTTCTAAAAAATCCTACGTGGATGCCACCTAACCATTCGTGGACGCCATGTGATATAGGCTTTTACTTTCACTAGGGGATTTCAAATCCCTATCCTATAGGGTTTCTTGGACTAAGGTCTTCTCAAATTCAGGTTGCTTTGGATTTTTTGGGTCAATTTACTTCTTAAAGGCACTTTCTACCTAATTTCCTATGGGGCTCTATTTGAACTGAACTTTCTAAAAATACTTTGAATTTTTACTTGAACTAGGCCTTTGAGGGACTTCTTTTAAGCTCTCGCGATCACTTTATTCTTTTTCGACTGCTTAGTTCCTCTTTAAATTAATTAATTTTTATAAGTATCCAATACAAATTAAATTATTACATAAAAAATAACAATCTTGTAACTTATGAGAATGAATTAACAATCTTGTAAGTAATAAGAATAAAATTGTATTTGCTAAAATGAGTTGTCAAATCAAACTAAGGTAATGGAAAATGTATTATTGAGTCTTGTAACTTGAATACTGCAAAGACTGGCTAGATCTTCACCATATTTTCCTGCTTTTTGTCTCAACTTTGGCCACCATCCTCATTAAACCCAGATTCAATGTATGGCCGTGGCGGCAGCCTCCCTTTGTGGGCCATAATGTCATATAGGATTCAGCTTCAACTTGTAAACTTCACTCTACAACCCTTCTTTTTTTTTAATAAATGGTCTAATTCATTTTATAGCCAATTATTACTTTTATGAATAAAGCATTGAATCAAAGTTTGAAGTAAAATTAACTTTTAACATAGAACACTTGCCCAATATCATACTTCAAAGGGTAAAATACACTGACTCTCTAAATTATTTTTGATATAATATTTATTCTCCTAAATTGATAAATATAACATTTATTCTCTTAGTTAGATAAAAATGTCCCTCATGTCTTGACAATTATATATTTTTAATATATTTTATTAGTTTGCACATCTAATTATTTTTTTAATAAATAAAGAATTTAAATTAAAAGTGGAGTATAAATTAATAGACATAATAGACACACAATAAAAATAATATAACTAACAACTCATATATATTTTTTAAAAGAAATTGACAAATATAAATTCTTAATCAAAAGTTCAATATTATTTTTAAAAATTATATATATATATATAATTATTTTTTATCATACTTTACAAAAAATATGTTCAGAAAATCAATATGTAATTACTTATTTTTATCTAAAAGAATAAATAATTAATAACTTAATTTTATAACCAAATTAATAAAAACTTATTATGAATTCTTCTTGGAGTAGTTATTGTACTCATTCATTTCTTAACTTTGAGTTTTGTAAAATATAATTGAATTCAAATTATTTAATTCACTGATTATATTTTACTTTATTATAATTAAAAGATATTTTTTTAATTAAAAAATTTAATTAAATTTAAAATACAAAATAATTAAATATATATTATTTGAACTAAATATATATGATATAAGGGCAATATTATTCAAAAATTTAATTTTAGGGAGTACGTGTACATTTGTTAGTCTGAGAGAGTAAATATTATATCAAGAATAGTTCAAAGGGACAAAGTATATTTTACCCTACTATAAATACCAAGATTTCAAAATCTTATACGATCAGTTCCAATAAAATTTTATAACGAGGTATTTGGTTCAAAGTTCATAAAAAATATAAATAGTTTTTTTTTTTTTTTGGCATTTTCATAAATGAATTTAGCATATATATAATTATCATAATTTTTTTTATATAACGATATATTCAGTCATTTATTTTAAAGAAAAGAGAAGCTCTTTTCCATGAGGGATTACATCCTCTTTCAATTAATTATTCAACCGCTGATAAATAAATTGGAATGTAAGATGAAATTTTGTTAACGAGTAAGATTCGTACGATTCGGAACTTTTTAGTCCCATTTATTAGAGATTTTTTTAACTATTTTGCTTTTATCTCGAACAACATTAGTTTCATTTTCAAAATGGGACGAGACGATTTTTTGTGATAAAAGGTTAAATGTGCTCTATGCATTGAAGAATGTGATTGGAACCATTCACCAAGCAATACAATATTGTCTAATTGTATTATAGGAATAGTTAATTAATAATTAAGGTGTATAAAATAAATCAATTTATATATAAGTGGTAGGTCCCTCGGAACGTGCCCACCCATCATTACTTTACTTAAATATTGCTACAACCTATTCAACTAAATTGATGACGCTTCTCTTCATCATATGCTTAATTAATTAAAGTTCAAGAACGTATTAATTGCCCCAAATCTTATTTAAATTTATGTTTGAGAGACTTAGAATAGAGTTTTTAATTCAGAAAAAAAAGACAAATGCATGAACTTAGGCGGGAGTTGATACATCAAACATCCTAATATGCATGTAATGTTGGACCAATTTAATTAGCGATCAAATATTAATAATTAATGTGTATTTTTACAAAAATCAATTACCCTTTGAAAAGTAATTATATTAATAAAAATTATGGAGTGTCGGGTGTCATTTTTAATCCTATATATTTCTTTTTTAATAAAAGAAGTTAATGAGTTTCAAGTCTTTAAATTTTGATGATTGCTAAAAACATGTCGCTATCTCATATTTACAAAGGTTGAGAATTCATTATAAGAATATTTCACTCGCTATGATTTATATAAAAAAACTCCAAGAAATCCTTACACAAAATCATAATCAATGTGAGATTGGAATTTCATCGCAACGAGGGAATCAAACTATATAAGAAAGTTCGAGATCAAATCTTCCGTAACTAACATGAGTTTGGCGTGTTATTCAGGCACGTCTTCATGCAATTTAGCCCTGCTTAGATGGTTTTATTTGAACGCTCATACACACGTACTATTTTCTGGATATTGATGAAATTCTACTTTAGTATCACTTGTCATATTCATAATTCTTTAAGAATACTTAATTATTAATTTAATTCTATTAATGTGTCAATCGGTATTGATTAAATCACTGTATTGCTCAATTTATTAAAATATTAAGACATTAACCTTTTTTTTTTTAAAAAAAAAAAGAAACTTGTATAGGTGGCCTTCCCTAACGAAGGAGGTGAGAGCCAGGCTGGGAACCATTTCTTTAGCATCATTCCTGATTCCTAATCAAACACTTTCAGGATCCAATTATTTTTTAATTGAGGAAAAAACGTAAAAAGTTGCATCTGAAGAATCTTGTGGCCAATAGTAAGAGTGTGAGTGGAAATAAATATATATATACATACAGAAAAAGAGAAGTTTAATCGCATTTGACCTCTCCCAACAGCGATTTCAGGCTCAGGCATTTCGAAGACGACGAGAAAGATATATATATATATATACATTTAAGATACAAATAAAGACAAGTATTTATGAAATCTTTTTCTCCAGCTAGCGGCCATGTCTCCCTCTCTCTCTCTCTCTGATTGCCATCACTACTCTCCTCTCTCTTCACCCTAAATATTAAGGGCTTATACTTCACCCTTTGCTGCCCACTCTACCAATACACCAAAAACCCTTCGCTCCTTTCACAGATTAGTAGATATATATTGCTCTCTAAGGAAGATCAGAGAGCTTGCTGACAAGAATTCTAGTACTCAGGAAAAAAGGTAATTACATGAATTATTATTAATCTTGTTTGTTTTCTTACATGAGGGCGAAATCTTGATTTGTTTAAGGCCCGTCTGGTAGATTATGAATGGTCAGATTGTTTAATTAATGGTCCTGATCTTTACGAATATATCCAGGGTCTCTTTCATCTGTCAGCTGGGAATGGAGAACAGGTACGGTTTATACAGCCAAGGAAGCAGTGGGTGGACATCCTTAAGGAACGAAGAGTTCCACGAGGAAGATGTTTGGGGAGTGTTCAAGGGGAGAAATAAGGATTCCGATTCCGGGGCCATCATCATGACCTCTTCTTCCAAACAACCCTCTTTCGTTTCCAAACGCCTCCCAACAGCAACCAGAATGATCCCGAAATCCAGCAGCAACAAGAATGATCCTGCAGCCGCCTCCCAAGAACCTAAAGTATTTCAGCACTCCGCTCCTGTAAACATCCCCGATTGGTCCAAAATATACGGGACCATCTCCAGAAACAATACCTCCGGTTCGTGGCTGGATTCCGATTCCGGCGGCGATGGGAATGGGAATGGGCGGAGTAGTTGGGAAAGCGAGGACGACGACGACGACGACAACGACAGGGATGTGATTCCGCCGCACGAATGGATAGCGAGGAAACAGGGCAGAAGCCAAATATCGTCGTTTTCAGTGTGTGAAGGGGCTGGAAGGACACTCAAAGGGAGAGATTTGAGCAGGGTAAGAAATGCTGTCCTGAGGAAAACGGGATTTCTTGAATCAAAACCCGATTATTAACTTTTAGCAGTAGAAGTCGTGAAACATGTGTGTTAAAGCGATTGTAGTTGTGATTGTTGCTGTAAAGTGGTCTCTTCTGTACCCAGTCATTATTTCTTCCTTTCTTCAGGGAATTTCGTGCTGTTCTATTATCACTACATTCTTGTAAATTGATTGATGCCTCCTTTACATTTGAAAGGGATTTTTTCGTGTGGAAGTGGTGAAGGGCTCTTGTTAGGGCATATGTGTAATTTGATAATGGTGGTTTTTCTATTACAATCTACTGTTCTATTTTGTACATCTTAAGTTTAAATTTTAAAATGTAATATTAATTTATAGTAAAAAATTCCAAGTCAGATTAATTCTTTCTTTCTTTCTTTTTTTATGAACACTTTGTGTTTGTATTTATATCGTGAAAAATAAAATTACGATAAACACACATGAAATTATTGTCATTTTATGTATATATTGTATAGAAGTAATAATTGGCGTGGGATCTATTTTGAATTGGGAGGTGAACATGTAAGAACAGTTGTAGATGTGCAGTAGTGTCACATTGATTGTTTTAGTACTAAGATTTAGAAAGCCCCTGTGACAGACGCTTTCTAATTAATAATAGATGTGAGATGTCTTTTATTTGTTTGTTTGTTTTTTATTTCTAATAGATGTAAGATGTATGAATTAACATCTCACTTTTTCAGATTTTAAGGGGAAACAAACACTTTAGTTATACAAACCACCTATCAATCTACACTTTTTTATAATTGAAGTGGATGGTTTTCGTCTCTTGCATTTTTTTTTTTGTGTCATTTTTATTTTTATTTTAAAATTTACTTGTATGTTTGTTTTTTACTTATTGATTCGGGTTCGGTAATCAAGTGATTATGAGGGTAGTTCAGATGGGGTGTTTGAAAATTTAAGGAAAATAAAAAAATCGTTAAGCTCATTTGGTGGTCTCCGACAATAATTTTTTTGGTGTTTAAATTAGTTTTTGAGTGTGAAATATTTGTGGCCCAAATTCCTAAGCTGCTTCGCCCAATTGCTTCAGCCCATTTGCCCTAGCCCAGCCCATCCACCCCACCCGCCTACCCGATTTAACGCTATAACTATCTGCCTTTTCTTTTCTCTGTTAAACTCTAACCCTTTTTTTCGATTCTCTCTCTTGTCATAGATGTATCATTGAACATATTCAATAAAAAACGCGCTTTGAAAAAATTATGATTTTTAATTTAAATGGACGCATTATTTTACCCAAAGAATACATAATTTCACAAGACTAGACATAATATTTCAACCAAAAGACACACTTATCCATTTGGGTGATTGGGCGTTATCAACTATCATTCATGTGTCATGAATTTGTCATGTAGCGCAAGTTGTAATCAATTATTTATAATTTTTTAAGTTGATCAACATAAATTTATTATTATTTTATTAATTTATCATTCACTATTTTTCCAACAAAAGATAAAAGAACAAAAAAGGTTAATAGGAATTAGAAGTGAGTAGTACATTTGTAAAAAGTAGGAACTTGTGAAAGTTTGTGTAATAGAAATCGATATAAGAGTTAGATATTTTAAAAAACAACAAACCAAAAGAATTTTGGTAATGTTTTGAAACTTTTTCAAAAGAAAACAAATGCTACAACACTAAATGCTTTTTCTAAATGGAATGAAAGAAATGCAAATGGAGGACCTTTGTTATAGAAGTTGGAAAAATGTCATTTAATAGACATGTCCGATATCAAAGTTTGCTTGTCGTTCGACTTTTGAGCTTGGGATACGAGAAATGAGGTTGGAACCTTGATTTTGATAAATGCTTGAGTATATATACGGAAAAGCATTCGTACGGACGGCATCTGTCCTCTTAGGCGATGCCAACGCGTGTCCCCCATCCAATATTTTCTGCTGACTTATGTACTTGATAGACTTTGATTGGCCTGGCTCATTCCTAGTCCGTATTGTCATTAGAGTATTTTGAGTCTCTTTTTAACGCATTGGGCTTTATTTATGTTATCCACATCAAGTTCCAATTGAAAATTATAGACATTTGTAAAAGTTTATAACTTTTTATTTGGATAGATACATCATTGCACCCAAATAATATATCATTTTACCATAATTGACACACCATTTCGATGAAAAGTAACATATTATTTCATCAGAATAAACACATCATTCAACCGAACGACACACCACTTCAATGACCGACACTTATTCGGTTGATGATGATTGGGTGTCGTTAGCCATCACGCACGTATTATACTTATTATGTATTGCATATTGAATAAATCGCTTGTTCATGAATTTAATTTGATAAAAAGAAATTTATTTTATAATTCATCATTCACCATTTTTCATAGTACAATCAGCCTCGTGTATAATTTTTTCAAATTATAAAATTAATAATATATTGTTATTTGCACTCTTTGACAGTTTTTCATATCTAAAAGAAAAATTAAAGAATATAATATAAGTAAAAGAGAGAGAGAGAGAAATATGTAACTTGAGATTATAAAAATATAAAAGAAAATCAAGTAAATTGATATAATATACATGAAACCACGTGATCGAGCCAATGACATTTTCGTCTAATAATTAAAAACTAAATTTAAAATTAAAAATTCGAGTCCCATCAAATATGTCTGCATTTATAAACATCCCTATAGTTATATTATTACTGTTTCATTTTTTCTTAAAAAAAAAAAAAAGAAAAAAAGAAGAAGATGGGAGAAAGAAACCACATGATTGGTGTTTGCTAGCTAAGTGGAATCAATGAAGACGACAAAATGAGAATAGGAAAATGGAAAAGTATGTTAAAACTACTTTATAGCATCGTAGTGGAGGAGATAACTTTTGTAGGGAAAGGATGGAAAATTCTACCTCGCATTCTTCAGTTATATGATATCTGTAATGCATTTATCGTCTTATAAGTGTATAATTTAAAAAAAAATAATCAATCACATATTAAGTATAATAAATTTTACTCTGTTGATTTGATTCGAATAAGAATTTTTTAAAAGAAAATAAAAAGAGCACAAATCTCATTTTGCAGTTCCAAGTGATTGGTTTAATGCCATCATCTTCACGGAACTCACCTTTATATTATATTATCGGTGTGTGCTTCCTTGTATTTGAAATAGGACAAAGCCCTAATTGTCAACAATTTGACGGAAAAATTGAACTCATTTTGTCGGAAATCTTCATCATCCATGGGTCAAGATATATTTTCAAAATAATATATCGTTTATAAGAATTACTAACAAATAAATAATCAATACAAGCATCATAAATTAAAACATTTAAATATACAATCATCTTAATTAATTACTGTTGGCATTTAATAAGTATGAGCCTCAATAAGTCTGTACGTACTTTAAAATCGTTAAACTAAAAAGGGATTGATATAATAATTTAAGAGCAATATATATATTAAAATGGATACATTTAAAAGTTACACAATATTGATTAAAATCCGTGCAAGCCACCACCTGTAGCTTTGCTGAAAATAGGTTATTCTACCACAAAAATTAGGTATTTTTGGTTGCATCCACATATCACAAGATAAGACGCCGAGCATCAGACATCCACCCCTCCTATGTATCCCAACTTTACAGCCACATTTTCCCGTTTCTTTCCTCCTACGACCGATGATACAAACCGGTTTTCACGGTCCTAACTGATCTGGACCGCGGCGAGGCTCGGCTCAACCAGGCTCGAGATCAGCTCAGTCTTCTTCCCTTGCAAGCTCTCCAGTTCCTTGAGAGCCAATTCTTTAAATTTCTCTATTTTTTCTTCCATGAATCCGGCTTTGTTCTTCCCCTGAATTCCCTGTACCATGCCGGCATAAAGCCCGAATCTTCTCAAACTCTCTATTTCCTCCTCGGCTCCGCCGCCCAATATGGCTCCACAAGCAGCTCCGCAAGCGTGCAGCTCACCTTCCTTTTTCTTACACACGTATTCGATGACATCGTACTCGCTCCCCAATTGGTCCAGCCCCAGTTCTTGGTACTGCCCGTCCACCATCCCCTGTGAGCCAGTCGCCCTCGTGATTTCTACAATCACTCTGAGTATTTTGTCCGGGTTGCTTCGGGCCGGGTCCAGGGACCGAGCCAACAACTCGAGCCCAAACGGAATGATCCCATCTCCCGTCAGGAGCTCGATGTTGGGGTTGTATTTGTGTTGGATTCCGGGCCTGGGCCTGGGCCTGTCCGTCAACGGAAGGTGCTCGTGGGTGTACGCTGCCGCATGCATGAGATGTATAGCAGCGGCGGCCGCCATGGCTTGGTCCCGGTCACCGCCGACGAGCTCACACGCAGCCACGCAGAGAGAAGCGGCGGTGGTCCTTGGTGCGGCGAACGTGAGGTGGTGCATTGGCTCGAAAACGGACTCAGGCGACCTGATGGGGATGGACTTGTTGAGATAGGCGTCGATTTGGGCGTCAATGGAAGCCCAATAAGATTGGGTTGGGGCCGTAGATAGGACGACAGACATGCAAGGGGGGGATGGACGGCGGGGATTTGATGTGAAGAAACTGGTTTTGTGAGTGAAATGGGAGAGGTGAGAGGCCATTTTTGAATTTCTCATGCAGTGAAGGAAGGGGAATTTGAAGTAGGAGGAGGAAAGGGTAGAATAGTAGTTTAAATAGGGGAAATTGGGTGTAGGTGGTCCATGACTATTTGGAAAATAGGATTTGATGGGTAGGGACACTAATACTATAACATTGATATTTGAGTGCCCAATTTATAAAGAAATTGGCTCGCGTGCCTCATGCGTCCTCTTTCCCACTATTTTACTTCACTTCTAAACTCTTCTCTTAGGCTGCATGCATTCGTTCCTGATTTTGCTCGAAATCAACAATTTGAATGAGCGATCTCTCAACAGTTAACTAACTCCACCAAAATCAAGCGTTGGGTTTTTTAGAATAAGACAAGTAAAGTGAGCTTGTCGGGCACGTCCCCAACAACAACCTTTCGACGCTCAAGTTAGGTTGACCGAGGTAAATGTGTACGATTAAAGACGTAGATCGAAAAGGATTAGCATTCATTATCTCGTAATATGGCGTCTTGGAGTATTTATAAGGCTTAGCCGGATACTATTGAAGGGGCCACGTGGCCTTATCCTGCTAGCTTACGTCCACGATCAGACGGCTGGCGTTGCCTGGATCTTCAAGTGGGCAAACGGGTCCGGGTCAATTCTGCTCCGACCTGACTAATAGAAAAGACGCGGATCCCGGATGGAAAGACTAACATGCCCTTGATTAAAGGTATTATAGGCATTTTTCATGTATACCTATCAATTCCCATGAAATTATTTGGATTTCAACCTTCAACTATCATTTTAAATGGATTTCAGATTCAGTTTAAATCAAAGTTAAAAAATTTGAATACAATGTAAGAGTGCAACTCGATTGATGGATTTGAATTTTATGCATTTTAATCACTATCATAAATTCTTTGAATGAATTTAGATAACTTTAAATTCAAAGAATTATAATTCATTCACCTTTGTGTTTGGATTATGTTTTGTCGAACTCCGATGAATTTTAGATTCTTTCTATTTTAAGTCATTTGGAATTTCTTCTTCAAATTTTTCCTCAAATTCAAATATAACATAATTAAGTTTTTTAATATTTTATTTTAAATTCTATTACGTGTCTTAATTTAACATATATATTTTTTATTTTATTTAAAGAAAAATTTTATATATATAGTGTATGTATTATAATGAAATTAAAAGATGCAAAAAAAATTTGAAATAGAGTATTTGATCTGCTTAACTCAAAAAGTCAAACAAATTGGCGAGTACCAATGCCTATTTTTTAAACCAGACACGGTCGAAATTAATGTTATCAGGACTTTTATGGTCCCTATAATTACATATTATATTTCATGTAAAAAATAATATGTCATTGTGTTATGATAAGTATTTTTTTTTTTTAAAATGATCATTACCTAATTATATTAAAGACAATTATGCTCTCATTTCTTAAAATTAAAATTTGATATAATTATACGTAAATCTCATGTGGTTTAAGAAAATTATATCTAGTCACTGATATTTGCTTTCTTCTAATAAATAAATCCCTCTGTTAGTCGAAATTTACCAAAGTTCTTAATATTAACAAAAAATTGATATTTACTCTCGATTGACTTATTACTGTCTTATTGTAGGTTAAATAATTTTTTTTTACAAAACTACCCTTATAATAGTGAAGATATACCTCCTCAATGCCTCAACAAGTGAAGCCGTTTGAAGGTAAAAATAGAATTTTTTTTTTCAATTTTTTTGTTAATATCAGCAAATTCGGTGAAATTTGACTAATAGAGTGACTTATTTGTTAGATGGAAGCAAATCTCAAAAATGTTAGATGTGATTTTCCAAACCACAGAGAACTTACGTGTAATTACACCAAAACTCAGTGAAAGAGAATGCAAAACTTCTGTGTAACGTGACCTTTTTCCGTCTAATTTCACAAAATTCAGATTGTAACTCGACCAAATAATAATAATAATAATATATAAAAATAGATAGATTGAAATAGCAAAATAAAATTTATCCAATAATTTATTAGGATAAGTAGCAGTTAACCCATAGACCCGTTGTTGTGGCAGTAACCTAGACCAGCACGGCGATACTTAGTGTATTTCTTTGACAATCTTGCAATATCCATCATGGGATGATGCGTGGACGGCTGAATTGATTAATTAATATATTTATTTTGACTCAGTCTGCTGCTGACCAGATTTACTACATGTAACGTAGTTTTTGGGGAACTCAATATTTTAATGCTAAATTATTATCTGAAATTAGAATAGTTATAATTGATTTATTTATTAAAATATTAAAAAAAAAAAAAAAAGTACAAGAGGTCAGCAGGTGATATCAGTTTGAGGCTAGACATGGATTGCAAGTTTGGCCAATATATAATAACCTACTAAATCCAGATTTCTTGACTTTAATCCGTTTCTGTTTCCTATAATCGCTTAGATTAGTCAAATTAATCACCATTCCCTGAATTCAACATTTACTAATATTATTTCATCAGAAGTAGATACCTGTAGACATCTTCTCCCCCAACTTCTTTATTAAGAACAAGACTATAAAACATCCACTAAAACTCAATTATAATTTTTCTTAAACATGTCAATACGAGAACATTGAATAAGGCCTCGTCGATTTTTCATTATTAGGTTGGGCGAACTATTTATTCGAGTTTGATATAGGTGGGTTGAGTTATTCAGCTCAAACAATTTAAATAAATATAGTATAATTAATACAATTTTTTATTTTATTTTTAATCATGTTACCTAATTAACTCATATCACAAAGCAACGAGGACATTAAGTGAATTATATATATGTGTTATGGGTTGCTAATGACGAAGACAAATGTTCTACATTAATCGCCGACAAAGAGCTTGAGTGCTTTATACGTACGAAAACACAATTTTAAGACGAAAAGAATCATAAAGCTGATGTGAAGCAAAAAATCGACATCACCTGTAGCCACATCAATATCACTAATCTAGAAATAAATCAGATGGTTGAAGTTATTATGTTAGGGGGTAGGAGGAGCAGTAGCAGTAGCAGTAGCAGTAAAGGCACGCAAACTTGACTACTAAACAACCAAACCAATACCAACCACTCTCAAAGTCGCACAAGTTTTAATGCATGTGTTAATACTTTGACCCCCAAATATACATCAAAATCACGCCTTCCTCTACTCTTCTCTACTTTGGGCCTTCCCCTTAATTTGGATTCACAGATTTGATTCTTGTCAATTTAAAATTTATAGTTAAAATTCATCTAATTCGTTTATATCGTAAAATAAATGCTCAATTGATATGGATTTTAAGCCTATTTATAATGGGCTTAAAGTTCACCTAATAAACTAGTCATCTTAAATCACTTCGACATGCTATAAAAACGTTGGCAAAATGAATTTGAAATCTTCGCACAAATTTCTTATTATTTTTATATATTTTTGTGTTTGTAAATAGATAAATATAATATATACATATATATGTAATTAATTTTTATTATTTTGTAATTAGGATAAGTTTATATGTATATAAGAAATAGGAGTTTGGTGAGGCGTAGGGCACAGCACACCAACTGGAAGCAAGCCATCAAATGCAGGTGTTGAAGAACAACTACCTACTCACCACCTAATAATAAAGAAATAAGGGGGAGAGAGGAATATAGGGTACGGGTATTTGTCGTGTATGGCGGCACCACCATATGTAGCATGTCCCACGCCGAGGCCTGCTACTCGTACCTTTCCATTATTCTGATTTTATTTTATTTTTTATTATATAACTCTGAAATATTAATCGATTAATTCTTTGTTTCAATTTCATTTATTAAGTATGATATATATCGAATTTAATGTAGTTTCTTTTTTAATTTTGATATAGGCCCATTTTCTATATTGATTGAAAATTAAGTCTCTAAAAGATATTAATTTTACTAGCGTGACGCCTTTTTATAACAAAAAATCATAAAATTCATATATAATCGGAATATATCAGATCGAAATATTAAAAAGACTAAAATACCTCCTCCTAAAAACAAAATACCCAAAGAGACTTAAAGATCTCTGTGTGTTTTCATCCTAATCTATCCTAAACACTAGACCGTTGCTTCTATACCCAGATAAGTGATACATTTGACCCTATAAATACACTTAATTATTTCAAACATGAATACGTTATTTATTCAATTAACTCCAATATATACTATTTTTTTTGTCGACTTCACGATATTTTTGTTGGTACTATCCAACAAACTTGATGAATTATTATTAATTATTATTTTTAATCTTGTAAATTCACATGTTATGCCCAATTGTAGAATTCTTATGACAGAAGTGGCAATGAATTATGACGATATTCTCAAATTAAAAAAGAGAAAAAAAAAACAACTCATTATTGCAGAACGTAGATGTAATAATGTATGAGTATGAGGTGTAAAAATTTGATGATTGAGAAGAGAGGCACGTTCTTCACACGTGCACCATGTGTGATTAATTTCCAGATTTGAGACACACACTGCTGTATCATCTATCTATCTATCTATTTTTCTTTTTACACAGACAGCAAACCCATATCTCACATAATCCAATTATTGGAAATTACGACAATTAATTAATGATTAATTCCTAGTATTCGCTCACTAATACGTCTACTGAGCTCTAAGTGGATTCCATTCTAACAAACCCAAAGACTCCCATCACCACTTTCTCAAAGATATAATTGGAAACAAACAGTTTTTTTTCCTTCTTTTAGACAGGAATATACATAATTATTGTATTATATTTCACCTAATGTCGATAATAAAGTTATTTGTGATAATCGTTAAGTTTAGTAATTTCAATTTTTAAAAATTATAGTTAGAGATCATTTATAAATTTCGATAATAGTTATCTAACGAGACATAAAATCGATATCCATTTATCTGGAATGATTCTTACATATCTTTCAAGTCATGCACATAAATAAACACGACTCGAGTAAAAAGAATTATATAGGGTTTATTTATCATAGCAATTTTACAATCTTTAAGGATGTTATGGTCATTTAATAAATAATTGCGGATTTGATGTCACAATCTTTTTATAATATAAAATAAATTATGATTAATCTATGAAAAAGTAAATAAGTATTTTACTTTGCTCTGACACAAAAGTAATAAAAAGCAATTTTCTTTTGAAATTAGAGAAAATAATTTATACAAGAAGAGGAAGAGAAATATTTTATTTAAAAAAAAAAAAAAAGAAACAGGCGTAGTCAGACAGTTCACCGACAATTTAGCAGAGGCACGAGGAGGGAGGTTTTGTTAAGGCACAGTGCATTATGTTTAATTTTTTATACCTTGAAATTAAAAAAAAAAAAAGAAATAAAAAAAAAAGACATGGAACAGAGTGCAGTTGGGTGGGCGGTGGGTCTATTCTATTCTTCTCAAATTCCACACCCCTCCACTCCTACTTCATCTTCTTCTTCAATTCTTCTCTTCTACCATCTCAGATTCCACCGTATTACAAGTTCGCCGTCGCTGATTAAAGAGCCCATTTTTCCTGTTTATATATACGGATAGTAATACTTCATTAGTACTTCCGGGAGCCATTTGCAGAGCTCCTGAATGCTCGGCTAAACAGTTCCGTTTCGTCCGTCTCTGTTCTGATCTCTCCCATTGTTCTTTCTTGTGAGAATAAGACAGTGATATTGCGCTGTGTGTGTAGTGGATGTAATTGCTGCGATATTCAGTGTTTTGTTGTGATCTTTGTGTTCCTGATTTGGGTTATCAGCACTTTTCAGATTTGTGGTTGTGTCAAGTGAAAATTTTGAGCTTCTGGATCCGTTTCTGAGTTGATTTGCTCAGCTTCCTTGAAATTTGAGATGGGTTTTGCTTAAGTTGAGCAGTTGAGGGAATTAACTCGAAAAGGGCAAGATGTCTTGGAAGAGCAGAGGATTGGAGTCAACTTCGAAGAATGTTGTTTCGAGAAAACTCACTTTTCTTCTTTGTATTGGTTGCTTCTGCGCTGGGATGCTCTTCACCGACAGGTTTGTTCTTTGTGGATTTCATCTCAATTTTGAGCGAATTTTTGTTAGTGCATATTTGGGTTGTAGAGTTTTAGGTTTATGGGGTGTTTGCTGGTAATCGACATATATGAATGGCAATGATGGCCAAATTATAAAGAAATCATGACCATACTCGGTTATCAAGGCACTTTGAATGCTTTTTGATCCAATCATTAAGTATGAATACTCTTTAAAGTATTACATAGTGCTGCACTTGCTGCCAATGATGGACGGAGCTAAAAGTTAATATATATACAGGAATTTGGTTTGATTTATTTGATTAAATCTTTTCGTCCTCCTTAGGCTGTTAAGAAATCTTGGAAATTAACTCGGTCAAGTTATAGTGGTGAATCTTTTGATACAGCGATAGGAGAGATACAGTTACAGGGGGAATGACTCACTATCTGAGATTGCTACTAATTTAAGAGCACGTAGATGCTGTTAGGGTAATTACTCTTAAGTTACAGCTGTTCGCTTGAGATTGAAGATCTTGATTACAATTTGGGCGCTTGTTCAGCTGCATTTTGATTTTATTCTTGTTCGGACCAGAAGTTGCATTTGTAAATTAATACTTTAACATGAAGTCATCATTTTCATGCTAACGGTCTAATGGATTGGATTTGCTGGAGTCTTCATTGCAACTTAGAACAATTTAGAGTCTATCTATACTAGATATGGATTGAGTATATAAGGAAATTAATAGGAATACTTGCATTTACCTTATAATTTTCCTGCACCTCATTTTTGGAAGTACTAGTATTGTTTCATCATACTTTCAAAGCATTTCTGCTGACTAAACATGGCAAAATTTTCTAACGCAATTCAAGATTTGGTTTACGATATTGTAAAGCTTCTTATACATCCGTCTTTGACTGTTTTGATTTATTGCTGACAGGATGTGGGCAGTGCCAGAAGCTAAAGATATATCACGGTCCACAGGAATTGAAGATGAAAAACTTCAGTTAGTTTCAGATGGTTGTGGTCCAAAACTTGTGAGTAATTTGCTATCACTAATTGAACCTCACCCCCATTCTAAATTCCAAGTTTTCATTATTTGTTTAGAGAATAATGCATTTTCTTACATCAATTTTCAATTTGTCAGAAAGGTGTAAAAGGTGAAGCCAAGGAGATATTAGGTGAAGTGTCAAAGACACCTGATGCTATACAGTAAGCCCTTCAAGGCCAATGATGTTTATTTCATTAAATTCAGCAATAGCTTTAGTTGCATAACTCATAGCCCACCTTCAAAGTGCAGGACTCTGGATAAAACAATTTCAAATTTGGAAATGGAGCTAGCTGCAGCAAGGGCTGTACAGGATTCCTTACTTAGCGGTTCCCCAATATCTGAAGACCTGAAGTTACCTGAATTGACCAAAAAAAGAAAATACTTGATGGTAGTGGGGATAAACACTGCTTTTAGCAGTCGAAAGAGAAGAGACTCTGTACGTGCTACTTGGATGCCACAAGGTGCTTCATCTTTAATATATCGTTCCCATCTCACAAAGTTTCCGAGGATATCATATTGGGTTGGTGTAGTTATTCCTAATTCATTATTCACATTCTATTGGGCAATGCAGGTGATAAACGCAAAAAGCTCGAGGAAGAAAAGGGCATTATAATTCGATTTGTAATTGGTCATAGGTAAAATGAACAAATATTTATTGTGGCGTTAAACAATTATTTAGCAACTGATCTTTCTTGTGCGACCTTCTGTCAGTTGTGACCTCTGTGTGAAGTTATTATTGATCAATATCAGTTATATATCAGTATATTATTGCAAATTTATCCTTCAGATAATCATCACTTAGACTTGGTTTTTCCATTGTTCAAATCTTCTTTTTTTGCACTATTCCTCTGGGTTCTGCTTTATGTAATTTAATGCGCTGAATTTGTTAAGAAATAGTTATCTTATCGTGAAAGAGCTTCTGAACATGCATAAATTTCATTTTGCAACCTTATCTCTGGAAACTTTCCCAGAGCGTCCTAACTCATTCATACACATGCAATCTGACAACGAATGATTGCTAATTTTCACCTTTATACATTTGGTTTCTACTCTCCAGTGCAACATCAGGTGGCATTCTTGATAGAGCTATTGAAGCAGAAGATAGGAAACACGGAGATTTTTTGAGACTGGTAATTTCATTCTGCTAACAAGCTATTATTCTTTCCTGAAATTACAGTCAGAGTATACATCATCTGGACATCTGTCAGTTGATATATGTTGTTTCTGCATGTTCCTTCTATGCAATCTACTACTACAATAACTATGATTGAGGTATTGTGCAATTCATTATCCTTTCTTATTAATACATTTTTATACAGGAACATGTTGAAGGATACCTTGAGCTATCAGCAAAGACAAAGACGTATTTTACCACTGCTGTTCAACTTTGGGATGCGGATTTCTATGTCAAAGTTGATGATGATGTGCATGTAAACATAGGTATGAAGCAAATATTATAATCAAACAATGTGCTTGAATGACATACTTGTAAATCAGAAGGAAGAACCTGCTTTGTTGTGTAAGGGTAAACAAGTTTGGTCTTGTGAAAAATAATGAGGTTCGGATGAGGAGCAACATGGTGTTTGAAATGCTTCTAAAGTAGTTTATTGTAAGACATTCTCCTCAATGTTGTCATCTTATGATGTTTGGAGCAGCAACATTGGGAGCAACTCTGGCTAGGCATCGTTCAAAACCAAGGGTGTATATAGGATGCATGAAATCTGGTCCAGTCCTGGCTCAAAAGTAAGCAAGTTTCTTGCAATGATTCTTTCAGCTTTACTTCTATCCCCAAAGTTCTTGTTTCCTTCCCTTAAATGAACCCGGTTTGGCATTCTACTGACAGGGGAGTAAGATATCATGAACCTGAGTACTGGAAATTTGGCGAGCATGGAAACAAGTATTTTCGTCATGCTACCGGGCAATTATATGCTATTTCGAAAGACTTGGCTACATATATATCAATTAACCAGTGAGTGTTCGCCTTGGCTTGTTTTTCTCTCTGTATTTATCTAAAACCTAAATCACCATCCTGACATGCAATTTTCATTGTGGTAGGCACGTTCTTCACAAATATGCTAACGAGGATGTCTCACTTGGATCTTGGTTCATTGGATTGGATGTGGAGCATATAGACGACCGCAGACTATGTTGTGGAACACCTCCTGGTAACATCTTTTTGCTAAGCCAAACCTGCAAACCAATAACCTCATTCACTAGAAAATATATTTTTAAAACACTGATAAATACGAAACAAGAGGTACCTTTCAGGTTCTCTAGGTATTCCAAGTTTATGCAAAATTTATCGCTTTTTAGGTGATTGAAATTTCAAACCTCCATTCTTCTGCTTCTTAAGCCACTGAAATTTGGACCTAAGAGATTATAAGATGTGAAAAAACAGCATCAGAGTAGCTAGTGGAAGTTTATGTATAAGTTGTAAACAGGTGCTCGAACAATGTCAAGAAGTAACATATACTCTTCTTAGTTATGCCGATGAAATTGCAATTGCAGATTGTGAGTGGAAGGCCCAGGCTGGCAACATCTGTGTTGCTTCATTCGACTGGAGCTGCAGTGGAATTTGCAATTCTGCTGATAGGATTAAAGAGGTGCACCGCAGATGTGGAGAAGGAGAAACTGTTCTATGGAATTCTGCTTTCTGATTAAACTAACATTTCTTGTAATCACTGGCGCTATGGCTGACAAAGTTGAGAATTCTCCAACCGTGCAGCTTTCCTATACTGCTACGATCTTGTCCTACCTCAGGACAATGCTACGAGGGCTGCTAGGACTTTGCTTGTTTTACATCATTTGCTGGTGTAAATATACCTGTAATATATGGACGAGGAAGGTGGGAGAAAAGTGGCAGTAAAAATCTGCTCCGTTTTAGCTGAGGAGATAGATGATTGTAGCAACTATACATAGAAAATTAGGAATACCATCATGTGCTGCTGTGAAACTCAATAAGTTTGGAATTTTTGTGGGAAGTTTATGACACGGTTTCATATCCAATATATTAAGGATGAGGATACCACGTTGTATAAGGAGGTACAAAAATCCTTGCAGTCCTTATGGAATGGACATCTTTTAGCTTCTGCCTTTTACTTTGAAGTCACAGTAATTTTGAGTTGTTTCTGATGGTGTTGATTTGAAAAGCGTCATCTTTTTCCTTTTTCAATAAATTATAGATTTTAGAAAATGCAGGCCACGTCTACAAATGATTGATTGAAAAATAAAGAAAGATAGGGTGAGTTACATTAGGTTGAAGCAATCAATGTTTCCCACCCAACTCCAATTAATTCATAACTATACATATATACTATGTTCAATTTCTTTATTTTACTCTTTTGCCCTTCAATTAAGATTGGAAATCAACTAAAGAAAATAAAATCGGACTCCATCCATTTAATTATGACAACATATACCTCCTACCACTATGATATTAAAATTCAATTTGAATAATTAAGATACTGGACCCCACTTTTAATCTTTAAAATCTCATTTTTTCGATGTTGAACATGGGAATGAATTGTTGTAATAATGTCCATGAATACGCAGGTATTAGCTTACTTGTCAATGCCAGTTTTTGTACTTAGCCTGTAAGGGTGATCAACTGAACATTTACATGGATGGAAAATTCTAATCATTTAATTATAGAAATTTCTAAACATAATAGTAAGTTTTACTTGTAAAAAAAAGCAAAACATGTTTTATCTTTCATATAAGCGATGAACTATGTAACTTTAAGTGTGTGATATTTGCATTTTGGTACAGTGGTTATATGAGTGGACTTAAATTTTTGTTTATTTTGAGTTGTTCGATTAAAAGAAGGTGTTTGGCTAAGCTTATAAGCTTCTAATAGTATCGTGCCCGTTTTAGTTATTATGTCAAACACCCTAACATCTTATAAGTTTTAATATCTTATTTTATTCAAACACTTTAGGAGTTTATTTTTAAAATAAAATCCAACATCTTATAATCTCCTAAAATATCTTATAAGATGTTTTAAAAAAGTTTAGCCAAATCCCCTCTAAACAGGAGATAGGATAAATTTGATTATAATAATTAAAAAAACTCAAAATTAACTAAAACGCATTTACTTTGCACAATTAATAAAGTAAATCTGGGACTTATACTTTACAAACATTGAATCAAAGATAAAGGACAAAATTACCGACATTGCCCATTCAGCCCATGTATGTTTGTAAGCCCAATTTAGCCCACTATATTGCTAACCCAATTTCTTCCGACATAGACAACTCTTTTTTATATTCTTCTAAGGGATAAATGCAAATTACCCTTTGAAATATTAAAATAGCGCAAGAAACTTCTTTTATAAAAAAAAAATGGCATAAAACCTCCCAATCTTTTAATCAAAAAGCATATCATCCCTTTTGACTGGGCAGTGTAGTTCACTCGTTCATTTTACGATTGGTTCATCTATTTTGATTTAGTAATTAGGAGTAAAAATAATCATTTGCAAATCAAAATAGCTAAATCTTTCGTAAAAATGGGCGAGTGAATTATGTTGCCCAGCGGAGGAGGTATATCTTTACGTGTTAATGCATCTGAAGAGGTATATTTTTACCGTTATAAGGATAGTTTAGTACGAAAAAAATTATTTGACCTATTATAAGTTAGTAATCAGTAAATTAATGATAAATATCAATTCTCATTCAATTTTTTTGTTAGTATCGATAAATGAATTTTGACTGACGAAAAAATTTATTTATTAGATGAAAATAAATTTTTAGGAATGCTAAATATAAGTTTTTAAATCATAAAAAAATTATATATAATTATAATAAATTTTAGAAGAAAAAAGTGTAATTATGGATAATAGATATGATATAATTGAGCTTTTGTTTTTTTATGAGTTGGGGGGGGTTATGAGGGGATAAAATCAGAAAAGAGAGACACACGCGAATTATTGCTCCATTATACGCTACTCCCCCCTCTCTCACTCCTTCTCTTCTCTGGTAAGCTCTCTCTCTCTCTCTCTCTCTCTCTCTCTCTTTTCCTTTTACGTATACGGGTTTTCTTTTTATTCTGCTCCAATTGTGGAGCCTAAATTTCGTTTCCTTTCGTTTCTAGCAGCGAATCCTTGATTTCTATCGACGGCATCATGGCCAAGAGCTCCTTCAAGTTGGAACACCCTCTTGGTATTATCACCATAGGCCGATTGTTGATGGCCTACCCTTAATTTTCGTCTGATTGTGGTTTTATTGCGTTGAATTGATCGGTGCTTCCTTTGGTTTTGAGATTTTGCTATGATTGCGACTGTTAAATTGATGTTTGTCAGGACTTTTATGATCTAGATTGTTGGTGCTTTGTGTTTGTGTTTGTGTGTGAGGGAGAGAGAGAAAGAGAGGTAGAGGGAGTGAGCGGTTGCTTATTGTCTTATCTTGTTGTTGTTGGGTGTGACGTGGTATATGATAATCTGATCGTGTCTCAATTTGTGAGGATTGACTCCCTATTAGGTTTTTATTATGATGAACCGGAATAGAAGTGACCTATGGGCAATTTTCTTTTTGTTAGCTTGGAGTTGGTTTCTGTATTGTTTTATAGATGTTTTACTATCATGCGAAAGATGGGTGGGAGTGAAGCGGTGCAAAACCTTATCTGATTGTAATTTTTGGCTTTGGCTTTATTTCTGAGTCTTTACTAAATTTAATTCTCTGTAAAAGGTAAAGTTGTATTTCATATACATTCTTCATGGAAGGAATAGTTTTGCCACAATGACTATTTTAGTTATGTTAGCACATCTTGATTTGCTTCGCTGTATGTTTGTACAATATAATCTTTTGTTGGTTTTTTGGGGTTTGATCAGACTGTTTCATATTTCAGAGAGGCGACAGGCTGAAGCTGCTCGAATCAGGGAGAAATACCCTGACAGAATTCCGGTATCAAAAAAGTCAAATTTGGTTTATGAGTGCCTTTTTTGTTTTAATTAATTTGATATTTTGCCCCTCTCACCAACTGACGTGCAATATCTATTTCTGTGATGCAGGTTATTGTGGAGAAGGCCGAGAGGAGTGACATACCTGACATCGACAAGAAAAAGTCAGTAACCTTATTCATCTTCTAGCACTTAGTCCTTATAATATTTAGTTGGGGGTTGACATACATTGTTCTGTTTTATGTTTCTTTGAGAAAGTTTAATGCACTGTGCTTTTCTATAAGTCTGTACATTTTAGCAATATGTTCTAGTTTTCTTTGAGAAAGTTCCTCTGCTATGTGCTCTTTTATTAGTTTGTATTTCAGCAATATGTTTTTTATATATGCCTAAACATTGATTTACAAAATTTTGAAACTCAAGTATCCTAAGAATTCCCTGAAATCTGCTAGCAACAGGATGTAGTTTCAGTGGATGTTTACCCATCTGTAATATTTTCTGGTACCTTCATTTTCATTTATGTTGGAAGATAAAGCAATGTTCTTTTTCTTTCTTTTCTCTTTGGGTTGTTAAAAAATGCAGATGGCCAGCTCTTTGTTCCTAATTAGTTGTAGTCTCATACCAATGTTTGATATTGACAAAATTGCAGATATCTCGTTCCTGCTGACTTGACTGTTGGACAATTTGTTTACGTTGTACGAAAAAGAATTAAGCTTAGTGCTGAAAAAGCCATATTTATCTTTGTCAAGAACATTCTCCCTCCCACCGGTAAGGAGGATTTTTAGGAGTGCTGATCAGTACACGACTTTACCTTTGTGCCGAGCTTCTGCCCTTTCTTGTTTAATAATTGTCTATGTTCTGTTTAACTGCAGCTGCAATGATGTCTGCAATTTACGACGAAAATAAAGATGAGGATGGCTTCCTATACATGACTTACAGTGGAGAGAACACATTTGGGTCATTCTGAAATTGGAGTCTGGCTGAGTCATGTATATAGTCCTAGAAAACATGTAAATTCTCTTTGATTATCTATCTGGTCTTATCCTTATCAAGAGATTGCTGTTGCAAACAATGTCAACTTCGATGGTTTTATGTTAATCCTATGGTAACTTCTAATATATTTTCAAGTTTCAGTTTCGTGTGTTAATATAGTTCCCTTGCTGCTTCAATAAACCTCTGCTGGCAGTAATTATGTGTTGGGCTCTCCTTATCCTGTTACTGAATACGGATTTAAAGCTATTAGGCCGCTCTCATTTCCCTGATCTCTAGAATGATTGCAGTGGTTTCGGCTGTAGATTTGGACCAAATCCATCTACAAAAGGCCGATGACTCCATGAACCAGCCGATTGATCCCCTCTATTTCAGGATTTCGACCAAACAGATTCCCCACCAAGAAACTGTTTTCCGACAAAATTATTGAGCTTTCACCAAACAAATCTTTATGCTACTACTGGGTCAAGCATTTGCCTGTTGGATTGCCACTTTGTACATGACAACCGCATACCAATTGGACGAACCAATTATGTTTTGGTGGCTCTCACAAGCAATGGTCAACTTCTCAAAATTACAGTCGATTTCCGAACTTTCACGGGTCATAACCACCAACTATGTTTTTAATTACTACTTATTTTTCTGCTAATGAACTCTATAGAATTGGTGCCAAAATAGGACACGCCGTCTAAATATTGTCAGAGACTTGACTAAAACACGATATGAAATTGGTTTTTGTATCTTCATTGACATTTGTACTCCTACTTTCAATATATTCATCTTCATTTTTCTTTTTTCTAGTCTTTGAAGCTTAAATTAACGAGACGTGTACGAAATCATAAGATTTGATCCCAAGAAATTGGATCGTGTGGTTGAGAAAGCATACACAATACATGACGTGAGTTTAGACACAAGTTCTTCTTTCCTAAATTACGGAGTCCAATCACAAAAATTCTTTTGAATTTCATATTTTAATTTTGAAAAGTAAATTTTACAACTTAGCTTGATAGAAACGTATGTTGCATAAAGCTATGTACCTAATAAGAAAATGGATGATGGTCAAAATAAAATGCAAAAACCAACGATTATTTGACTGAACTGACACCACCATTTTCTCAACGTTTTTCCGCTCACCCCAACATTGTATTATTGAAAAAGAAATTACAGTACGCTGAGCATTGCAAACTCTTGGTCAAAACATAATAATAAGTGCATCAAACACGTGTCAATAGAACCATTGGTCCTCCAAACAAAAGCGTGTCTTTATCCACCACACATAGACATTGTCCCGCTGCTTGACAAACTTAAATCCAAAATGCAAAAATATCATATTAGAAATAAAGAAATCTACATGCACGTAGTCATGGCCTCCTTATATTGACCTTAGAATTGTACCGAGTTTCACATGGAATAATTCAATGCCATTGCAATCGGGCAGTTAGCCGTTGCAAGCGTATATATAAAGCATTCCCACCCGACACAACCAAACAGCTTCGTCTCAAAGAAACAAGTCGCAAAGGAGAAGATCGAGAGAGAAAACAAACAACGCAGTAACAACACCCAGAGATCAAGAACATGGCTATGCCTTTGTTCAATATCTGGGGCTGCTTCTCGGAGCAATCGGAGAGGAGCAGGTACGTCTGTGAAGGCGATGTATGTTATCTACGTGGTTCAAAGGAATCACAGAGTTCCAATTCGAAGAAGAATGAACACAAATACAACATTCGGATCCCGTTCTATCGGATTTCATCCAGAAAGTCTTCAAGTTGAATCCCTTCATGTGGGGTACTTATAGCTTTGGAGTAAGGCTAATTTTATGCTTTTGATCAATTATTGTATATTGCTCATGTGGAGCCTTTTTCTTGCCCGCGCATCGGGTCAGCCCCTTTGCATGTTAGCTTATTAGGGGCAATAATCTTTGTGTAGCTGGCTAGTGTAGATATCAAAAGATTAAAGGTCCGGGGAGGGATTAGAGAAAAACTCGAATTCTTTAGGTATTTTAGTGCATGATGATATCCACCTAGATGCACGTGATGGGATATCTTGCTTAGACAATCTTGTTGTTTGAGCTGCAAACCTAGATGTTCTGTAAGTTTTAAGGTTTTTATGTTTTAGTGACTGTAAATTTTCTGTTTAGACCCCCTTTCAGATGGTATAAAAGTTTCCCCGTATCTCGTGGAAATTCTTTTTTCTCTCTTCTTATCTTCTGTTTTGGAATCACGGGCTTATGACAAAAGTCCATTCAGATATATTGAGGATATTGAAAGCAGAAGCATGATTTAACATCGAAAAGTTTCTGCTCTATGTGCCTTTTGCCTCTACAAAACTTTCTTCATGAGAAAATGCAGTTGACCCGAATTAACAAATTGAGTGGTGATATGAACTTCTCTATGCATACCGCGTCTAGTAAAAGTTGTTTGCGTTTTGCCATCTTTTCTTTAGCTCTCAGCCACACTTATTTCGGAATAGAACCGACAACTAGATCAACTTTTGATGTGAAAGGCTGGAAAGTAGGGATGCATCTATCAAATTCCACTTTATGATGGTCCATACCGGCATGGCCGGCCGTTGTGCAGAATTAGCTACACGGGATCATGTTGGATGTTGCAACAGTTAGGTTGGCACATTTTCCTTTTGCAATATCTGTGTGTTTTAAATGAAAATATGAAAATAATTTCCCCTTCTTGAACATCATCCCTGATGCGAGTTTGTCGGAAGAATCAGAAAGCTTCTGAAAGGAAAATCAAGAGACATGTAAAGAGGACTGCTTGTTGAGTATCATAAGTAAATTGAGAGAAAGACGATCATTTTCATAAGGTGATAAATTGCTCTCCTGCTTGAGACTTTAGCTTTCGACCAGAAACATGTGTGTGCTGTATTACTCATAATTCTCTGTCAAGAAAGAAGACAAAAAGGAATGGTTTCTTACAACTAATGATTTTTGTCCACCATCATTTCTGTCTGATGCCTACTTTAAATCCAATCAAGTAACAAGATAACCCTTACATAAGACTAGGGCCACATATCAGTATAAATGTTCTCATTTGGTCAGTCAGCAAACCAGAAAACATACTCACAATACCCTGAATCCCAATTGCCGCCCCCCCCCCCCCCCCCCCCAAATAATTGGACAGAGAAACTTGATCTAGTGTACTGAAGACATGATTCTCAGATGCAATTCATGACGGCAGATTTGACTTATGCACCAAACTGCTTCTATCTGACTGCCATGCCAATTACAACAATCTTCTTTTTCTCTAAATAAACTGTCTCAGAGTTGGAGAGCCAAATCAGGCTGCTGAGGATCAACCAGGACACCTGATGGAGGCTTTCGAGGAGACCCTGATTGGGAACCAATATTTAAGTCGGGAGCAAAATGCATCTGTGGGCTGAGATTTTGCCAAGTAGACTGCAGCTGGAACCTGGATAAATGAGCACTGGCTAGTTGCGGACAAACCATTGGTTGGTTGTGAAACTGTATCCCATTGCCTACTCTTATAGGTACTGGGCCTTGTGGTACAAAAGCATGACGAGATGGAGTTTTCCTGTCTGGTTGAACATGCATTCCTCGAGAAGCAGGAAACTCTCCATGAAATTGTGCTACTTGTGAGTGGATATCACGAGTTGAATTGCACAAGGAATCAGCATATATCTGGTCCTTCTCTAGATTTGCATTTGGCCCAGCTGGTCTAAATCCTCCGGCTCCTACAGACATCCATGCACGCGCAGCAGCTACAGCAGCAATGCTTGAGTCATTGCTGCTAGGGGATGGAGCTGAAGATAAAACTTGAGGAGCCCCAGTCGATAACTGATTTGAGGATAGTCTTTGATTCTGAGCTTTTTCAGCCAACATCCTCATCAACTGGACAGGATCACCCAGACCCTGCCCCTGCTGATGGGCTGATTTCGCCGAACCAAATGATGAACTGTCTAACGTATTACTATCCCATCCATTATCAACAACCCTTCCATTAGGCAGTCCTCCAATACTGGGTCCAATATTATCAGGCCTTCCAGAAGCTTCAGATGGAAAAAGGTTAATGTCCCTTGAAGTGAATTTCGTGAACATGGAAGTTTCCATTCCAGAACTCTTGGAAATTTGTCGGTGGCCAATGAGTTCAGCTGCATTTTTACTGAATGAGGGTGGACCTGTCGATTGAAACTGCTTCAAAACCTTCTCATCAGTCTCAACAGAAGTCCTAGAGTGTGAATATTGATGCTGGTTACTGGGATTAGCAGAATACCCAGGGTTCATCCCAGGTGATGAAAAGAAAGATGGTTTTGTTTCTGATACACTCATTGTAATCAGGTGCTCCTTGACTGGAAGAGTGGTGGTGATACTAGGAGCAGGGGAACTGACACCAGCAGGACCAATAAATGGGGATTTATTTTCCAAAACCGGCCTACTACCTGGGCTTTCCTCGGAAGACACTGTGACCATAGGGACATCCTCGAACTTCCGAGGATCAGCATCAGGCTGTACCTTCGCCAAAAAAGGCGGTTCCTTCACAGTGCAATTTTGTAGCATTAATACAGGAGTTGGAAGTGGCTCATAGTCTCCCACCCACCCCCGACCAAACTTGAATCCTTGAGGGAGCGCTTGTTCAATTCTCTTGGAAGTAACTTTCCAGGCAACAGATCCAAATGTTGTAGCAAAACGAGCCAAGCTCCTAGCATATGAATTATCCGAAAAAAGCCCTACCTGGTCGAGAAAAAGTGGGACTAAGTCGGTACAAATAATAATGACAAATGAAGAAGCATAAGATACAAATCTATAAGAGGCATACAGGAATCAATTGCTTGCTTTCTCCCTCAAAAGTTGACAAGATAGATTCCGAGGTGGTCACAGGGGAAGAGAGCAAGGTGCTATATGTGGCACGACGGTTTTCATCGTGCAGAAATGATTTCCTACCAAACCTAGAAACCGGACCCTTAACTGCAAGTAGAAGGTTGAGTAGTCAGAAGACAGCATCATATGCCAGGATAGATGAACTACACAAGATTCTATATGCTGAAATCACCACCTTTGTTTCCCAGGTGGGTACAACAAGTACAATGCAAGAATGATAAATGTTTTCCTTTCAAGATGCAGACATATGAAGGCGGATAAATAAAAGAATGCACAATCAACTGGTATGAATCAGTTATTGGATCCAAAAGAATAATTGGAAGTGTACCGACATTGTCCGGAGGCAACAGAGATTTTTTGCGTCAGTTATGCAGCAGATAAACCAGTCAAATGTTGTCAAATAATAAGGTCCATGAGTTACCTGGCAATGATTCTTCTCCCTTGTATAAATTGTTGTCATTCGATAAATGATTTCCTTCAGCAAGCACATCGATATTACGAGGTCTCTCGCATCCAACAGACTGGAGGGCATCTGAAGCATTATGGATATCAACTGTTGTTGCATGAATGACTCCTGATGAGAAATCAGAGCTAAGAGATTCTTGGATGGTCCGGCTCACAGACTTTTTTATTTGCCTTATCAAAGTAGAGCTAGATCTCATCTTCTGATCAGGCTTGACATCTTTTTCTGAGCATTCAGCATTCAACCTTATCTTATGAAATTCTTTTATGGCCAATTCTTTGATGCTGCGTGCCTTTTCAATGATAAAGGTGAACCAACAGTTGTCCCAAAAGAGTTAAAATAACAAGTTGAAAAAGTGCAGCCCCTTTACCTGCTTGTGGTATATGGTATCCGGTGCATTGTATTGCATTGCATTTGAGCAAATGAGAAAAACATCACTCTGCATGATAGCAAAACAGAATTACATGCAGAATAGGAAAACAAAATATGCATAATTCTAACATCGATAACAAACTCAAAAGCAAACGTAAAATCTAGAGTTCTGGTCACTGGTCAGTAATAGCCACCGACTGACAGAAAAAAAAAAAAAAAAAAGCAGCATATTAAAATTTAAAAAAAGAAAAACAAAAGACAAAGCAGAAATACCTCAGAAGGATATCCTTTCTTGGACCAAAGTAAAGGACACAAAAGGGAGCAGACACTCACCTCAAACTGTTCCAAAGTTGCATATGATCCATTTCCAAGCTTGCTCCTTACAGTGGCAAAGTCCATTGGGTGCTTTATGACATCATGGTAATCTGGAAGCTACACCAACAATAGAAACTAACTAGTTTGAAATTCCTCAGCACAGACGCCTGATACAAACCAAACATTCGTAATAACTACCCACTTACCTCTTCAGGATCAACGGGTTCTGCATAAACACCATAAATATCTTTCCTGCTCAAACAGGACATTAAAGAAATTGACATTAAAAAGTGTCCCTCTCATGCAATCTCATTAATGTTACCAATAATGTCGAATTAGTCACATACTTCTGAAGTTTGTCCAAAATCAACTCCAACTCCAAAGCTTTCCTATCAGGCAATGGTATCCCAGATGGAAACTCTGTCGGTGCCCCTATTCAGACCAAACAAATTCAACAAACCCCATCATAAGTTTCACAAAATTGAGAATATACACTTGTCAGAAAACCGTAATAGAAGAGAAGCGCACCCGGAGGTGAATGTTCAGCTATGGGTTCCGCCTCTTTTAATCTAACCTGCCAAATCAGAAGGCATCATTAGACTTCCAAAAAAGCCGCCAAGAAATAGACAGCTGATAAAACCATAAGTAATAAATTAGTAAATAAATGCCAACCCACCCCCCCCCCCCCCGGGTAGCTTAGGAGAACAGAAGTCGGCGTGGGTGTAAGGTGATAGAAAATGAAGGCAGACAAACAACATGCGCGAGTGAGTGGGAACATGAGCGTGTGTACAATATAATACATTTCTGTCTGTGGCACCACGACTGTAGTGTGTTCTAGAGAGAGAGAGAGAAAGGGGTGGGAGCCTGATCAGAGTCTGTGGGGGTTAGTTTTTCTTGACAGTTAACCGACCGTTACGTATATATACATCAACATAAACACATTTCTCCCGACCACACAAACCACACGCACTGACCTATACACACACCACCTCTACATAAATCAAGACATTTTTGCTCCCTCTTATTGCCCAATTAAATTAATGAACTCCAATCCAACACAGCTTCACTTCATTTCCAGGCATTCTTGAATTCCCATTTTCGTCGTTTTCCATTTCTAGATCGAAACAACATAAACTGATAATCACCTCCTCATCGTTTTCGACACTATAGTTATCTTCGTCATTGACATCATCATTACCACCATCCATAACCTCGTCGATTTCTTCATCGATTTTCCGCTTTTTCAATGGCTCGCCACCGTCATCGGAGGAATTGGCTGACGTCGCGGGCGCATGGTCCACGCGCCGGGTCCGTCTCCGCTGAGGGGCTGTTGACTCAAGTTCACCGCCGCTCTGGAGTTTAAGAAGGTGCTTGAGTTTCTTCTCTCTGCGGTGCAGGTCCTCGTTTTCGAAGAGCTCGTCGTCATCAAAGTAGTCATCGAGGCCGAAGACGTACTTCACATTCCGCCGGCGATGACTACGGCGAAGGTCAGGCTCCGCCGCTGACGTCTCGATGGCCAGCGGATCCACCTTCGGTGGCCTCCCTTTCTTCTTCATCTGGGCCATCCTCAGGATATTTCTGCTCTCTCTCTCTCTCCACACTCTCTTAATCTCTTTCCCTCTGAAGAAGCAGAAAAACCCCCACTTTCCCCACTTTCTCTCTCTATATTTCTATTTTATATTTTCTTTCTGTCTTTTTCTCTCACTCCATGGTTTGGAGACTGGTATGGTTCTACCTGGCTCTGCTTTTTCCTCTGTTTGTTGTCCAAACCTGGGTCTGGAGCTGAGGCTGGGAGAAAACCAGCGAAACGGCGTTAGTGGCTGAGAATGACGGCGTTTGGGTTGGGTGCCGCCTAACCTTTCGTCAACCTGCCGGGCTCAGACTTTTGCAGATATTTCTGTGCAAAGTCGCAGCGCGTGTTTGCAGTGCTCATCCTCTACGCGCCATTCCTTCTGTACCGTACGTACCCCTGATTATTTTTCTAACATTTGCTTTTTTTTTTTTTTACATGATGATAGTGCTCGATTATTCAAACTGCCTACGATGACGGCCATGCGGTTTCAACATTTTCAAACCAATTGTATGTCATTAGCGATTTTATCAAATAAATTTTGAAAATTAAAATCAAAAGTATGATTTAGTGTAGCTTTAGACGGTTCGATTTCGATGGTTTTAAACACTTGTAATAAAAACAAGACATTAAAATTAATAAAAAATAACAAGCTAACAATACATAATTAAAATAAAGATTAAATATATTTGCATTTCTGAATTATGCAATTTGTCTTATTTACACCCTTAAAGTATGAAATGTAACAATAAAACTATTGACAAAATAATTTGAAATTGATAAGACTAAAATGCCCTTTTCACTCACCCCTATACTTTTTTATTCTACTTCCTAAAATAAATTTTATTAAAATATCTCCCCTAAACTATTTTTAGTGATTTCAAATTTAACTCACATTTTATTTTAAAAATAATTTTTGTAATTTATAATTTTTTATAAATTATGAAACACAAAAAATATTTATAAGCTCAATATATGCAAATATATTTTATAAAGTAAAATAAATTATATTAAGAAGTACATGTAAATATGTGTCAATACATAATGCATATAATATTATAGAAAAAGTATGTTATATAATTTATAAATTTTATTCAAGTACATGTCTACATAATAAAAATGTATCACTTAAAAAAATATAAAATTTTATATATTAATTATATTATAGATATGCATATTTTACAGCATATATATATTCAATGAAATATTTTAAATTTTTATTGATAGTTAATTTTTTTAAAAAAAAAGTTCAATATACATAACAAATACTGTATAAGCAAAAATTATGTAAATTTTTACCAATTGTGTGAAAAGTATAAATATTATAAATTTATGGAGTTTATACAAATTCTATACTCAGTATAAAAATTATAAATTTTAGATAGTATTTATTTTAAATAAAAAAATTATAATAATTGAAACTATATTGAGGAGAATGATCGTAATAGAAATATTTTAAAGGTGTAAATAATTAAGGGCATTTTTATCATAAAAAATTTAGTGTATATTAGGAGCTATTTTATTACGTTTCATAGTCCAGGGGGTGTAAATGCACTTTATTCATAGTATAAAGATGCAAAGTGTATTTAACACTTGGAATAATTAAATCAAATACATAATAATTTAATGAGATACATATAGCTAAAATTTGAACAAAATGTAACAAATTAAAGTCCAACCCTCTGTCTACAGATAATTCTATAAAATTCTCTTTTAATTTTATACTGAGCTAATAATTGAAGGATATGGAAAGGTATGGGCCTGCGGCACCAATTTATAAGCCCAAATAAGGAAGTTGTAGTGGGCGAGGTAAGTCTGAGCCCAGTCCAACAAGCCCAATAGAGTGTCTTTAGCTTTTCGGAAACTATGGTTTTCTCAAGCTTTTTGTGTACAAGTTGATCAAGAATTGCTTCAAACAAGTTCATTTCATTTCATTACATGTGGCTAGGGGTGGCAAATGGGTGGGTTGGGTCGATTTTCAATCGGGTCCAAACGAATTAGTCCAATATTGGTTGAATTTGAAATGGATTTAAAATAACGAGTTGAAAATAGATCAGGGTTGCAAATGGGTCGGGTTGGATCAATGATATCTATTTATTATATTTAATGTTTACAAAATTCAAACTTATAGATAATAATAAGATGACAATATTTTAATCCAACATGCAATATAATATAATTAAATGATAATTATTCATTATTTACGGACTGTAATCAGGTTACATTAAATATTTATTTGTTAAATATAAAATAAAAAGCTCATAAAATATTACAAAATACCGTATTTTTCGAACCAAATCATGAAATGAATAACCGTGCAATCAATTTCTCTATAATTATTTCTAAAATTGAATTGTGGATTTTCAACCTCAATAATAATAGTACGTGTTAGTTCATTATAAAAATTTATTAAATATTGATACTTGATATGTTCATTGAAATTTACAATATAGTTGTATACTGTCAATTTATTAAAAAAAATAATGGTCACATATGAATTGCAAGTATCCTTCACTTTCCTTTAATTTTTTTTTCATTAATTCAATAATTTACTAAAAATATTTTGAGAATTTTGTTTCTTATAAAAAATATGAAAAGTTAGAAATGTAAAAGTATTTAGTAATATATCGTATAATTAAATTAATTTTAATGAACTTAAAATTCATCATCAACTCATATACATCATTAATATATTTAAAATTTATATTTAACTCACTTAAAACTCATCACCGACCAAAAAATATATAACACATGAAGCGTGTTATAACAATTTTCTGAATTTCTTCTCTATTAAGATTTAATACTGAGATTTAAATGATTGGGAGAGAGAGAGAGAGAAAGAGTTGATAAGAGCAGGCAAATAAAGGGGAGTGATGTGCATGTTGTTGGTGGATGACTGATGACTGATGACTGTATGAGCTTCTCATAGACCAGCGGATCACACAAAATGGAATAATGGCTTCAAGTGCGATCGATCTACTTTCACATATTTCCACTATCTTTCTTTTTTTTTTTTTTTCTTCTTTAAGATAAATATTCTATATTTAATTAATTCAAACTTATAATTTTAAATTTATTTGTAAAACTTCAATCTTAACTTGAACTAATAAATTAAAAATATTATTGCACTATCTTTCACATATATGTATATATATTAATGATGTGTAAACTCTCTAATAGCTTCCACTTAAAGTATATATACGGATGGTCAAATCGAGCTTGGGCTACTGACGTCTTATGGCTGCTTCCAAATGAAGAGGCAAACATTATATTTCTATGGCCTACCGCGCTCTTTTGGCCTCGTGTGTGTACCATATATGGCGTGAGCGTAATATTAGGCGATTTGATATAATACATAGAGATACACGCACTGTGGGTGCGTTAGTGATTCGAGATGTGCAGCAGAGGATTCTTAGTGTAGAATTACCTTGCTATTAGCACTTGTACACTTTACTGCTTATGGCGGATTCTTTGGCCTGTCGAGTAAATCGCTTAGATTAAGTAAGTTGTATTGTACTATCGTATTTATTTTTTTACTTAATGAAAATTATCTTTACAGAAAAAAAAAAAAAAGTATATATACAGACATGTGGCATGGCTATTTTCCGTCCATAAATAAGAAAAACGACTTACGAAAACTTAAAAATCTCGAAATAACTCACGTAGCTAAGCCTAAACACAATGAATCGACATATTGGGAATTTGGGTTTGGCCAATATTGATGTGTATGTTTGTCTCTTCTCATCATTCAAAATATCGGAAGTCGATGGACATATATAGGCCCAGAATGATATGAAAACACGATTACAAAAGCTGCTAGTGCGACTCCTTCCACTTATATGTATTCAACACCACACAAATATATTATCGATTGGTCAACACTTGTACAACTAATATTTCATTCACACACATACTCATATATACATACAACTTTCTCATCATAATTCTACATCATTTTCACATTGAATCCACTCTATATTAATGCTTGTAATTGAATATATATATATATATATTAATTAGTAAAATGCCATCAAACCCCATGGAATAATAGCCAACAAAAAAGCTTCCAAGTGGATCCATATCTTTTACAGTCACTCCCAGGAAAATTCAAGAATCAGCAAACAAACCAACTCAACAAATAAAAACGATTAAAAATTTCACAAGGAACAAAACGCGCTAAAACCTACTACTGCACTATACATTTATCACATTTTTCCATCCAACAATATAACAGAAACCCTCATCCAATACAATTTCACTGCAAAAAATCCCTTCACAACGCACACACATATGTAAAGGTCAAATATATATAGAGATGGGCGGACGAAGTTTCTCCATCGCAGCACACAAAACAAACTCAGCCCTCATCAATTTTTCTGCTCGTTCACATCTACTCATCATCACCCTTCACATTTCTCCATCCCCCAACATATATATAAACTACACACCCTACTTGTCTTAATTATTCCATCATCGCAGCATTCAAATTTCATCACACAATGGCTTCTTTCTTCATGATGCGATCATCTGCATCCTCGTTTTCTTGCTCTATTTTTCTCTCTTTTGTTCTGCTGTCTTTTTGTGCTGTTTCGAGGGCTCAAAGTAGTGTACCGGGTATGTACGTGTTTGGGGATTCGCTGGTGGACGTTGGCAACAATAACTACTTGGAACTTTCTATAATTAAAGCCGATTTTCCATACAACGGCATAGACTATCCGGGTGGCCAAGCAACCGGCAGGTTCTCCAATGGCAAAAATGCTGCTGATTTCTTAGGTATATATCATGCATCTACCTATTACGTACATGTATTTGTTTTAATTACTTACATGAGAATGAAATGATTAATGTATATGTGGTCCTAAAATATCTACTATCAATATTAATTAAACAACGACTTATAATATCATGACGTCCATTTATTAATTAATTTGCATGTGTGATTGAATTTGACAGCGGAGAAAGTGGGGTTAGCAAGTGCGCCGCCGTATCTGGGGCAGCCTAACGGTGTGTTTGTGAAAGGGGTGAGCTTTGCTTCGGGAGGAGCCGGAATCTTTAACACCACTGATGAAAGCCTCATCGTAAGTGAACTCAACTCAAATGGTTTGGATTTGTTGTTGTGTGAGTATTTACGTACAAAAATTCTTAATACGGAGTGCGGCCCACTTAATTTCCATGATATTCTTTTCATGAAGCTGGGTGGTGGACACGTAATTATTGATATTTTCCACAACTGCCAAATACTATTTATGATGAAATTCATGAAAACAATACAGAAAGATAGGAAATTGGACTTTAGTTTTAGGTACAGACAGACTATCTGTCAAGAGAGAAAAAGATGTTAAAATATGCGGTGAGCGTGGATCGAACACGCGACCTTCAGATCTTCAGTCTGACGCTCTCCCAACTGAGCTATCCCCGCTGCTTGTTTTTCTTACAAACGCAGAAGCATACAATTCCATTACCGCATCAACTGGGACATTTCTCCACCGTGCGTCAGAGACTAGCCAAAGAATTGGGATCTCATTTAGAGGACCACTTATCAAAGTCGCTCTTCCCCGTCGTTATTGGGAGTAACGACATTATCAACTATTTCAACACCGGGTCTGACGCTTCTCAGAAATACTCCCCTCAGGAGTATGTCACTCTAATGGTTTCCAACTTCAAAGAATTGCTCAAGGTACAATAGCATTTTACGTCATACACATGAAACATCAGACGCTCACTCCAAAACTATGATTCATATCTCTTTTACATGCATACCAAAAATTGAACTTCAATCACACACATTCTGATAAGACAATTAACAGCTTGAGTGATCCTTTTCAAACTCAGGGAATGTATGGTCTAGGAGCACGCAAATTTATAGTCACTGGGATAGCCCTGATCGGATGTGCGCCCAAGGTAAGATATCCCACCCCCACCGGTGAGTGCAACAAAGACGTAAATTACTGGGCCAAAAAATACAACGATGAGCTCACACTGATGCTGCATGAATTGAAATCGGAGCTCAAAGAATTCCAGTACTCGTATTTCGACACATACGGTGTCTTCACTGAGTTCATTCAGAATCCAGCAACTTACGGTACTAACTCAAACTTACTACAATGATCAGTTTATTGAAAATTGTCTAGCTTCCTTTTCCAGTTATGATAGAACGTTCTTTACATTGAGAATATGAATTGGGCTTCAGGGTTCAATGACACAAAATCCGCTTGCTGTGGACTGGGAAAATTGAGGGCCAAGTTTCCTTGCACGCCGCTTTCGCTGTTTTGTTCAGACAGAAGTGACCACCTTTTCTGGGATGTGTACCATCCTACAGAGGCAGCTGCTCGCATTTTCATTGATGTGCTTTGGAGAGGTTCAGGAAATTATACATTCCCCATGACCGTTGAGGAGCTGATTGCTATTTAATAATAGAACTAGGCAACACATTTTAAGTGAGAACATGTGCGATAGGTGCTTCTGAAATAGAAACAACTGGGAATTTCATTGAGTTTTCTACATTTGAAGTGTCTATATATATATATATATATGTTGAAGAAATGAATTGCATCCAGTGCTCTGTTTATCTATACCCAATAAAATCTGAAAGCAGCGACTTTGATGGTTGGTGCACAATAACCTTCTTGTGTCTAACGTTCCTATGCTGAAGCTTTCTTAAAGAAAACACAATTTTAGCAGAGAAGAAAATGAAGGGTAAGAAGCAAGAGAATGATTCTCTTGTACAGAAGGCGTAGAGGACACAAAAAAAAGACAGTTAAGAATGTAGATAAAAATGTAATCAGCAGTCAGTCACTTAAGTGCATTTCAAGAACATGATCGTTACTGTCTGGCTGCATTAAGATGCCACCAAAAAAAAAAAAAAACAAAAAAAAAAGAGATCTCAAACTGCATTAATACTCTACCAGCGTTTGTAGACCTGTCGAATGTGGCATAATCCGGAGTTCTTATGCTTTCAATGCTGAGAAGGTAAGATATCTTCAAAGAAAAGATGCAGATTGCCGTTTGAAGTATCAAAAGCTAGCATCTTTTCCACAGCCTCCTGCAGTTAGTATGCACACTTCATTAGGTGTTGAAAAATTTAAACTGGCTGACTCAATTAAAGAGCATGCAAATTGCACCTTATATTGCTGATCCTGTGCCGATATATTCTCATGGAGAAGTCTGTCAACATTCTTGTTGTCTCCAGTAGCAATCAGTATAGATGCTGCCCTTTTTACAACTTCCTTAGAAACTCCTAGAAATTTAGAACATCAGAAAACTTAAATTGAAGGAAAATATTTTCGTTGGCCTACCCATCCCTGCTCTTACTCACCAAAGCAAGTCGTTAGGGGCCTTATACAGGATATATACTAAGGCAAAAAAATGTCCTACAGGATTCCTTGAACTCCAGTTACTCCTGAATGCTGACACAATAGCTAATTCAAACTATTGTGAACATATATTGCTTAATGTTGAATATAATAGGATGAGCATATTATTGTTTTGATGTCAAGTTCACTTGTGAATAAAGCTACCATAGTTCATGCAAAACTTTTTCGTTATTTCACAAGCTTTTTTCTGCTGGAAACAATCATACTTCCGTTAAAGCCCAAAGGTCTGAAAGAGGTAAAGCATTTCCCAGATAGAATCTTCACCCAGCTGAAAAAGAAGAGCTTTTTAGTCTCTCAAACAGGAAAATGGCAATCACCCTTTTACTGATGAGAAGTAGGCGCAGTTGGAAGATGGTAGCTGGCATCCCCAATTCCTGCTAACCGTATTCAATACCAAAACTACTATCCTACCAGCTTCAGACAATCTGGTACGAGCTTATCTTCCAAATTCTTTAGTTGTGAAGAAGTAAGAATGGATTAATAGTCTATTTGTGATTATGCATGGAGGGACTATCATATCATGTTCACCCTATCCATCCACCAAAAAGTGCAGGTTCCTGCCGCTTAAATAGTGATCAGTTCAGATTTAAGTGGTCGGACAGTAGTATCTCCTTCTGAGACCATTACAGGGGAAAAAAAAAAAACAGATTCGTTTCTTTTTCTTAAAAGAAATCCCAAAATTTAGGTATGAACATGATATACAACTAGTCACTCAAGGAGTTGCCACCAATATAATATCATAAGAGCTTCAAGTACGAAAATATCATTATTAGCTTTAACTTTGATAAATGTGAAAATTATAGGGTAAGAATTTATACCATGATCCTGAACCAAATACATTTCATGACAAGTTAAATTCCCAGCTTTACAAGACAATATTAGAAACATACCTGCAAGTAATGCACAGTGTAATCCTGCAAGACAAATTACAGTAATTGACTTTTGGGTAAACAAACTGTGAATCTGTATTGGCTTCAAGAGATGGTTCAGCACTCACCATAGCTAAGATGTGCATGTCCAGGAACCAACCTGCCAGGCACAAGATAAGTAAGATGATTTACAAAACCTCACAAACAACACATGGCTGGACCCACGTGCTAGGAACTCTGTAGTAAGAAAGCAAAGAGTTGACAACAATATTCAGCAGAACAATCCCGATACCCCAACTCATAGTATTATCCTAGCACAATACATCCATTGTAGGAGACGGAAAATGTTTTATACATCACAAGTCCAGATGACTGATATCAGTGCCCTTATAAACAGAGAGATTTCAAGAAGAGAAACTTAATTACAGCCTTAGAATCCATGTGTTCTGTACATGAGGAACCATGGATCAAGATAATTAATTTGTCTCGTTTATTTAAAATAACATTAGATTCTACATTATATTAAAAACAAAACAATACCTATATAGAAATACAATGTCTTCAACATCTGTGCATTTGTCTTCTGGGCTTAGCACACTCATGGTGTAATACTTGATCTTGCTCGACTGTGGGCATTAAATGATGATGTTTGTAGCATAGAAGATCTAGACAGTTGTTCAAGCTCGAATTATGTGAAATATGAAGTATAAGCACAAATTCTGCTACCTCCAGTAAACAGCCACTTTCAAATATCTCACTCAAGTGAGTAGACAGCATAACCTGCACAAAAGTGGAGAATCCTGATATGAGAGGCAAGTTGTCACTTAAATAGACTTTGACTCCCCAACAAAAGGAAATAGTAAAAGGCCTCCTTCAGGACAGTGTACAAAAATTGACAGTGGTTTCTAAAAATTAACAGGGTTAAAACTTGATGATACTGGCAATCGTTTATCATAAATATATGAAGTTACTCCTAAAAATTACATCTAAACAACTAGTGCACATACTTTCACATTAGCGAGAATAAGCCATGTGCAAAGCTTTGATGTAGTGTCATTAACTCCCTAGGAAAAATGGAAAGGAATATAATGAACGCAAATGCAGAAAACACTCTTTGATGGGTTAGGCCATTTTAAATCTATTTATATCTCCTAGCCAAGAAGGCAGCTACTCGAGCCCCACATATGCTTTATCCAGTTAGAAACTCTCATTAAACTCATCCAAAGTTGGTAATAGCAGGAGCACTGACAACCTGATAGACAAAGAATACATCCCCTTGCCAAGTAGTCCCTCTGTCCCAAAAAGAAACAGATCATTCTGAGGATCACATTGTTTAAGTAAGAGTTGAAAAAGGAGATTTGTGTATCTTTGAACTATTGCCTCAAAGTAGTAGCTGAGGATCGGTGATTCTGTGAGATCAATAAAGAGGGTAGGCACTCATTTCATTTCATTCACAAAGGGAGTCTTATTCTGAGATATCCAAAAGAAAATAGGGGCAAAATTTTAATGAATTACTTTGCTTGAAGCTAGGATGTCGAAAGGCTGTAAATATCAAACCTTAGGAGGATTATCGCATTTAGCGAAATAATTTATGGTTCCACCAAGGAGACCAATGCCGTCTGTAATTGATATGTAGGAGATGTTAGACACCAGCACCAGCAACCATACAGTCACTAAGAAATCATGCATTTTCAGAGTAGCTTACCTTCAGATAGAGTTCCTTTTCCGAATTCATCCACCAGACATAAAGACTGATAACTTGCATGCCTGGAGATAGATGAAAGTATACAAAAATATTAATAAATCTACTCTATAAGATCATCCATGCTACAGGTTTCAGTCTCGGGTCATTAATACCGTCTTGACACACTACAATACAAGACAAAAAAGGCCCGGGAAAATTCCAACTATCTGTGATTTTCTAGCATACCTCAACATCATGCCCACTTGCTGGAGGTCAATCATAAATGTTGATTGTTCTGCGGTCATAAACTTACTTCCCATTGCACAGAATATCCTAAGTTAATGAGTTCACAGCATTATTGCAAATTGGAATAAAATAAACTGCCTCATGAGAAGGATGATCGAGTGACAAGATTGGAGAAGAAAAGATGAAACCTATCAGTTAAACCCACTATAGCTGAATCTGCTGGTACAAAACTTCCAATGTGAGAGAGGAAAACAATCAACGCAACCTGGAACACACAAGCGTACACATAAAAAGTGGATAAGCAATTGCATTATAAGTGAAAATGCTATTTAGCCATATAAAATTTTCATGCTTTCTAAGACAATACCAGGTACCAAGTTGCTGCATATACGAATTACAGATGGGATAATGATGAACACGATGCTTTTAAACAACATACACAAGCTTTGATAAAACAAACAGTAAAACCATCCTTGGTTTGTTTATCTGCTATGCTACTAAGTGTCACCAAACTTGCTTATACACATCTCCTGGTACCTGATTAACCATTTATGCATGCTTTTCACTTTGTCGAATTTATCCCATGAAATTAACTATTTTTCTATGCGTGGACCAGATCAATTTTAGATGGTCGATCCCTTGCAGAGCCCTGACTAAAAGGAACAGACAAACTATAACAAAGAAAAGGAAAAGAAGAAATACATGAGTGGTGATAATAAAAGAATGAAGGATTCGTTGGAGCTGCACAAAGAAGGTAAACACTTAAGTCTGTATATAACTGTGTTAAATAGACACCTAAAAATATGTCCAGGCTGGGAACAATTAAAGGACATAAAAAAAAAAAAAAGGAAAGGAAGACGGATTATGCCCAGAGGATGATTGAGGATGTATTTAGCTTCAAACAGAAGTTAAAATCCTACACGAGGAAATCTAAGGAAATTAATTTTCACCGGAAGAAAGGAAGTCAATTCTTACAGACCTGCTTTATGTAGATACTTTTCCCCGAATAATTAGGACCAGTGATGATATTGATTCTTCCTGGTGGGCACAAGTGCATGACTTCTCCTTAGTAGCCAACATGAGTGACAAATCTCGATCCAATTAATTCAAAAGAAAATTCGCTACAAGTACCTTCATCCAGAATCTTCGTATCATTGGGAATAAATGTATCAACTGTCATTTCCTGCAAAACATGCCTGACAGGTAGCAATAACAAAGCTTCATAACATCTTAATGGACATAAATACAACGAAGGTGTAGCTTAATCTGCATAGCTGCTCAAACCTTCCATTTCTTATATCTAGCACGCTTTCTGAAGTCAAAATCGGCCTCACATAGTTGTTCTGGCGAGCAACCAATGCTAATGACAAAGAGCTACATGGTAGTCACATAGTGATCAGAACAAGGAGTAGCATAGAAGGAAAAGTACAGGGACGATGAGGAACCTGAGCAGTAAAATGGAGTGAGCAGAAACTGAAGGGTTCTCACCAATCAAGCTCAGCTGTAAAAGTAACAGCTTTGAGTAAAGGATCAGAGAATTGAAGAACGTGAGTGACGAGATCTCTGGTAATAGCTCTCTCCATGTCTACGAAAAATGGATCAGTAGAAAAAGAGAACGGAAGCATCAGAGACAATGAACAATAGCACATCAAAACAAGCAAGCGGCAGATGTGTGCCATAAGCAGAACACTCTCAAGAAGAAAGCTACTATGAGTAATTTGCCTGCAGTTCATGGTCAATATCAATACAGTACTTATGCTGCTATAACATGTAATGTTCTTTGAGAATCAGCAATAGCCCCAATTAGTTTTAGGTTGGATGCATGTAAATCCTTCCTGAAACTTACCCAAAATTTTGTGATATATATCTCCTAGAAGGTCATCCAGTTCTCTTGTCTTTGCAGTGCGATAGAAAAACTTCTTGGAGTCTCCATCTTCATCAGAGAACTAGAATTTTACCAAACATAAGCATTGCAAATATCAATAAGCTCTTTGTTGCACAAATGATAAAAATGCAAGGTATATATTTATATATAAGTGGATTACTTACAGCAAATTCAAAATCCTGAAGTTTTTCTAGAATGTTATCATTGAGTTTGTCTTCAAAAATGCACATTAAGTAGCCTGCATCATATATCAAGACAACTTTGTTTGAAAGCTCAGGCGCATCTGAACAAAATCTGGAAAAATTTGTCTTCTGAAACTCAAAAGGTTACATAATATTCAAAACAATAAATAGTTGGATTCAGTCCCTTCATCTGAAATGAGTATATTCTATCCAGTTTCATAGATCTGTGATTCCTCAGACCTATTCCAAGTTTAGAAATCTGCTGAATCATGACAATTGCATATACTTATTTGTTTCAACCTTAAGTTTAAGAAGGAAAAAAATAGTTTGCCAATTTATAGGACTCGATGTCTCTCTCATAGCTAGTAAAAATAAGTGGTTTCCTGTATCATCAGTTGGCTTTTAGTTTCTGGAGTGCATAACCTCATAGTGAAGCCATTCTTCAATATAAAGATGGAAAAAACTATAGAAGTTTGGTGCATTCCCGGGAAATAACAATTGACAACCAAGCTTATCAGGGAAAATCAAATTGTAAATGAGGTCAATGGAATAACCTCAAAGCCCAAAACTTATCCTACTGAAACCATACAAAATTAGCATTGACTACCAAAAGCACCACGACAAAATATAAAGCCACCATATAAGCTCAAACCAACCTATCTGGTGTATATAAACGATACAAGGGATGAATTTCTCCCCAGACATATGAGGTAATCTTGCGAGTTCCAATGATGAAACCTGTAAGTGCAGGTATTTTCTTCACATTGAGTATGTGTTCCATATTTTATTCAAACACTATGACTGCAGAAATATAGCACCTCTTCCAGAAATTCTGGCAATTCCTCGTATATTTGCCTCAGCTCATCCAACTGCATGGAACAAGGAACTAAAGCCACAAAGGATAGCAAGACACTTGGAGGAATCACTTAAAGATAGAGATACTTCCTTAAAATCAGTCTAAATCTATGAAGATGTCTCACCTCACCACAAAAACCATCTTTCACTATCGTGTCATAACCCTTATCTTTACTTCGATTTACATCTATAACTCCCATGACCTACAAAAGGCTCAACCAAACACAAAAATCAACAAATGAACAATACATGAGGAAAGAACTAGAAAGTTCAGAAATCATTGGAGTACAAGTTTGCAAACTCAGGAATAACTATGAATGCAAAATCATGTCCCTGTAACATATGGGCTCTTGATTAGTCAGCGAACTGATAGGTTGTCCTTAATCCTTTCCTAAGGCCATCCAAGCATGAGGTCCTATAGGCTAAAACTAAGGGCCCATTTGGTTGTGTTTTCAATGAGATTTTTTCCACTTTTTACTATTTGGGTAGTTGGGATTTTGTTGGTCAAGCCATTTTCATTGAGAATGCATTCTTATTTTAATTCTCAACTTTTTGAAATTATAGGTCAAATGGGTTTGTCATACTTGTCAACATGTCTTTTCTTGCTTCAAATTCAATTAAAATTGTTTCAAATGGCAAGACTCACTTTGATTATTTTATAATTTTACATGTTCAATCAATTTGGTCATCTGTCACATCAAAAATACATATACCTATATTCAACATAAAAAACCAATAAAGCATTTCTACACATTTCCAATTGTTGGAAACTGAAAATGAAAATGAAAACACAACCAAACGGGCCCTAAAATTTCATTTTCAAATACCTGATATGCCACACAGAGGATCATGTCAGTAAGTTTGCGGTGAAAATTAAAAGTTACACTAAATACTCGATCACTCAACTCCTGATTACAGCACAATGGTTATTCATATGCAGTCCTTAAGGGTTGAAATTGGAAGCATTACAGGAGGTCAACAACCAACTATGTCAACAGAAAAAGCTTAAAGTCAACAGAGAAAGAAAACGTAAAATAGATAGAAATCAAAACACACCAGCTCATATACATAGGCCAGATCAGTAGACATGTAATGACCAGCCTGCAATGTAATATATGCAAGACAAATGAATAAAATCATTGATAAACTACATAAAGAAGTCAAATAACATGGCAAAAAGAAGATGATGACATAAAATATTGTTTGAATTAATGAAGAGATTAATCAGTAGTTATACCTTCTCAATGATATCCAAATTTAAATGCTTCAGTTGCTCTCGAAGTGTTTCTGAAATCCCTACTTCAAATATCTTGTTTATGTGCAGCAGTGAACATATGCTCTAAAAAGAAAACTCAATGTTTACATTTATAAAGGAGGTAACAAGAGTGACATGACATGTAATAAAAAAGGATAACAGGAAGAATAACACATATGGGTCACCCTATCGGCATACGATGTGACGGTTGAGTGATGTTGCCACATCAAATCTTATCCATGTACATGTGTTGTTGCATCATGTATCCATTTGATCTAGATCTCTTATAACACAGTTTCAACTTCAATTTTCTCAACGTGTCAAATGCACCAGCAATCAGGCTCAAACAGAAACTAAATAGACAGTGTGCTCTAGATACTTAGTTGTGCCATTTTATGTGCTTTAAAACTTTTGGACTCATCTCATATGCCACAATTCTTAGAGTTGCATTTCGTTTCTTTCTATATTCTGGCTTGACCTTCCTCAAACTCTTGGCAAGAAAATCACAACGAAAAGTTTCCTTCAAATCTAAGAGTGGGAATAAAAGTGCCTGAGGCATAAAGAAGTCAGTCAGCACATAATCTGGTATCTAAATCATTTGCAATCATGATAAATGCAAGCTGAACCATGAACCACCTCCTTTAATGCAGATAAATGAAGCAAAAGCAATGGGAGAGCAAGAAAGAGAAAGATGAATCAAATTATTGCTTCAAAGAACCCTCTATATAAGCATTTTCTAGATGAAGAAAGTGATCAACCCCAGAAAAGAAGCAGGGTTTGCCATCAACTTGTCAGATTATTAAATTTTTTACTTTGTGAATTGAGAGAGAATAAAGCCATACCTTAAGAAATGACGTCCAGTCACTACTTGTACATACAGAGCTTGGAGAATTGATTTTCTTTAAAAAATTCAAAATACTGGAATTAGAACTGAAAAGATAAGAAGGCGTATAGAATTTAGAGAAAACAATGCATCCTTCAGGGCTGGGCGATAATTGCAGACACCCGTCAACTTACAGAGGGTATTGCACTTACCACCAAACTATCAATTTATGCAGACAACTTCCCTACCTTTGGAAAATGCCCCCCCCCCCCCCCCCCCCAAATCAAATTCCGTTTCTGGCTGAATATTTTCCATGTTCTAAATATGTAGGTTATGTGCAATTACCTGCTGAACTTAAAAAGTTATGAATTAACCACCTAAACTATCTAATTCTCATTCTCCATCATTGACGCCTTATTTTGGTTGGATAAAGTGGAATGTTTCACCAAAATATTATCATGTATTATTTTCTTACTTAAAATGGACAATTTGGTTAATTAAAGTTACCTATTTCTATAGTTATTTTGTCCTAAGTTTATTAGACATTGAAAATCAATTTATGGTTACTCCCCAAGAACTGTTGTAGCATATAAATGCATGTCCATTTATCTATGGAGTAATATGGTCATTTGGAATTTAAACTGGATATGAATAAGAGAGTCTGTGTTCTTTTGGTATATATGGGCAATAAAAGGCATTTTTGTAGAACCTTTTTCTTTTATATATTCATAAATTTATATACCTTGTCTACATATATCATAACAATGATTGAGGAATAACTATAGAATTATCTTTTAATTATCTCACACACATAAAATTACTTGAGTTGGTTAAAATATCCCCATATGATGCAAATGAAAAGCTTATGACAATACTTTGCAGCAAAAACTCCACCACATTTATCCAAAAAAAGTATTTTGTAGTCCAACTAGTTTAGGTAGTTAAACTTACATTTCTTTAAGCTGACGAGGTAAAAATGCACACAACTCAAAGTAATGCAAAAAACTCCAGAGGAAGATTTTATCTGAAATGGAATCAAGGGTGAAATATTCTACAGATATATTGGAGGATCGTCTAGATGAATTAATATTTTGGGGTAAAGTGCAAACCCTCCTATAATTTGTGAGGGTGTCTGCATTTAACCAAAAAAAAAAAGAGAAGAAGAAGAAAAAATCTTGTTAATGTGGAAGAAGAAAAAAGATTATTACAAGGTTTGCGTCAATGAAATAGCACATATTCTTGTTTTTAACTAAATATCAAATGATACTATGGGCATAATACTGTTGAAATACATTTACCAGGAGAGCTAAGAGGAGATTCTGCACCTTGAGTATGTGAGGAATATCTTTCACAGACTTCAGAGTTTGCCGCAAAGAAACCAACAATTCTTCAGCACAAAGAAAGAAAGATATCTGATTTATCAAGGGGAATACTTTCACTCAATGCTGATAAGGATACAACATTCATGTTTACAAAATGATTTAATGTGATCAGCAGTGACAATTATCATCTCAATAAATACATAATACCTTCACACGCTTAAAGCCTCATTTCATCTGAATCCTCTTATTTTCATTCTTATGGATCTTTGCAGTACTTTGGTCATGCTCAGCACTAAAAAATTAATATCAACAGTATATGCTAAGCACAAATGACGACAATGAATATATGTAGCTAAGACAAGGATACAGTATTGAGGCGAATATTCAACTTTTCAAGGTCAAGTACAGGCCTCAGGAACCAGTTCCTGGTCAAATAGTACTGTTAGCCGAAATCTCAACAAGGGCAAAGACCCAGCAGTGTTATATCTCTGGAAGTCATTTTACCTTAATAGACGTCTGCCCATAGGTGTTACACACTAAAAGGATGCGAAAATATTAGTCTCGATAATTTCTTTCGAGGGCCAATAATCTGAGAAATTATTATGTGGAAGATATAAAAGAAGAAGTTTCAGGAGACCTTATTCATCATCCCATATACAGAGAACCTGCAATCACAAATATCAGTGAACATTTCTTTTAAACATGAGCCAATGGGCTCAAGTGATCGTTCTGATTTTCCCCTTTCTTTTGCTCTAACTAAGCTCATATGGCTTGGACATTCATTTAAGACAGATCAAAAGTGTGTTTCGGCATTTACCCTTCCTTTGCTCTACCAATGCCCATGTGACTTGGATGCTTGTCAGTTTGGAATATCTGCAATGCCTCATGGGCAGCAGAATCAACTTTGAGGAAGTTGTTTCTTATCTTGTTTGTTAAGATATACATCTGGGATGTGAATCTAGCTTTCTGCAACAAAAATAGATATAGAAGAAGAGAGAACTTAACCCGGAAATTTTGCTTTAATGAGTAACAGACGGCAAAGATACAGTGAAATCTCAGAAACTGAATTTATTGCAATTGACACATTCCCACTTTCCTTCGCTTCAAGGGTATCTAGTACCCTCTCATTCTCTAATATGGCAAGAAGTCCCCCACTGGCACGAACTTGAACATCACTGCGCACATCCATCATGGAACTAAGCTACAGTTGAACAAAAGAACATAATCACTTGCATCAGAATTTATTTTAAACCAAGAAATGATCCAATATTCTAATGTCTTGAGTCCTAAAAGAATTCATTATTTCTTCATATAAGCTCATCTTCCCAAATATAGTTAAAGCTCGTCAAACCATAATTTGGAAAAGAATTCAAGGCATGAGTCAATCATAAATGTGTATTACAATCTAGCAAGTAAATCAAGACTACTGACAACTGAAAAAGCAAATATCCAAAAGTCATAATCAAAGAGTTGAAGAAGGAAAAAGACAACATATAGGTCAAGCTGAACTATTCAACTCACATAAGAGACCCTTTCTTTGATATTCAACCCTTCATCCATTCCAGTTACACGCAGGTACATTAATCTGTTTGATGCAATAAAACATCAAAAACAGGTATTACTAGAAATACTTGGTAGAAACAAAATATCCGACTCCAAAGTTGATATCACAGGCTATAAATCCATCTAATGACATTTTAAAAAAAAACACAAAGTATAATCCTTAATGTCCTGGCCGTCTGCCATCCGATAGTGCCAACTGCCAACAACTGACCAGATGCCAAAAAACTTGAGTTGAGAAGTTAAACTATTTTTTATTCTGATGGCCACATCACCAACATGTGAATTGAATTGCTTAGAAGCTTTTAACAAGAAACATATAAATCCCCATAATGCACTTTCTGATCAGCTTGCAAACTGACTCCATCTTTGGAGGAGTACTCGGTTGATCAACTAGAAACTGAAAGAATCAACCAAAGAAAGTTCATTTCTTAAGATCTCTTTTTATAGGTGTGACCTAAAATTACAGAGTAAGGATATTTTGTGTTTGATGAAAACATGAAAAGGACGGCCAAAATTTGCCAGAGTTAATTACCAGAGACCATTAAGTGCATATGATGCAGCAGCTAACAGTTGCTAGAGACCATGTGACCTTTATCAGCTTAGCAAGACATGTCAAAACTTGGATGAAGATACAGGTACAGAGTTCTGCTATTATTTTTTTACCTATGCCATGCTTGCTCATAGCTGAATAATGAACTTTTTACGAGCTTTACTGTTGGAGCTTCAGCATTCCCATCTGCATTAATTCTTGAAATTAGGGGATAAAATGTGCCAGCAGAAGGTTGAATGAGATATCAAGTTCTAAGTGGTGTACCATTGTTTTGTAGAGCAGCCAAGAAGGATTGTTCGCACTTGGTGCTGGTATAGATTATGCATGGTTGGGCTTGGTATTTCACTAGCAATCAAACGAAATTATGAAAAAAGAAAAAAGCATGAAACAGAGCTAACACACTACTTGAACATTTCTTTTTAAGTACCCATCTCAACTAAAGGAAAATCCTCATTGCCATCTTCCCAGAATTCCAGAACATGAAGTTGACATATGCTTGAATCATAAAAAGATATTCCAACCCTGTTGAAAAGGCGTATTCACGTCAGTAATTTAATCTTCTTAATTTGACCTATTTGACCTCTTATTCAAATATTAAGGCAGAAAGAGGTTTACCTTTGGCCATGCATGATACATGCCATATACACCTGTTACATGAAAGTAACGAAAAAGAAAGATGTTATGCAGCGAAAGTTATTATAGCAATGCTTACTAAAGTAAGAGAAAGCATGAGGTAAGAATGAGGCACTATGCAGACAAGTAACTGCCTTTTTAAATGCATTTGATATTTCTAAAGGCACATAAAAGACTGTTAGTTTTTAAATGTTAAATTAAGGACTCAAAAGGAAAAAGAATTGAATTCTGTGGATGTTTTCTGTCACAACTTCGTATTTGTAATTTTTCTTTTACAGATCTGTTCTCTAACTTTGCCGTCTATATCCTCCATTCTAATTCTAGTGATCCCTCTTTCTGGCAGTTGTGTATTAGCACCTCCGACATCTGCTTTTTCACTTTTGTTCTGGAAATCATTAAAAAATTTATAGAGTACAGTGAGCTAGCCTGTGAATAATATCTATCGAAACTCCAGGTTTGAAACTTTCATGCAAAACATTTACACCTTATCCTATTTAATCTAATAATGTAGATCATGGCGCTCTTTTTCTGCCCTGCATCTTGCTCGTATAGTCTACTTGTCAGCAAGCCTTCAAATGATTGACAGAATTTCGATTTGATACGGAAATGTCAAGATAAAAACATCTCCCTAAACCAAGTATTCCAATGTCAGTTTTCCAAGGATCCATTACTTTTGATCCATCACAAAAGTGAATGCAAATAAAGTTCCAGAAATACTTCAACGGGAAAGTGGAAACTCAATGCCAACTTAGTAATTAACTTAGGCATGTAATATTTTTTTTCCGGAAAAAAAAAAAAGAAAACCTTCACTCAATCATAATGAGATTGCAGATGTTGCTTAACCATAAAATTTTCAAATTCTCCAAATTAGGAAAAATATTTGTAATAACGCTGTTCTATTTTGTTCAACCAAACACAGAAACTGCAGAACGAAAACAAACCATAAAAATAAGTTAAATACACAAAATCGGCCGAATCAAATAATCTCGCAAACTGAAACCGAGACGGTGTTGATAACCGTTACACGTTTAAATTCTAATACATCCCATACCTGAGACTCCACATCTGTTTCGTCGACTTCTTCCATAATTTTTTTGAGGCCTGAGATTGAGAGAGACAGAGAAGAGCAGCGAAGAAAATTTTGAAATCCGTAAAATAAAAGACGAAAGAGGTTCACGCGGATTTTTGGAGCGAATGGCGTCACTTAACTGCCACTCTGACAGCTTTCCTTATTCAAAAATTCAAACAAATTCTTATATTTCAAAGGGAAAATGGCATGGGACACCCCTGTCAAATAGGAAAATTGCTAAAAACCTACTTATATTTTGAAAATAGCTTAAAAGCCCTCTATGTAATATAAAACTTGCAACTCCCCCCTCCACCTCAGAAATAGATGGAGAGTGACCTGCACGCGCTAGAAGTTGAATTAAAGAAGTTTTTTGAAATTTTTTTTTTTGTTTGAATTAACATAAATGCGCCTTTACAGTAGCTGCTTCTATGATTATATTACAGGTAACAAAATTTTATTTGTTCTATTTATTATTTTTTTTGTAATTCCTTTGTATGAAAATTGAAATGCTTTGTTATTAATAATTTTTCTTTTATATTTTGTAGAATATGTTATGCTTTTAGAAGATCTTCGTCGAAAGAAGGAAAAATTGATTTAAGATAAAAAAAGAAAAAAAAGATTCAAAATATTATTGTAAAAATATGCTGCAATTAGAATTGTAGGTTCAACCAAAGAAAGTGAATGAAAATTTATTCTATAATTGTAAGACAAATAATTTTATTTATTTTTGTTGGTTGGACCTGATTAGTATTTCTAAAAAAGTTTCACAGTCAAGTTCAACGACGACACAACCAACAGTTGAAGAAGAAGTTTATTCAGAAAGTAGAACAATCGAAAAAATTTTAAAAACGTATTGTCCATTTGCCATGAATTAACAGTGAATATAAAAGCGTTAGAGGAAATCAAAGAATGATGAAGACATTTTTTGTGCTTGTTATTGTTTTGGTAATTGCCATAGTATTGAAATAAATTATGTATTTGTACTCGTTGATCTTATTAAATGAATTATTTTCACGTTATGAAATAGCTTGTATTTTAACTCAGTTGAATCTGTTGAGAAAGTATCAAATATTGTCAATAATAGTTATATATTGGATGCTACGAAAAAGCTATTTATATGAAAATTTTATAACGATATTACTAATTTTCATTTTAATCAATAGAAAGGGTTAAATTTATGAGTTAGAACTGATGAGACAATATTACATTATAATTACCTATCAAATTAGTGCAATTGCTGATCATATCTCTACTTTTATATAATTAAAAATTTTCCTCTGTACTTCTTCCCTTCTCTAATATAAATGATAAAGTTTTAAGGTCGGATTCGAATCAATTACATTTTATATTTTTAGAATAAAATATTAACATTCCGTTAAGTTTTTAAATATAGTAATTATACTATATTAGCATGCATGAAAATCACGTCAATCCCTTTTAGAAAAATTCTAACTCGGACCAGAGTCGATTCCCCCTCCAAATTCCTGAGGAATTCATGTCATTTTTCATCCGTCTATGGAAAGGGCGCTCTTCACCCATCGATTAAGGGGTTGGATTTTCTATACACATAATATGTATATATTTATTGAAACAAAAGATACAATTAACGGCTGCTAATTGCTAATAAAGTATTGGCATTGAATGAATTAATTCTGAGTCGGGTGGTCTTATTGCAACCAACCAAAATCAATAAAACCAAGAAGAGGATGGATTGTCGTAGCTCATTATACACTCATCAAAAACTAAGGAACATTTCGCTATTCAAATTCAAAAACTCATCTCGTTGCATGAGCCTCCACTTCTCGGCCTCATTGCTTTTACTTTCATCTTTCATCTTCAGCCGGATTTTCCCCATCCTTATTTGCCTCTTTGGATCGGAGATCCTTGAGAATAAGTTCCGGCACAACAAAATTGGCTACAAAGTATGCGAATAAACACACAGCACTGCCATCAACAAGTGTATATCAGAATCGTATAAATCATTTGATAATCACTTGTAACTGATCATCAGACGAAGACAAACCTCGTCTGGAGCAGCACCGATAGGTTTCCGGCGGCAGCTGGAGAAGTAGCGGCGAGAAATATGGGAGACGGCGGCAGAGATCTGGTTCTGAGAGACACGAAGGAGAAGCCATTTGGATTCAATCGCATTGAAGAAGGTTTACTTTCCCAGAATTGGTGTTTGTATTTGTGATGGGAGGGTAGTGGAGAGAGCTGAGACTGAGAATTGATGCACTTCATTTCGCGATTCAGTTTCTTAGTTGGGTAGTCTGTGGATAATGTATTGATATGATGATGATATGTTTTTGGGTGAGAGCCGTGGTGTAAGTGTAACCACCTAATCCTACGCTGCCGATGCAAGCGAGAGTTGAGATTTCTGTCCTCCGTCGTTAGATTTTCCAGACACTTGGTCCCATCATGAGTGAATTTTTCTGTCACCGGCCAAATGTTGACCAATAATTCCAATATACCATGAATTTTGAATATAAATTTAATATAATATTAAATAAGTAGTTAAACATATAAAAATAATGGTAAATAAGAAAACACAAAGAGAAAAAAGAGTGTGCTAGAATGGAAATCAAGAAACTCAAGTTCAAGTCGAACTTAAAATCGAGACAGTTTCACTCGCCTAGCACCCTTATTATTCACAACAATAACAATTAGGAAAAATTGAAGGCGGGTTTGCTCATACTCGGATAGAGCATATATATTTACTAAATATTAGGGGATGAAAATATTTGTTTTTGCACGAATAGATTTTTACAATTTATTTTGTAATTTTAAATTTTTCCAATCAATTTATCGGAAAAATTGCATGTACATGGCCCAATGAATTCTACGGGATCGACATAAACTCTCCTCTTTGACAATAAAAGCTTTGAATGTGTCTTGTCCTATTTTAGCAATCATCTAGGATCTAATTATCCGATCAATTTCGCCGACACTGGCTACTTCACTGGTCATATATATAAATCATAATCAAATATATGTGGATATGTCTATTTATAGCAAGGCGCGTTTAGGTTCATGTTATAGCAATTCCTCCATGAATTAATGGTTCAACTAACACGTTTCGAATGTTGTCTTTTAGTTTATGGTTTAAATTCTGTATATTACGTGCATGTATGTAAGTTATATGGGAGAAATCAATTGATCAAATATTTTCAAGTGTAAGGAAAATATCAAAATAAATTAGGGTATGTGTTTTTTTATGAGTTTTAAATTTCTCGAGATTGATCAAATTCGAACTTAAATTGTGAATATTATAGGAGGTGTTAGCATATGGGAACAACACTAAGAATACCTTCCTATAGATAATTTCTCCAAAAATCAAACTATCAACATATCCTAATTTCTTAGGGGCAAAATGCTTTTTGATTCTCATAAAATAAAGGTAGAATTTATTTTGGTAACATAACTATGACATGTGTCGCTTTTAGTCCCATAAAACTCATAATCATAAATTTTTAGTTCAAAAAAGTCATGTGCATTGTAGTTTTAAAACTAAAAAAACTAAAAAGGCATTCTGATTTTGGGACTGAGAAGTTCTAAAAATCACTTTTTTTCGGAAATAAAATCGCCCTGATTTTGAGTTTTATAGGATTAAAAGTTTCACCTGTCATAATTACGGTACTAAAAGAAATTCTACCCTTATTTTATGGAACTAAAAAAATATTTACCCCAATTTCTTAGATTCCTACCTCTATCTAATACTATAACTTAGCTTTTGTTGGAGGATCATTGCAAGGACACCTTCAACCCATCATCGATTTCTCTATTTTCAGATTATTAGCCCTATAAAGATTTGGATCATTTGATCATCGAACATCAACCTGTTGGATCAATAGGTATATAAGTTATTTTCATACGTAAATTTGATATTTCTGATATAAGTAATATAAGGAATAATTACATCTATATTTCTTAATTTATGATTTATTTATACACATCATCCCAATCTTTTACAAAATTACACACTTATGAGAAACATCAATATTATTTATACAACTTACTCCTGCTTTTTGAACATTAATTATACATACATCACAAAAAAATATGCGTAATTTATATAAATAGACTATAAATTAGCGAAAATATACATAAATGTGATGTGTATATGAATGAATCAAAATTCAAATATATAGTAAAAATAGAACGAAATACCAAAACGAGCAAATGAATACCTCAACAAAGTTAACAAAAAATAATTGGTTCATATAGAACAAAAATACCAAAACAAGCTAATAAATACAATACAATGCACCAAAGAAAATAAAATATTCTTACCAAATAAAATATGATTGAATTGAACCAATCACATAATAAATGTGATACAATCACCACGTGACTAGGTTTTTTTTTTTTTTTAAGAGTATACCAATCACGTAATAAGTGTATTTAATTAAATGAGAGGAAAATAAAGTAGTAGTGCGTATGCATATATATATATATATAGAGAGAGAGAGAGAAAAAGTAAATACTAAAGTGAGGGGCAGAAATCGGGCATCACAGGAGTTAGCTGTATCCGAATTTAGTTTGCATGAAAGAATTCATGCTTTTCCAGATCAAAAGGTCAACTGCAAATTGTGAGGGTTGAAAAAGTCTTTGGATAGAATGAAAATAGCAATCAACTATGTGACATTGTGTGGGGTAATTGAACTCGAAAGGAGAGTGGAGGTTTGCATTTGATAGAAATTTTAATTCAAATTCGATATAGTTGAATTGGGATCAATTGTATGATAAATATAATATGTTTGTCGTGTAATTGATGTATATTTTATGAATATAACCAATCACAAAGCAAATGTGGCCTATTTTGTAATTAATTTGATTCGACCATATTTAATTGGACCAACAATTTTTCTTGATCAAGAACTATATATATACATATACAGCTGGGTGCATTAATTATTTATCCCAAGAGAGAAAACTAAGTGGTGACCGTATTTAATTTAAATCTTCTCAACCATCTCTTTGAAAATATTGGCATTGCCCTTCTTTGGCCCTATATATACTCCCTCATTGTCACTCCCACCATTCATCCATCATCAATAATTAGCTACTGCTCTTCAAGTACTCATCAAGATGACTTGTAAGATTTTCCTTCTCCTGCTTCTTGGCGCTCTTTTTTGCACTTGTGGTGCAAGGAAGGGTTCTTTTGACGAAGAAAAGAACCTCTTTCACCGCCCTGGACTTGGTGGCATTGGGGCGGGAGGAGGCGGAGGTGGAGGATTTGGTGGTGGAGGCGGAGGGGGCTTGGGTGGAGGTTCTGGCGGGGGTGCTGGCTTCGGTGGAGGTGCGGGTGGGGGACTTGGAGGTGGAGGAGGATTTGGAGGAGGAGGGGGTGGAGGTGCTGGTGGAGGAGTAGGGGGCGGCTCTGGTTTTGGTGGAGGAGCGGGATTTGGAGGAGGAGCAGGGAGTGGTGGAGGACTTGGAGGAGGAGGTGGTGGAGGGTTTGGAGGCGGTGGCGGAGGTGGTGCTGGTGCTGGTGGCGGCTTTGGAGGTGGATTTGGTGGAGGAGCAGGAGGTGGTGGGGGGTTGCCCTGATCCTGAGACAAATATATATATGTTGGTCTGTGGACTATTATGCATGGAATTTGATTAAAGGTGAAGTGAATAAGGCAGGCTCTAGACCAGGAGCTCTATCTTTTGTAACAAGTAACAACAAATGTTTGCAGTATGTCGTCTTTTGTTTTAAGTATGGGTACTGAAATGGTTGCAGTGAAACATATTTCCACAAAATTCTTAATCACGAAAGTTTAATTTGGTATACATTAATCTAGCCTGACTTTTCCAATTTCTTACCGTGCTTGTATTTTCTCCGTAACACATTCCTCACATGCAAGCAGTACTCATTTTTGTCAAGATTTACATGCACAACTCTTGTTTTTTTTAGTAGATAGATGGCAATAAGATTCAGAGGTACGACTCTATTTGCTTTGGTTTTGATACGATGACCATCTTATATTAAAGTTTAACCATTAAAAAGAATAACTTAATAAGTTTAATCTATAGATTATCACTATGCGAGCTGTAAAGTCCAAGTACCATTTACGCGAATATGATAGGAAAAAAACGTATATAATTTTATATTTTATTTAATATATACCTATTGGTTTGAGTGAAAAGTTGTTCATTTTATAGGTTTTAAATTTAAGTTCTTTGAGCAAAGTCTCCTACAAGCCTTGGAAATGAGACATGTAGAAAGTATGTTACCATTCTAATCCGCAAATCAGTAAGCAATCGTGAAAAAATGAAATTAATTGAAAGAGGGCTATGATGAATGATAAAATGATAAGAGAACGTTTGAGAGCATAGTGTTTTTGTGCGGATGCTAGTGCAAAAATTGCGTTACACTTAACCAGGGGGAAAAAGACTTGTTTTTATGGCCATAATCATCCACAGAGTGAAGAAGGATGACCTCTTGGGACTTGGGTCAGTGGTTGCTGCAGATAGGCACTCTCAAATTTGGAAGCGGTTAACAAGGATCTTGAAAAGTTAGGTTCATTGAGGAATCCTTATACAGATAACTCTTATAATAGGAATAAGTCCTGAATTTTTTAGAGGGTTGTTGAGGTACGTGTGGTGATCTGCTTACATCCTTATGCCTCGTCACGAGTTACGTGGCCATCCTTTTCGTTTGTGGACAAATGGTTTTCCGCCATTTGTGTGTGTGGCCAATCTGGTAGCTTGCCAGGTTCAAGGGCACTCTCCTCATGGGCTGGCGACCCTTTATCGGAGCCCACCTCTGTCAGAAGTCTCTAATAGATACTTGGGCTGAGGGCCCCTTTTTTTTAGGCCTCATGTTTTCAGAAATATCTAATTGGGTTTTATTTAAAATCTCTTGTTTGGTTGAGTATAGTTTTAGGGCATCACATATTATACGCACAAAAATTTTCTAAAATTAAAACAAATAACATAATATTTACAATCATGACATGTATATATTAAGTAAAATATAAAATACAATATCTGGAATTCAATCCCTAATAGAAACTCCACAGTTGATAATTATCAACAATTATTACTTCTCCAATTCTCCTAAAGTTCACAGGAAATCCTTAGAGAAAACGAAGTGAAGGAAAATTTTGAATAATAAATGCAGACGGTTAAATAAATTAATAATAGTACAAAATGGTCCTAATTAAGTATTCAATATATTTTTCTCATCTCAACATAATTAACAAAGACCTATACGAAATACTATAGTTATATATATAATTAATCTAGTTGGGCCACATTAATAAAATCTTGATTTATTTATTTATCTTTTATCGTAACACGCGTTTGAGTAGTGTTTAGATGCTGATGAAGTATTAAGACTTGAAAGTGTGTAAAGGACTACTCAAACCACTATTTATCGCACGCTTTATGTACAATTTTTTTTCTAAATAAAATACATAATATTATTTTATTAGTGACGGCATGTGGGATAAATTCATTTAACAGGTGGGCCATTCTCTAATAGTTGAAACTAGGCAGTTGGCTGATGATCATGTGATGAAAAGTCTTCCATGCATGCAGACTGCAGTCTTGTCATGTGTTGAGAAAGCAGAAGATAGAGGTACAGGTACAGGTGGTTGCATTGCAATTTGCATTCATTAACTAATATGTCAAACACGGTTTATGGATGAGAAGAAGATAGCGCCATTTAAAGCATTCTAATAACTAATCATTTCTCACCTCTCATCATCATCACCAGTCAGTCAAACACGATTTCATTTAGAGTAATTTCTTCTTTTTATTTTGTTCTTGATCTCGGTTGCGTGCCACAGTCTGCACCACCACCGCAACGAATCTTGCTCGCTCATACTCATCCCTAGGGTTTTTTCTGATTTTGTACGAATTCAGCGATCTAGATAAACGATCTCACCACAGATTGCTAACTTTTCCAAGATCAAGTATTGGGTCCCTGAGAATAAAACAAGAACAATGAGCTCGTCGAGCACGTCCTCAACAACAACCCTCCGACGCTCAAGTTAGGTAGATTGAGGTAAAAGTATGCGATCACAAAGTTCAATCTAAAGGAATGTGGAACTGTTACCTCTAAATATGGCATATGGGTTTATTTATAGAGTACAGTTGGATACTGTTGACTGGGCCACGTGACCTTATCCTGCTGGCTAGTGTCCGTGATCGGACCGCTACTGTTGCCCGGATTTTCAAAGGCAGAGTTGGATCCGGGTCAGGTCCTTTTCGACCCATCCGACAGAAGAGGCGCAGATCCACAGTGAAAAGTCTGTAATACCCTTAATAAAGGGTGTTTACGATATTTTCCAACATATTTTACTAGATACCAATCACTTTCTTTGGTGACCTAGTCCCACCTCCGTTCCATGTTAAATCATGATAATCTCCAAAATTAGAGGGGAAAAATAAAAAGTACTTAAATACATATGGATAAGTAAATTAATGTAAGAAATTTAGGACTATTTTTTATTTCGAATAGTGATGAATGTCCACTATATAGTTAATTAATCATGAATTTTGTTCGACATAGAATAAATGAACCAAAAGAAAAAAAAAATTATGTACTAATTAAATTTGTGGAGATCGGCTGCCCAGATTCTAATCATAAATTACAAACTTATTTAATGAGTGAAATAAAAGAAAGGAAATCATCAAATAAAAAGAACCATGCATGTACATACTTCTCTTGAATAGTATGTGCATTGTACGTCATATACGATACTGTACAAATAATATTGTTTTTCTTATTAATGATTGGGCCTATCACCCATTCAAGTTGTTGGATAGCGGCCCATGGGCTTGCACAGCAAACCATTTTAATAAGTTTTAACCAATAGACTCTATAAGAAACACGCTTTTACTAAATATCCAGAGAAGCGCGAGTCTCGGCGGACCCCCAGTTTTGAGCAGGAAAATGCACTTTTCGATTTATAGATGAGTGTATTGTATTTTTGGTCCAATAATTTATGAATTTAATATCTTTGATCCACATTTAGTCTAGTAGACTAAAAGATGCTACGATGCTACAAGTTTTTAGTAGAAATACTATTACTTTTTTATCTTATTAGATCATATGTATTAAACTCATAAATTATGGAATAAAAATTGCAACATTTCCTGCATAGGGCAAAAAGTACAGTTTTCTCCACTTTTGAGTATACACAATACCACTCGTAACAACTTGAAATCTTTGTACCCTTTCCATTGTAGAAACGATTCTTCAGGTGGTCGTGGATTCCCAGTCTTAAAAACCAACCCACTTCCGACAGTGAACTGAATGTCTGTACTCTTAATACACAGTAATGATTAAGTGTGTAAATGTTGGAACTGCGAAAACTCGTGGTTGGAGCTCGTTGCGAAATTATGACTGCCAAAATCAGGTGATTTAATAGCTAAAGCCAAGAAACAGCTCCCAGTTTTCTTGAATCCATGTTTCAAATATGTTGGCGGATCGAGAGAATAAGTTCCCTCTTTATGTTTACGGTTGGGAAGATGTTGCCCCATTGGCCATTTCCCACATGCAGGGATTTCTGAAGCCTTATATCATCTATATAAATCCCCCCTTAGATCTTCGCATTGTTAGTCTGTGTAAGGATAAGTGAAGTGTGACGATGAAGATGTCTCCTAATAAGCTTCTCGTTTTTCTGTTTTTATGTGCCCTTTGTGCTGTTCATGCCAGAACATTGTCAAGCAACGGCGGTGTCTTTGAGAAGAAACCAGCGGATCTTCCTGCTGAAGACGGGCCGTCAGAGGATGACAATGGAGATGGGGGTGCATCCGACGAAACTCGCGGGAGAAGGCCAGGAATGGGCGCAAGCGTCGGCGCAGGAGTAGGGGGTGGAATCGACGTGGGGGCTGGGCGTGGATTGGGCATAGGTGGGGGATTCGGAGGTGGAGTGGGTGGAAGCGTGGGATTTGGTGGTGGACCAGGCGGTGGTATTCGAGCTGGTGGAGGGATTGGAGTTGGCGGTGATGGTGATGATAGCTCACGTGGCGGTATGGGTGGTGGACCAGGCGGTGGTTTTCGAGCTGGTGGAGGGATTGGAGTTGGCGGTGATGGTGATGGTGATGGTGATGGTGATGGTAATGGTAGCTCACGTGGCGGTTTGGGTGGTGAGGTCGTTGGAGGATCCCCTTGACGTAGGCTGTGCAAAAATCAAGTCCCCACTTCCCAGTCTAAAGCTATTTGGGTTTAATAAGGAGCAGGCGGCAATATTATGTATGAAAGTGGTACAGTAGTACTGTCTGTGTAGAAGAATGTTCGTGTGTCTTGAGAATGTATTATCAAGTGTCGCGCTCTATAACTATGTGCATGTCTTATCAAGCGTCCTGTCCACTGTCTTTTCAATCTCAATTTCCACATATGCTTAGTTATGTGGCACATGTTAAAAATTAATAAGGAGATATTAAAAACATAACAAAAATATATATATCTATACTCTTAAGCACCGTGTACATGGTTTGTTAAGGGTGGATTGGGCCGAATATCTACTCCCTTTTAGAGTTGAAACTAAGGGTGGCAGTATATGGTTTCCACCAAATTCATCTAATTTTGAGTTAGGTTATTTTTCATATAGGTTCAATATAGTTTTATTTAAATAAATTATGGGTCCTAAATGAATTTTTCATGTTTAATTTTCTATTAATTTACCAAAAGTAATTTTAATAGTATAATAGAACTGATAAAAAATATTAGTATATATTACAGTCATGAGTTCTTTATGGGTCCTATATGGATCGTTGATGGATTTTAAGTGGGTTGATGATGCGTTCTATATAGGTTGGTCATGAATTTTAAATGGAATAGTGATGTATACGGGTTGACGATGAATTTTAAGTTCATTATAATTGATTTAATTATACTATATATTACTAACTACTTTCACATTTTTATAAGAAACAGAAATTTTAAAATTTATTTAGTAAATTATTATTTTAAATTAATGAGAAATAAATTAAAGGAAAGTGAAGAATTTTATAAGATAGTCAAAGCTTGCAATTTACATGTAACCATTTTAAAAAAAATTCTAATAAATTTTAATTAACATATCGAATATCAATATCTAATAATAATTTATAATGAACTAACATGTACTATTATTATTGCGATTGAAAATTTTACAATTTAAATTTAGAAAGAATTATGGAGAAATTGATTGCACAACTATTCATCTTATGAGCTGTTTCAAAAAAATACGGTAATTTTTAATACTTTACAAGCTTTTCATTTTAAAATTTAACAAATGAATCCTTGATGTAACCTGATTACTTTTCTTCATATAAATTTAATTGTATTATATTATATTATAAGTTGTATTAAAAATATTGTCAACTTATTATTATTATCTAAATTTTAAAATTTATAAATATTAAATATAAAAATATGGGTATCATCGACTCAATTCAAACCATTTACGATCCGTTAATTCAAACACATTTTTAACTCAACCCATATTGAATCCAACCTATTTGGATTCGACCCAACCCGTCCATTTGCCATCCCTAGTTGAAACCAATTACGCAAATTGTAGTCCCTATACTTAGGGCTGAAATTAATTTGGTCCCTGAATATTTTAAGGCGCAATCTGAGTTCATATAAATATATATATATATATATATATATATATTTAAATTGTTATAATTTTGATCTAATTATTAAAATTACAATTAATGAAGTTGGGAACACGATTGTGTTGCACAACAAAACAATAAAACTGGATTAGAGAAAGTAATAAAGACTATGTAATTTCTCTAGTATTTTATTTTTATTTTTATTAATTTACTTTGTCTCTATCTATTTTTTTATAATCTTTTATTTTCATTTTTACTACTTTCTCCGATGTTTTATTTCCATATCTTTTATTTTTATTACTTTATCTAATATTTTATTTATATTTTTATTACTTTATCTGATTTTTTGTTTCCATTTCTTTAAATTTTAAAATTTTATTTTTTAATTACTTTTTCTAATATTAAATTACCATTTTATTTTTTTATTTTTATTACTTTCTCTAATCCATTTTTATTTTGTTGTTGCCCAACATGGCCTACCCTCCAACAGTCGTGTTCCCAGATCCGTTAACTTTAATCCGATTTTAATAATTGAATCAAAATTATAATAATTTAAGAAGTTTAAAGGTTCAAATCGCATAGAGAAAAAAAAAATTAATGTACCCTGCCTCTCTGGGTCGTTAGGGTCTGACATCTTAGGCCTACAAGAGATCGTTAACGAAATGGCCCAAAAATCTGCTCGGCCCAACAAGCCCTGTCGGTGTGAATATGATATTGATAAAAATATCAGTGGTTTTATTCGGTTTGGGCCACGTCTCCTCCCCTTTGATTCGTTTCTTCCTCCAGTTAATCACACGTCGCTCCTCCTCACTCAATATATTCACTGCATCGCATCGTCTCATCCTTTTCCCGATCAATTTATCTCTATTATTCCGTGAATTTCATCAGAGTTGAAGGAAAATTCGTGAATATTTTTGTTTTTGAAAGATGATTCAGCCTCTATATGCTCTGGTTTTCGGGGAAGTGTTTGTGATTTTGCTTCTTCTTTTTCGGACGCCGCTGAGAAAGCCGCTTCTGCTTTTACTGGACAGATTGAAGCAGGGTAGGGGCCCGATAGTGTCGTCCACCGCCGCAGGGACCTTGTTTGTGATCATGGTATCCATTTTGTTTAACATTACGAGCATTCAGAAGCGATCTATGGAAAGTGCCTCCGTTAATCCTACGGACCAGGTGCTCTTGGCCAATCAGCTTCTCGAAGCATCACTGTTGGGTAAACTTTCCTTTGATCCTTAATTTGGTCAATCTCTTCTTCTTGTGCAAGAAATTGTGATATACCATCACTGATTTTGCTTAAAAATTATTTCTAAAGCGTGTTCATTAGTTCTGTTGTTTTACATAAATTAAAATGAAAATGAAATTATTTGTGTAGGGTGGTGTTGATATAATTTCTTATTAGATTTCATGTAATAGTATAAATAATATTGATTTGGTGAATTAGAATCCACGTGATTGTTAAATTATTTGATTCCCGATTCATATAGTGATTTTGTCCTATTTGTGAAACGGCCCCATTAACACAATGTCATAATGTTATATCACGTGATGAGCTCTTATTATTGTACAGTACATAGCCATGCTTCTAGCTACTAAGATCCTCACAATTGGAAGGAAAATTGCAATTGATGAATGCAGGTTTTGCTCTATTCCTGTGGTTGATGATCGACAGAATCCATTACTACATTAAAGAGGTTCGCATGCTGAGGAAGCATTTGGAGGCTGTGAAGAGGATGGATCAGAAGTCGGAGGAAGTGAGGAGCAAGGAGAAGGGCAAGAGTAAAGCTGTGGAGGAAGATGACTAAAAATGATAGCGGAACTTGAAGCTAACGTTAAGCTTGGAAAAGGCATGACTGAGGTTAATAAGCCCGCATTTATTCTAGTGATTAGGAATATTTGGTGCTATACAACTAATGCAGGGTAATTTGATAAGATTCTTGTTTTGTTTTAACTTTTACATCAATGAAGATTTGCTAATGTTTATGTTTATGCATGGATCCTTTGGTTGCTTTCATGGTCCTAGTTTGCTGGTCATCAAGTAGGATTGATGCTGGCATGAGTTTTTTAATTATCCATCCTTTTTCCCCTAAGACGCCATGAAATGGGATCTACATTACCCTCTTATTTCACCAAGACTTGGTATTGGGGATAAGTAGTGAGAACTAGAATAGCATGAAAATGAATGATGGAGTGAGATGAAGAAATGGAATTTTGGGGCGCTGCCCTGGGGAGTGCAGATAGCTAACATCTGATCGGAATTCAAGAGTAAATTTAGACATTATGTTAGGAAATGGATGCTATCAATGTGGTAGCAGCCGATTTTAGTTAAACCATTAGAGCACATATAAAGATGTCGATATTTCACTTTATTACATCTTCATGTTTTATCTAAAGATGTGCACCTATATGGAATACTACCGAAGTGGATAGCATAAGATTATTCCCCCCTCTTTCTAGAATAGATGTAGAGATCAAATCATTGTCTCAAGTTGTCTTTCTGGTTTCGAGTTGGTACTCTTCCCTTTTCCTTTCTATACCTCCTGGATGGATTCCTGTCCTTCCTTTTCGCTTGATAAGATTCAACCGAAATAGTTGTCAGGAGCTTGACTTATAGCAGATGCTGCACAATATACAGTTCAAGCAATGTGTTTTTCTCACTTTTGTAATTAGAATAGCATAGGAATAACTATGAGGAGTTGATAGTTCATTTAACTTGTAGCAGATTAGGATACTTACTATATGGATCAATTGATTGACATAGCAAGTTTTGAGAAACATAAGTTAAAAAATTTTGAATTCAAATGTCGAATGTTAATAACTGTGCACTAGAAGGATTCAGTGCCTCAATTACCTAGAGAATTGCACAATTCACTTTTGTGTTTCTGCTTGGAGCCTGAATATCACTGTTCAACTGTTCTGGGATATTCATATTCAGGTTGCAGTGTATTCTTTCCTGGGCTCTGAAAAAATTAGCCTCTGATTCAACAAATTTTTTTAAATCTGATCAGGTACATCCAGGTAAATTGGAGGTAACTCGACCAACGGTTATGCTTGAATCGAGTGGATTTTCTGTAACTACGCAACTAAAATTACGGGTAGAGGTCATTGGGTTACAAGCGAAACCCCTCACCACCTAAGTTCGGCCAACTAATTTAAGATGGTTGAAAAGTTATAAAGTGTGTAGGTCCACTTTCATACCTTGTATAAGCGAACACAAATCGTACTTGCGATAGTTGCAAGTAAGGAGCTACAGAAAGGTCGATGTGTTCTTCAAAGCGTCATTCTTTCTATAAAAACACACTGATAATGTAATGTAACTGGGTCCTGTGACTGGAAAAAACTTGTGTTTAATTCGAATGCATGGTGCCGTACTCTCCTACTTTTATACACAGCATATGATTACACTTATGATTGGTACATCCGCGCACCAAGTATGGTGGTATATGGGTCAACATATGACGTGAGGCGAAGTCATGGATGAAGTCACAGGATATGAATTCCTTCCAATGTGATTTAGACTTTCACATAGGATTCGCAGCAGGACATATGTTCTAAATAAAAAACGTTGAAATTCAGGCTCCACTCCACTCCAATCCACTACAATGTTTACACTAAATATAAAAGTAGTGGGCGCATCCGCATGAGAGAACAATGGCACACCGACCCTCAACCAGTGCCCAAGGATAAGCATCGTAATTCTTGTTTTAGTTGAAGCACTTTGGCTTTGGCTTAGACTACCTACACTCTACCTCGACAAGAAAGAATAAGCTTCGCTGGCTTTGTTTTTGGATTAGGATAGCCTAAACTCTCTTGTCCGTAAAATAAAAAGGAGGGTCTATCTCTACTTTTGTTATCCACCAATTTATGTACTACATTTCTCCTATTTATATGATTTGGATCATTCTGGTTGTTGCGAGCATTCAAAATATAAAATGTTTTAATTTAAATTAGATTTGGATATGCACAACGAATTTTATGATTAAGTATCATTGATCATATGATTCATCACATATGTTTAATTCACTTGTGATATGATGTAATTGTATATAGTAAACAGAGCATGATTTTCTTTTTTTTTTTTTCCGAAAAAGTTAAAATATTAAGCTACAAATTCTAAAAAATAATAGCCAAAAGGAAAAGGTGGTGGGTGCTTGGGTCATACCATCTCCACCTTACACATGCGTTTGTATTTCTTGTTTTATGGATAAGTCTCCACCTTACACATACATCAAACCACAATGATAGAATTTTAGTAGTTGAAGTGCATTTGCGTTGCTTGATCTTTTCGTGCCCTTTGAGCAAACTATTGGCCAACCCAACTTTTCTAGAACCCAACGAATAACCCACATCGCCATTCAAATAATCAAAGGTGGGCTCTCTTGTGGCGGTTTTATTTCTTAGTTGACTCACTTAGTTTCTTAATAAAAGAATGGTTGACTTCCCGACCCACCAATACAAGAATTTTCACACTTAATCTTATGATTCTTCAAGTCTTCCATGTTCACACTTTAGGTCTGAACACTTGGCAAGTGGGCGGTGGACTTTGTAATTTTTCACCTGACTCCATCAACGTGTCGTAGAATTGCATCATTCTTCACACTTGCCCACATACTGTCAACTCTAATCCCTTCACCACCGCCCATTGTGACCAAGTTCCCCGTCCAAAGACCTCAATACTTGTAAATTGAATAAGTAATATTTCTCGAACAAATTTTAGTTATAATCAGTTCAAAAATATATGTTTGTCTAAGTTCTTTATTGTTGATGAATCAAAATTTTCATAATTAAAAAATCATAAGTTCGAATCCAATCAATACATGAATATTGAACTACTTCAATAATAATAATTGTCTACTTGTAATAAAACTAAGTATCTGTCCGAGTTTCATGATTTTTTATTCAACACGGCTTTAAGAAATAGAAGTAATGTAAATTTATTTTCAAAGGTTACCTATTGTATAATATAAGAAGTCTTTGCATACTTTTTAATATTTCTTTTTACCTTTTCTAATTGCTTTCCGTTTACACTGTGATTATGAAACTCAGAGTAAACCTTTGAAGGTTAAATCACATTTTCACACACAATCTAATGTAAATTTGTAAATCACCCGTACTTTGAAGGATTGTAGGAAAAATTGATGTGGATGAGTAAAAAATTCCATTACTGTTTTCTTAAGAACAACAATTCTTGATACAGAATCATAGTTACCACTATCACTACTCCAAACTGGAAAATTACTAACATCAACACTACTAATTTCATCAGGAAAAGAATTAAAGAATGAGCCTTCAACGGCATCTGGAGTTGGAATCTCTTCTTCGTTGATACTCGGAAATATACCGTAATCTTGGTTCATGTTTTCACTGTCGTGATGAATTTTTGAAAATTCTTCATCTTCATTGGCCCTGACGGTCATCCAATCTTCCTCCTCTTTCCAGACTGGTAAATTCAAGTTCGGCAAGAAAGCATCTCCGACCAAACCACGGATCCTACCTGTCGGAGAATCCGAAGATGAAGCAATATCCGTCGGGTTTGGAGAAGAATCCGGGACCTCAAGAGCATCCCAGAAGCCTTGATCCATTACACTAGTCGGAGATTTCCTGGTGAACTCTCTAATTTCACCACAATTCACCTCCACAGAGTTGAGAAACGGGTGCTGCAAGAGTTCAGCGGCCGTCCACCGCTCTTTGGGGTCTCTCATCAAACACTTACTCAGAAAATCCTTAGCACAGTCGGAGAACCAGATGGGGAACTCCGGCACGTCGCCGGAATAAGCTACTCTGTAAAGAGCTGACGCAGGGTCCTTCATCTCCGGCCATGGATTAGATCCCGTGGCCATTTCAATAACTGTACACCCCAAGGCCCAGACATCAGCAGGAAAGCTTTGCTCCTCCCCGCGTGCGACTTCCGGGGCCATGTACGCCGGCGTTCCGGCGAATGCGGGAACAGCAGAACCGCTCCATTTCGCGCACCCAAAATCCGCGATCTTCAATCCATCATCGCCGATCAATACGTTCTGGCCTTTGACGTCACAGTGCACAACCCCCTTCAGGTGAAGATAATTCAATCCCTGGAGCATTTGATGCGTATAGAACCGTATCACGTTCTCATCCAGGCAACCCCCCTGACTCCTGATCAGATCAGAAAGCGTGCCACCGGCGACATACTCCAAGAACAGATTGTAAACCCGTTTATTATCCTCCCAAGAAACATCAGAGCCAAAGCACTTGACTATAAAAGGAGAGGAAAGCTGAGACATCAAACACTGCTCATTCTGTAACAAGCATGAAGAAGAAAAACTCGCAGACTTAACAGCAAAGACACAGCCAGCGGCGGTGGTGGCGAGAGAGACCACGGCGGAGGAGCCCCGACCGATGGTAGGACCCCTTCTCCACTCCATCAAAATTATCAAGATCGAAGTTCAAAGTGTTGTTGGATTTGAAGTCTTCGGAGGGTGGAAGTGGAACTATATATATAGGGGGAAAGATGAGTGGATAGCTGTATTTGGAGAAACAGTTAATTTATTCGATTGGGGGGGTTGGACGTCCTTACGCAGAGAATCTTCTTCGGGTATTCCTCCCGTCCCGTATGCGAGCGACGGCCATACGATAACACACTTTCCATTTATACAATTAAAAATGTATACGCTATGGTTTCCTTTTTCAGTTGAGGATGAGGGGTTCCACGTGGCGGGAGGGGAGAGGTAGAGAGGCATCGGCCGACGGTGTGCGGCGCGTTTCTTTGCTTAGCTATAATTAATAAAGAGGCGTCCACATGAAGGCACGTGAGCACGTGCCTCTGAACGCCGCTATCATCGCAACTACGCAATCAACAACCAAGCCAGCCAGCCAATCGATGCGCTTTTAACACATTGCGGCGCGGCTTTTACTGTTCGGGCAAGCAATTCTAATTTCAAGGTTTCGGATTTGGCTAGGTACAACTACCAAGGACCGACGACGCCCTTTTCACCTCACCTTATGTCCTCTTAATTAATATCTACCACGTCACAACATTTTTATTCAACTCATTTTTCATCCATATCAATTCATTCATCACCAAATATGTATAATTCATTTTAAATTATATATCAATCACATAATAAATATATTATATTTATTATATAAATAATTTAAGTTCGAAAAAATTTAATTTGAATTAATATTTCTTCTATAATTATAGCACATCTTATGTACGTTTACAGCTAAAAAAGATGCCATTTTCACTTAGACTTATGTGATCTTAATTAATAACTAGTAATAGTGTTGCACATTTTATATACGTGCATAATTTTAAAAATAACTTAAAAAAATGAGCACAGTTGAAGGACAAAATGTATTTTTACCCAAAACTAAATTGGGAGAGAGGGCAAAAAATTAATAGGCAAATTGAAGGCGTATTTAATTTATTGAGTAGATTGAGAATAAGTGGAAAGAAGCGTATGGATTGGTGGTGGTAAGTGGAAGGTAAAATGTTGAAGCAGAGGGCAGAGAGAGTGTGGTGAAAGTTGGGGATTTGGGACTTGGGGCAGTAGTAATAGTAGGAGTAGGTTCACCATTTTAATGCTACTATTTACTCTTCACACCAAATACCAATACTGCCCAATTACTTGCCTACTTATTATGATGCTACTCTCCTCCATTTCTCTAATTAATAAGGAAACTTTAACTTTTATGATTCACTCTCCTATATTTATCACTCTAACCATTTTTCGGTCCTACACCATTAAATCATATTGTAGATTTGGTCTCGCACAATAAGTGGGTGGGACTATATCTATAATCTTTTCATTCCTATGTAATAAAAAATGTTAACCTCGTTAAGCATAGGATCGATAGTGCAAATCCTTTTATCCCATGAGACGAAAAATAAAATTCTATATTTTATGTAAATGTCATCTAAAGATATATTTATTTTTTTAAATATATATATATGAAAGAAACAAACTAAGCACAGTTCACCAAAAGGCACGAGAGATTAATGTAAGTGATAATTTTAATACTGTCACTATATAATTATGTATATGATCATTAATAACTTATTTTCTTGTAGCAAATGTGATCATGCACCCTGCGTATTATTTTTTGTAAATAATATTTTATTTTTTTATTCAACATTATAATTGGACAAAAATGTATAAAATATTCGTTTTTGTAATTTGGACCATGTACTATAAGCTGCAATAAATAAATACTAGACGAAATATTAAAAAAAGAAAAAGGGGGGGACCCTCGATGGGTGGCTATATGAGGCTGGTTAAGGAGCCACGTTACAGCGCGATCCTCTCACATGTTTCATGTTCGGTAAATTGAAATTAGGCCCAATTAAGATTATTAAATAGCGACTGAGAAGTTGTTGTCAAAAGGTTTAATTAATTAATATAAAAGCAGGTGAGGTGAGAATTGAGATTGACAAGTTATTCCAAAGTTGTAGAGTTACGCCCAAACAATCCCCTTAAATGATGAGCTTTTAATGCAACAATAAAAGTTTGGGGCACGAGAAGAAATTCAAGTATATGACAGATATAACTGGTGATATTTCTTTTATCGTATATTAATCATATAATAAGTATATCATATTTATAATATAATTGATTCTGATTTAATCTAAAAATATTGGGCAGGAAGAAAGTAAAAATGGGAGGAGTAGAGGAGGGGAGTGGAGTGGAGGTTGCAACAACCAAATTGAAAAAAGTGAGAATCTTGGGGAGTTGAAAAGCTAAAAAAATTGGAACCGCCCAACTATTTTAAGCTGAAAAGGGGAAGGAGTGGGGGTGGGGTTGGGGGGGTTAACAGTTAAATCATGGTTCTTGTGCTTAAAGTAATGGTAGGCGGTGATCTTTCCAAGGTGTAGTCTGAAGCAAGCAAACCCTCTCTACCCAATCATCAAAACAAAAGTGCATTGCGTTCCTCACACCACACATCACTTTGATGCTACCTATCTATATCCCTTCTGGCCTTGGGGATAAAAAGAAGAAAGACCCCTCAAATTAAAGGGGCATCTATCCCTTTATGCATCACAATGGTGGATCTGTAATGAATCATAAAAAACAGTTTTTACCTAAAATGACATGTTGATGGAGTATTTGAGGTGACAAAATGCATCTGGGGCTATATCTTGTTATTTTGGATTCTTGATTTATTTTAAACAAGTCACATGAATTCTTTAAAGAATGGTAAAATAAGTTTTATCTTACTAATATATTGATGGAGTACTTCAAGTGACAGAATGCGTATGGAGTGAAATCTTATTAGTTTGAATTCTTTAGCACGCTAATTTTATACATGTCCACATGTTAATGAATGTGAATAAGTACATTTTCATCTCGTAAGAGTAGCTTGTATCTTAATGAAAAAAAAGAATGAGATAGGTTGAATGTAGATGTAAGTGTAGGATTCAAGAAACCAAAATGTTGATATGATTGGAGGAGAAAAGCAAAGAAGGATGATGAGGTGATTAGGCATCATGGGGTGGAATCTTCCCCTACCTTTCTTTGCTTTTGGTTTATGCATGTACGTATGTGATTGATGTGTGTGTGAGGAAGAGGATTGCACACATGAAGAAAAGGACAAGTGAGGCTCCACATTCCTATTCATATTCCTCTCCCCAATGCCAATTCATCAGCTTTATTTGTTGTATATCATCTTTGCTCTTCTTCTAATCCATTCCTTACCTAACCAAAACCAACTAATTTAGTGGTCAGGTTTCCGATCAACTAACCAATTACACTGCGCACATAAATGTTTGTGGATGAGAATATTGGCAAGCTCACCTAATGACTTATATATTTTTCGAGAAAGAGGAAAGGTTGTAAGCCCACAGCTTCAATCTATTAACTTTCTTTTCTTTTATGATTCCTTAGGAATTTGCCCATGAGTTGTCCAGTTATGACAGTCTCATTAATTGGACATCACCACCACAAGTATGTGGACTTAGAAGAACGTATGTTGGGCCGTCCAAACACAAATATGGTCCACAAATTGGGATCTTTCCGTGCACTCCAAACCATTCAAAAGCCCAAATCTACGTGGGTAAGTACATTTTAGGAGAAATCAAGAAACAAGCCTTGTTTCTGCACACATGAGCATAAAAAGATCATGACACGTAAAATGACATGCACGAAATCACCAAAATGAACTAATTACACATGTGCACGCATGGTTTCAGTTATTGGGACAAAAAAACTTCCTCTATGCATTTTTCTTTCTCTAACTGTCCAGCTGGCCAAAAATCAAATAGAGCACTGCATGATCACTTATTTTCCAACATCCCCCACGCTGTTGTTATGATCTACAACCCCTTCATTTCGCTGAGAATTCCCTATAATTGAGCTTATGGCCGCAGCCAAAGCCGCAGTGAAATTAGGGTCCGCCGCAATGGCCGCGGTCGCCGCATTCACAATATCCTGGGAACTATCAAGAACCTGAATCCCGGCTCCTGGGCTTAAATGTTGTGGTTGATGACTCGAAAACGGGCTGAGAGCTTGTGGGCTATGGAGGAGTGAATTTGTGGGGATGTTAGCGTTGTTATTTGTAAGATCCAACGTCACAGTAGGAAATGGCGCTGACGCAGATATTGTGGCCAGGTTTTGTGAATAGGGCAGCTGCACGTTTCTTGCCAGCACGTTTGAGTTCTGTAATCCATCCGCACTCGGCATCGGTCCCGAGAGTAGCATTGTTGCGGCGGCAGATGTGGTAGACGCCATCGCCATGGCTGCCGGCGGGAGCGGGTGGTTATGTCGCCCTTCGTAGGTGGTTATAAGAACTGACCGGTCTTCTGCACACCTTTGCACCTGTCATTTACAATCATATTCTCTAAGAGTTAATGTTAGTACAAGCGAAAACCTCCTCCTAAAATTAGTAACAAATTATACCAACCATCCCTGAAATTATGAACCCTAACTCTAGATTAGCCCCACTATAAAGCATGATTACATAATCATATGAAATTTTGGGAGCATTATGAAATTCGATCAATTTCTGAAAAATTATATATATTGGCAACTTAAGCAGTCGTACGATCTCCTGATTATACGAGAAATTTGTAATACGAAATACGGTTGCATCATATTGAACTAATGATAGTGATGCAAGAAAAGAGTTGCGATATATAGAATTAAGGATGGAAAAAGCTATACTTGTTTGCGAACGGGACAAGCAACAGCCATGGTACAACGGTAATAAGCACGAGGGCATGGGTTTCCCTTGGCCAATTTTTGCCCGTATTTTCTCCATTGGCATCCATCTGAAATCTGCACCACACCATACATATGACGATCGATAAGTAGACCAGATGTAATTGTGAACATAATTAGTGACAAGCTGCAAACCAAGAATATTAATTTCAAAACATAAATCTCCTTTTCCAATTGAAGTTACGTATCAGCTGTTGATCAGATTCTCCCAGAACTCAGAAACAATTATATTGTCAACTGTACTGGTTATTACCAAGAGAAAATAAACTTTCATGAATGTGAATTTTCTACACGTTGGAGTGGTAATGTTGAAGTTTGGAGTTTCACGGATGTGAAATAATGTATATATAATAATTTTATATGTTTGTTATTCTTGAATATGTCCTCTATAATTTAAAATTATTGATGTACCTAATTAATCAGCAGTAAAAATACGAAATTGAATGCCCGTTTCACTTACCATAGTTGCCTCTGAGCGGGCACGAACTGAGACACGGGCTTTCTTCATGGTGGCCTCAGCCGCCTGGTGATCGAGATCCTTTGAAGTATGAGGCTGATCATGAGGCACTTTGTTTATCTGAACTGAGTTAATGCTCTTCTGCAATCGAAGATTGGCCATTGACATTTCCTCCGTGCACAGTGGTGAACTTGAGCACTCCAGCTGCTGCTGAGTTTTGCCAATGTCTTTACCCTCGCGTTGACCGCGATGCTTCAGGTTAATCTCGAACCCTTGATTTTCTTCATCAACCACTTCATTTATCATCTGAAGAATGCAAATATTACTATAGATATTCAATCAGTTAACTGAAAAATAGTGTCTTTTTTCGTTCTTCTTTCCGTGAACTGTTAATGTAAGAGTCTGGATCATGACATAATAATCTGATGCGCGCCAACCTTGCGATCGTCTGATTTGATTTCAGCGGATGATCCAGGATTCTGCTGATGATTTGAAAGTGACATGATGTGCATCTTCAAGGAATAATACTTGTCGTTGATTTGATTTAGGATGGCTCTCAACCGTTCATTTTCTGTGTTCATCCGGTCCAGCTCCGCCTTCAGAACCACGAACTGCAAATACATATACATATATCACAAATCCCGTATATATATATATATATATATAAATAACAGTAGTAATTGGTTGTAATGGATTTGAATGATCTTACCTCTGTATCTGAAGTAGTAGTACCCTCTGCTGATCTATTACTATCCATACTCCGCTTCTCACTCATCACATTTGGATTGCTTGTCAAAAGATCTAAACCAGTCTACATTTTTTTTGGGGGGGGGGGGGGGGGGACAAAAGAGAAATTAGAAAAAAAAAATTAAACTGATAATTAATTGTCTGCGAAAGTTAACATGTATGATGCATTCAAAACACATTCATCCACAATATATATATAGAGAGAGAGAGAGAGAGATACGCTTATATGAAGGAGAAGTTCTTTCCCAGCTGGTTCATCACTTTCTTTCTTGATTTGAACAGTAGTTGATGAATAATTCCTCTCCTCCGCGGCGAAGAAATCCATTTCACTCAGAACCCTTTTCTCCCCATGATCCACATCTGACAAACCTTGATGATCATCAAAGGAGTTGAGAATCATCATCTCCTGATTAAACCCGTTTTCCATCTGGAATGAATCCTTATTATCACATGCACGCTATATAATACATTCATACAAATTACAATGAATGATCCACCAAAGAGAGCAAAAAAAATGATCTAATGTATGAATATGAAGCGATAGAGAGTGTAAACGAGTCTTGATATGTGTGTGTGTGTGTGTTGTCCTTTGAGTCTTAATATTAGAAAGGGCAGAGGAAATAAAAACAAAAGTAAGAGGTAAGAGTTGAGACCAAATGGGAAAAGGATTTCAAAGGAAATTGTAATGAAAGAAAATTCCAAGAATGAATGGGGTAGAGTTATAGGATCGGAGTGAGGTCAGACGGTGCGTCAATGTGCGCCCAATCACTCTGACGAAATCTTCTTCCCAATCAAATTTTCTTCACTAATTCTAAAATAAAATTACATGAACAAATATATATACATGTTATTATGTAATTGGTTAATATTAATTATTGGATCCAATCTGAAAATGAATTGTTTTGTTGGAGTGAATTTGAGTGGTATGCGATTGGGGTGGCGAGTTCCACGTGAGAAGGAAGAGTCAACGGAATTGACGGCCAGGGATTCTCCACATGGGGACTCACCCCACCACTTTGACCGCTTTGTTTTTTACTTGTAAGCTCCCACCACCTTAGCTACACCTACACTACATCCCATCATCTACCTACACACACTCACACATATATTTTATATACTTTTATTTCTATTTTTTTTTAGGGTTTGACATAAGATGCATTCTTGTTTTAGTGGTTTTTGAACCCACGTCCAATCAAACTAAAACTATATAAATAAGCAAAAATTTGTAGTGTCTAAGGGAAAAGTAAGTTGTCATTCTATTATGATGTTGTCCCCGTGAAGTTCATGATACGGTTAGACCAGCAATTAATTCATGAATTAGTTTGGATGTCTATCTCTAGAGTTTGAAATGGGAATAAAGCTAGCCGATGTGATCACTTTGATTTTTACAGTGATATCGCTCGAAATATGCGACCTTGATTGGTTATCTCGATCACGTACTATCTCAAAATCTAGTGATTGAGTTCTGAGAATAAAACAAGAACGTGAGGCTCGTCAACAAAATTCAATTTAGAAAAGCCTAAATTCATTCATATTTACAACGTCTGAAGAGTTACGAAATCTTAGTGACCGAAATTCTCTAATTGCTAAAAATTATTGAATGATGGGTTAATGTATGCCACCCATATAGCTAGAGTTTTCAAAATGCTACCCCCTAACATACATGACCAGTAAATGTAATTTTTAGCCGAATAAATATCTATTGCGATATTTATGTTAATGTAATTTGTAAATTGTGATACTGTTGAAAGAATATGAGTAACTTTTTGTTAAAAATTGTGTTTGTGATGTGTCGAACACTCTATTATCTGTAATATTGTCATATCCTCATGTCAACCCGTGCTTCTGTTTTCATTAAATTTCTGAACACGTTAAATGATATATTTAACTCATTTTCTAATCGTGTCAATTATGCGATTTTATTCATATATAACTCATATCTAGCAATATATTGATCGATCATCGAAGCTATCAAAATTAATTACTAATTCTACGATTGTAGCAGTAGTGGAACCATATCGAATCCCTAGGGAACTACGATTTAAAGCTCAGTCAAGTTGCGGTAACCAAATGGGTGAAGTTTGAATTAAGAATTATTACTAACTAATAGAAACTAACAAGAAAGCATATATAAATTGTGAGAAAGAAATCAATAAGAGAAGAATTCGGATCCCAAGGGAATGTATCATCCAATCGCTATGTTAATCATTGATCACACAAGGTTAAGTTCACAACGCATTCAACTTCGAAATCTATTAGAATAGTGATAATAAATTCATGTTTTTCTATTGTAATTGATCTGACTCAAGCATCCAACTCAAAACTGAGTATCTCACGACTGGGCACAATAGCGTTCCATATCAATTCAATAGTGGCATGTGCATCAGTGAGAATAGTTGAACCAAATCAAATAATTGAGATAATTGCAATCATCTAACCTAATTTTCTTGTCCCTATAAATAAATCATGCGGAGCAAACAATTAATTTGCTTGCTATTTGTGACACTTATTCATGACAATTACGGATTATTTGGATAGCAATAGAATAATTAATTTCAAATCAAATTGTTGGATCTATCAAAATTAATCATTCTACAAGATGTAAATCAACACAAGAAATACTCGATGAAATCAAATTAAAACCAAGATATCAAAATATAACAATTGGGTTTAACGTTCTCCTTGAATCAGAAAAGAGGATCAGCTACACCATGTGTGTAGAAAATCCTAAAAAATATAAACTAAGAAGAAGAAAAGGGGAGAGATGACCTAATCTAAGAGAGTGATAAAATATGAAATTGAATACTAATCTTCAGCCTTCACACTCCTTTTTATAGCAGCAAAATCGTCCTCCCTCTTGCCTTCCAACGTATTGTTTGGAAAAAAAATGTAGCGCAGTAAAAATCTTTCCAGATTAATCTCTCTTGCAGATAGCTTTGCCCATTGAATAGGGTGTGATCACGTCCTATCAGATGTTCAAGTCACTTTTCCTCTCATCTTTCCTTAATCACTTTTTGGCTTCATTTGAGGCTTTTAGGCTCTCTTTTCTTCAAATGGGGTTAATATCAATCTTTTATCTAAAAGTTGCATAATTCAATTATCAATACAATAAATTCATTCTAAAATACTCAAACTAAGCATGCATTTGAGTGATAAAACGCATCGTATCGTATATATAAATATATATATATAATGATTTTTCAAACTTCTGTACATTATAACATTCAACATAACCCTAAATTCTAGAAATCAAATTTGTTGGATAACTTTCCAAAGGGGTAAGCCAAATAAGTCAAAAAATAGAAAGAATCAGGTTCCTGGAACGAGGGGAAAAGTGTAGGGCTGAAGTTGATTATTTCGTCGAACTTTTCTCGTGGATGTCTTCTTTTTCTTTATAACAAAAATAACTGAATTATTATTATTGAAAATTAATGTATAATTATGTAAAAATAAATACACGGGTCAAGACGTACATTTAGTCCCATCAGATATCTTGATAATAATTAAAACTCGCATTATAAATATAATGATGTTCGATATTAACCATTAAGTCATAAGGGTTGATGGTCTACAACATAAAACTGGGTAGCAAGAGCTTATGGCTGAAAAACGTACCTTCATTTGTCTTTAACGAGGCTTGAAGGTGGACGAGATTAAAAGTCTAAGACGTTCCATTCAATATGAAAGTAATTAATAGCAACTGTTTAATATTTGCAACTGCCAAATGTTCTGATATTTTCTCATTTTAAAGTCTATTTTTTAACTAAATAAAAAAACAATTAATTGCAGTTTAAAGTCATAAGAATAAAGCTCAAATTTTCTCTTTTTCTTTAGGTCAATTCTTAACTAAATTAAGAAACGATTCTTTTTTTTTTCTCTATAAATTTCAATACGTGAAGCCGACTTGCAATAAGTTGAAATCCAAATATACGAATTATTAAATTTAAGTTCTACTAACAGTACGACTTTGAATCCAATTTTTTTATGTTATATTTAAGTATATATGATTCTTAATATAGTTTTATTTTAAATTTATTCACGAACTGTTGACACATGGTTATTAATATTATTTTTAAAACCTGCTAAGTAGTTATTGTGAAGCAATTCTACAAGAATAATTTATTAATTGGGACATCATAGGGCACATTTTAGTCAAATTTTGCGTCGCCCGTCATTTTTATTAATGTGTCAATGATGTCTAACTTGAATGATAAGGTGAAAGTCTCATAATTAATAGATTGTGGGTTTGAATCCTATTGAAACGACTATATAATTAAATTACTTTTTATAGTAATATCTTATTTCTTTGCTTATTTTGAATATATTTATTAATTTCGAAAAGTTCAAGTATTAAACTAGTATTTAAATTTAATATAATAAATGATGTAGCAATGAACAAATTTTTATTTTTAAAAAAGTCATTTTTGTTAATGGCCATCAGCTCATTGAATAATCAATTAATACATGTTTAAATAAAATAATTGCTGCACCGATATATTAAGACAAGGCAACTAGCACGTAGTTATAGCTGTTGCAGAGTGTAAAGTATTTATTATTGTTCAAGTGTCAAATTTTGCAGCGCAAAAAGTCAGCTCATTCTCAAACTGGGGAGTAGTATTTCTCCTTGTTCAAATTTTGCAGCGTAAAAGGTCAGCTCAGCCTCAACGTCACGGATACATCCACCCACTTTCAACCCTTCAATACTCTCATCTTCTTCTAGTAAATAAAACACCACCATTCTTTTAGTCTTAAAATTCCAAAATTCATTGAATCCTAATGTTAACTTTAAAATAAAGCCCAAATCATATTTCCAATCCATCCTAAATGCATTCAGCTCATAAAACACGCCTTTTCACATAAACCCACTTTTTGTAAACGATTGACAGTTAATCTGCTGAAATTCATACTGAGGGTTGAAATTTGAAAAGGATTATGTCGACTTTAGATTAGAGGTCGGACCGCTCTACCCAGTCGCCAGCTTTCCCGCTTCCGTCGACGTCTGAGAAAGTTCTTAGGGGTTTCGAGGATCTTTTTCTTGTTTTTCTAGAAACTATTTTGAAGAAAGTCAGAACTAGATGAAAAATCAAAGAAAGTGACATTTCACCCAAGATTACAAGTCTTTTAAACTTGGAGTTGGATCACATGAAAAGGCAAAAATAAAATTTTACAAATTATTAATTAGAAGCACCAAGGCACATGTTTTTCTTATTCGTGACCGAAATTTATACCCAAAGAAAAAGCAGGGAACAACCTGGATTACTCCCCGCTCTCCGAATGGATGAACACGAGTTGAATATGACACTTTAATTTCGAATCAAGATCCTGTGGGAAGATAGATCTTCAGTTTCTGCAAATTTTCTGTAAATGCATAGAAATAAAATCTCATAAGGGCATCAGAATAACAATTTCACAAATCATCAACAACAATGCAAAATTTCATGTAATATTAAAAACCTCTGGGAGATGAGGGATTAAAAAATTTCATACAATATTAGCACAACAAACTGATGTTGTCATACACAGGCAAATCAAGATCTGCCATTGGTCAAGAACTGGCAGCCCATTCGGGAAGGTGGTGATCTTGATTTTCTCGGCACCATACATAGGTCGAGCACTTCCAAGTGTATTTGGAACTCTGATGCACTAGCAATTCTATCCTTCCACCTCCTGCACTCAGTCTTGACATATTCATCCTGTCACTTATCACACTTTTCATGGATGTTGAAGTTTCACAATTAGACGCGAGTGGCCATCAGCATTGCACGGATTTTGGCCCTCAGATCATCAGGGACATCAGTAGTGGTTTCAGAAGGTTGGGATGAAGCCCTCTGGAGGGAACTCACTACATCAATAGAAGTTTCTCTGCTGATATGACCACCTGCAATTCCTCTAGACTCATCTGAGACTCTGCAGCTGATCTCGCCCTCTTCCAACTCATTTCTTTCATCAGATGATCCCTTTTTATGTTTATCTATGGAACTACTATTTTCACGATCATCATCTGAAGATGTATCATGCTTGCGGTTCCGTCGAGATTCCTTGTCTCTAGAAGAACGCCCACTCTTGTGCCTGTGTTTGTCCCTGCTACGATGCGAGGAACGATGCGAGTGATGCTTTTTCCTAGATTTTTTATCTATTCCATGATCATCATGATTGTCTTCTTCCTGCAAATATTGCTTCGATGAACGCCTTTTCCTTGAGTGCTCATGAGAAGAAGAGTGAGAACGATGTTTCTTCCTAGACCGTTTATGATTTCTGTCCTCTTTATATTTATCTTCACATTCATCCTCCCGTTGTGAACGACGAGATCGGTGCTTTGATTTATGGCGCTTATGGTCCCTGTCTTCTTCACTACTTTCTCCTTTATCCTCATTTTCCTCAGAAGAAGAATGATGTCGATGCCTTTTCCTATGGTGCTTATGTTTCATTTCCTCTGCACTTTCATCTTCTCCATCATGTCTCCTAGATCTTGATCCAGAATTCCTTCTTGAGCGACTCTCATGCTCTTTTGTATTTTCATCTCCATAATCATCTTCATCAACATCCTCACATCCTCCAGCTCTTGATCGATACTTCCTTTTCGAGAGTCGCTCAGCATGCTCCTCACCAAAATAATTTTTCTCACGCTTCTCACCTGTAGCAGGCATATCAAGATCAACAGGAGCCAAGCTGCCTTCTCTGTCTTTGCCATCAAGATTAACCTCACTAGCTGACCTTGAGACTCCGGAGTCTAGAGGTTCTAGTGATGAACCACGTGATGTTCCAGCTTTAAAGGGCACTTCGCCACTTTTCAACATGGCTACAAACAGTTTAGCCCTTTTCAGCCTTTCAGCCTTGAGCTTCTGCTCTTTGGTCAAGTGTGCCTCAGCAGAATCAGCCTCTCCAGCAGCTTCACCAGCAACTGTTCTTGCAATTGCGTTGGTGGCAACTGCAGAAAAATTATGACTTTCACTCTGACCAGACTTTTCAACAGCATTATCTGGTCGGGAAGAAGGAAGGCTGCCTAAAGTTCCAGGCTGTATAACTTCACTGCTATTCACATGAACACCCGGAGAAGTGCTTGAAATTATGTGCAAATTAGAATTTTTTATGCCTCTTGTTGCAGCCTGAAGAATAGCAGCTGCAGCTGCTGCATCTACAGTGATTCCACATTCTTGCTGGGCCCCTTTGGATTCAGTCTCCTGTGTGTCCTTCTTTGATTTGCCTATTACCATTTTGAACTTCTCTTTCCTGTCAGATTCCAATGGCATGTCACAAACAGCAGAATCCAATGAAAAATCCTTTTCCTTGAGTACAGAAGCTTTCTTGTCTGTCCTACGTCCTACTAGGTCATCCTTTCCAGGATACAAACTCTTCCCATTTACTCTAGACTGCAAGAGAGATACAAGACATTAATAAAACAGAATTCTTGGACACATCAAGTAATCTTTATTAACAGGAAACTAAGGAGACCATATCACCGCATAGAAAAACAAACTAGATTCCTAATTTCCAAAAATCTATGGAAGTTCCATAAGTTCATTTTTGGCCGTTCAGGGTAGGAACAAGTTCATTCAAGATTGGCCCAACCAACAAACAAGTGGAGATCAAAAACTATTTTTAAACAAGATCATGCATATCCTGTCTTCCTAACATGGCCAGTAATTGCGGCCAAAAATGAAACTATTTGCAGTGACAAAACACAAGAAAATGGAAAGGAGAGACACATTTGATATGGTTTACTCGTCATGGTATTACATAAGGAAAACATACCTCTTGAGTAGTTTGAAGGACTTTTAAGTAGTACGAATGGTACTGGTTGGATGGGAGAAGAAAAGGAAATCTCCCATGCTTGCTATCTTGCTCAATAAGAGTTGCCTCAAACTGCTTCCCATTTCTGATAATAAATTCAACAATCTTGTCAATCAATCTCTTTAATTCAGGTGGTGGCTCTACAATTAATGGCTCAATCTTTGAAGTCATTCCCATGGTCAAACTCTTTGCTTTATCTGCAGCAGCGGAAACTGAACGAGATTTCTCTTCCATGCCTTTCACAGTTCCAGATTTGGATGCATTGATCAAAGAGTTCTTCTTCACTGTGAGAACCTTCTCTTTATTGGAAAGAATTGGGTTTCTAGACACTGACTCATCCTTCACCATATGGGCCTGGGATTCAATCTTTTTTGAACCGTGAGAAATACTATCAGTGACAGAACTATCCTGGGAGGCATCTCTCTCAGTTTTTACAGTATCATCACCCTCCTCTTCCTCTCCAGACCCATAGACTGACCCAAGCAAAGACAAAGCTCCACCAACACCATTTGAATTATTGGGCTCGCCACCTCCCTTTATCCTCTCATCTTGTGAGTTTCCATCAGATTCAGAATTCAAAAGCTCTGGGTGATCAACAAGAAATCTGAAGTATGCATGAAGATGATGGCCAGGCATCAAGAACCCAAATGTTGGATTGTCTCCCTGTTTCACCCGCAGAATAATCTCTGACTGCCCACCATTTTTGCTGACAAACATGGCAGTCCTTGCAATTATCTGATGCGCCTTCTCAGTAGGAGGCTGAAAAAGAAAAGGAAAAGTACAAGACCAAAGAAAGAAACTCTTTTAGAAATGAGAAATTCCAACACTTCTAAACAGCAAATCAGAAGCACGGGAGTACAGAGAACTAATGAAGCAAGAGACATTGAGTAAAACTGATTACCGAATAATCATGATGCAACAACCAAAAAAAGGAGCACTATTTAATGTATTGCATAATTTTGCCCCCTTAAACTGATAGTCTTCAAAAAAGAAAATTTCTACTTTCCTAATCCCACCTGCAACGCCCTTGTCATGACATCAAAAGGAAACAAGGTGCCAGTGTACGGCAACCAATCACAAGTAGTCCATCCCTGCTCCAAGCATCTGAAAACTTGACATGGCGAACCTTAAAATACATATGCACCTTTCACAATTGTTACAGGCCATACTAGGGAATTTGGGTTAGCAAAGTACAAGATATCAAGTTCAGGCAGAAACATACAAAATCCTTAGATTCAAGAGCACAGGCTTACCAAGCAGTGAAGAAGGTCTCCAGGAATGGGGAACGGAGGGAGAAACCCAGAAGATTCCGCTCCAGCATCAGCATCCCTTTGGTCAGCAGAATCATTGTTTCCATAAGAGAAGGCAACAGCACGATAGCCTAAACTGTCCGGTCGGTGTTCATCATCCTCCACATCTAGATATAAGAAAATTTTAGACAACACTTAGATGGTCCACCAACAACTGGGAAAGAAACCTAAGATTTACGAAACATCAGTTATCCCCATAAAAGACATAAATGAAGTCATGTCTAAAAGGATTATAGAAACCTTACTTGTAACTCGAAGAAGGAAGTCACATTTTACATCCTTCCTGCAAATTTGGAAGATACAGTACAGAAGTATGCTACCGGCACAAACTAGATAGATATTACACCCCTTGTTCATCCTACCCTGTTTTTTTAAAGAGATTTCAGCATAAATATTTCCTGACAACAGCCATAACACCAACCTCCACAAACAAAATCTCTAGCAATTCAAAAAGTTTGCTGAAGCATCTTAGTACATAGCCTCATCTGTTTTGCATTGCCTACAGTAGAAGTCAAAAAGGAACTTTTCATGTGTTTTCTCAAGGAAGAGAAGACAACAAAAAACTTCCTTCAGTTACGGGAGCCTGGCAGTTCAGTGTATAAACAATGTTATCTTAGTCAAGCCTGCCAACAGAAAGGATTGGAAATGCAAAACCAATATTTTCTCTTATACAATGTGCCAAATTTTGTTCTCACATCGGCGGAGCAGTTTGATTCCAGATTATTTCTTTCTTATCGTTAATTTCCAGATTCTCACACAACAAGAGAAGAATTTTCCGGATTCTCCCCCCCCCCCCCCCCAAAAGAGAAGACTTAAAACAATAATATTCGTCTCCTTTTTAGCTAAGAAAACTAACAATACAATATTAAGTCAAGAAACTATTAAGCCGAATATCCAAAACCACTAAACTTGACAAGTCGAAAGGTTAAGAAAAGTGATGTATACCTGGTTGATCGGACTGCGACGGGAGGTCAAGATATCTCTCATGATCGAGTTCAGCTTCAAGGGATAAGTCCTCCACGAGGATAGTTTCGGAGTTGCGACTGCGTCGGCGCGGCGGAGGAGGTCCGGAGAGAAGGTGGCGCACGTCGTAACGGTCGATATTGAGGGAGTGCCACTCAACAAGGGCGTCGCCGGAGTTCACGAACGCCGCCATGGCGTCGTCGTCAAAGAGCAAGGCGTGGCGCCCCACCACCTCTAGATCCATATCCTTTTGCTGCTTCGTCGATCGTCAAATTGTTGTGGCTTGCAAGTTGAGCAAATTTCCGGAGACTAAATTGAATTGAAGATGAAGAACCCTAGAAAAGAGGGAATTTCGGAGGCGGTAATAAAGTGGTTAGCAAGCACCGTACCAATATTCTGGGACATTTGGGCCTATTGTATTTTGGACCTTTATTGGGCCATATCTCAGGACAAACATTGAAAATAAAACTTTTGATTGGATTAGGATCCTATTAAGTAATAACTTTCTAATACGTAAATATGCCCCTCAACTATAATAAAAGTCTTTGAACTTTCAACTACTCAAAGCTGTTAAATATTTTTTATTAAAGTTAAAAATATATATTTAATTAAGGACCAACAAAGTTGAATCTAAAATTAAAATTTTAATTATTGTGCTTTAAATATATATATATATACACACAAATGTTTATAAGGATAATTTTATTCAAATATTTAGTCCAAGGGAATTAAGTATTACAACTATTAGTTTCAACTTTAGAGAGATAAATGAGATGTGTAATATAGTTGACGGGTAAAGTGCATTTAACCTTATATATTTAATTTGGACAATAATTGTGCATAATATAATTTGTATGATTTTAGATACAAAAAATAATCTCGGGAAAATATGGAAAAAAAATAAATTAAATAATACAAATTGTTGGAGATATATTAATGTATTATCTATATATATAATTAATGAGAGGGGAAGTAACATATAATTGGAAAAGCAAAAAAAAGAAAATGTAAAATAAATGCGTACTAGGATCCAGTAATACCACAATGGACGAAAGACTTTTAAGAAAATTCTAACATCAACGGTTAACCTGCAAAACAAGGGTTTCAACATTTAAGTTAGTAATCCAATTATCAAAAAAGAGTTGGAAAATTCTTGAAATAACATAAAATAGTCGTATAATAATTGATATAAAGTGATAAAATATCATAAATGTAAGCTAAATTAAGCTTATGGAGTTCAAAAATTGAGCAAGGAAGCTGCGCTGTTTCCAAGAGAAAAATAATATTAGAGTATAAAATGACTTGATACCATTTTAACTACATCATGACCTTTTAGAGCAGAAAGCAGGAATTGGTTACTGCAATCCGCAGCCCGTTGGAAAATTGCAAATGTTTGCCAACTAACAAACAATGGAAACACTATTTGAACTTATTTAGATTGAGATTTAACTGTGTCTTAAGCAATCAACCAAAAAATGTAGGAGTTTTGTTCCCCCCCCCCCCCCCCCTATCTTAGAGGTTATTACTAGCTATTTGATAAAGTTGTAGGTTGTTACTAGATGGGAGGAGTTATCCTAACATGACTCCCATGCTATCGGCTGACTCATCTTACTGAATTAAACTTATTTTTTTGCTCTAGCAATTAGTTTGTAAGAAGTATAGGTTTGATTCCTTAGTTACTGGCCAACCAGATTGGGTCTGCTGGGCTAATCAGTGAGAGATCCACTCATTTGTTTAATACTTTTAGACAAATTACTTGAGGGAGGTATCAAAACATAATCGAGAAAAAAATGTGAGTTGCAAGAGAACAATGAAATTAAGACTATATATGGATGGAATACATTGAATTTAATGAAAGAATTTAAGAAAAAAATTTCAAAGAATTCCGCATCAAAATGATTTGAAATTCATCAACAATTTGTTACTCTGTTCTACAATTTGTGTAGCCCGTATGAACTAATGACTATCAGTTTCTTGGGTTTCCCACAGAAAAAGAGTAGCCGTAAAAGAATTATACAACACTCAAAGAGTCCAGCTGATCAACCATCTTACAGGAGGATTTGGTGGGCATCTAAAAACTTCAAAGTAGATTGCAGAAACTTGTCTCCAGCAGGCGAGCACGACTTGGCAATTTCCACGAGTTTGGAGCATGCTTCTAGCGTTTCATCAGACATCTAGGAGAATTCAAGGTATAAACTAAATATGAGCAAATAAAAGTTTCTTTTGAGAAAATAAAAAACTGCGAACGAGAGGTTTTGCATGTTTAGAAGTAATATGGTAAATACTCATGTCTGGCATATATTCATATCTGGCACCATGTACACCACACACAGTGCAGCAAAAGGGGGTGAATTAGGAAGACAATGGGGGTGGGCTAGGGGGGTGGGGGTGTGAAGTGGCAGAGATTCCAGAGCAGAGAAGAAAGTGAGGAAGCAAAATATGTTCCAGGAGAATCTGCAGTTTCTTGCATGATTAAGTTAGAATACCATCAAGAATAAATCGATTTACTTACCTTGAAAGATGAAGCTACACAATTACAAGCTTCGAGAGCCATCTTTCCACGGACAGCCTGAGACACAAGTTCACGATGCTGTGATACAAGTTCCCAAGTGTAATGATAAAAATTCTAAGATAATCAGTGATGCTGCATCAAAACTTCACAAAACTGAAAAGAACAGAAAAGAAATGCTGCATGGAGAAGAAGTGACAAAATGGAGAATGGATAAGTCAAAAAGATATATAAATAATTTAAAACATAACCATCTTACCATAGAAGGCTCTTGCATAACAATATTTACAATGTCCTGAAGAATGCCACCAGAAAATGACAACAGTTCTTGATGATAGGACCGAACACCATAAAATAATTGGTAATTACCAATGACCTGAATACATAAAAGGTAAATATTACAGCCAGCAAATGAGCAATACAAGCAACAGGAGATATGAGATATGTATATAACATGCATTTACATGCACATTCACAGAGAGAGGGGGAGGGAAGGAAAGATTTCAATTTGCCTCCTATAGAATGTTCAAGGTCATTGTGAACATCAACAAGCAGATAGTGCAGCATAGAGTTTGCAATTATATGAAGAAAGTACAAGGTACCATGAGGGAGAATAAAACCAGGTTTGGAAGCCATTCGGCTAATGCAATGTCTAAGGAGTGGTTGGCAGTGGTAGTAGTCGAGGAATTGGGGAAGGGGTGAAACTGCACCTTCTTTGTATTTTATAAGACAAGATATTCAGAAGAATGGAAAGTTTAGGGGTGTTCAAAATTCGGTAAACCGACCGAAAACCAGCCGAATACCCTTTTCTTTTAAAACAAAAATCGGTTAGTTCGGTTCTGAACCGAATCGAACCGGCTAATTAAATTCGATAAAATGGCATGCCAAATTTTAGGTTAACCGAATTACTGGTTCAATTCGGTTAACTGAATTGCACAACCATTGGAAACTAGAGGGAATAGAGGGGTGAGGCTATCCCTTGTGTTCAATTTTCAAACTACCCTAATTAAAAGAGGAAATGGATTACAAGAACAAATATCTTCGCTTTCAACTGCCCTCTTTCATGATACCTAAGGAGAGAGATGGATTGACTTTTCCTTTCCCTTCCATGATACACCAAACACCATTGATAATGTATCAAAACTCCCCATTTTACAATCTCACATTCCCATAGAACTTATTTTCCCATTTTTTATTTGCCTCTCTAGAGGTTCTCTGATTTTCAATCTTGCTGTGTATACCTAGTAAGTCTCAGTAATTCTAGGAATCATCAAATTCTTCAGTAGCTCAAGTTAGCCGCATCTGGTACAAAAAAGGGAAGGAAATAAAGAGTTAGGAGAGTGAAACTTACTTTTACATGGTACTTGAAGTTATTTGATATGACCCAAGGAGAAGTAAATATAAAGTACTCCTTTATTTAGTACAATGAAAATAATGTAGGAATGGAAGATTTATTTTATTGTTTTACCAAATAACAATTTTCTTTATTCTTATGCTAGATACAGATATAATACTTTTAATATGAATTGATAATTGAACTTGAAAACTTACTTCACAAACAATCCAACAATAAGCAAATGTCAACACCAATTACAAAATATTTTGGATGCCAATTTGCAATGTGCTAGAGCTATTGGATCAGTGGTGGTAGTGCAATTGTGAAGCATCACATTTTTTTGCACTAGGGATTATGCCCGTGGAACAAAGAATGGTTGAAAAACATAAAGATAAATAATAAAAAAATATAGTAAAAGATTGTGCCATGGATAATATAGTTAGCAAAAATGCAATTGAGGATTTCGTCATTTGAGTCTTTATGATTTCACTTTTTCGCCAACTTTGGAAGGAAAAAATTGGCTGCACAAGGGGTTTCAATTATTTCAACCTTATATTTTACTTCCTCTTCGATTATTCCAAATCAAACATGAAATCTTTTCATATACAGTAGCTTATAATTCCACTTCTCTTATACCTTCACTTTTTCCATTCACTTTTGCCCAATCAAACAAACACTTTATTGTTTCCCTAATTTTACAGGTTCCATCCCTTCACCCAAAAAACAGTGTGGACATTCATATATGAATGCGGTAATTTGAGGCATAGTGGATATTTACCTAAAAACTACAGGCAGATTCAATAATATCTTAGGTCTAGGCATCAGACACAGTGAGGAGCACTTGAAATCAAGTCATACACGTAAATATACCTTCACAACCTGTAGCTCAGTTGGTAAGGCCGGAGCAACTTTAAAGGTCAAATCAAGAGTACAGACCATGTTATCCTAACAAGCCAAATCGGTAGCAACCCGCTTCAAGTACTTAACACATTTTACGTATACATGATATGATAATAGTTTTCACTGGACTTGTTACCAAACATTTTGCTGTCTGGATCATATTTAAAATCCTGAGCAGGAATTAAGGAGGTAATGCTGAGAAAGCTTGGTCCGTGATCACAGAGTATTAGTAGCCTAACAGACTTACCTTTCCACTGATTGCATGGTACAGGAATTGATTCTGAGATAACGCTGCTGACAAGAAAACAACCATACATAAAACCTTGATCTTCATTCTGGGCAATACCCTACAATTTGGGAAGTCACACCAAAGAAAAAATGCAAGCTAAGCAAGTCTAATAAATAAGTGAAATAAAGGAAGCATCACCATGGCTGGGAGTCTAGGAAAGACAAGACACGCTTGGGAATGCAGGCCCCTCCTTGATCAAGGCTACCTACAGTGAGAAACTACAACATCAAGAAGGTCTAAGAGGAGGTAACAAAATCCAGCGATACTTCCAGCTCTGCTGAGACTATTATTGCCGTTCTATATAGTAGGTTAAAGGTGACATAATCTCTATGAAGCTTAAAATGAGACCTGGAACCATCACCAAAATGCCACATAACTTGCATATTAACGAAATAATCCCTTCAACATCTTCGGTTGTCTGCACACCTACAGGAAAGCATACTGATTCAGGACTTCAAATTGTAGTAAACCACTACTAGGACATGCAACAAGATATGCAGGAGAGGTGAGATAGTGCAAATTAGTCTAGTAAATACACATTGGCAAAACAAGGAGCTAAAGCATAAAGACTCATGTACCTAGGATAGTAATAGAGATATTCATAGTAGGAATAAACAAAATCAGAGATCATCGGGTTCATAATAATAGAAGAATTGTTTTTTTCTCATCACAGGAGTCGACACAGTCAAGTTACAGCTGCTTATAATAAGGACTATGGGTACATTTTCTTGTGTGTCATTCAAATTGTCAGTTCTCCATCTCCTTCATCATTGTACGACTTGGTGGGGTCCCAGACTCCCACGGAACGGAAAGAGACACAATTACTGAAGAGGATATCAGCACTTCCAGCAAGATCCATCATGTACTTCATTATGATGAAGTTGCAGCAATTCTTTATCATGACAAACTACACCCTTTTTTTCAATTCATGCATGTTATCTTTTATTGTAGTATCAACTAGAAATAAAATCTTTAAGATAGCGTTTTCTTATAATGTTACACTAAGCATTTTTTGGTAAAAATTCTGTCAACAAAACTGATGTACCCAGTAATCACAGCAGATTTTCCGGTGAAAGAAGTATTTATCTAACCATCGACAGAGTCTACACTTTGCAAACAATTTATTGCTGCATCTATAAGCTCATCCACATGTGAAATAAAGCCACCAAGTATTGCAACCTGATACAAGAAAAGATAAGGAGCTGAACATATGACTCAAAGAATATGATAGTATAACTGAATATGAAGAATAAATTGCACCTCTGCCGTTTCAAGATATAATTTGAACTGTCTTATGACACTAGGAATAGCAGGTACTGTAACTTCATTAAAGGCGAGACATGATTTGACAAAGCTGATACTATTATTTCCATGTCTCAGTGCTCTAACAGCTAACTTGTTGCTGGAATGAACAAGCATCTCCTGCAATCACCAATAGTATATAATGTTAATCACAAGCACAGCATGATAAATTAAAATAATCAACCTTTGATGATCATGGGATGAAACCCACAAAAAGGTAACAGATTATACTATCAACAACAACCAATCGCACCCCTCCAGGGGAGGGCAAACAAGAAAAAGGGGAAAGAGAGTTCACCCTGACCAGTAACAATCAACAGCGGAAAGAAACTAGTTATTTAGAACAAATCAAGGTAGTTCTTATAATCCCTTGGTAAAGCTGTAGAAGCAATTTGTTCAAAAAGCATCTTCAGTAGTCAGTAGACTCAGTACCCTATCAAGATTCTATATAGATAGGAACGGGTTCAGTCTTATACAGTTTGTTTTAGTTAGAAGAGCGCAACTACAATCATGCAACTCTTTCATTAGTTCCAACTGAATTTATGGGTGAAGGATGGAGTTAAATTATTATACTAACGACACTATTACTTTGTCAACGCATGACTACCAAAAAAGAAAAGACTAACTTTGTAAAGCAAAGTAAATAAAGTATTCTTATAGGTTACATTTGCAGTTCCTTACTTGGGCACGAGATTTTTATTTATAATGTCAATTTACTATGATAATAGAATTTATAGTACAAAACCTTAATTGAAATTTAGAAACTTCGAAAAAAATTAATCTAGAAATTACATGAACCAAAAAATATTGACATTGCAAGACCAATTTATGTAAGTTAGGGAGTCATTAATTACAATATAATTTGCAATGCTCACTTTTGTAAAACATGAAATGACAAAAGATGGCACTATGAATGCTTCAAGATAATTTCTCACCACTGGTTGTAGGAGCATAAAGCTATTATGTCAACAGTGTAATACCATGTAACAGCAATCCAATATTAGTTCTCCTTATGTAACAGTGGGAAAGGAAAATCAAAATCACTTGCATTGCATAACTAACTTGTTAATGAGTATCATCATAAGAAAACGCACGTCCCAAATTAATTTTAGAACATAACTGAACAGACAGTGGGCGAGAAACCTGGAGTTCACTAATGCAAACAAAAGCTCCGCGACATTGAGCAAGGAACCTTAAATGGAGTTCGACTTCCGTCCCATATTCAACCTAACAGTAACAAGCAAATTGTTGATCATAAATTCTTCCAAATGTCATAGCCAATTTTATTGAGTTCTCCACAGTTATTGAGAAACAAAACCGTTTTGCAACTAAAAGTAGGTTACCATATATACAAATCGGGAAATCACACGAGCTGGATGCTGATAATCATCCTTTCTCATATTTGAGAAGTCTAAACCATCATACAAGGCCTGAGCGACTTCAAGTAGGACCTCAATGACTGTAGGATCTTGAATGTGACCCTGCCTAATAATATTATATTAGTTCCTTAAGCTTCCAAAAGAAACTATACTAGAACTGAGATGCTTATCTCCCAATATACACAAGAAAAAAGATGCAAAAGATTTGAAAATAAAGTGATTCTTTACAAGTGACCCAAACTATCAGAAAAACTGAAGAAAAAAATAACTAATGATAAAAACACCACGTCCTTCAACAACTAATAAAAAAAGAACATACAGGAGAAGGAACAAGTTAAGTGCAAAACTTATGTCTATGAACTAGCAGTGAATCTCAAATGCCTGCAGTTCCCTCCTGAGGAACATTTATGAGTTATTTGCATCCCCTATTTAATGGCATCATTGGCATGGGCCCAGAATATGGTAATGATTTTTAAGAATACGCGTTTGCAGATTTTTTTACCAGAGGGTTTACAAAAATGGATTTCCACTCCGTCCTGATAAATACCAAGAGACACGGATTGAAAGGGGGAATTTCCAAAAACCTCCCCATACAAGCCCAAAAGAAAAAAATAATAAACAAAAAAAGTAAAATAATAAAATCAACTGGTCAACTTTTCCACCCTTATACCTGAGACGTGTAACTTTCCTACGGAGGGTCCTATCTCATTTCTGAATGATTCTTTGCTACAAAGAGAAGACCAAGATGGTGACTCAGGAAAGGTCTTTCCACCACTCTCAACCCAACTTTCTTTACCATGTAATATAAAGTCGATAAAATTGCCATTGGCCAAATGATTGGCAACAAAATAGTTAATGAAAAGTCAATAATAAGCCACACTCCTTGCATCCAAAAAACATGGCATTAATTTAATTAGGATTTAGTAAAAAAAAATTAACCAAAGATAAATGGAATGTTCTGAGAAAAGATAATACCTTGTTGCCATACTAAGAAGTTGCATATTGACAGAGTTTCTTGAGCTCCCATGCAACATATCTAAGATGTCTAGAAAATGGTTCTACAAAAGCATAAATTTAATGCCAATCAGTGAAGATATTCTGCAGGAATCTCAAGCCACAAGACCATAATCTAGTGTATTGATGAGATAATGTTTATGATTAAATAATTTAGAAAATGGGATTAAAACTGTGTCAACACTAGAAGTAGGGACAGTTTCATAGAGAAGAAAATCTCCAAGATCAGATGCATACCAGAGCTAAAATGTCCTCTATGTTGGCAAAATGAGCAACCAACTTTAAAAGAATTGACTGCAGGATCATCAATTCATTTTCACCAATCTTTTCTTCCATTTGACGATCAAATATTCCACCCAGTATGACATTTAAGCAAGTACCCTGCATAATAGATCAGAGTTAGGCAGATGTGTGTTTCCCTCAGTAATTCAATTATCACATAGAAAATATAAGGAAAAAGCCAAGGTGTTACAAACCCATCTAAGAAGAATGATTTTATTTTCAACCTTTAGATGGTTCCAAGTTGAAGTTTATTACTCTTTCAAGATCTACAAGAACCAATTGTATTCGTATTACCGTCAAAACCAGAAATTAATGGTGCATGCAACCCACTGATCTAGTTAAATGGCAGAGAGAAAGCATTATCAAATCCCCTAAATGAGAAGGGGGGAATTTATCTTCACCATTAATGATATAACAAATTTTAACTTAATTTGGCTTTACAATGTTGCAGATTGCATTAGGAAAACATAAGGTCGAGAAATGATACCCAGCTTTTGGTATGAGCAGAGAATCATCTATTGCCAACTACGTTAGCCATAGTTGGGAAGATTAAAATACTTCTTCCAGAAGATTTTCCTTATTTTCTTTTCCAAACTGTTATGATCAGATCGAATCAGCATCATAAGATAGCCAAAAGAATAAAAATACGTAAATCAGCTTGTAACATGAATAGCATGGATAAAACGTATATTGATAATGCTTAAAGTTACCAACTGATTCTCCAAGATAATATCCAAATAAGCATCTGCAACCATCAAGTACGCATCAAGTTTGTCATAACAAGAGAGAACCTGAAATCACAGATGCAACTAATTTATGAGTAATGGAAATCTTATAATTGACGAACAGTTTCAATTATTAATGACGAATCCTGTAGACACTTGACAAGTGAAAAAAAAAAAAACAAGCATGACAGACAAAATCATATACGGACAACTTGAAGGATCTTCTCAATTCATTCTGTGCTATAAATAAGATAAATGCATCATAGAGTTTGGGCTGGAGTGAGATATTGTAAAAATATATAAGGCTCAGGACATGATAATAATATGATAGGGGAGAATAAGTAATACCATCTAACTAGAAAGGAAACGGGAAAAAAGATTTGGCACACATCAATAGATCTATGACTCAACAAATTTGAGAAAAACAGAACCAAAAGTCCCAGATTGCAAATATCATCATAAGGAATTAGCCAAAGCATGTATTATATAATGCACTGACACTCCAGAACTCACCCCATGTAGTGTCTAACGCATGTCAGACACAGTTCACCCTATGTAATGTGTCCACAAATAAAACAAAAAAGAGAAAATCCCAACACATGAAGGACAAGGCAGGACCCGGGTGATAGCATGTCCGACATTTTTCAACATGGAAATTTACCTTTTTTCTTATGTTTTTGGAATTTAAGGATTATAAAATTCAAAAAGCATTCTAAAATTATTAAAAGAAATAATATTATCCCATTAAATTTTATTGTACCTCATTTTCATTTACTTTTCTTGTTTTAATATTTATGCTTTTTTCAACAATATCGTAATCCACAAATTCCACTTACTTACATCTAACAATATAAACAAAATAAATATATTCTCACTATAGTTTTTCCTATAATTTATAAATTATTTACTAAATACATATACAAATATATGTTTATGTCCATGTATATATTTTATATATAACATTTATAGCATAGTCAAATTTATAAATACACCGTGCATCATGAAAAGTACATACGATCAATGATATTAATTCAGTATCAAAACAGAAGAATCTACACAAATGAAGAAAAACTATAATACCTGGGAAATTTTATCGACTAGTAAATGAACACTGCTCAGTTCAGGTACCCTTTCACATAGCCTATGTCCGAGTAATTTGAAATTCAAACACTGCATATTAAGAGTTATATCTGCCGGATCATAAGATTCAAAGAGCAAATAAACCAGTACAAAAACCAGAATACCACTTCCTCCAAATGTTAAGACACATACCTGATCAAAAGAGCTATCATCAGTGCATTCTATGAGATGTAGTATCTCCATGGCATTAAAACAAGTATACCCAATTGGAAGTTCCTTCAGTATATAATGAAGGAAAATCGAGATACACGAACAATTTTTAAACAAGGTTGACGGGTCCCTGCCCATCCCAAGTGCCACAAGAATACTGCTAATTTCCATCTGCAGCGAAGTATACATAGTTAATAAATGCATTTTGCTACAAAAAGAGATGGTTCTCACAAGTTTCAAATAACAAAGCAAAGGATTTAACAAGTAGATGTTAGATTGCAAGTGGGTTTGATCGAGATGCTGCAGTATTAAGGCCTAAAGCTTTAGTCTAGGAAATTTTTTTCAAACATATTAAGCCACACAGATCCAAACATTAAAATCGAGAAAACTTAATGCCCTTGCCTTATCCTACAAAATAGACGAATTTCTTGTCTTTCCAGAATAATTTATACAAAACTTGGGTCAGGCTAACTACTAGTTGGGGGTAAACTGAATTTCATTTTCAGAATGACAAAGCTCTACGATGAACTAAATTTTCTTAAAAGAAGAGAATGAATTATAATCTAAACAACACTGAGCTACTATATAGCAGCAAGAAAGCTACTGTTTAAAACATGCAACATAAGGTTGATTAAGGATAAAAACAGGATGCATCATTCGTTTAAACTAACAAGACCAGAGCACTGAACTTCTGGCACAATCCTCATTCCAGCCATACTCATCCCTAAACCCCCCCCCCCCCAACCGATCCCCACCCCAGCCCACCTCCCTATGTTCTCATAACTCCACTCCAAACTATATGAAAGAAGCAAGTGGCTGTGTAGAAGAATACGACCTTGTAACACCACATGCAACCCAACAATCTCAATGGACCAGCAAAGAAGCAGCGTCTGAACATTAATTCAGTCTAACCTGTTTCCGATCCTTTAATAAGCATCTCATGATATACTCAATAGTAGGTTCAATCAGTGTAAGAACCAATTTACTATTTCCAGAAAGATTTCCATCCATAGTGTCTCTCCCTTGTGTGAGGCGCATTAACAGCAGTTTTAGATCATTAGTGCAGGTGATCAGAAAACCTGCAAGTTCAGGTAGCTGTTTCTTATTAGAGGCATGAATATTTTGAAACCAACAATGAAAAGTGAAAACTATGTCGCGTATTAAAAGAGGAAATGCTAGAGAAAGATCAGCACTAGCAAAGTAGCATGTATTGCAGACCGCGAACCTGTTGAAATACATGAGGTAACTTGTGAGTTTGATGAAATGCGCAAAATTTTATATTTCAAAGCACACGGACATACAACTGAAGTGTCCTAGGTTTTGTCTAAACTCAGATTGCCAAGTCACCATCAAATGTTAATATGTTAACATATAAGTGACGTGCAAGACCACCACAATAATCACATAACCCAACAAGACTCAAGGAGAGCACATAAAAACATTCAGTTACATACATAAGAATAGAGACGAAGAATTAGTACCAGTGTCATATTGTGGTAATCGTTGAGCACATTGGACCAAGTACAAGCGGCAGTAGGCTGATGCCAGTGGATCAGCAATGCCCCTCACCATCATAACCAAGCGTTGAAGGTTATTCTCAGGATGGTTGTGGAGGAAGCGCCAGCAAGGCAATATTGCAAGCTCCAAATAGCTGGTGCAATAATAATCAAAGTGATTATAACAAATGATAACATAAACTCAAAACTTAGAAAATAATTTAGTTGAAAATTTGCAATGCAACTCTCAAGATAGTTCATCAAAGATTTAACATATTGTTTCATCTCTACAACCCTGGAGAAGAATGACATTAGGGGAAAATCCTCTAAAACAACGCAATCATAATTTCCTTTAATAATTCATTTCAAATACTTCTCTGTGTAACCATGCAAAGTACTTCACATAAATGATCGAGCAAGAAGAATCTAGAGATAAAAACAACCAAAAATTTGCTGAGAAACTTCATGAAGTGGTAAACCTTAAAATGAGAAGGAAAAAGTACAGGACCCTTGCAGAACGATCCTCTAATTTTTTTCATGCACAGATTCTACTATTGATTCGCTAAAAGAATAACTTCAATAATGTCAAAATTTGATGCATTGATGTGAGAAAGTCCAGGAGATAAAACTTCCAAGCTGTGTTGCAAATCTTCTTCTCCTTGTCTGTCTATCAAGAGAATGTCCAATTCATGCTGTAATGATGTTGACACGAAACTTTTTCACATGCTAAATATTATAAATTACACTGAAATCTTGGTTATGAACAAAGAAGCAATGAATAAGCAGGGACTTCACATGCGAGGAAGCAGCTCACGAACAGAGCCAACTTTGCTCAACCAGTTATTGCATGTTTCTTTGGCATCAAAGCATACATCACCTGCTTTGAAGTTATCTGCATATAAGAAGGAAAACATGGATTAGAAATTTTACAAATTGGCAGGCTGCCAAAGTTGCAATATTAAGTTAATAAACACTTGAAGCAGATATCACAGAGGCGGATAATCAAGCATATAAGTGCATTGGTCTCAAAATATCCAATCAATCCACAGACCATAATCTGCCTTACCTTCCTTACAGAAAAACAAAATTCAGCATCACTTCTTGGTAAAATTTCTTTGAGTAATGACGAAGATGCCATATCACTCATTCCACGCATCATATGCCACCATCATTAGCTATTTAACACCAATTTTAAATTTTTGTTATTACTACTTGAACACCCCCCCCCCCCACACACACACACAAAAAAAGGAAACAAAATAGAAAAGAAAAGGACTACTTATGCACTCAACTCCAGAAGTTTCTGTAGCTGAAAGCATTCTGCAACTTGGAATTGTGATAAACTCAAAATTTATAACTGAGCTGGTCATGGGAACAGCATATTCCATTCTTTCCTGAAAAGGCTGATTGACCACCTTCTCAGGTACAGGTTCATAACCAACATCATAAACCAGTATATTTGTAGTTAGTGAGCAAGATCTTGCCACAGAGACCAAAAGAGAGGAACAACTAAAGAAAGTCAATCCATTTTAAGACCAAAAACAACAGAGAAATTCGATAACCTTGTCACAGACCTGGTAAAGAGCAAATAAATCCCCCTTCTTCAGTGATCTCGGCTTTTTGCTTGATGCGGGCCCATACGAGATCACCAAGCATATCCATTATGTCAGTTGCCAGAACAAAAAGTGTTGGATAAAACTGGATTACAGATGCATCCATTAGAAGCCTGGCTACCTACAAAACAATATTTTCATTTCCAAAAGCACAAACTTTATGGATGAAAGGAAATAAATTCTTCACCAACCCCCTGCCCTCTAACCAATCCTTTAACTGTGCAACCCTCAACAATTAGTGATCAATACAGTGTAAGAGCACAAAATGAAATCAACTGCAGAACTCCTTCATCCCAACAGTTCAAGAGGCTGTTACCTTCATGGTTTACCAACTTCATTCAAATTGAAAAATTTTGAGACAAAAATCAGATAAAGAGGACAAAAAGGAAAAACTTTCTAAGCACATAAAACTCCGTGTAGATACATCGAAAATATTTTACAGAAGTTGTTACATTAGGTAGATTTAACAGGTCAAAACTTTTCCTACCTTGTCTAAAGAAAACCTCCAGAGAAATATAACTTCATGGAAGTTGCATACTTCATATCATTCAATGGTCATCCAAGGGTTTCACAAAATCCAGAGAGAAAACAAATTTGTTTGAAATAATGTGGATTCACCATCCAGAATTCTTCAGCTAGAGAGTAATTTTTATCTTAAATTCTTTATCAAACATATTCAAAGATGGAAAAGACAACACATAAGCACCGCTGCCCCAACCCTTAAGTCACTTGGCACAAGCATAAGTTTTTCATAAAAATGAATATGTACTGAAAGGATTTACCTTGATCGACAACCTTAAAGATGTTACTCGGTCATCCCTAAGCCAAGACTGATTAATTTCATCTTTGAGTTCCTGCAACTTTGAAAGACACTCCTGCTGACTCACAACCTTAACATCTTCTTCATCAAAATTTTTGGAATCATCCAATTCCCCTGAATGCAGATCTCTTGATGATTTACCAATTTCTACAACTATCTCAATGATTATAAGCAAAGGCATAAAGCAAAGGAAACACAATAAAAAGAATACCAATACCTTTGGTACCCTTCACAAGCACAGCAGACACCTATTAGGAGCAACCATCAAGCAACTAGTCAACATCAGCAACTTGATCCAAACTACTGAGCTTAGATTTTACAGCAAAAAAATGCCTCAACACAGAGGCTAGTCACCACTATGTTTCCAGTAGATTAGAATTTTCAAACATCAAAAGAAAAATCGAAGTTCTGGTATCTATGAAGTAGCAGAAACACATACCAAAGACACCGGAGTTGTTTTAGAAACAGGAAACCGCTGCATCAAAATTCTCTTAAAAGAACTCCAGTCCTTCCTTACTCTCAGTTGAGCAGAGATGTCACTGGGGGCTGTGGCCTCAGAAGAAATATCTTCATGCAGAATATTATTGGATGATTCTTCCATTATCCCATCAGTAGCCCTAAGTGGATCGACAAAATCATCATTTCTGCAACCAGATTCTTTCACCTGCAACAGAAAGTTCATCACCATATAAGGTTGAGTTAGATATACAAAGCTTCATTGGAAACCAAAGAAATTATGTGCATAGTCTATTATGATCCTAATTGCAAGGAGCAAAACATGAATGCCACATTATACATATAAACGCCTAAGAGTCTAAACGGCCTTAGACTTAGACGCTCCCACTTCAACAGCCATAACAGCAAGAGGATCGCCAACAACTTGCGAAATACACTTATTTTCTTAATCACGCTGAAATCGCAAACTCTGCCACACTATGATGACTCCTTTTCAGAACACAACGAAAATAATACATTCTCAAATTATCAAAGAAGCGTACCCGGAGAGCCGAAGGAGAATGAGCGGATAAAGGATGAGTATCGGCACGCCTTCTGGGAAGCGAGCAGGCCCGCTCTTCGGCTCCGTAGTCTCGCCGTCTGAATTCAACTCCCATGGACTGAACTTCCAATAATTAACACAAGAACGAGAACTAAGATTCAAGAAACTACACCTTGTCGCTCCGCCTGATCAACTCTCTTTAGCGGCTTCGCCGATTTACCACGCGGTGATTTTCTTTGGCCATTGCCCGGAGACAGAGTCGCTAGTTCTTCTTGACGACTTTAGTTCACGAACGAGACTTGACGGGAAAGTACTTTTGACTGATTGCTGGATTCGTACTAGAAATAAGGCTTGGGCCCAATATATACATAGACCCATTTTTGACAGCTGCCCATGATTGGCCTTATTGGACCATCCGATGGCCCAATATTTATTTGTCGTACAGTTTTAATAAAATTTAATCTCTGAATTTTGTGCTTTTTAATATCATTTAGTTAATTAAAATTGCAAAATTATTTTACAAAGTACTTTAAAAATATTAGTTTTATTAAATTAAAAAACCATCATCGATAAAAATTCTAATTTAAAGGCCAATTTTCATTTTTCCCAATTATTTATCAATATCTAGATTAATAAATCAGAACTAAATTTAATGGTTTTTAACGCATAATAATAATTCTATTAAATTTATTTGTTCAATAAGGTAAGTCTTCTGGCCCAATACATAATAATTCTATTAAACAGACCCAATTCTTTCTGTGGTCACCCAATTGGACTCGTTACGCATGTATGGCGATGGCCCCTCCTCTATTTATATTTGGTATAATTATGAGTATTTTTTGTTGTCTCGGTAATATTCAGTAAAATTATGTAAAATTAAAATAGAAATTTGAAATTATTAATTTTATCTTAATTCTATTTTTTGGTTATAAAAAAATCAAACAAGATGGATGAAAAAAAAATTCTACTTAGTCCATTTAAAATAAATAAATAAAATTATAATTCATAGTCCACGAAACATTTTGAGCATTTCACCACAAAACATAGATGAAAAAATCTAACAAAAATTAATGAATTGTGATAGTTGTTGGATTGTCGTTAAAATTCTCAAATAATGAGAGATATTTGTAATAATTTACCCTTTCACTTATTATTAGCCAACTGACAAAAAAGAAAATTAAAGTAAGGTTTTGCTTGTACTTTTTTATATAATCTAATGAGTATATAATAAAACACTTTTTATTGGAGAAATGCGGAGTGGGTTCTTATTCAATTTATCTTCAAAGTATTCTCTTAATGTAACTAATTCATTAGTCATCGTCATAGGTTTTTTAGGTTCTCATTTAGAGGGTGTTTTGGCGAACCTATAAAACGTTAAAAAAGTGTTTGGTGATTTCATTTTAAAACAATTTATAAGATTCATAAATAAGATTTATGAGTTTATCAGTTCACTCTAACAGGTTGAGGAGTTAATATATATATATATATATATATATATATTGTTCACCATTTTTTCACCCCTCCAACTTAGAATAAATTGACTAAATCCATCGAATTCTTTGCAAGAAATGCCACACATATTAAACAGCAGTCCTTCAAAATATACTTAATCAACCACAAAAATGTAGCACTGTAAAATATACAAGGCGTTCTACACAATTAGCGTTTAAACTATAATAGTAAACCAATATAAGTTTCTTGTTCTACACCATCAGACACTAAGAGATCTCAGCCATACATAGTGTACAAACATAAAACTGAACTCATTTCTTCTTCGAGTAGTCCCTCGGTCCAAATATGGTTGATCCAACTCTCACATTGGTGCTGCCCATTTCAATCTGCAGGCACGAAATGAACAGTCAGGTAGTAGTGGCTATACGAATAATCTATACATTTTGTCTCTAAATAAACAAGGCCCCACAATTGTGTCTAATTTGCACCAAGCAAAATGATGAAACTAAGTCGATTCTGGGAAGTATTAACAGATTGCCAAGTTTAAGATTTAGAAGGTTATTTGCTGATTCTAAAAACTTCCCAAAGCATAACCTAGCTTCTGATGACTTGCAAGTTGATAATGATATCTGACTTATCTATCGTCCAAAGTCTTAAGCTCATTTCACTTTAAATCGAAACATGGAATAGCATTAGACATATCATTTGCAACTACTTTGGTCAATTTTCCACATACAATGCATGATACAAATTATGCATCTAATGGTTCTGTCTGTACCATAAATTTAGTACTAACTGCAACTTATAAAATATGACAAGTCAAGCAGATACGGCAAGCTGAATTCCAGGCTTACCGCTTGTTCAAAGTCACCAGACATGCCCATTGACAGCTCACACTGAGATTCTACCATTCCTAGTGCCTTGCATAGCTCAGCTCTACAGTTCAATAGAGTCTGTGGCATGGCAAAGAAATTCATCCATCAGTACTCAGAACGTTTGTCAAACAAAGTGCATTAACAACAGAATGAGAAACTCTTAGGACACCAGCATAATTGTTTATCACTAAACAGATCTGAGCCACTCAGCATAAGAGTGAGAGAACAGAGGCCTGACTATATAGAAAGAAGGAATGCATATATAAGCTACCTCATCTCAACTTAGAAACAGCTAAGTAACATGATGACACACAGTTGTAAAATATGAAAGTGCTTGGAGAGCAAAATCAACATCCAGTCGCTTCCTGTCTGAATGTTCAAAATCACCTTGAAGTTCTCTGGAGTTGATGTGTAGTCGGGCATCCCAATTGTCATTAATCCAGCAAACTCAAGATTGGGGCAGCCTAGCTTGACATGCTTCACAAGATCTACACATTGTGATGGATTTATTCCAGATTTCGCTGCATTTCACATCAGAATTGGTGTCTATATGAGACAATACAATAAGCAACTTAACATGCGAATCCAGAAAAGAGAAGGAACTGCACGACAACTAAACTTATATTTCCACGAAATTATCATGTCGCAAATACAAGAATTCACTAATTTATTCAAATTTAGAGACTATTCTCAAATTGTTCAAGTATATCATGTATGTGCAATTCATCATGTTACGCTCTAGATGACGAGTGAGATGCCAAACTTTGCAGCAAATATTAATTTCTGCAATCAATATGATGATTAAGCTGCTGCATCATCAACTATTAAATTTTTAGATGGAGCGCCAGCTTGAACTACTCAAAAGTTTCTATTGTGACTCAGAGGTCAACCTAAACTTTTACACGGACTATTGGAATTGAAAGAGACAAGATTAATTACTCACATACTTCTCCACTGGTGTTCACCTGGACCAAAACCTTCAAAGGCTGCCTTCCAATATTTGAAACTACACGATCAAGATTATTGGCGACCTGCGCACCAGATACAACACAGTAATACTGTCATTTTGATTGATTTAACTTGGAACTCCATCAAAAAATTTTGTTTTAGTTAAGAGCACCAATCTTCAAGGAAGATCATTTTTTGCAGGGATAACGACCACAAAAACAACCAGAGCTGCCAAGCATATAATCACAAGCTATTCCAGCTTATTGATAATTCATTATATCCAAAGTTAAATATTTTCAGCTGTTATAGTTTAAAGTTTTTTATTGATAGTGCTTAATTATGCTTTCTCATCATTTTATGGAATATGGAAACTGTAGAAGAACATTCAGTCAAGGAGGAAGGCAGCATATAAAATTCTTGATTTCACTGGGAGGTATGATACTAAAGTGGTTTCTTGGCTTACTGAGTCTTGCCACCATAACAATTAGCAACTTCAACTACAATGTTTCTACTGCTGTCTTCAAAGGCCATTTGATGATTCAATGAGCTTCTTTGTTAGCCTTAAACAATTTTGTTGGGATGAGCTATGGAAAAGGAGGAAAAGGAGAAAAAGTTACATGTGATGCCTAACCCTGAATCTCTATTTGACTGAAAGCATTTGAATAATTTTACCTTCTCATTATCAACACCCTCAACCATGGCCAAGTTCGGAACAGCAGCTGCAGATAAACAAGACAAACATTTAAAGCATTTCCGTCAAAACAGTTGTTTATAACCCGAATAATATCTCCTATCCTACAGCTTAACATTGGAAAACGGAGTCCATGAGGTGTTCATCATACTTAGCAGCGCTTTAACTTTATTGCTCTGCAAATGCCCGATAAAATGCCACTCAATGTCCTCAGGGAGCTGCACACGAAATATACACCCAAAGTTCAGCAGAAATTCAACAAACATTCAATCCCAATCGAAATTCCTGATATACTAAAGAACCTGAGGGGCTTTATCTATAAGTTCCTGAACGTAGTTTTCGCCAAAACATCGGTGCCCCGCGTCGTAAACTTGGTCGATTAGGGACACTGGCTTGGTCTTGCTCACGGCCACCACCCTTACATCATCGGCGCGGCGTCCGGACCTCTCTGCGGCGAGGCGAACACGGTGCAGCACCGCCCGTAGCGCCGTGACAGCTGCGCCTTCCAGGGCCGGAGCTGCCATTATTGGATCAGGGTGTTCACCACTCTTTTTATTCTCGTACCGCTACCAGATGAATTTCTAACTGATGAAAAAACAGAAGATATATGGGATGGTTTTTCAAGTGCCAAATAATTCGGATCCTCCATCAGCAACTTCAAGTAGAGGGATATTCGGGTCCCACATTAGAGGAATATATGTGAATTGTATTTTAGCCCCTTTTTAAGAGGTAAAGTACAATCCACGTCCTCATAATTCCTGAAATTACTAGCGAGCCCTTGGAAAAATCAGCCTCTTTAGATTTTTACAAGGTGGGCTGGTGTTTTTTTTTTTTTCACTAAAAATAAATGTATGATATTACATTTATGAGGATAATTAAGTTAATTTATTTGAAATATTTTATATATTTATATATATGTACTATTTATTAAGTATGAGGACATGAGGAAAAATATTTTTAATTGATTAAATGTGTATTACTCAAGATACCTTTATTTTAAAAAAAAATTGATAATATCCTTAGATTTTCTAGAAATTATATCTTGTTCGTGCATATTTAAATTTAATAAAAAAGTTTAAGAAAATATTAATGAGGCTCAAGTAATTATTTTATTTTTCTCCACTTTCATATAATTAAATTAAAATAATAATATAAATTATGCACGTACCTTGAATGTACTTTGATACCTAATCTTTTTGTTATTGTTATCATTTGGTACAGTATCTGGTCTTATAATGTCTTTTTTTTTTATTTATTTAAACCTATATGATGTTACATCTTAGTTTAAAAGCAAATTCTTAAAATGTTTAAATAAAATAATGTTAAGAACCTTATAAAATATTAGTAATGTCAAATATTTAATTAATACGATTAGAAGTAAAATAATTTTTTAATAACTTAAAAATTCAATTTTTTTAACTGTTGAAAGAAAGACGAATAATTAACTGATGATTTTAAAAGTAGAGTTTGAAAGCCAAAACAAGTTATATAAATCGATGAGATGAATTGAAAATTGGAATTGATAGACAGAATCCTCATGTATTTGAGTTTGAAAGTGAAATAAGAGCGATGAATGTGAAATGGAGATGCAGAAAAGTCCATCTTGAGTTTTTCTTTTGGCCAAATAATATAAAGTGGCCTTGTGTTTTGAATAATTATGCTAAAAACTTTCTTTTATTTTAAAAATAAGCAAAATATCCCCTCTGTTTTTGTAAACATAATTTACTTGTCACTATCCGTTAAAACCAATTAACAACGTTAAATTTTTTATTAAATGATCGCCATGCCCTTCCTATTATATTATATAGAGAATGTCGAATGAACGATTCATGAATATGAATGTCAAATCAAAATTTTTGGACAATTTCGAAAAATAAAAAGATCCCCCAAATCTAATCGTATCATTCCATTATATTAACAATTAAAAAAAAACGATCATACTATGTCATAGTATGAGGGTAGTTAGGCGAGTCGGCCCCCATCCTCTAGTGGGTTATGACATCTCTCTCTCAAGGAGGTACCGATGATTCAAATTCCCCTAGGGTAAAGGTACTATGGAAGGAAATTGATCATGGATTACCAATAAGCCTAAAATTGATTCTTCCTAGTTAGATGCTCGAGCGATTAATGGGGACAAACTATAAATTCGTCGCTGGTATGTCTACTCTAGTTCAAATTCAGCTTGGCCAAATAATTCGTCAATCTACTATGAGATGGTACAACCCCCCCCCCTTGTCCTTTAGAAATATCCCATACGAAAATTGATCAATTCATCTCAACTGTTAGATTTATAAAAGTTTAAGGATATAAATTCAATTAATTTTAAATATATTTATTTAAAAAAATAATAAATTTAAAAACTCCCGTCCCCACCATACTCTGCCCCCTTCTCCATCGTTCAGCCCAACAAACCCCCTTCCCTCGCCCCTACCCACCTGTCGCTTCATAAAGCGCAATGCTAATGTCACTGTTGCACCCCAATCTAGGCGACCGTAATCACAGCCTCCCAGAGCACGATCGCCAGATTTCCTCAAGGCAACAGTGAGGGGAAATTTGGGCGACGGCGGTCGACCCAATTTTTTTTCTTCAAATTTTATCTTTTGATTTAATTTAAAAAATTAAAAAATTTAATTCATATTTTTTAAACTTAAAAATAATTCAAAAAAGTATAAAATGAAATTTAAATACTTAAAATAATAATTTAAATTTACATACTATTTATAGTAAATAATATAATTTATGTCTAAATAAATAATTAGTTTAATTTAATCAATAATGTATAATAATTATATATAGTTAGTTTTTTTTATTATGATATTTAATTTAACTATTCAATTTAAATTATAAATATATAGTTTTATTTTTATTGTAGTTTAATTTAAATAAATATATTTAAAGATAAAATTATTTATTTTTTTAAAAGGAAAAAAAGTAAAAAGAAAATCACAAAAACAATATGAAAACAAGAAAATGAATAAATGTGTGTGATTTTATAAGTTCAAAATGGTATAATACTCATATTTAGTTCAAAAATGGGTCAAAATTTGCCAAAAACCAATCCGTTTCGCATTAAGTACGCGTAAAATCCACCTTAGTTTTTAATGAAATTAGCGTTTTATGCAGAATCTTTTAAATCACAGGGGCCGTTCAGCTTATTTTTAAATATATGGGTGTAAAATACAATTTGGCCTTTTATTTTTAATTAGGATAATCACACATATATCTCATGTATTTTATATAATTATACATAATTATTTCATAGTTTGAAAAATTATATTTAATTTTATTAAATTTGTTTTATATCAATAAATAAGTTCATATGTTAGTCAAAATTTATTGAATTAACTGGTATTATCAAAAAAATTGAAAGAAATTCCTATTTTAGCCTGATCTACTTATTACTGACTTATTATAGGTCAAATAAATTGTTTCTAATTACACTATTCTCATACATCTTAACACACACTAATACATGCGATGAGATGCACCTTCACTTTTATAAAAATAGTTTAGTCATTAAAAAATTATTTGATATACAATAAATCAATCGACGAGTATAGATTTTCCATTCATATTTTTGTAAATAACAATAAATTACGTGAATTTTGACTAATCTGGTCTATTTGTTAAATGAAAATAAATGATAGTTTATAAAGTTTTGCGGACCAATTAGGGGATTATATGTAATTACACAAAACTCGAGGAGATGATGGTGTAATTATTGTTTTAACTACGTACTTAATGGGCTGTTGTGAATTTTTTGCAAAATATAAAATATATGAAGGAGGCCATACTATTTAATCAGGCGCCATTTAATTTCAAAAGCCGAGGCCCAGGCCCTAGAGTGGTATAATATACGTTTCAGGGGGCTTGACATGCAGCAGTACACCTGTCAACCGAATGCAAACTTGTAACGGAAGCACAGTGGCTTTTTCCCTCTTTTTCATCGACAAATACCCCCCAAAACTCCAGAGTGAGAGAAAAACGCCGGTTACGAAATTCTTAAGAGAAGATAAAGAACTGAAAAATGGCGAAGAAATCATCCAAGGCGAATAAGGGTAAAGCCGTTGCATCCAAGGCCGCCGGCACCAGTCGTGGAAATTCCAGTTCCTCTCAGGCTTCTGCATCATCTCCTCCATTACATGGCGCCAACACCTCTTCCGTTTCTACTTCCCGCTCCCCCCTTCCGCCCGCTACCGCTTCGCCGGTCTCTGTTCTCCCCAATGCTACAGTTGGAGCTTCTATCTCTTCGTCCAGCCCGAGCGTCCCCGTCCCCGCCCCCGCTCCCGCCTCGCCGGCTGCGCAAGTTCCACCGGCAGGATATCGAGCTGCCGGTGGAGATGGCAGAATGAGTTCGATTGAAAAGTACATCCTCGATCTCCTGGACTCTGATCGCCGCGAAAACGCGCTTGCTGAACTCTCCGCGGTTTGCAATTTCTCCCCCTAAATTTAGTCTCACTTTTGTCGCTTAGTTTAATCTATTTTTTGGGTATTACGATGCTTTTGTCTATATTTCTTACTGATTGATCTGCTCAAGGTTATATTTTACGTCTAAATGTACAACTCTGTGATGGTCCGGATTTTTTTGTTCTGCTCTTGTTTCTTTAAAACGGGTGTTGTTTTACGTTATCTGGTATTGAATTACTTCTGGTGTTTAGTTTCATGGCCAATCTTTAGGCTTGCATTTAGTTTTAGTATTATTACTCCGTGGAATAAATTAAAGTTTAAAATATCATAGTGCAATTTGTCTGTAAACCATACAATGCACATTTTCTACGACAAAATTATTGGTGAAGTCCGTTACAGCTTTTTCTATAGAGTGGTTCCTGTAAGGTTGAGGTGTTTGGCTGTGACCATTTGTATTGTCTATATTTTTTCTCTTTCATTTCTCAGGAAAAAAGTGAAGCATACTATTCTTAACTGATATTCAATCCTTATGCTCCTGCCATACTAAAGATCAATTTCATGCTACATTCACATTCACTAAATTTATGTAGTTGGATTGTATATACTAAGAGGTAAATGTCACCGGCACTCTCATAATTATGGCCAAAGTTGGATCTTCACTGATGGGCTATTGCTGAAGTAAAAACTTCTTCCTGTAGTGCAAAAGCTATCTTATGCATGTAATTTGTTACTGGAACCAATTAATTTCCATTTTCTGCTCTTGATAATACACTGCATGTATGCAAAATTTATTTGCTTGGTGTTATACCTATATCAAATTTTTTTTGGTGAAAATGAAACTTGAATGTCTTAGATATTGGTAGAATTCTTACCATTTCTCACTAAATCCAATCATGAAAAGTCGAGGCCAAGCAAACCTACTGCCATCTCTCTAGACCTCTTTCTGTTAACAGACCTCAAAGCAATGTCATATATTCATCATCTCATTCGTTTGGTTTCTTTGATGCATTTTAAGTTGGACGCAATTTGACAGACATATTACTTCTTGAAAAGTTAACAGTTTTGTGATTATCTTTCTTGTCAACTAGATATAGTTTAGCTAACATATCATCTAAGCTTTAGAAGCCACTTGATATGACATTATCTGTCGACTGAGATAATAATTTGATGTTGAATATAAGTTAAAGGAATTAATTTAGGGTAGTTAAAATGAGAGCTAAAATGAACCTTGATGTCTTAATTGAGTGAATTATTTAGTACTTTAGAGATTGAGTAGAAAGTCGAAATGGTATAATTTTTCATAATATCAGTATTTAAAGTGAGCTCCTGGATAACCCATTTTTCATTTCCCATGTTACTCAGATTGCGTTTGTCATCAAGTGCCTAAGTACCATTCTGGAAGTGGCTTCACTACCTGTTATTTTTTGTTTTTCTGGGTTTTACTGAGTCTTTCCTCTCTCTCTCTCTCTCTCTGTCTCTGTCTCTCTCTCTGTTTCCCCTCTTTTTTTGTGTCTGTGGATACTCTTAATAAGATACTCGCTTTCATTAGATGGTTCAATCCACTGCTATGCATATGACTAATAAACTTTCTCATCCTGTTCCTAATAGAAGAGAGTAGCGTTCCAAGGTCTGGCCCCACTCCTATGGTTTTCCTTTGGTACAGTAGCTATACTTCTCCAGGTAATGAGGTTTTTGTGATAATATTTGTCAACTTATCATTTTCCAGAATTTCTAAGGAATAATACTTTATCTACCATTTATCTTCTCAAACGTGCTAGCTTTATTTTCTCTTCTCTAAATGCGTCGTGGTGAGCTTGATATGCTTAGTATTTCTTGTCCCCATGAGAAGTATCAATTGTTTATATCTAGCAAAAAAGTTGGGAGTTCGTACTTTTTTTGGTTGCTTCTTTTGTGTCTTAGAGAAAACCATTTGTTCTCTTAATTTGAAATGTATTAAGATTCGGATTGAAAATAGACTTCACGAATTTTCTATAGTGTCGTTTTTGTGTTTTGTAGTGCAAGGCTCTTCAGATTGTGCCATTTGTTTTCCCCTTTAAAAGTTCCTCTAATTTATGCCTCTATTTTCTTGCTTTGCATATATTGGCTATGTGTTGCTTATGGCTGATGCTACTTATGTTCTATATTCATAAGGAAGTGCTGTCGGTCTATCCATTGCTGTCACCCCCTTCCCTAACTCCAGAGCAATCCAACAGGGTGTGCAATGCTCTTGCACTACTTCAGGTCTGACGCTTTTGCTTTCCTAATCAGCATAAAACATATAACATGTGTCTGTATTCTGTAGATTCTGTATAACATGTGTCTGTATAACATGTGTCTGTATTTTTGTGTTGACCCGTCAAGCTGCAGATGGTTGTTGTGGGTTGTAAATATGACACACCTTGAGTTGCCTTGATAACTCAGGATATGAGGTGGAAAGATGGGAGAAAAAGGGCAAGAAACAAGTTTAGAAAATAGAATGAAACAATCCCCTGTGTCTGTTATGTTCTGGAAAAGAAGTGATTTATGTATTTCTGTTTCATGAATCTAATCTTTTCTTCAATCACTTAACTTCTGCATGTATTAAAAAGCTCCTAATTTTTTCAAATATTCTAGTACTTTGGTAATTACTCATATTGTACTGCTAGTTATTGTTGTACTATCTTGACTTTTTTTCCCTTTCTTTAATGTTTTCACCTAATTGATCCTTGGAACATGGAGGCCCTTACTGATTTTGTGCATATTAATGATGTTCCGATTTGCTGGAGCTGTGACTTCAGCACATTAAGATGCACCTGAAATGGCGTCCGACACCAGTCCTGAGTTTATGTTACTTCATATTTAGTATTTATATTCAAGTATTATTTCAGGATGATGTAGTTGCAGTTGATTCTCTGAAGAATTAGTAGCATCCAACCCTCAAAATCTGATTTAGCCATAATATCCTTTCATGGTGGTAGTCCTAGGACTTGAGATAATGACTGCAGCGTCGCTCATGTAGGGTGATGAGTACTATCTTTTTAGCTTATTCCTTATATATCTTGATCAAATTATGTAAGCAGAAGATGTCTTCCGATGCATAGGTTTTCTGTGCATTTGAATAAATGACTTCAATCCTCCAATGCTGAAGGTGATTACCTTAAGCGGTAGATTGCTACTCTGTTCTGGTCTAATTCTCTTCTGCTCATTGATAAAGCTGCATTTCTTGTAGAAAATACACTGCAACAACATGTTTTTTGCTGTATGTTGGTTGAATTAGCCAATGTTTTATATTGTGATTGATGACTGTGGTTTTCCATATATGTATATGTATATGTATATATTCTTACCTCCAATTTCTGTCATTTTGGTGTTTTGATATATTTGTTTTATCCTATTCCCAATTTCTTGTACTTCAAAGGCGAATACAAATAAGAGAATTCTGTCTGCTATAAAAGGTTGAAATAATCAATTGTATGCGAAGTGTTGAGTGAGCATTGTCTGCTTAGTGTCCTAAACTTATACTCATTTCATTATTAAATTATGTGGTTGGTGCAGTGTGTTGCCTCTCACCCAGACACAAAGATTTTGTTTGCCCAAGGTATGTTTATTGCTTCTGGACTTACTATTCCATTTGTAGTCCTGCTGCAGGAGAATTAGTTCTCTTCACAAGCTATTCATTTAGGTTCTTTAAAGAGATGACAGGTTTAAAATTTTGTCTGAATGCTGTTGCAGCACGCATCCCATTTTATTTGTACGTCTTTCTCGGCACAATTGGTGAATCCAGGCCTTTTGAGTATCTGAGGCTTGCTACTTTGGGGGTCATGGGTGCTCTTGTGAAGGTATTTCTTATTCAAGTTGTTGTTTCTGGATTTTAAAAAAAAGTTACTAAGACATAGTAGGTTCCCGGTCAGTGGGGAAGGAGGAGAATTGGATTGGAACATGAAGTAATATAGCCAGCTTAATTATTGGTTACCCAAATGTCTAAAAATTGTATGATTGTGGTGAAACTAATTTTGCATTTAAATCTCCTCTGTTTCCAGGTTCCAGACACCAGAGTGATCATTTTCCTTCTCTCATCGGAAATAATGCCACTATGCCTTCGCGCAATGGAGACTGGAAGTGCATTGTCGAGAGCAGTTGAGTGTTTGCATGTCTATTTTTTTCTGGGTTGTGCATTTCCCCTATGATTAATGGTAGTCCATATATTAGAAATCAATTGCTTTCCATCTGGTTGATCTGATTTTTGACCCCGTACCTAAAGATTACTGCAAATTCTTTATGGTTCAACTAGGGCTACTGAATAAAATGATATGTCAAGTCATAATTCTCTGTTTCTTTCCAGTTTTACGGTGTCATAACTGCTAATGTGTCTCGTTAGTGACGAGAACTTCTACGGTGGTAGCTAAACTACAAGAGTTCAGGCAATATGTTGCTGGACACAATATTGCTTGCTGGCTTACTGGTCTCTGTTGTGGTATCTATAGTAGACAAATGCAATATCAGCTTCGCCGTATTGTGGGAATATGATTTTTAAGAAATGCCTTGTAACTGAATGGTTTTAAGTGCTTGATGGTGTGAACTCTAATTGTCGTGTTGTGTGTGGACATGCATTATGTTATATGAGTGCTAACATTTAAATCTGAGCACAGAAACATCATCATACCTATTGCTTGCTCTTCTTGTCCTTGTGATCAACTAGTTACTGGTGGCAGGTTGCAACATTCATTGTGCAAAAACTTCTGCTGGATGATGTGGGTTTACAATATGTATGTTATTTGCCAGAGCGGGTGTTTGCTGTAAATCATGCACTAGAGAATGTTCTTGCTTCACTTGCTGAACAGCCCTCGACTCGGCTCTTAAAGCATGTCATTAGGTGTTATCTTCGCTTTTTGGACGATGGAAGGTCTGCCTTATTCTAATGGAATCAGTTTGTTTCTGCAATGCCTTCCTCTCTACTCTAATTTATTCATGTAATTAAAGAGACCAATCACGATTTCCCTGCAGAAGTCTCTGGGTACTCAGAAATTTCCTCCCAAAAAGGCTTACCGATGGCACATTTGATCATTGTCTTCGAGTAAGTATCTTTTAGCATACAAGTCATTTCGACATGTCCTCACTTTTTATCTTTATATTTGTTGTGGGTTGTTTGGCAAGGATAAAAGGTGTTTTTACTATTGGATGCTGTTCTGATTGTTTCTTCTGATGGTAATGTTTCTAGGAAGATCAAACAGCTAGAATGTGGCTGCAACAGTTGCTGGACAATCTTTCAGGACGTCCAGTTACGAAAGAAGGTGGGGGCATCTGATCATATGATAATACAGTGCATCAGGACGCTGTTGTTACCTCTATGTGCTTGACAAGCGATTATCTAGCATCACCTTTACTTAAGTGGTTTTACTCTTTATCCATATGAATACATGAATATTTCTATAGGCTTCACCGGTACCTGAAGTTAATTTATGGTTGCTTCCATTGATGTATCTATTTAGAAACATACTTCTCTTAGTTGACAATGTGCAAATTCCTGTTGTTTTTAATATAATCTGAAAACTTCAAACAGAAACAACTAACTGGGGGTATATATGTGGATGTCACTTTCTAATACGCTAAATGAATTTTTCTGTAAATTTGTGGCTTCTTTCCTAAGGAAATTGTACATGGCCTCAGCTTTTTTGTTTTAAAAGTAGTCCGGTGTGCTGCTTTTTCCTATTCTTGATCTGAAGAGAAAGGAAGCATAAAGGCAACACCATTTGCGGTTCTTCAGTTCTTTTAAGAACTTTCTATCAGGACCTAGTTCTGATCAGTTTGTTACCTGGATCCGATTTTCTTTTGATAATTTAGTAGCTGTAGGAAAAGGAAAATGCAACTTATGTAAAACTTGTTTCATATGCATAGAAGTCCACCACATTCCTTCCTCGCATAAATTTTTGGAAATAATTGACTTGTAATCCAGTCCTTGTGAGGTCTTTCATCTGATTTCAGGAAGATTCAATTACATCGAAGTTCTACCTTAGATGAGCTTATTGAAACTTTGAAATGTATTTCTGTTGGAACGCTAATTGGAGTTACACATTCATAAGCCATAATTTGCATGGGATTCGTTATGACGAGGTCCTTACTAATGCAAAATTTTTCTAGGATTTAAATAGATTATGAAATCTATGATTTTGTTACCTCTTATAGGTACAAGCTCCTTCTGTCTCTATTCGTTGTTGTAGTTACTCCTTCAGTCTGCTGGCTTCTCAAATATTTCCAAGTCTATTTGGCTTTTTCGGAAATAAAAATATCACTAGTACAAGACACTGTTGATTTTTATGAATGTTTCTTTACCTTCTTTATTCTAGTGATACCAAATTCAAGCACATTTTGGTATTTGTTGGCTGCCAAGACCGAACTTTGCTTACCCATCCATGTGCTTTCCGGCCGTACAAACATACCATGGTGTATGATGTACGTCAAATTTATATACGTAGTGTAGAGGCAATGGCACAAAATAGATTAAGAAATTTGATTTTTGTATCTTTGCGTTAAGGATCTTACGGAGAGTAAAAAATTATATTTGGCTCCCATGTTTGCTTATAGTGTGCAGCTTTTACTCTAAAAGAGCTCTGTAAGATTTATCATGGGTGCACGGTGTCCTCTTGCTTCCTGCTTGACATGCTTTTCGACGAATTTGTGGCAAGAACTAACTTTCTGCTACCTGCAAAATAATATTGCAGGTTCTCTTCGCGATTCTACGAGATAGTCCTCACCATGTCTATACTTATTTTTATTGGGCAGCAGTTAATTCTGTCTCGGTTCCAGGTAATGTTATCAATTTGTTGACGTGGATGCTTCCCCTTCCTGTCATCTTTTTTATAAGAACACATTGCATCTCCACTGCAATAAAGCGGCATTTTAGTGTATAAAGTACCTCATTAATTCATTTAGTTAACTATGCCTTTTAAGCTTACATGTGTTTTTTTCTTTGGTGCCTTTCCTTTTAAATCACTTGGCACTACTTTTCCCCCTAAAATGATAATAATTGTGGGGGTTACTATGTTCCACCTGCTAGCTTTTCAAATTTGGTCAATTATAGATTGTGATACATGGAGATAATCTTCCACCTATATAATAATTTTTGCATGTTGTGACAATGGTTTGGGATTTATATATGTATATATATACTGGTATGACTATTTGAAGTTTTTTTCTGTATTTATTTGAGATATGCTTGAGGATGGTCAAATAATCGTGGGCCTTGGGCCCTAAGATAATTTATCGCCATTTCTGCAATTTATGCATTCTTCTGAGGAGTCGTTCCTCGTGTCCTAAGAATCATAATACTGGCATGCAAAAGCCTTGTCACTTTTATACCTGCCATCTGCTATATATTCCATAGCCAATGCTTGTACAAAGAAACACCTAAGTCTTAGAAAAAAAAAATTGGTTAAATTAGGTCAGTGGTTGTCTATAAATCATTTCTTGACTGGTCTTCTTTGACATTTATGAAGATTTCTTTCAGTTGATATTCCTGGGAGCCTTTATATGACTTGTTTATCTGTTGATTCTTTAGTTTGTAATGCATGGCCTTCCTATGCGTGGAAAAAGTAAGCCTCATTTACGTTTAGTTATATTTAATTAATATTTAGGCCCCATTTAGGGTTGATTGTATTCAATTATTATCTATATTGTCGGTATGGTTGATTCTTTTGTGGGTGTGGCATTGGCATGTGCTTGCGACAATTTGGCTCCTTTACACTGATTCTATTCAATGTACAGTCCTCCTATATGATATGATCCTAATCTATGTGCCTTTATTCCTTTGGAATCATTGGCCTCTCATGAGATCTAAATTTCTTGAAAAAACAAAATTATTTCCTACTATGTCTTTGTGATTTGTTGGTATTTTTCTCAGGCCATATAGAATGGGTCGAGATTTTGTTTTAATTCTTTCCTAGTTTGCTGCTGCCTCAGGTATCATTCTTCTTTCGGTATAATTTACTGAATTACAAATGTAATCTTTTATATGTAATATTTGACGCCATAGCTGGATGTTACTGTTTTCTCTTGCTTGCCAGATGGCCTAGACCGTCATTGTTGTGAAACTCCATCGCTGTAACAAAACAGGATGTTCCTATTATCCATCTCGCCATGATTTTATTTTGTTTAGTTTGATAAAAAAGACTATATAACTGAGAGTTATTCCAAATAGCTCAATTTCACTTTAATGTTCATAAACTTCCTTATGAAATTTCTGTATATAAATTTTCTCTTTCAGTAACTATTTGGTTTTTCTTGACCTTTATTGCAGTTTGGCAACTCAAAATTACAAAAAATAAGAGAGTTTTTGGCTGGCAAATGTTTACATGAAAGCAATGCGCCCTCACCATGCTAGAAGGAAATATGGAAGGTAGATCTTGATGTTGAATGCCTCTGTTATTGTATACTACTTCTGTCCCCAAAAGATAGATAGCTGCGGCGAGTGACTACCACTCTAAGTGCAATTATGAACTATAGTTAATTACTCTTAAGAAAATAAATGTATTACGCGATATAAAGGCAAGAGAAAGTGCAAAGGCAGCTGGCTTAGAAGAGTATAAGATATTTCCTTAGTTCTAATGTCAATGCTTTTGTTATACTAGTTAAGAAAACATTGCGTCTCTTCAAGCAGATTTTCTGAAAGCAAATGACAGGACAGCGAATGCCATCAATGTTATTTTGTTATGTGTTTTATGATGAATCCCTCATTAATGGGCAATTGCAGCATTTCTCAGTGACCAAGGATACAGTAGAATTGTTGGTTGCGTAGTGCTTTCTTAACAAGGGGGTGAAAAGAGACAAATGTAGTATGCACATGGATAAACTTGTTGATCATCATCTGTTGTTCTGGCTTATACTGCTCGAGAAATTAAGTATTTTGCATTCCTTGTTCAGGAGTGGGTGTGATTTAAACTCAGTTTCGACTGGAAAATAACATGAGGAAATCATTCCCTTTGACCGGTCTTCTCTTTTCGTGTGACTAGTGATGGAAGTGCATAGATGATATGAAGCATACAGATGCTAAAGAGTATTAGATTTCCTAAAGCATTGGCTAATGAAGGAAGCCTATCAAAACTAACTATCATGGATATGTCTACTGGTGGCATAAGTGACTAACAATTTCAGCAAAAGCTGTTTGTCACTGAGCACTTCATAGAAATCCTATAACATTTTCTGTGTTCAGGTGAAAGAGAGATTTTCTAACTAAATCTGCTATTGGTTATCACCCAGTTTCCTTTGATTACTGTGGGCCGTATCTCATTTCAAGATTCATCGACTGACTTGACTAGTGTCCTAATTCCACTCTAATTAATTTTTTAATTTATAAAGCCCAATTGAGGACCTAGTTTCCTTTTCATATGTTCTCTATTCTGGTGATGAACCACTAGCTTCTTTTGCTTTGGCATTCCTGGAGATATTTATGGGGTTGCTATAAATTAAGCAAGCAGTTTCTTTATGCTCCTTTAAAATGTTGAAACTTCCACATGCTAATAGTTTAGCTGGTCAAAGTTAAGTTACCTTTCAGAATTCCTTTTTATATAATTTCTTTTGGCATTTGTCCTTTCCCTCATTTCTTGGGGAATTTGGTCATAAAGAGAAAAGAATTAGAAAAATAAACTCATGTTCGATTGAAATTGTTGGTACATGAAATCATCTAATTTTCTGTTATTCTTTTCAGTAGTTTAACAGACCCCGAATGGTAGATTTTTGTTTGATGATTTGTCATTCTCCTGTTTCAGGAGAGTATAGCAAGTGACATTATCGTGCTGCGAGATCGCAAGTGATGTTATTCTGCTGGCAGACATGGGATAGACTTTGATTGATTGCAAGTGATGTTATTCTGCTGGCAGACATCGGACAGACTTTCATTGATTACATCCTGTTCCCTGTAGAAGATTATGATTGGTTGAAATTGTCATCTCTGTATGCTTTATTGTTGTCAACAACCTTGAGAAAAGTCTGCCTTTATGCTGTTTAGGCTGTGAATATGGCAATTTTCGGTTCAAATGATGTTCTAGTGATTGTAAGATAGTCAAAAGCATCGGCCTTGTAACATCTGATGTTTATGAGCTGGAGAAAGAAACAGTGAAATATAGAATAGATCAAGGAACTAGAAACAACATCAGTGTGATGCCTGGAATTCCACGCTCACCTAGGCTTTGGAAGTAACTACTAACTGCTCATACAAAACTCCAGTCTTTCCTACTTTCACTTGGATTGGATTGGATGTAACTATGAAAAGGTGATGTAATTCAAGGACGACTTTTGAATGGTATCGAACAACATGAGATTACCAGGAAAAAAAAATCTGAAAATTCATCTTGATGCAGATTTTAGAGTGCGTATATTCTGTTGTATCCAGATATTTTACAGTTGCAACCCAACTTCAATGATCTCACAAGTTTTATATTGCTATGCTTGACACAATGTTGATGTCCCAGAAATCACAAGAATGTCTTGAATGCATTGTAGTATATATTTTATTCCATTTGGAGTCTATGTTGAAATCTTGAGTCACTAGGAGCTTGAATTCTTCTAAACTCAATATACATTAACAAATTCAGAAATTTGTGTTAGTTTGTAAATCTCACAGCCTTCAATGTTCGTAAAATATATTATGACTTTTCTTAAGCCACGAGTGAATCAACACTTTCGACTAACTCCAGTTTTCAATGTTTAAGGTCACTGCAAAATGTGAACGCACTTCATTTTAGGGGCGCGTTTTTACAAAATGGTAAATTACGATTATTCTTTTGATATTTATCGTAATTATAAATATGGGATAATCATTTTTTTCATACTCATGGTATGCTTTTGTTTCAGTTTTAGTATATTAGGTTTTCAATTTATTAGATTTGATACATAAAATTTTAAATTTTATCCATTTGTTTATCTTCTGTCAGGTTGACTGTTAAAATAAAACGGTTAAAAAAATTAAGTGAAACTTGTATGGCAATTAGATCCGAAAAATCGGGGCTCTGACCTGGACCCGTCCCATGGGGGTGGTTTTGGGATGAAATTTCCCGGGTGTGGGGCATGTCTCCATCCCGCCCTGCCCCGCCCTCGGTAATACATTATTTAATAAAAATTATACTATGATATATAAATCCTAAATATTTTTTGTGTGTATCCGATTCTATATAAGAAATATAAAAAATTAAAAAATAGTTGATAAGAAAATCAATAATTTAGATGAATATATTCTTTGTCTTGTATAATTTATACTAGATTGAAAATTATATTAAGTTATTTAAATCTAAATTGATATTATTTATTAAAAAATAAAATATTAGTTGATTATATATTTTTTATAATATAATTCATTGTAAATTGTAAAATGATATTAGATTATTAGAAAACTAATGATTTAGGTGTAGGTATTCTTTATCTCAATACATTCATTTTCAATTGAAAATTATATTAGCTTTTACTTGATGAAAACTATAAAATGTTGATAATTGTTTGCAATTATATTCATTTATTTCTTTTTTCATGTGGTGGGGCAGGTTGGGCGGGCGGGGGCGGGGGCGGGGGTGGGGGTGGGGGTGGGGTGTGCGGGACGGGTCTCGGTCCGAACAGACCCGTACCAACCCATCCCGTTGCCATCTCTAGAAGCTTGTCTATATAAGGCATGCTTAACTATTTTATGCTATCGAACATGTAATTATTTTTTTATTTTGATTCATATTTTAATTTTAATTTTATAATCAAGAACAATATTAATTCAAATTGTCACCGAAATTAATTCAAATATTTCATTCCAATTGAAATCATTATGGAAATAAAGACGCTCGATGAATGCGAAGTAATATAAAGATAAACGCTTAATAATTATTCAATAAATTTAATAAAGTCTTATGTTCAATCATCCCTCATTGTTCACAAAAAAATAATCAGAGAAAAATAGAATAAATCATTCAGAAAACGTTAATGTACTTTTATATATTGTTTGGTTGTGAGTCGAATAAAACTGCGTATGCATGTTTTCGGTAAATGTAAATTTCATTAAGTAAAAGGAGTATAAAGGTACAATAACATGTTTCATAACTAGGCATCCCTCTCGACACGCCAAGGGATCCGCCATAAACAATAAAATCCACATAAGTTAATAAAATAGGGTAAGTTAGCACTAAGGATCCTTTGTCGCATGTCTCCTATAACGATAGCAACAAGGTTTTGATGCATCACGTTCCTCTTTGTCAAACCGGCGAAGGTTGCGTTCGAGACAAATGTGGTAGATAGCTGCAGCCACAAGGGCGCGGTAGGACGCAGAGATGGAATCCTTGCCCTTCTATTTCATTGCTGCCCACAAAACACCCGTTGGCCAATTCCGGTTAAACCAGTCAAATCTAAGGGTCTGTCAGGTCACCTTTAAGCACCTCTAGGAATACCTGAAAATTCGAAAGGGACCTAAAAATAGTGAAAATCAGCCTACTTTGGACCCATGAGGTCTCAGAATACTAAGAATACTAGCAGTCGTAGGAGTATGGAGTGATCTCAAAGTCTTGCAGTCCATTCTGCCATGGATAGTCGTAGGATATCGCCATTGATATCTTATGATGTTGCTCATGTACAAAATAAGAAATATATAATAATCATTATTTTTGATTTGAGAGAATTTGTTTATAAATTTATAGAATTTTTTATTTCACTAGTCACCGAAAAGCCAAAAAATTTAATTATTAAAAATAATTAAAAAAAGGTATAAAAAAAAGCATAAACTCTAATTAAATGGAGTATGCATTGACAATATTTGTGTTGTAACAATGCAAAAATAATAAAAAAAAACACACGCTTTCCTCAGTGAAATCGGTATTTTTTTTTGCTTAAAATTGGATTAGTTATTATTTTTTTGAATTATTGTACTTAATTGTAAAATTAAAATCAAAATGAATCAAAATAAAATACTTTTTGTCTGTTGAATAAAATGGTAGCCAAATATGTCTTACATAGACAAGCTCCCACTTAATTTTTTCTCTAAAATTGGATTGACTATTTGTTTTAACAGTAAACTTAACGAAGGGTACCCAAATAGATAAAAATTAAAAATTTTGGGTATTAAGTCAGATGCTTTGAAAATTTGGAGTTCTAAAACTGAAAATCGAGTATAATTTGAATATGAAAAGTGAAATTATCCCTGATAAATATTTAATTATTATTTAAAAAATTATAAATATTTTTTTAAAATTAATGGTAATTTTTCAAACAGTTTAAAAATATTTGTATTTAATATCATGGAAGCTTTATAATTTTCCCGTTTACAAAATGCCAAACTTGGGCTGAAATAGTACCAAGTCTTGAAAGGATTCGGAGGATCGGTTCAAGCGAGCTTGGGCCAGATTTAGGCCCACTGGGCCTGCAGCGGTTGAAACTGTCTATTGGTTTGGGCTTCTAAGATTCATAATACCGTGCGTTTCGCCTATTAGGTACGTTAGGAGGACGGCTACTCGCAGCAGCAGCGAGTGAAAAAACATCAGCGGTCGAGGTGAAGTGACACGCAAGGCGGCAAGCATAGAGGGCATCATCGTGCAGCTGGGCTGAGCGGCACGTGTTAGCCAACAACTTTCACTGCCTGCCTGCTCTCTCGGATAAACTTTGAACTTGAAATGTTAATCCAAGGGCAGTCCGGTTTTTAGTGAGAGAAATATGGCGAACTTACCTCCGCCTCTGAACCTGAAAGCCGCCCCCTTTGAGGTGCCCAGCAGCTCTTCTTTTGGCGCGGGTAAAGAACGGAAAATGCAATCGGCGGAGCAGCTTGTTCTCGATCTTTGTAACCCTGATCTCCGGGAAAATGCCCTTCTCGAACTCTCCAAGGTTTTCAATTATTTTGTTTCCGTATTCCTTTTCCCTGTCTTTATTAGGTTTCTTCGTGTTTTGTAGTTCAGTGTTGTATTATTCTTATATAGTCTTCTTGTGCTGATTGGATGTTTGGTGATCTCCCATAGCCTTTTCATCTTTCTTTCCGTGAACTAAAAATAATTGCACAGACGCTTTTGCATTTCTTCATGAGCATATTGAGTGGTGGAACTGAAGTCGCCGGTTGTTATATGGAATTTTAGCGTGCTGATTTTGAAACAGATAAACTGACAAGCATGCCACTCATGTAAAGTTTGAATTGAGGATCTTATGTTATGTCTGAATTGTGGGCAGTGTGCTTGCTTTCAAATGTGCAAAACTTCAGTCCTGCCGGGCAGAATTCCCCGTGTCTTCCTCTATTATGATCCATTAGCAATTAACTTATGGTCATTGGGCGTCAAGTCTAATTCCATTCATTTCTTTCTCGTCACATGTTTGATTCTTGCTAGTTAATCATTTTTCCCAACTGCAATTTCATATATCTTATACAATGTTTTCTATCTGTCCTAGTAGAAGAGAGAACTGTTTCAAGATTTGGCTCCACTACTGTGGAACTCCTTTGGTACAATTGCTGCTCTTCTGCAGGTTTGTTTTCTTTCCTAGCCATGTTGGTCTACTCTTCTGCATTCACTGGTTGGCCAGTAATTATTGGGCAGATCCTCAGATCCCTGATGACTTTAGTTTGTCATTTGATGTTTAATCGAGATAAATTCTAGATTTAACATTTTCAATCAGAATACTTTTAATAATTACTCTGGTTGTCTTATTTTAGTTGTCATGTACATCTCACATAGCTTTACTTTATTAGCTAAAAGTGGGAGTTCCGAGTAAGAAATATACGAATCTCATGAAGGGGAAAGTCCTTGCTGAATCACTAAGTACGTGGAAACTGTTATTACTAATAAGATCTATTTGTTTGTGGTCTGATTATCAACTCATATTTATCCTTTTTCATTTTACTGAAATTGGAAAAATATTCCAATTGAATTTGATGTTTGGGTTGGAAAATTTTATGCCGACTTTTTGCCTCATTTTCTGATGAGGAAATTTTCATAATATTTGTATAATTTCCTCTATTTTATGTATTGATGGGCTTTTTAGGTAATATTTAGCTGCATTCATTTCTGGGATTTGCTCTTGAGATCTGCTTTCTTTTTAATCTTCACGCTATTCTATTGGACATTCTGGACTGACCTCTCTTTTGGATTAATCCATTCTTGACCACCTGCAGGAAATAGTTTCCATCTACCCAGTTTTATCACCACCGAACCTAACTCCTGCACAGTCAAACAGAGTTTGCAATGCACTTGCTCTTCTTCAGGTACTGCTCTTACATGGTTGTGTAGCCAAATGCACGTCTATCATAGTATAATTAAGGAGTCACAGAATGTAGTCATGATGTTTCTCTGGTGCTTCTGTTGCATGTGGATGTATTTTGGTGGCTTTATCTACTTCACAAACCCTTTCTCTCTGAACTACCTATGACCAATAGAGAAAAATGTTAGCGCCGGCAAAGTTAGAAGATCAAATTTTCATCCCACTGGGGCAAAGATAATAACATGGGGAAAAAATAATTCATTAACTGATAATTAGACAAGGCAAATATCTTTTCCTTTTTGTGGATCTAACATGATGATTTTTTATTTGTTGCAGTGTGTGGCCTCACATCCAGATACTAGAATGTTGTTCCTGAATGGTAATCCTTATGGACATCTGAGTTTTTTGTTGCTGTATCCAATATAGGATATTAGAACTTCGAAATAAGATTTTCTGGTAATCGGGTAAACTTTGTACCTGTACATTTTACTCCTGCTTTCTTTTTTGGGGTTCTTTTCTTGTGTATTGGGGGAGGTGGGAGCGCTGGGAGCTACTGAGAGTAGCTTCTGGAATTGGAGTACTCGTTGGTTCTACTTCTATGTAGTGGTCAAGTGATTAAGATGAGGTTGTTTGCGTTCACTGGCTCCTGTGTCTCTTTCACCTGATTATATGGCATGGTGATGATTCTGCCATTTTTTTGCCGAACATTGCCATTATTAAATTCGTATTAATGAGGTTTTAATTATCTATTAATTCAGCTTGGATGATGCGTCCTGTAATCCTTCTCTAATACTTGTGTAATTGAGTTCAATGAAACTGTTGCCTTCTTTTGATGAATTTGTGGGCCGGGAAGTTCTAAATGGGACTTTTCCATCTTGTATTTTCTTTTTGCAGCCCACATCCCTCTATACCTTTATCCTTTTCTTAATACAACCAGCAAATCGAGGCCCTTTGAGTACTTGAGGCTTACGAGTCTAGGAGTCATTGGTGCACTTGTGAAGGTATTCCCATTTCGCCAATTTAAAGTTCTCTTATTATGCTAAGATAAAAAGCTTTTCCTCTTATGCTCATCATAAAGGAATGCACTGTGTGCCTGTTTGTTGGTTTATTCTGCTCCATGCCTAATCTAATAACCATGTGGATATACAAGCAGATAGGTTTAGAAATTGTTGGCGTTAAGTTTGCTTAATCCGCCACTGGATACAATGAACTTATAATATAGGTACAACACCCGGTTTCCAAATTGGTATCTTGCTAATGAAATGTAAATAATGTTTAGCTTATGCAGTAGTGATTTGAATGCTTTTGTCTCTTAGTGCTTTCCTTTCTGTTCGTCTTTTTTTCCCGATTATTAACTTTTGCATTTCCTTTGCTCATTATATCTTTTACATAACAAAGAGCACTGTGGCTTGTCTTTTGGTTCATAGGTTGACGACACTGAAGTTATCAGTTTCCTTCTCTCTACTGAGATCATTCCCTTGTGCTTACGAACAATGGAGATGGGAAGTGAATTGTCCAAAACAGTAAGCATTTTGCCGATAGCATCACTTACTGACATTTTGCTCATTGGTTGTGGTTAATGTGGAATTGCTTTTGAATAATGATGTTTTTGAAAGGCATGTTGATTATGCAGCTGTTCTCTCTTTAATGCTAAACCAAAAGTTGCCACTAAACAACTAGAGTCTGTATTTATCCATTCAAACTTAAATTCTCATCAATATGTCACAAATATTGGATGTGTTTGGAGAAATTGCGTGCTGATTTTTATGTACATCCTACACAATTAAACTAGTTAGTTCTTATATATAAGTTCGAGTGGGATGGGACCTCCACATTTTGAGCATTATGTTGCCTGTTTCACGAGCAGAAGATGGATTTTCTCTCCTGATTGTCACTATTGGTTCTCTTAGTGAAATGATTGAATGGGTTCCACAAACTCGATGTGCTATAAATGTCATGATACCCTCAAGATGCAGCATTTGAACTGAGCTTTGCTTACATGGGCATCTCATGTTTATATGCTGCCTCATAATTTCCATAACTAATATTTAAATCTAGTGCAATTGGTTTTAAGCTTTTATTTTATGATTGGTGGACTTGTTTGAATATGAGGGCGAATTTGGCAGGTAGCAACATTCATTGTGCAGAAGATTTTGCTTGACGATGTTGGTTTAGAGTACATATGCACAACAGCGGAGCGCTTCTTTGCTGTAGGTAGGGTGCTGGGAAACATGGTTGCTGCACTTGCTGAACAGCCTTCTTCTCGGCTTTTAAAGCACATTATCAGGTGCTACCTCAGATTATCAGACAACCCAAGGTTGGTCAATGGCGTCTGCATATGGGTTGCTCAACTATATTTCTTCATTTAAGGTTGTGCATCTGAGTGGTGAAATCAATCATCTTATTTTATGCAGAGCTTGTGACGCCCTTAGAAGTTGTCTGCCCGACATGCTTAGAGATGCGACCTTTAGTAGCTGTCTTCGGGTAGGTGTAATTAATACATCGTATCTTGAGATTATGAGATATTTATCTTTTTGTTGAAAAGGACGAATTTGCTTAATGTTTTGCTTTCAGGAGGATCCAACTACAAGAAGGTGGCTACAGCAGTTGCTTCATAATGTGCAAGGACCTCGTGTAGCGTTGCAAGCAGGAGGTGGGTTCGATCACATGATGGTCAATTGAATTAAGCCCAGAGTCCTATGTTTATATCTGATTTATAGGCGGATTGTTTGCTTAGTATGTCCAATTGTCACTTTTGAAATTTTGTGGCCGATTTTGCCACGATGAACCCTGAAAGCTGGAGTCTCTAGTTGTGCTTTAATTAGCTGGAAGCTAGAAGATGTATCTTTGGACCGTTTGTTCAAATTGCAAGACCATCTGGTATAGTTAAGACTGTAAATTGCCGTTGCTAATGACATTCTATGAAGAGCTTCCTAGCCGACAAGCCCGCATAAGTTCCCTGTGTGATGCGAATCACACAATGTTTCTGGGATCCTCGACTATCGGAAAGATGATGAGGTCGAACCTTACATCCCTCTTAGAGTCGGGGTGGTGGTTGAACAAATTTTGACTTAATATTTAATTCCTGCGTGATCTGAATTTCCATTTAATATTTTAATCCTTCCTCCAGAAATTATAGTCAAAAGGGAAACCCGACTCCGATTATCTAGAATTGCATCAATTGCCACCCAGTTGACGATCAGAATTGGGCTCCGAATTTCATCAATTGAACGATCAAAATGGTGGCCCGGAGATGATGGAACCTACCCCGAAATTACCTCAGAGAAATTGGCGAGCTATGGCTCCATAAATGAAATTTTTATTGTAAAGTTTGTTTTATCAGCTATTTTATGTAATATGCATACACCACATGTATTTAGAATTCCATTCAATATTGGTTTTCCGTAAATGACTAGCAAATCCTTTTCCAATGTCATCTACGCACTAATGATTAATGAGATGAGAATCTGAGTTTGCAAATACCTGAATTTATTATCAAAATCGATATATGCCCTATACGAATTTATTTTCTTAGACATCCGAAATCGTGATTATTATTAGGTTATTAAATGCCAATTTCTTATTTCTTTTTTAGAATAAAATTAAGGTCTGACTAATACTATGTGCTGCCTCCACACAAAAGACACTCCTGCTACTGCAAAGTCGTAAAGCTGTGGTGTCGCCCAACTCGCTCTACCTCTATTCGACGCGCTCAACAGGCCCGGAACTCCGATATGCAGTCGCCGGCGAGTAGCCCAACGGCAATATATACGTACACGCTTCCATCGGATGACGAAGAAATATCCGACATGGAGGTATCGGTGACGGCGGTGGAGAAGATTCTCAAGTACAGTTTCAAGAACAAGAAGCTGCTGGAGGAAGCCCTAACTCATTCCTCCTGCACCGGCTCCTCCTCCTACCAGCGTCTCGAGTTCGTCGGAGATGCAGCTCTTGGCTTGGCACTCGCCAATTATGTTTTCCTCCTGTACCCTGATCTTGACCCTGGCAAGCTCTCGCTCGTACGCGCCGCCAACATCAGCACCGAGAAGCTAGCGCGCGTCGCCGTCCGCCATCAGCTTTATAAGTATGTTCGTCACAACGCCACTGCGCTGGAAGAAAAGGTATCTGCTTTTTCCCTGAAGAAACTTCAGGGTTGGACCACATTGTGGCTGATGTGGTACTGAGTCCAACATTTTTATAGTTATCTATATACCTGTGCGGGTCTTATAATTGACGCATATTTCAATTTGTGTTCCCCCCTGCGGGGACATGGCTTTGCTAGAGTTGAAAATGGTGAAGTTTGTTTAGTTATCTAACGAGCACTTGAGAACGGGGAATTGATGCATGCTTCACGACGATCATCTCATGGGTTTCAATGTTGGCTAAAAATTCTTAAGTATATGAAGTGTACTATGCATGCTTTGTCGCGAGTGGCTTAGCACCTGAAGGCATGGATCTTTCGGGGAGCATTGCGCACTGAGTGCACCAAAGAATTGTTTCAATTGTTGCCCCGTGAAGAGATGCATCAGCAAGTGCTTGTTGGGAAGCTAAACCAACTTTTCCACTTTGAATTCTATCAAAATCGTGCCCCTTTCATGGTTTTGTTTCAGGTAAGAGACTTTGTGAAGTCAGTAGAACAAGAGGATGAAGCAGAGGTTTACGGGGGTTTGGTGAAAGCACCAAAAGTTCTTGCTGATATTGTAGAGTCAGTGGCTGCTGCAGTATATGTTGATTCCAACTTTGATTTGAAGTCTATGTGGTTGGTTAGTTTCGACTTGCTTTTCTTAAAACATTTCTTTGTTGTCTAATTTATTAAATATGTTTACTAGATTGTCTGTGTACGCCATGTTTGGCTAAAATTTGTGTGACAGGGAATTTGTTGGCAAGGGGAAATATCAGAAGTGTCTGAATTCTAGCTTCTCATTATTTTAAACAAAAGGATATCTCATTTATCAGCTGTATATCTCTCTTCTGGAAGTTCATGATATTTTCTGATGTAACAGGCATGCTGTCAATTTCAGTGCTATTTGTTCATGGGATGACCCAGCATATACCTGGAATTCCAGGCTGAAGTTGCTTATTAGTTCTGTTTTGCTTTACTTTAGATTATTCGAGACCTTCTGGAGCCTATTGTTATGCTTGATGTGCTGGAACAACAACCACAACCAGTCACAATGCTCTTCGAACTGTGCCAAAAGGATGGAAAGCAAGTTGATATAAAACATTGGAGAAAAGGAGAGAGAGATATTGCAAGTGTCTATGTTGATGGGCATTTTGTAGCATCAGCTTCTTCTGAGCAAAAAGAGAATGCGAAGCTTCATGCTGCGAAGGCTGCTCTTCGTAAGTTGTCTTATGACTTCGGTGACATAATGAATGCTGACATATTTAGCCAACTAAATGGGGACAATGAGATTGAGGGCGCGAAACAAAAACTGCATGAACTGTGTGGCAAGAAGAAGTGGCCGAGACCGAATTACAAGTAAGCTTTTTGAATTGCTGAGATCTTTGTGTAGCAGTTTATTATGTGTATAATGCTAACCTATTTGTTGCCTTTTGTGATCCATTTTCTCATGATGAAATTTCGCATCGCATCTGGCAAGTATGAAAGTACAGTATAGTATCACTTCATTGTCTTGAAACTGTTATAAGATGCTGCATGGGGTCTTTATATGCTGTTAGCTGAAAAGATCTTTATTTCTGCCTTTGTGCCGTGAAAGGGAGAAGCTTTGTTCCATGTGGAGTTGTTGCATTTTCTTCCTTAATTGCGTAATGGCTATTAAAAAGCATCGAATTGCTTATTTAATTTTATGCTCCACTATAATACATACATCAATCGTCTGACTATGAAACGAGAGAAAATATCAGCAACTTTATGATGTATAATGTCAATTATATTGTCTGGCTTGGGGTGGATGGGCATAATTGTAGTTTTTGTTGCCTGTTGATGTGCTTAGTCTGGTTGGAATGTGTTGATTGGAGGAAGAAGTAAAAGTGACTGCTCCTGGATATGGTTATGGCATGGAAGATACCTGTCCATTTGCTAGTTCTGAAATAGAATATGAAAGAACAGTAAATTTCACTTCGTTTAGACTTGAGAAAATCTATGTAAGCCAAAGATCACTTATTTTGTTTGTTGTCACACATATTCAGCTTTATCAATCATACTGTCCTGCTTTTGCAAAGACCTTTGTGGTAACTAAATTTAAGGTATCAAACCAGATTCATGAGGACATACTCTCTTAGGTGGAGCAGATATCATGAATGTTGAAATTCCATGTCAACCTTAACCACAATAAAATCAAAACTTGGTTTTGTTTGGTGATAGTTCTAAATGTCATCTCAGCAGAGGTTTTATAATTGCATCAGATTGCATATCCTGAATGGTAGAGGTGCTTTTGTCTTCTCATTTTCTCATTTCAATTTGGTGAAACTGTATAGTGAAAGAGGGGAGGATATCATTTATCCTCCTTTTTGTGTAACCCATTAGTTCTTTGTTTCCTGTCAATGTACGCAGAATCCAGAAAGAGGTTGGTCGTGCTCATGAGAAGAGATATGTATGCTCTGTTGAAATTGAAATCACTGAAGTTGTACTTTTTGTGACGGGGAATGAGAAGTCACGAGTGAAAGAGGCAGAGAACTCGGCAGCTTCTGTAATGCTTCATGGTCTAAGAGACTCTAAGTACATATGATTTTCTCAGAACATAGAGAGTGGCCTATTGAATTCCTAATTCTGAGATAACAAATGCTTCTGTCTGATTGTAATTGTAGAGATGTTAGGTTTATATAATCCAATCCCGGAAATGGTTTCTTGGGCCAAGTTACCTGGTGTCTTGTTCAATATTCTGTGCTTCACTACATGTATGACTGTTGATCTGATAAAAATTACCTAGTTAAAGATGCGTTTTTAACCAGTTTAAGGGCTTGAAGTATTGTTTTCCTAAACCTCACTATATTGACTCTTACATCCTGCTGGTCAAGGTACACAGCCCGAACTTCTCGATAGCCCTTTGCATAGACTGACTCTGGATCTGTGATGACAGAATGATGGTGTCCATACAATTCTATAAGTGAGCTCTCCTCCGGTTCGATCTTGTATCGCAGGTAATGAACGTGCATTGTGGGGGCTGGGTTGCCATAGTAGTTGGCTGCTGCCCATTCCAGTCCCAGTGGTTCTACTTGCACCATGACTGCGCCAGCAGGCAAGAACAACTCATTTGTAAGCCCAGCTCCATGAGCGCCCACAAGCACACTGCACGAGTTAACTGTGTTGGCGAACTTGTTCACATTTCTTGCCTCCTCCGCTCTGGCAACAATGACCCGGAATCCCAACTCTTTCATCATGGTAATCATCTCATCTTCATTTAGAATCTTCCGCGTTTTCTCACGGGATATAAGCATCAGAGTTGGCTTTCTAATTTGGGAAACATGCGTGAACTTTAGGCTGTATGTTTGTCCAATAAACTGCCTGAAATCATGGATAGAGTATCCTCCAGGGATGTCACTGGGATTCAAAGCCAGATTATCATGGTACTTGAGCCCAAGAATCATCCCTGGAAAGCAATGCACGCTTCTATTGGCAGCTGGATTCATGACCGCATAACTCGACATTCGAGAGAATATCTTGCTATATTTGGCCACAAATGAAGGATCGTAATCCTCCAGGATGATGAGCACACGGGATTGGAAATGCTTAATTGTGATGAAAAGGGGAATCAAAATGTCATTGAATTCATGGAATAAGTTCCCCGAGATGCCAGATGAGAAAATTACAGCAGGGACTTCATGGTTATATTGGCAAACTGGTGGCTGATTGGCACCGTGCAATATCCTGACTGGAGTGATATACTGGAGAAGGTACTTATCCTTTTGCAGAGCATATGGCTTAACACTAGTTTCTTCTTGCACCCAATGACTAGAGGAATCATAAACTGTAATGTTGTTGTTGGTGTCAATTCTTACCGGGAGATCCGCTAAACAAACGATCGAGTTTTCAGCAACATCGCAAGCAAATCCAGTGGTTTCCAGCTTTCTCCGATCTTTCCCTGCACAGATATATTAGCCCCAGTGAGATTGTAACAATGTGGTCTACAAGAAAATAGTAGCAGATATTTCACTGATATGTTACCTCCCATCAAAAGGAAAACAAAGACGAGGTCGCTTACCTCTGACAAGTCTTGCAAATGGGGATTGCGGTGGCTTCTCCTCTTCATCTTGTGAGCTCGAGAACTGTTGCATCCCTGTCATTGCCAAACAAATTGGATTCACAGTCAAATCTTTGAAACAGGGGAGTTTATGAAAAAAGAACCTTGTATAGAGTTAGGAGTTACATCGATCAAACGGAACGATATCTCCCCCGAAGAAATCAGCAAAGAGCATAATGAGAACAAGCAAGAAGGTCACTGGAGCTGGACCGAAAACTGGCCATCTCTTGTTCTTCTCCATCCTCAAGTTGTTGCATTGAGTGGAAGAGATGCACTGTTAAGGTGATGAACACTGATGTTTATCTAGTCAGTCAACTCTTTGAGGATCCTTGGTTTTCGTTTTCTTCTCGGTTCCCTTTGTCTTTGCTTTCTGATTGCAATCTTTTATTAGTATTATACTTAATTTATTCAACCTCCTGCTGGGCGTGAGGGCTGTTAAGCGCAAATCTTGGGCAGCTAATGACCTGAGATTGTTATTGCTTTAAAGTAGTGGCAAAGGTACAAAAGTCTGACATAGCATTCACATGGCCTTTGGATGGATCTCCATAAGCTTCTGGGGGACGATGCAAAGAATTGTATTATAGAATTTGGAGGAAATAGTTGAAGATGAAAAATGAGAGCAACTACTCTACACATCTGACTGCTAACATTATCAAGAACCAAATGTGTGTCGCAATACACAAACACCGAAAAGTTTTTCCCTCTCATCTACTATACGTTACAGTGAACCTTTTGGCATTGAATTTTTTGGATTTTAGCGGAGGAAAGTTTTGTGTTCTAACTATAGAAAATAGAGCGTAGCATTCTACATCTTTTAATTTTTTCCCGTAAAATGGAAGGTCCAAAATTAGCCTAAACATGGTGAAGAAATAGAAAAGGAGGAAGCGGGCAGTCGTACAACGATTACTTTATACTAAACTAGCAATGGTTGCACGCATTTTCGGGCATGTACATTTGTGGGTGCAACGTGATCATTATTTATATCTTTTCATTTGATTGATTAAAAAATTAAGAACAGGCATTAATGACAATTGACAAAGAAATCAATTTTCAAGTGCTTGGTCTTGGGCCGTATGATTGGATTCAAGCAGATGGCGCCATATGCCATCCATCCCTTCAATTAGAAGGATCCCACACTGGGCCTGCTCCAATATGCCTATTGGGCCAGCAGTGATTGTCCTCAAGCTCAATATTTCTTTTAGTTCATATCACCCACTATTCAGCCCACATCGAATTTCGAAATAAAACATATGCTAACGTCAAATCTAAAATTTTCAGTGAAAGGTGACGTAGTAAGTTATTTATCTCTAAGGACTACATCCCCCTTTATTTTTCCTATTTGAGACTTTTTTTCTTTCTTTCTATCTCCTACTTATTTTTTTAGTTTTTAATGGTATTTTCATCTTATTTGAGCTTACTCTCTTCCCCCCCCCCCCCCCCCTTATTATAACTTCAATTCATACATTAGAGATAACAAAAAATTTGATTTTCTAAATATTTTAATAAATATTTATAATTTTATCTTTAGAAAATAATATTACATTATGCATACATGCGATGCTAGTGTGAATAAAGCGTAATAATAGCGGTTCATTATCAAATCAGTTATTAATGATTATAGAAATTAGGAAATAGTATTGCCATATGATATCAATAAACAATTCTTAATAAGAAACAAGGTTTATTAAAAAAAAAAAAGAGAATATTTTATTACTAATATTTCTGCCAGCGATTGTTTGCTTAATTTGTAAGAACACATTAGTTAATTTTAAATAGTTTTACATTTAGTTTTATCTGCCAACACGAGGGTTGTGTTGGTGAGTAATTAATAAGTATTGTTATAGACGACCTTTAAAAAAATGGCGTTCGGTGTCACCCCAAAATATTTGATATCGATAACACTCAAGACACTTTAATCACACTTTTGAAAAATAGCATAAAAAAGACTTGGAACAAACACAAGTCATACAAGAATAACTCGAGAGAAGAATTTATTCTGACAATACTCAGATCGATGGATTTGAAATCTTAATAATAATTTCTTTTAAATTTATTTGAATAATATTATATATTAAAAAATTTAGATTATTTTAAAATATACTTTATTAAATATTAACAGATTTTAAATTTTTTAATATAAAATCATTTGAAATTCTTTCTCAATATAATTTTGTGTAATTCAATTCCATGAACCCAAATGGCAGGCATAAGAAAAACCCACATGTTTGGTAAATAATGCAGGAGATGGATGAAGGAATGCTGTAACAAGTCTAATTCCATGAACGGTGGTCCTCAGGGTTGGTTTGGATGTGAATGGAAATGCAATAAAATGAACCGGAGAACACTTGATATTAATAGTAGGAACGAGACTACCTGAATATTAACTGGAAATGTCTAGTAACCAATACCAAAAATTGCTGGACCGTTACGGGAAGTGCCCAAAACCTGACTCCCACTCCTAGGAAAACTGCTGCACTTTTTATAGACATCTGATGTTAGAAGAGTTTGTACAATGAGAACAAAACGTTTGCATAAATGTGTAAGAGCAACATTCTTGACACCTTTTTTGCCCAAATGTTCTCAGACTCTAAGTACTTTCTTTCAAATGAATCAATACAGACTTCTTCCTGCAAAATCACAGAGGTGAATATCGAACAAGGCTTATCGCCTCAACCATTGTCTCTCTAAACCTCGTAATATTGATTCTTGCATTTTGTCCATTAAGGTACACTTCCTTGCCTGCCTGGACAGGAAGTGCTCTGGGGTCTGTGATGTATGTATGATCCCGTCGGCCGAACACTTTCAATAATGAACTTTCCTCGGGCTCAATCTTGTACCTCAGGTAGTGCACGCCCATTGCACGGGCCGGATTCCCATAATAAGTGGCCGCAGCCCATTCCAGGCCGATTAGATCCACCTGCACCATGACTGCACCGTCGGGCAAGAAAAGTTCATTTGTGAGGCCGGCCCCGTGAGCTCCCACGAATACACTGCACGAGTTTATGAGACTGGCAAATAAGTTCAGATTCGATATCACTTTAGCTCTAGCAACCACAAGTACTCGGAAGCCCAACTCTTCCATCATAGCAACTAATTCGTCTTCGTTCAGAATCCGTCTTGTTGATCTGCGCGATAAAAGCATCACTGTTGGAGTTTTAATCTGCGAGACGTGGCTGTACTTGAGATTCATTGATTCTCTAAGAAACTTCCTGAATTCGCGCATCGAAAGCCCTCCAGGGATATCACTGGAATTCAAGGCCAGATGGCCATGAAACTTTAGCCCGACTACTGCTCCTGGAAAGCAATGAACACTTTGATTTGCAGACGGGTTTATGATTTCATAAGAAGTCAATCCAGACAGGGCCTTGCCGTACTTTCTCAAAAACGAAGGATTGTAATCCTCCAGGATGAAGGCAACTCTGGACTTGAACAGCCTGGTGGTGATGAAAAGAGGGATGAGGATTTCGTTGATTTCATGGAACACGTTTCCCACAAAGCCGCTGGACGAGAAGATCACAGCAGGAATTTCGTGGTTGTATTGACATACCGGCAGAGTGGTATTTCCCTGTAAGATTTTTACTGGTGTTACTCTTTTAAGAAGAACCTCGTCTTCTTGCCTTGCGTAAGGCCGAATCACCGTTTCTCGTACAGATTGATTAGAAGCAATCGTAACTGTCATCGCTCTGGTATCAACCCGCACAGGACGATTTGAAACACAATGTATGGAGTAAACTTCACTGTTGCACGCGAAGCCGGTGGCTTTGAGCTTTTCCTGGTCTTCCCCTGTTAATTTGCATCAATCAAAGTTTAGTAGAGCTATTTTGCATACTCAGAAGAAATCTGAAGCAGAACAGAAAAGCAGACCTTTTACTAGTCTTGAGAGAAGAGAATCCAGGGACTCGTGTTTTTCTTCCACAGGTTCCCTGATAATAGCCTTTCTGGTGCTGGAAATAGGTGGAGAACTGGAGGTATAATGGAAGCCTGCCAATTGCAAAAGAATTTAAATAAACTAAAGTTGTTCTCGAAATGAAATGAAACAAAAAAGGGAATAGAAAAACATGTAACAAAGGTAGAACTTACGTTGCTCGAATTGAATATTATTCCCCCATAAAATGTCGATATAGAGCAAAGGAAGAACAAGCAAAAAGATCCATGGAGTTGCACGGAAAACCAGCTTTCTGGGCTCCTTCTCCATTGTCCAATAGTAAGCGAGCAACAAGTTCTTACACAGTATGCAAGAAAACAATTAATATGATGATGGAGAATCCTTAAAATGACTAAAATATTACCAGCTGATGAGATGTCAATTCTGTTCTACCTTTAATTTTTTCCTTTTCTACAGGTTCTATGTCATTCTCCTCATATTTTACTAATTAATTACTCTCATCTTCTTATTCAACTGTGGAGAGGAGACTTTCTAAGTACATGAGGGATCTATTTGTTTATGACTACTGCCAAGAATCAGAACATTTTTTAATCTGTGCTTAATTTCGTCATTAAATTTTACGAGCTATATATTAATCTCGTATCGATATTAGATTTTTGAACAAGTCCAAGTAAGCTCTATCATTTATTAGTTTTTCGTATAATGCAACAACTTAATAGCAAAAAATAATCAAAGCCTATACTCAGGCTGCTGATATAGCAACATCCAAAGCATAATCCAAAACGTGGTTTCTCTACGTTTTAACAATTATTTGAGGCCTTTTCGCTCCAAGAATACATACCTGCTCGCTTATTCTATATGAAACAACAGCCAATCCAAAACCGTTAGACAAAATTACAAGTTGGAAGATTAATTTACTTGAGGAAATGAATCTTGTTAGTATTTCACTGTCGACAGAAACGTATGGATATTTTGAACAAAGGGTGCCAATTTTGATGCCGCCAACATCGTTAGGCGTTTAGTGTTAATACTAACAAATTTTCTAATCCCTTTGACAGCTACGAGATCCATAGTTATAAGGCAACTCCCTCGGTTTCTGAAGCTTTTTCTTCTTTTTTAATCTACCAATATACGTAAAGAGGAATACTATTCAATATTCATTAATAGTGATCATAAGTCTGGATTATTTTATTCTATTAGTTTCCATTCTTCGTCCTTTGAATCATTCCATGGTTTATAAATAAATTCAAATTCGACGTTCATGGACCATTTTATATGTATAGAAGAACCACAGGAACCAACGCCTGCCGTGGAAAAACAGCTAGAAGAATTAACAAGTGGCATTGTGAATTGACTACCTCATTTTGAAAGCTTGTCCAAATTCTTACAGGAAATGATTTGTTGGTATGAAAACTACTTCAGTGGTAATGGTTAATAATCTTTCATTTCTTGTCAATTCATCAGAATAATTAATGGGAGCTGCTGTTTCTTCATCTTTTTCTGATACATAATGTATTTTAGGACCACAATTTGCATTCTCCAATTATAGGCGAGGCATATATGCGTCGTTAGCTTGGGGTTTCAACTTGTCCTGTGTTTTACACGTTAGTCATCTTCCTGTAGCCATCTAGACTTTTCCAACCTCTCAAGTCAACACTGATGCCTTGCCTCTCTTTGCGTCATGCCTCATGTGCGTTCCTTTTTTATTTTTCAGAGATGGGGGTGGGGTTGCCAGACGGACACGAAAGCTATCTTGATTTGCAATTCCTTAGTCTTACTATTATCATTGTACTGGATCTTGATAAATATAAAGTAATTGACTTGCTGCCAACAAATTAATTTTTCTGCAGTTTTTAAGAGAGAATTTACATCAAATTATCAATCAATACACGTGCTGTTCCAAGTTGGTGATGCTAGTTGCAGGTGGTTCCTCGTTTTGGGAGGAGAAAAGGAAAAAAACAAGCACGGATTTCGTTTCCTTGATAGTTCTGTGATTGCAAGAACCAAGAAAAGTATATAAATGATAAGTCGTGTTTGTTGCTCGCTCTCCAAGCAATGAATGAAATGCAAAGGAATGTCCTGCTTTGCGGAGATAAATGTGAATTATCTTAATGACATATCACCGGTTGTATTACTTATCCGTCTGCGAAATCGTGATACATTTTCCTACGTTCTGCTGATTCCCAAAATGTAACTCATAACCATATATAGCAGTAACTACGTGGAACGAGAAACTTTGCATTTGAAATGAGTTTTTGACAGTCCTGCTCGTGCTATCTCGTGAACCTGCTTAAGATGTAACTTAGACAACTTACCAGCAACCTTACTCATACAACTCCTTCAGCTAATGTGTGAAGATTGACAAGGAAAATGCTCAAGTGGTGAGCTTCAGCAGTGCAATGACAGTCAAAAAGGAACATGGCAAGCTATAGTTACCTCTTAGAATAAGCTTGAATCAAGATTCCTCAGACCGGATATTTTCACTTGAACTCAATTTAGAATGTCATACATATCTGACTTGAATACAAAAGAATTAATTCTGCATACACTTAATGAAATAAGAGAATCTGAACAATGGAAACAAAATGTTGCCTTAATTTTCCAGGCAACAACATGATTATCCTTGTATATACACAAGCAAGATGTTATTTGCTTCTGTGTCCAATTACCTGAATTAACCTCTGACACGGTGAATCCTTGTTTACCTGTCTAAATCCGTCACAATACTGAGGGCTTCAACAAGTGTCTCCCTAAACCTTTCCAGATTAACCCTCACATTCTGCTGATCAAGATATGCAGTTCTAGCCGCTCGATATCCACCATCTCTGTACACAGATCCAGGGTCAGTCACAACTGAATGGTTCTGTCCATACAATTTTACAAGTGAACTCTCCTCCGCTTCAATCTTGTATCTCAAATAGTGCACGCCCATTGCACGAGCAGTATCGCCGTAGTAGGTGTTTGAGGCCCACTCCGTCCCAAGTAGCTCCACTTGCACCATCACAGCACCGGACGGCAGGAATATCTCATTCGTCAGGCCAGCCCCATGAGCTCCAACCAACACGCTGCAGGAATTAATCAGCTGGGAGAATTTGTTCAAATTCGATATCACTTTCGATCTTCTGATCACGAGTACTTGAAAGCCTATCCCTTCCATCAGGGCAATCATCTCGTCTTCATTCAGAAACCTTCTAGTGTTTGTACGCGACAGAAGCATCAACCTCGGTTTAGTTATCTGTGAGACGTGCACGAACTTGAGATCATAAGCCTGTCTGAGAAAATGCCTGAAATCAGACATCGAATACCCCCCTGGAATGTCGCTGGAATTCAGGGCCAAATTATCATGGTATTTCAGCCCAACTACCGAACCTGGAAAACAGTGCAAACTTCCATTTGCAGCTGGATTCATAACCTCATAAGCTGACAGGCGTGACAAAACTTTCCCATATTTGGTCATGAACGACGGCTTATAATCCTCAAGAACGAACAGGACTCGGGATTGGAACTGTTTAGTAGTAATATACAGAGGGATTATGATTTCATTCATTTCATGGAAGACGTTGCCGGTGCTGCCAGACGAGAAAACCACGGCCGGGACGTCGTGGTTGTACTGGCACTCCGGTGGAACTGTGGTGTTCCTGTATTGTAGCATGCGGACCGGTGTGATAACTTTGAGCTCATCTTCCTGCCTAGCATAAGGCCGAACGACAGTTTCATGCTCCACAGCCTGATCAGACGGTATGTAAACCGTCATGTTCCTGGTATCAATTCTGACATGCTTATTTGATACACAAACAACAGAGTGTACAGCCCTGTCGCATGCGAAGCCAGTAGCATCAAGATCTCTCCGGTCCTCGCCTGCACCAAATTTCGTGTTAGCAATTTACACTTGTCTCATCATCTTCAGCAAGAAAACAAACTTCCTATATTACGAAACTCACACACCTCTCACAAGTCTTGCCAAGTGAAACCTGATGAACTCCTGCTCCTCCAGCGTCTTGTTGACGGCCTTTCCGTCTCTAAATCCAGCTTCCGAAGTAGAAAAATACTGCACCCCTGCAATTTCCAGAAATTCAGACAACCCTGGAATTATAAATCATCATATACTCCAAGCATACAAGAAAACAGCAAATTAAGAGATCAAAGAGCGGGTCTGAACTCTGAAGAAGAAAAATTACATCGATCAAAGGGAAGTGTATTCCCCCAGAAGAAATCAACGCAAACGCAAAGCAGAGAAAGGGAAAGCAAGAAGACGAGTGCAGGAGTTGCTCCAAAAATCAGCTTCCTCGGCTCCTTCTCCATCTTCACAGCTACGCTTCACTTCTTTTAATTTGCATGTCACGAATAAGTATGATATTGAAGCCGGCTACGATTCCTCAAGACTTAAAAATGTCCTGTCATTCTTTTTCACATTTTTTTTATGAGAAAATTGTATTGACTAATTTATTTTATTAGAATGACAACTACTAAGAGTCTTGGAGCCGGGGGGAGAGCATATGTTGAGTAGCTGAAGCTTGGAATATCAAGGAATTTCTATTCCAGACGAATTTAGCGCAATTGAACCAATTATATAATAAATCAAATATACTTACAATATAATTGAAGTATAATTTAAAAAAAATAATCAATCACATAAGTAACCATTATATTTATTTATTTTTAATTAGTGTGATTCGATCAAACTTGACTTGAATAATAATTTTTTAAAATAGTAGTGATGGGTGCATGGCAGGCTAGGTAGCTAGCGGGCTACTGTCAGGTCGACTTGGCTTCTTAATTAAGATCTTTATAGAAATTAATGGTACTTGGGGAGTATTTTTTGAACAATATGGGTAATTATATTGGATTCAAAAGTCAAAATTGTGATGCAGAAATAGCGTTATCTATGCTTTGCAGCATATTAAATTAGTGCACATGGCCGTCGATCTAAGACGGAGTTTGCGATCGGAAAAATATTGTAAATATAATTAGATTTGATTCAGTTCTTTTCTTTAAGAAAAATGAGTAATTATATGACAATGTTATATATTTATAATATAATTGATTGAATGAGTTTAATTTAGTACGGGTAAAAAAAAACACAAATAAATTATTTTTCACTTTTAACATAAATATATATAAAAACTATCCACTAGAAGAAATATAACTTTTCGTAATGATTAAGTATTATGTTTAAAAATAAAAATTCATCGTAAATATTAATTATGGTTGCGCAATGGCTATAGAATTATTGTTTATGAAAACGACGCCAAATTAAATACTCTAAGCTATAGTTAAAAATCATTGCAAAAGTTTTGGTTATTGGTAAAATCACGTAAGAGTAGTCGAAACTTAAGTTTTTACATTGATTTTGTTTGAGCGTGTGATAAATAAAATTGATTTATAGTGATTTATAATATAGAGAATAGGCCATCTCCGATTTCGCTTTCATCAATTAATTAAGTAATGAAGGAATTAAAAGCTAAAGCATAAGATATGAGAGGCCATCAGAATCTTTGTTAGAGAAAAATGGCTTAACAGAAATATATAGATTAATTTAAAAAGTAATTAATTCCAACAAATGTAAAATAGTTGGAATATCAGTATCAAGATGGGAAAAGGTTAAGGTAGTGATGCCGTTGTTGATGTTAACAACTTAGCATGTGCATACTCTTCTTCTTTCATTTTCTTCATTTCACTTCACGCACACACACACACATATATATATATATATATATTAGTTATTGTCGCACGCGATTGCTGCAAGCATATAAAAAAAATTTGGTGTGAGATAATAAGAAAAAAAAGTTATGAAAAAAATCAAATTATAATTATAAATTACAACAAATATGAAAAAGTAAGGTGAGAGAGAAATTTGGAGTATTGAGTAGTTAAAAGAAAAAAAAATATATAATTATGAGATTATTAATAAAATATTAGAATTACTAATCTGACCAAAAAAAATTTAAAGGGAAGAAATGAAATAAATGATAAAATTTGAGTATTCGAAAATTGGTGCAAAAAAAGTTCAAAAATTATAGTGTGAGATGAAAAAAAAAATTATGAAAAAACTCAACTGTCATGTGAAGTGAGAAGAAAGGGGAAAAAAATCAATAAAAAGAAAGAAATGAGGGGTAAGATTAGCAAGAAAAAAAATTGTAATTATGAAGTTATCGAAAATATAAACATTTGTGAGGGAAAAAAAATATGGAGAATGTGAGAAAGAAAAATAAATTGTAATTGTAAGTTTATTAAAAATATAGAAGTTTGTGAGGAAAAAAACGAAGAATGTGAGAGAAAAATATGAAGTAGTGGATTGAGGAGAAATTTTTTTTAATTATGATATATTATTAAAAAAATATTGAACTTAATATTATGACCAATTATTTTTTAAGGTTGACAAAATGAATTAAACGGTAAATTTATGTATTAAAAAATTGGTACGATAAAAGGGTTTTATTTTATAATATTAATTAGTTCTTCATACGTGCATATAATAAATAATCTTTAACGCTTGAAAATATATTATAAATAAAAGTAAAATATATAAATCAATACATTACATTAATAAAAAGAAAAAATAATAATAATTTATGAATTAATGTAAATTTTGAAAAGTTGAATAGTTATTTTATCATGAAGGACATTTTTTACTTTACAAAAAATTAGTAAGGCTGTGTTATTAACCATCATTTATGAGTGTGGACGGCCTTTTTTTTTTATAATAGTATAGATATAGATATATTTAAACTCAAATTAATTAAATTAGAGAATAAAATTTTCTAATTAATAACCCCAACAACTATAAGATTCTTCTCGGACAGGCAGCTCCAACAATTTATTATTACTATGAAATAGACTATGATAACCCTTATTTTGCACAAAGGATATATATAAATATATACATGTTCTTCTGAAGTAGTAATCATATGATTAAGTCGATAACTCGATAAATTGAGCAATATATTGATTCAATCAATATTAATATTTGTTCAATATAATAATATAATTAAAACAAAATTACTATAAATTCACATAAAGTAAGACAAATACCCACACGTCCACCAAAACTGAAACTCATGATTTCAAACTTGTTTATAGAACCTAAATCTATATGTATTTATATATATACTTTTGCCGCTCCCTCTTTTAATTGATAATTGTAACAACGGTTCTATTTTTTTTTTTTTTTTTGTTATATTACCTCTTTTATTTATTCTTTTACCCTTTTAAAAAAAATTAATCAAATAAAACACGAACTATGTATATATACTAAAACTTTTTTTGAAAGAAGGGTATCTATCTGGTCCTATGGCAGCCCTCACCCACTTATTTAGTGCACATTACTTTCACGTACTTAAATGAAAATGCTGAAGATTGATTTTTACAAAAGCGTGAACAAATTGCATTAAGATATTGACGTTTTTGTTTGCTATGTGAAATGCTCCTTCACATTCTTCCAACCATAATTTCAGAAACTGTACGGGATTTATTAATATAATTAGGGTTTTTGGCATAGGTACAATTAATTATTATTATTATTTAGTTGGCTCAATCATATCCAATAAATATTAATTATTTAATTAAATCAAATTCTAGTGTGCGTTTGCTTTTTCTTTTTTCCCCCTTCAACACGAACACAGTGATCAAAGACTCATGCAATCATTATTCTTTTTATATTAGTTGTTGCTGCACGTCGTAATATTTTATATTTTAAAATATATTATAAATAGAAAAAGATATATATACCAACACGTCATATTTAAAAAAAAAAGCAACAAAAAAAATAAATTAGGAGTATTATCGGACAATACAATAAAATTGGTGTCGCAGTGCCAATAATCCACGTTTGTAAGAGAAAAATGTCTTCTCTTATATATTAGCACAGATAATGTTTAGGTTATGGGTAGAAGTGTGAATTCTTGGCATTTGCAAAAAAAAAAAAAAATAGAAACCGCCATTGATATATTTGTGAAGAATGTATCATCTCATTCATCTGAAAAATCAAAATGTAATAAAGCTAATGAAAATGTATACATACAGTTAGTGAAGAAGGAGAAGACTTAACTACCTCTAACTAATAAATTGCCAGCTCGGATCCCATCTGGCCTAACTAACTGAAAACGTATTTACCCTAATAGAAACGCAAAAAATGGAAACACACGACTATAGCTTAAATAAGACCTGCGAACATGCTCTGTATCTGTACCAACTTCTGCATCATCATCTTCCTTGTGTTGCTTGTGTCAGCGCTTTCTGCATCTCACTACATCAAGTCCCTTCAGTTGTATCCCTATTCGTCTCATTTTATATGAATGTATTGTAATTTATTTCATAATTATTCTCGGTTATATTTTTTTATAATTGAATCAATGTATTGTTCAATTTATTGAGATATTGATGTAATTATATAATTAACGCTTAAAAAAAATTATATTACGATACAAAATTGACATTTGACTTGAGTAGCAAGCTTGAGGTCTCATAATGAAAAGTTTGTAAATTTGAATTATACGAATCTAGATATTTAGTCTACCTTAATTAGTAGTATATAGTTTTTTTTATTTATTTTGTATTTATTGACCGATTTAAAAATATTAACATATTGTATTTTTTAAAATTATGGATAAAAAAATCAAACATTTGACAATTTGAAGTCAACGTTGGTGGTCCTTCCAGCCCCTATACACACTCTTACGACAGACCCCAAAAAAATAACAATAATAATAATAATAATAAATTGAAAGACGAAACGGAGTTCACTTTATTGAATTGATATCTTGATTTCCACATTTTCCTGATCAATTGTGGACTTATTACATGTATAGATGGTTGAATATGATTGGCGCCGAGATTAGCGAAGATAAACCTAAATAATTTGAACATGATTGAGGCTAAGTCATGAAAAGGGGTGACAGAAATGAGGGTTAATAGAAGAAGATGTATGGTTGATGGTGGATCCGCAACTGTAGGAGCATCCAACATCCCTACAATTACTCTGCATGTAGCTAAAATTCACGTGCCAGTCCCTCAAACCTTGCTTCTATTGCATTTATGATTCACTATTTTAAACAACATATTGAGATAAATCACTTTTTTTTTTTAAATTAAGATAATTTGCTCATTGACAATATCATATGGATAAGCGTATTTTATACTTCCTATTAATCGCAGTTGCTGATGATTTAGCATTAGGTTTTTTGCTTTCTTTTTTTTTTTTCCTTTTCTTTGTTGGGAATAAATTAAAATATTAATTGGCACCAGTTGAAGAATCAAAGAGGGGATTTGGTTGGAAAGGGCGGCCTAGTTTTTCTTCGATTAATTGCAATTAGACACTACTTTTTATCATTAAACTTTTGACTGTTTGGAATGGTCCGGAAAGTACAACTGCAATCGCTCATTAACTAAAACCGCGGCAATGTTGTAATACGTTTCAAGTTGTCAACCCCCTGTTTGCCAAAATAGTTTCTACTATTTTTAGAGCTGAGATACTTAGAGTTATTAAACAAGTGACTAATCACGTAACAAGTGTATCACTCATAAATTAAGTGCAATACACTACCGTGTGATTGCTGTATAGTTTCGAAAAATTGACTAGTCGATTGACAAGTATATCGCATTTGTTATACAATTGTATTGTCGACACTATTGCGTTATGGTTGTCAACACTAAGCAATACACTAATTCGACCCATGTATTACTATAACTAAATACTACGGAATAAATTATAATAAATTCATATAGGGTGAGACAAACACCAACACATCGATAGAACTCGAATTCAAAATCCCAAACTTATTCATAAAATATCAACATAATGGTTAAGCTAAGACATCATCGGTGGCAATTTACTTGATTGATTTGCCGTTTGGAGTAAAAGATTGAGATGCTCTCTTTGTTCTTTCCCCTAATGGAATCTAATTTTTGGCTGCTACATTACCAGCAGCTCAGATACTTATATGAGTGGGCAGCCCAAATACAGGTGGAGGTGGTTTTGGTGTGTTGAAATTGGGCCATCATTTTATTATTTACTTCACAGTCAAACTGGGCCAAGCTTTCTTTGGTAGACAACTTATCTGAGAGAAGAATCTATTACAACCTTTTATGTCTATCAAATTTCAATTTTCAATCAGGAATTTATTTTAAAAATAAATTATTGTTTTTAGAAAATCATTAAATAGTGCAATAGTTCGACGTGAGATGTTTGAGCTTGTGTTATTGGCACTCCAACATTTAATTTAATATGTGATTGAGTAAAACATAATAAAATAAAATATAAAAAATAAGAAGGTACTTTTCGTATGCTTGGTATAAGTAAAAATGTACTAATTTCGACGCAGCGTCCTAGCTCGAGGGTTGAAACGGACGGTTGCCCTAGGTACAATAAAACCTCTATAAATTAATACTCTATAAATTAATAAATTCTCTAAAATAATAAAATTCTCCGGTCCCGACTTGGGCTTTTGTAAAAAATCATCAAATTCGATAAGATAATAAAATAATAATTTTTCAAAAAATTCCTTTATAAATATTAGGTCCCATTAAAACTCTAAATTAATAATTCATAAATATTACAATCATAAATATTATGATAATTTACTAAAATATGAAATCTGTAATGCTTTACGCATTTGATCATTCATAGATGATTTTGCGATGCCTTTTAGATGTGAAGACATGGTTGGGTGTTATGAATTATTTTATTATCATATTGAGATTTATGTAGTATATGTTTCATTCATTATGCATGAATATATTTAATTGGTTATAATAGTTATTTAAGTGCAACAAATTAATGTAAACATGTATATTTAAGTAATTCCAATGAATTGATACATGTGTCTATAAATATAATAGTTAATTGTTTCATGAATATAATCAATGAAACATATATGAATTTATTTATTTTCAATACATATGTACTAAATTTGCTGAATTTAAAAAGTCTCTCTTTTAATTAATAAAATATTAATTTATCGATAAATTAATATCTCTCTAAATTAATAAAATTTCATGGTCCCAAGGTTATTAATTTATAGAGGTTTTACTGTATAAGGACGCTCTTCAAGTAATCCTCTTTTGTTGTCATGTGTCCTAGTTTTTGGTGTTTGAAATCTATTGTACCAACAATTTTTTTGGTGATACGGCACAAATAATCCCACGTGGACTGCCACTTGGCTTCTACAAGGATGACTTCTTGTTTGGACCTCTACTCAGGCTTGAACATTTTGTTCTTTTGGGATTTTTGAGTTCTTAGTGCTTTATTGTGAATTGATAATTTTGTTTTTCATATGGGTTTTTTGAGCCTTTTTTATGGACATCATCATCAATATTTAACAAAATATATTTCACAATAAGAAATAAAAATTTGAAATCATTCAAATATAAAATTATCCAAATAAATGTAAAAAAATTGTTACTGTGTATTTAAAATCAATAATTTTTAAATACATAAATCCAAATCTATTAAGAAAATCCTCTCAAAAAAGAGTGAAATACTAATATTATACCATCAACTCATTCCAATTCATACAAACTCTTTTTTAAAAAAAAAGAAAAAACCCAAAGGAAACGTCGCTATATTTGGAAGAGCAGCAGAGGGGAGGAAAGTAAGACGAAAAAGGGGTTCACCTTTTATGATGAAAAGAGAGGCGCATATTCATAGGGATAAATTAAAGAAAATCAGAAAAATCTTGGGAGGAGGAATATATATATGGCATCTTCATTAATCCAATCAACATTCACCACCCTGTATTAATATTGTTCAACACCCACACAATCATATTATGTGATGGTACAAATTTCAGAAAAATTGACCAATTCTGTACACTACAAATATATCATACTTACTCTGTGTTTGATTTGATTCCGCCAAATTTGATCTGGGCAAGAATCTTCCGCTTATATATGCTTTATTTTCTCGTGTCAAATTAAAAGTTTCGACTCGAAGGCACAAAAACTATATGAATGCTCTATTATATTTTGGTATCACACTAGTTAGCAACAGACACGTAATTTTTTTTAAATTAAAAAATATAATTAAATTAGACTGTAATTTCAAAATAAGGCCGTATACATCAGTATGTGACTCTAAGGTAGTGATAAAAAGATCCTTAAATGTGCATAACTATATTTGATGACGTTTATTTAAGTTTATCTTATTTCCAAAAAAAAAAAAAAAAGGTTTTACTTTCGCCATTTGGCATTATTGTGTTGGCATGGGTAGGTTAATGAAGCTGATGTATGTCTATTACAAGACTAGTTTAATTAACCACTTTCTTGCAAATATTACCTACCCACATGACATGTACGTATAAAATACGTACATTTGCATGCACAAAAGGAGTTGTGTTGACTTGTGTGGTCAAGCAGCCAAAACGTGGTTCAAATTTTTTGTTCTTATTTAGTCTTTTCCGGTATACTTCATTTATCGGTGGATGTCATCATAACCCGCCTCGTTTATAAATTCTATGATCATTTTACTAGGTAATTAAGTGGACAAAATTTCATGGTAAGCCCCAAATTAGAAAAAATAATACGTATTTTAAATCATACATAAATCGATTATTATATCATTTGGATTGAATTTTCTATTTCAAATTTTATTATATGCATCTCCCATTTCGATAAATTCTAATATGGATTGAATTCTATTAAATTTAATTTTGATAAAAAATTTTCTCTTATTTAATATACACATGACATCTATGCAAAATATTTTTTTAAATAAAATATAACATAAATTTTATAAATATAGCGTGTATATATTAAACGGAATAGAAAATATAATAAATTTTGGAATGGATAATCCAATATGCCATATAGTCACCCTTAATTAATCAAATAGGAAAAACACAATTATGCTAATTATCCTTCGGTTGATGGCATACATGGGATGGGAGCAACTCCCACTGCAGGTCCCAAGAATTGGAGAAGGAAGCAATAGTGATCATGTCGAGTGAATATTTAACTATTTAAGCACCAAAATCAAATAATAAAGTATGTTCTCCACATTTCGTACAATGAATAATCTCCTTAGCTTCTGGCACTATACACATACATGAAACGAAAAACCTTTACCTAAATCAATTTTGATCGAATTAAATCAATTACGATGTAAATACAATACACTTATCGTATGATTGTTTATTTTTTTAAGGATGTACGCCTATCACACGACAAGTATATTGTACCTGCTATATAATTGATTCAGCTTCGATTAAAGCTGATTTGGATTAGAATTTCGCGACATGAAACACACGAGGCACATTTATTCTGCATATAATTAAATTATAATACTCACTAATATGTATGTATGTACAGAAGGAAAAGGCTAAGAAACATTCTGCAAATGAATTAATACTGATAGTCGATCAAAAGGCTTTCTGATAAAGATCGTGAAGCTTCTTCCACGACTCCTCCCTCTGCATCTTCAGCTGTTTGTAGAAGTTCCCAATGAATGTCTCAGCCTTCTGAAACAACTCCTCCCCAACTTCTTCTTCTCCCACCTCCTCATTCTTCTCTTCAACCTTCTGATCAGCTTCTGCTTCGCCAATGAAGAAGATGCTCGGCGTCGAAGGAGACTTCTTCACCTTTTTAGGCTCTTCAACGACACCGTTACCCGTCTCATAAGTATCATCTAACTGGGCAGCAGCTTTTGCCTTACTAATGGTTACTGGTTTTAGTGCATGATTAGGTCGTTTCTTGTTGTTTTCTGGGGGTTTGAGGAAGAAAGAAAGGAGCCCGGCTTCTGCTCCCACTACAATGATCAGAACGTTGGCGATGAAGTAGAGGTATGTAGACCTGAGAGATGAAGATAAGAGAGGTGTTATGGTGAGGAGAAGGAGCACTAGGAAAAGCTTCAAAACCTGGGACTTATCGGTGTAGTATGTCATGGTGGGAGAAAGTTCTGTCGGAGTAATAGGTAGTTGGGCTTTGAGATTGATAAGGAGATGTGCAAGAGAGCAGGGATTTTTGTTGGAGAGGGTTAGGGGTGATGGGCATGCAGTGAGCTGTGGAGGGGCCTATTTGCACATATATATATAGCTAGTCATGAGGTTTTGGTCTTGTAAATGGGACTTGTTGTAGGTTGTCTTTATTGTCCCTATTGTGCTCATATGAATGAACTTGGTTATAGTCGGAAAAATTCAAACTCAAATCAAAGTTGATCGAACCAAACTAATCGTCTTAATTACTTTTATTAAATTGTACATCAATCACACAATAAATATATTATATTTGCCATATAATTTGTTCTGATCTGATCGAACCAGATTCAAATTTGAATTTCCCCTATAACTTATGTGAAAGAAATATACTGCAAAAGAATAAACATGGAAAGACAAATCAAATAATTCTATAGTAATTCAAGATTAATTATCTATTACAATTTTCTATAGTTATGTACTCTACTGGAAAATTTAATATTGGGTCCAAAACATGATAAATTTATAATCAAGTCTAATATATATTCTTTTTCAAGCTAGCTATGAGGACTAATAATGTAGCACAACTTCTTTACAGGCATAAATTCCAAGTTTGGACCAGTCCATTCAAGAACTTGATTCCTAAATTCCCTGTTGTAGGAAATATTGCTGCATCTTTAATTTTTGTTGTTATGCTCTCTAACATATGAAAAGAGAAAAATCCAATCCGGAACCTAAATGAGGCACTGGTAATCGTAGCCAAGTAGTGGCAATGGTGCCAAAATAGGTCCATACCAAAATCCAACCCAACCATACCAACTTGCAGCTTGGAAGTGATTGATATATAGGCTGGATGGCATTACATATCGTATGGTAGGCATATGGTCAATAGTGGGATCACTAAATATCAAGAATACATAACATATTCCTACCAAAAACCCATCAATTTGTACCAATAATATGTATTTATGAGGTCTAACATATGTAAAACACAAGAGAAGAATATCATTTTTTCTCTAAAGAGATCACAATATGAAAGATCATATTATAACACGGTTGAATTGTCCGTAACTATAATAAAATTCTTTTCTTGTAATTACCCCTTCATTATGATATGTTTTATTATGTAAAATTACTATCCAATATATCTACCATTTTAACTACAATTTATCTAGTCCATGTTGATTAGTAACATTATATTTTCAACTGTCGTGCAATTATTTTTCGATCACTTTAAATTTAATTTTATTTAAATTAGAACTTGTTTCTATAATGATGGTAACTATATTAGGAGAGGCGTGACATTGTGGCATGATAAAAGTGATATCCATATCCAAGTTTCGAGCATGGGATTAAGAAAGAAAGATTATGGAGAGATGAGAGTACCATAAAAAACTAGTGAACAATCGAAAGAGGGAAAGAGACATTTGAATTCAATTGGCCAATTGGGGATAAGGTCGGTGTAGGATGCGTGGGTCCCACATTTGTTGCCTGTTGGATCTTCCTGAGTCCAATTTACTGAATAGGGGTGGGCCCAGGCGCAGTAGCTTAAGATTTCCGCCGGAATCTATAATGTTAGGAATAAAATTTCACTTGATCTACGGTGATTGATGTGTTCCATTCTCCAACTTTTCGGCCCTTTCAATGCCCCAGACATTATCCAAATTGTTGCTTAATCCCGTGCGAATCAGCCCTAACTTAGTTAAAATCCTGTCACTGAAAAATTATGAGTTTGAGTTTCATTGTATAGGTATTAATTTATTTTAATAATAATTATTTAATTTGTTATAATAAAAATATTAATTATCAAATTGAATTAATATTTATATTAATTTTTTATAATTAAAATTTATAATATAATTTTAACAAATTCATTCAAGAAAAGAAAAATATAGAACTCAGCAATTTCCTGATAAATATGTAACAGATATTAAGTAAAAATTACGTTTCACATACATAGTATTATAACATGTCAAAATTATCATACGATAGTTTCAATTTTCAAAGTGAAATTTAGGTTAAAATAAAATTAAATTTAATTTGTAAATATTTTAGGTTTATGCAATTCTTTCTGGATCGGAATGCGCCCTTTCCAGTGACAAGGAGTCAATAAAGAAGAGAAAACAATAAGCAACATGTTTGTCAAATTCCCAACTTGTAATAAGATGAAATGAGATAGCTTAGGTTATCCATAATGTTTATTTACAATGGTTTGGATTTTGAGTGAGTGGCTCTGTGGAATCTATGATAATAGCCGGAGCCCGTAGGGGGTCTCAACTCAATTCTTGCTGCTTTTTACTTTTTCTGCAAATATCTCAAGTTTATTACCACCTTTACCTAAAAGCACGCTTTTGCTTTTGCTTTTCCTTTTTTCTTCTATAGGAACGTTTTATTCCTTTTAGTTTTTCGGACTAGTCACTTGCCATCATCCTTGTTGCTACTTGCTCCTCTCCAACTCAAACTTCTTTTAATTTATTTGTCCATTAATTTTCACATTGCATTTGAATTAAAAGATTTAAAATTATGAATTTAAAGGATTTCAAATTCTTTTATTTTAATTTTGAATTATGTTTTGACGAGTATGGATGAATTTCTAATTCTTTTCAAATTGATCTATTTGAAATCCTTTTTTCAAAATCCAAATCTTTCCATCCAAATACACTCTAAAAAAATTGCTCCGTCCATCAAAAGTTAATTTGTTGATTATTCAAGATATAAGATCATACTGAAGTACCTCGTGAGGTCTTCATCTAATGAATAAACGTGAAGGGAAAAAAAGTACGATTATGTGTCTGGATCCCACTAAACGTATAAATGTTTAATTTATTTTATTTTATATGAATTTATTATTTTCCTTATTCTTTGCAGATGATTGTTTGTAGATATTATATTGATACGTAAATTGAAAAACCACAAAAGACTAGTACAAGTTGGGCCAATTCGCTAAGGATGATTCATATACAGCGGAAATTGAGTTCGTATCGTTGGGTTTGAAGCCCAAGTTTTGGGCTTTAATTGCCTATTATGTCAAAATGGATGAGTGTGTGTGTCTGATCCATAAAATCGAGATTGCCAACATATGTTATGGAAAATTCTTGTCTAAATTAAATTTAGTTGAATTAAACTAATCACATATATATTTATTATGTGATTGATCACTTTTATTAAAATTGTACATCAATTACATGAAAAATGTATTACACTTATTATATAATTGGTTTAATTTCGACCGAATTTTTCGGGGGGATCTGGCAGAGGACCAAATATTTGGAAAGCAGATCTGCCCGATCCTCCATTCACAAATTATAACTAGACACCAATATCTTCTGCCAGATCCCCCGAAAAATTATTTATGTCGTATTTACTGTTGTAAGGATTGTAAGTTTGCGGGGGTGGGGGTCCGTAATCACGTGAACATTGTCTGCCATCACGTTTTACTTCTCCTTACTCTTTGCTACTAACTGCATTCCGCAGCTATCTACCATTCTCAAAACTTGGATTTTTTTCACGTCAAGAAATTCATAAAATGAAATATATATATATATATATATAAATATATATCTTCGCATTTGGTCAAAATAATTTGATCAAGTGCTCATAGGGGTTGTACCGTTGAGATTCACTGATTTCAAACACAATAGTTGTAAATTAGATAAAATTCACTGTAAATTCAACCTGACGAACAATGAAAATGCTCGTGCTGCGTAATTAAATTATCAATTTTGCTTTTACTGTATTTTTTAAATAAAAAAATGGGTAAAAGAATATGGATAATATGAATGAAAAAATTTAAAAAATTGTCAAAAAATCATTCATGTAGTCTATAATAAAAAAATAGAAAATTTTAAAAAATAAATAAAATTATAATTCATAATTCACAAGAGTATTTTGATAAGTCCACAAAAAAAAAAATGAATGGAAACCTACAAAAAGACTAACAGATTGGACCAATTGTTAGATGATCGTTAAAATCACGATGTATTGATAATTCTTTAACAATGAAGGAGTGTTTTGTAATTGTATGTCGAATATCAAAAGAGCCTATTGTTATTTACCTTTCAATTTAATATATATATATATATATATATTTAGTATATAAAATTTTTCTTATATAATATAAATCATATAATCCTTGGGGTAATCCAAATTACCCCTGAAATAGCTAAATCAATCGTAAAAATGTGTAATTGAACTCATTGCCCAGAAGAGAGGATAACATGCTTCTTTATTAAAAGGTATGGAAGGCTTTGCCTTTTTTTTTTTCTTTTCAGGCCTTTTTTTTTGGGCTATTTTTCAATACTTAGGGAGCAATTTGAATTTATCTTATAATCTTTGTGCACGAAAATTCAATCCACGAAATATGCAACTTTGGATGGCGTGGGCTGAAGTATATTCACTGAATCTCCTCATTTGTGACTTAAAATATGGAAACGTGGTTATGCTCCATACCCTCAATCTTGGATGACTAAATAATGATTAACCTAATTCAACCACAACTTTTATCCAAACAAAATTTTCAACTATTTTATATTTATCAAACATTATTAGTTAAAATTATTTATTTCAACAAATTAACTTTTAAATAATATGGCCGGTGCAAGCAAAAAATTGCCCGTTTTAATATGTTCAATTTGGAGATCTTTGAATCTAATTTTTTACAAACTATAGAATAGGACCTACAAAAAACATGTTAATACTGTATCGCTCAAATCGATAAACAGTGGTGGAAATACGAATTAAGCTGGGAAAAAAGATATAATGTAAGAATAATGCTTCATTGCTAGTATATTTTGAATAAGAGTATATGTATGCGTGCGAGTGTCAAAAATGCATTACCTTTTATCGGAGGGAGGAGACTTATTTTTATAGCCTTCCTATCCTAATGTTTGATGAAGTGTAGTTCCCTCGGGATTCAGGAAAATGATTGTCGAGATTAAGTTTCCAAAATTTCTAGAGGAAATATCGGGGGTGTTGACTGTTGGGGATCCTCGAACGAATATGCTCTTAGATTCCTAGGGGTTAGTTAGGGTGAGCTCGATGACTTGCCTAGATCCTCAGGCCTCCTTAGCGGCTACTTGACCATCATTCCTCCGTGTTGACCAAATAGCATACTATCACGTATGTAGGGGATGTGTGTTAGCGCCCAAGTTTTTGCCATGTCAACCTCTCCTTCAGGCTTAGGGGGGGGCCTTCAGGACCCCTCTACGGGCCTTCTCATCCTACGGACTTCCGTAAATGGCCTAGGCGTGAGGTACTTTTTCCTTGATCGTGTGTATTTTTAGTACATCAATTATAGCTTAATATATATAATGTTAAATTCAACACAACTAAAATGCCATAAGTTGGATTCTCATGATTGCCCATCTATAAATACATAATTTGATTTATTATAGTGAAAAATATCATATACAAATATGGTAATTATTCAATAATATCCTTAAACTATATGGGAATGATATAATTAATTTTATATCGGTCAAAATTCAGATTCGTGGAGAAGAATTTCATACCAAAATAAATTAATTAATTTTTTCTTTTGGTTACAAGAAATAAATTGATTAACGAGTAATGAGAATGAAATGCAACTAAAAAAAACCTTATGCCGCCCTTGTTGCTTCTGTAATAAATTCATACTTATAGACTTCAATGGAGTCAGCCAAAAACATGTAATAAAAGGTACGATAATGGTGGGGGTATGTGTAATGTGTATCCCCCACAACGTTTGAAGTCGCCGAGACTTGTCCTAGAGAGCTTCTCCACTCCAATAATCATGCATCCTAACTTTTAAATTGGTTGAAACTTTTGTAGTGTTTATGTAAAGTATTATTTCTTGTAAATAAAAATCATAAACTATTATTCATTAAATAAATTTAATTTTAATTTAATAATTATGATGATTATATATTAATTATGATATTAAATTAATATTTATAATTAAAATAGATAATATCTCTAACTCGTATAAAATATTATTAATAAAAGAATAAATAAAAATATAATAATTGACAGCGAGGCCGGATTAAAGGAAGACTTCAAATGAGATAAAGATGAATATAGCCATTTTTTAGAGGTAGGTTCGTCTTCCCCACCTCCACTACAAATTTACATAAATTATTAAATAAAGAGGAAAATAATCTATTTTTCTGGACAAATCTGATTGATCCACGTTCGAAATTATGTTAATGCCCACCTGGGTATTAATTTGTGGGAAGGGTGAAATTTTGAAATATTTATTTAATATAAATATATTAAGTTCTAGTTTCATATATACATAGATGTTTATTATTTTTATAATTTCTAATCAACTCTTATCAAACGGACATATGGAAGACAATGTTTTTATTTTTTTACAATTATATACTGATGTAGGCAAGCGTGCCACATCGATTGCAAACGAGGAGTTGGAGTGGCTTATAAGTCTCAAAGTCTCTTATTCTTGACAAAATTCATCATACATTGCATTGCCACATTACGTGTGGTATTCTGAATTTCATATAAATTTCATAATTTTGTTCTAAAAAAATACATCATCACCAGTATAGAGCACTCAAATTTTTCATTTACAATTAATTTAAAATATTTCTCTACATCAAACTGAGAATGATACGATAAATAAATAGAAAATTCAGTTTAACCAATTCAACACAGTTACCAACCCTAATTCCAATAGGGTCCCATCAGTTATAGGATGTGATAGAAGTGTGTGCCCTCAAGAATCATCATGCAAACTACCAAAACCCTTCTTCTCAAATTCAATTTGATGTAGACCACATATAATCAAGATAATAAATATTTCATTTCCATTATCATTGTGACTTCTTAATTTAAATTAAAATGGTCAATGCAGTCGTGTACTTTTGGTATATCTTCATCTATATCATACGAGGTCCTATATTTGAAAAAAATAAAATACTAGGCTCTATATCGTTTATTAATACTTAAATTAATTCAAATTCAAATTTAATAATATGATCAGAAAGCTAAATATCATAATAATAAATATGCATTTTTAATGATGTTAATTTTAGAATTATTAATAACTAATCCTATATATTTGAAGATGTACGAATACATGTAATATGATTCAAGCCGTTCGATCTCAATCCCCAAAAGGTCGCGAGGTCCCATTGTTGAATTTATTTTTTTTTAAATAATAAGACCGCATGAAAATTTCTGCTCGTAAATAAATTAAGAATTAATTTTTTATTTGTTGTTTTATTGTGTAGTAACTTATCTCATATTATTGATCAGTGTATAATTATTGTATTTGTCTTTCTTATTTTAGGTATTAACATTTAACAGGATTTATTGTTATGTAATTATTTCAATTTAATAATAGTTCATCGCTTCATATAAAAAAAAGATCGTGCTAGAATGAATTCATCCATACATCCATTAAAATTCGAACACATAACTTAAAATTTATCATGAGATATCAATCTCAACTATTACTAAAATAAGACGTCGTTGGTAATAAATTTACGTGTTAGTAAATGTATTTTTCCCTGAATTATTGAACGGTACACAATAACTAAATCCATATATTAGTTTTGAATGAAAAGTGGTATCTACCATTCAGAACTTGGACTTTTCTTGGGTGAAATTTTCATTATTTAGATGATTGCGGTGGAAATAATTTAGGTCCCACGAACTGAAATTTGTGTAATTTGGGTTGGGAGAATTGTCCACGAAATTTCCCATCTTCCATAAGAGGAAAATCGGTGCTTGTCTCTCTTGCATCACTTCCTATTATACTGCATACCTTAAGAGCTTGAGCTTTTCTCTATTTGTTTTGCACATTTATAGAACAAAAATTGGGAACATTGATCTACAGAAAAAAAATCTAATTTAAATTGCATTTTGGTTATATTTTCCAATTAATTGCACGATAATTACATTTTATTTTGTGGTATGATTTAGGAAGAATGATCAATTGTGTAATAAGCACAGCAACACTTACAATTTAATTCCCTCTTATTTGATTTTCAAAGAAAAAAATTAAAAACTTCGATTTCAATCATTATCATACTAATTGATCGTATTCTTGTGAGTATAAGTCGATTATAAAATTAAGTATAGATGATCAGTTCTTCCATCGATTGATTATTTAACGGCAAATAATTTATTCAGTTAAACAAAAAAAAATAATAATGATGAAATGAGTTCTAATTCACGATTTCCTGTCGAACACTACAAAAAATATAACATTTAATTATGGCTAATTACTATAATTAATAAAAATAGCCCTAGCAAATAGTCACCATCACAGCCATGCATCGGTTGTTGGTTGTGCTTTTTACGAGGATTGTTAAAATACTTATTATGATTTTTAATCATGATAAATATTTTTATCATGGCTCTTACATGCGGAAAATATTTTTTTACAATAATTTTATGTAATCAAGATTAATAATAATTATTTACTATAATTTATAACGACAGTCATTAATATTATAATCAATATATATATATATATATATATAAATTTGCCCCCCAGGGGAAAAAACTCTATGGCCCTTAAATTTGAAACATTTGTGAATTAGAATGTGAAACGTGGTTATGGTTCCAGTCCCATATCATATTACTAATTGTTTAATGAAGTTGGATGACTGAATAATGATACACCTAATTAAAATAAATCTCACAAATATATATATATATATTCATACTTATACTTCAGCAAGAATCGGACAAAATTTATTTAAAAGTTGAAACCCTTTCAGCAAAAGAAAACACAGAGGTATCATAATGCTGTCTCCCCCCCCCCCCCCCACCCCTTTGCATTGACGTCATAATTTTGTCTACTTCTCTCCCTAAATAATATACACCCACGTTAGATTTTGGCAAAATGAAAAAATTATACGGAAAATAAAACATAAAACTCCAAGAAAATTCCTCCATATTGGACCAACAAAAATGAAAAAGATCAAAACTACCTATAAAAATCAAGAAAATTATAAAATAATCAGAAAGAAGGCAATTTTAGTCCTGTAATCTAAAAGATGTAGTTATTTTTTTTATTTTGCACGAATTGATTTTAATAATTTAATTATGTAATTTTAAAATTTTAACAATGTAAATTCTTTTTGGATCAATTGATATAAAGCGTTAGTGCTCCTTTTGGGCTATGGGCGTAAAAGCTTTGCATTGTTCATATCAAGATTCTGGTGAGATAGAGATAAAGATTCCACCCCAAAAAATAAAATGGAGTGTAGGATAAGTAGGACTAAAATAGAGATCATTTCGCTTTCCCTTCTCTACCCACAAGTTTGGGTCAAAATAAGTCACCTGCCTGCCCCCCTCCTCCACAACAACACAAAATATGGCTGCAACAAAAAAAAAAAAAAAAGAAAATGATTCGTTTTGAGGTTACGCGGACCCCAAAAGATAATGGAATCTTTGGATGATGACTATTGAAAATTTTAAAAATGAGTATACGTTAGAATTGATGGGAGGTTATTAAATAAAATCATATAATATTTAAATCAGTTTGATTATTAAATTGAAGAGATAGAACAAATATATTCACTATAAGAAATTGTGTTTCTTGATTCCAAATGATCTAAAGTATGTATAAGGGTTTGGTATACGTATTTATATAGATCCACGTATTGAAATTTTTTCCTTCTAGGAATCCAAGTGGCAAGAATCAACAACTATCATGTTGTTCGTCGGGTTTGGATGGTTCAAGTCCAATGCAACTTGATTTATATATTGCAGGTTGATAATAATAATAAGTAAAAATTAAAAGATTCATATATATGTAAACTATTCGTCGTTAAATAAAGTGAGTGGTCGCTTTTGTTTTATTTTATAATTTATATCGCATATAAATATCAAATATATCATATACATCACAGATGTATTTAATACTTTCTACATTTTGGCTTTCATAAATGGATGGAAATAAAAAATGAAATACAGAATTGAAACAAAAGATCCGAATATTTGAGAGAACTAAAAACCTTTGTAGAATGGATAATTTTTTAAGTTAAAAAATAAAAAACAAAAAATCTTAGACCAAATAATGACGTGGATACCACTTTTGGCGCCAAATAATGCATTGAATTCGTTTCTATTGCATTGGTCCGATAATATTTTAATTCAGCAGTTAAAATTAATATTTCATAAATAAATTTGAGATTATAGACTCGACTTTCACGTAACATATGAGAATATATTTTATCTTATGTCGGTTATTATAATTTGTTTACTATATATATTTTTAATTATATTGATGTATTATTACTTAATTTATCAAGGTATTAATAAAATCATGCACGTAATTATCATTTTCTTTTTAAAAAAAATATACAAAAAGTTTGGTGAAGAATAGTCCAATGAGGTTGCTTGCCAAACATTTTTCTTAAATTCAAAACTCAACCTTATGCTTTTATTTATTTGAACCCTTTCATTTTCACGTTGCCCACATTCCAAGGAATCTTCATTTCTTAATAATTACAAATTATAACATCATTTCACACATTCAAATTATTAAAAACTTATATATATATATATATAAAGCAATAAATAAATAATAAAATACTATGAATATAAATTTACATTGTGAATTCATAATCTCCCGATTACAATTCAAAAAATTGCAACAAGGTATTATAACAAAAAGAAATTCTATTTAGAGCAGCAATTATGTTAACATTTTTGAATATTTGATCACAAGAATCGAAATTCATTATTTATAAAATTAATCTAGTCAATGTGGCGTGGGTAAAATCTCCCATGGCTTTACATTTTACTCCAACACATTATATATATTCACAAATTAGGCCAAAAAAATGGTGTATTTTTCGCACGAATTTAGATCAATCATCAACCCGACCCAACAAGGTAATTGAAAAAAAATCAGAGCCGTTGATGTTTCATACGTGGTGTCATCACTTTGAGCTAAATATATACCTAACAATGGCCCAAAACTTATAAATACCTAAAACAAATGCGGGATCATGTGTAAAATATATTCTCCTCTATATTCTCAGTTTGTACATCGATCGGATTTTGTTGTAAATTTAGGGTATATTATCTCTAGTGTGGTTGAGAACATAAAGACCACCAAATCGAGGTTGTGCAGTGGACTTCCAAGAATGATCTCCATCACAAACCCATCACTTGTTCAAACGGTAAATAACTATTCCATGCTTTGCTTGTTGGGTAAATTACAACTACTTCCTTCAGATTTGGTGTATTATGAATATCATCTTATTGCTCTTTACACTGTAAAAAAATGATTATTGAATATAATTTTAGTAGCTATAGACTAAAAATCGTGGTAAATAATTTTTATTGACCACGTTTAAATAAAACCGATGAAAAAACATAGATTTTCCACAAAGAAAAAGTTATTTGTCATGACTAAATGTTTTAACCACCCTCTCAAATGCCACAGTCAAATAATCGTTACATGATTGTTGTCAATAACTATTTGCTACGGCTATTTTATTTTTAAATGTTATATTTTTTGTAGTGTTAGACGATGAGGTAAAAAAAATAAAATACTTGGAAAAATATAAAAGAATATTGAGTGTGGGTGCATAAAGTAAATAATCCATTGAAAATGTTAGTTCATAAAAGTATTTTATACAATTCTAAAATGTATATGAAATTATAATTCATAATTCAAAAGGGCATTTCAGACAATTCACTATAAAAATTGAATGAAAACCTAACGAAGTGTGCTTGTCGTTATAAGAACGTTAAAACCAATAAATTATTTGTAATTTTTCAAACAACAAAAAGATATTTATAATTATATCAAATTCATGAGAGGTGGTTGCAGTTTTTGTCCACCTTCAAACTTCAACTTGTTCCTATGTGGCAAAGATAGTTATTTATGTTTTTTTTTTCTTATCTTTTTTTGGTGTACCATTCTAAATTCCGCGTAGATTGTATTTGGAGTTAAGGATTTTAAATTTATAATAATAAATCTATTGTAATTATTTGATTAATTCCATGTTTCAAATAATTTGAAATCCCTCAATTCTCATTTTGAATAAAGTTTTATAAACCAATTTTTTAGGTTTGAAATAATAAAAGATTGATTTTTATAGTTATGCCTCTGATAATAATGTAGATATAGTGGCATGAACATTAAGTTATTTTGTAGTTCCAAATAAAATAAATGAAACAGATGATGGTGATATGTACCAAAATCCTTTTATGCTCTATTATCTATAATTCTCTCCCTATATATATATCGAAATAATATTATATATGTATTTATATATCATAACAATTATTTGAGGGTAACCCTAAAAACATGCAATTCATTACTATCTGAATTATATAAAATTAACTAGAACAAAATAATTTACTTATTACGATAAAAGAACTGAAACATTCATATTTTAATGGCACGTAACAAAACATTCCACTATTTCCAACCAAACTAAGAATTAGTTACAAAATATTTGGTATTAAATTATCACTATAAGCAATTAATAATAAATGTATAGTGACAATCTTGTCACCAATTATCGATAGTGATAATTTTATAGACAATTCTTGTCATTGAGAATTATATAGTAATAAGATCAAAATTATTGTCACTTAATATATATATATATATATATATATTATGTGACAGATTCAAAAATTATTACTTGATATCTTATCATTAATATTATATATTCTTTTGTGGTGTGTTTATTATATTTTAAATGTCGTATGCATGTTTTCTTTATTTATTGAAAAAATCAATCAAATAAATATTTAATTGCTATAGATTTTAAATTTGATTGTACATGCATAGAATATGGCACGTGCAAATTGTTACTGGGACAATAATTTCTGTTGTGTAATTTTGTTACTCTAAAATCTTGGGAGATAATGGGGTTTTTATTTGGAATCTGAAACGTACTAACTTGACAAGAATAGGTCGTGCAATTTCTCATAACTTTCTTATCTCAACCTACCAAAACCCAAATCGAATGACGACCCGATTCGAATCCTTTACGGGGAACAGTGAAACCCGGGGCACACCAATCAGTTCAGAGCCCATCTGCCACAAATACAATCACAACCACAACCACATTCACAGATTCACTCTCCTCTCCCTCTTATCAGCCTCTCACTCTCTCTCTCTCTATATATATTCACCCATCCTCTAACCCAACCACCATTACATCACACGCACCACACCAGAAGAACTAGCATTGAATTTTCCCCTTCTCTTTCACAGATTCTACGAATCCCTTCTCCTTCTCTCTCTCGATTCTCCGAAATCTCAATCGCCGGGAACCCTGGATTTCAAGTGACGTTTCGGCGTTGTTCCTTTTTATTTTTTCTGTTCTCTAGAGAGGGGTAAGACCCCGGGAGAAAAGTTGTCGACAATCACGGCTATATTAAGAGTAAATCGCCCTTTTCTACATGTCCGGGCACTACGACGCAAGGGTTGTGTGACCGGGAGCATCCCTTCGCCGCACGGCGGACGTGGCGCTTTGCCCTCTGAAGGTGGCAGCCCTTCCGACCTCCTCTTCCTTGCTGGCGGCGGTCAACTCCTATATTAGCTCCCTGCATTTGTAGATTAGTATTTAATTATCATATACTACTACTACTACTACTATTCTGTTACTCGATTAAGAATCTGTCTGCTTTTACCGAGAAAAAGGAGTATTTTTATAAGAAAGATATATTAAGATGATGCTAAGGATTAAAAGGGTTCCTACTGTTGTTTCCAACTACCAAAAGGAAGAGGCGGAGGAAGGCGCAAGCCATGCAGCCGGCTGCGGCCGCAATTGCCTCAGAAGCTGCTGCCTCCCAGGTAATTTTCTTAATTGTTTCTGCGGTCTGTTTTTTATTTTATTTTATTATTATTATTTCTGTGTAAATTTCATGCGGTGCGTTTAACTCCTGGTTGTAGTTTCTTGGTCTGAAATTTACTGTATTGTTGATTCGATTAGGGGCAAAGTTGCCATTGTATGCTTTTAACAAGACAAGCAAGGTTGTCTGTGAAAAGGATTCTGTTGGCTCCGAGAACGACGAGCCTCCCGTTGACTTCTTGGACTCGCTTCTCCTTGCGGAGGTAGAGAAATAAAATACCGCAAATCTGATACAGGGTTTGTTTTTTACGTTTTTCTACTGAAATTATACGACTTTGTGTAAAATTGATGATTCTTGATGGTAGTGGGAGGATCGTATGCAGAGAGGACTCTTCCGCTATGATGTCACTGCTTGCGAAACCAAGGTTTGTCGTTGTCTTCGCACTATCTAATCTACAGTCAGAGGTTCTTTCTTTTTTATATTTCTTTTTCCTTCTTTTTTCTTTACTATCTACTCTGATTGTCACATGTAGTATTAACGTCCTTTGGTGTTTATATTGCTTCTAACTGTTAGAATGATTATGGTTTATAGGTGATTCCTGGCAAGTATGGATTTATTGCCCAGCTGAATGAAGGCAGACACCTGAAGAAGCGGCCTACCGAGTTTCGTGTTGATAAGGTCTTGCAGCCCTTTGATGAGAACAAGTTCAATTTTACTAAAGTTGGGCAAGAAGAGTTGCTCTTTCAATTTGAGCCCAGTAAGGACAATGTTGTCAAGTTCATTCCAAAGGCACCAATTGATGCTGAGAATTCGCCTAGCGTTGTCGCCATCAATGTATGTATCTATTTTGCTTTGCTCCCACATCAATTTTTTGGTCTATGTTGCCCTTAAATGTGTTTAGCGAGGTGTAGCAATAGCTTGATTACATGTAGTGTTGCACAATTTAACAGGTTAGTCCAATTGAATATGGACATGTGCTGCTGATCCCTCGAATTCTTGAATGCTTGCCTCAGAGGATTGATCGTGAGAGCTTCTTACTTGCTCTCTACATGGCTGTAGAAGCAGGGAATCCCTACTTCCGCTTGGGTTACAATAGCTTGGGTGCATTTGCTACTATCAATCATCTTCACTTCCAGGCCTATTACTTAGCAACACCTTTCCCCATAGAAAGGGCTCCGTCAAAGAAGATAATAACTACAAATGGTGGAGTGAAGATCTCTGATATTCTGAATTATCCGGTCAGGGGTCTAGTTTTTGAGGGTGGGAATACCCTGGAAGATCTATCAAATGTTGTCTCAGACTCCTGCATCTGCTTGCAAGAGAACAACATCCCTTATAATGTACTTATTGCTGATACCGGGAAACGAGTTTTCCTCTTCCCACAGGTTAGGAGAACTGTACATGGCACCTTATAGAACTCGATCTTTTGCATATTTGCTGTTTTATGTATTTATATTTTCTAACTGAGGCTAATGTCTAATCCATGAGTTTTATGTGAACAAAACAGTGCTATGCAGAGAAGCAGGCTCTTGGGGAAGTGAGCTCTGAGCTCCTCGACACTCAAGTGAATCCAGCCGTTTGGGAGATCAGTGGACATATGGTACTGAAAAGAAAGGAGGACTATGAGGAAGCATCTGAAGAAAATGCTTGGAGGCTCCTGGCCGAGGTTTCCCTCTCTGAAGCCAGGCTCCAGGAGGTGAAGGAGCTTATATTTGAAACCATCTGCTGCAATCTTGATGAGAACAAAGATGTCACTAAGACCCCAGTTCAGGAGTCAGCTGTCACCCCTCCACCTCATGAAGACGTGGATGCCATTAGAGGCTCCCACCCTTCAATGGTGCCTGTGTAGCAGCATTGTCAGGTTCCAAGCTCAGACCTCAGTATTTATGCATCTTAAACAGTGAAGCGCAACATGGAAGTTTCCATGGTTTGGGTTTGGATTTGCCTAGATAATGCAAATTATATATGTATGCTTTGTTGTTGGATCATGTATGTAACTCCTGTCTAGTGCTTGATCGTCCAGTCGAGGCGTGCTTTTATGGATTGTGTAAAATATTGTTCCTATCTCCCTGGTTTCCCCTAGGATTTGCCAAAATAAGGCAAACTATGTTTGCCTCCTTGTTTGATTTATCTGTGCAAGTCACTAGTGTCTAGTGCTTGATTGTGGGATGGAGCTTGCTTTGTGGATTATGTAAAAAACTACGTCTAATGGATTTCTGGTTGAGACATTAGATTGACTGAATGTGGATGTTGTCTTTGATTGTTTTTCATTTTAACAATAAGAAGGGTGCTTGAAGGTGCTGGGAACCTTGTCCTAGCATGGCAGATGAGCATAAAGCCATCCAAATGGAGACTGACAAATAGGGGAGCCACAAAAATAGTTGTGGTCCCGGGCCATTTTGGTGGTGTGGGTTACATACATACCAAAAAGCTGCGGCCTGCTTCATCTGATAACCACTTCCGTGGACTCAGACGTACATGTTCTTTTGTATTGTTTTTGGTTAAAAATTCGAATTATGAGGTGCTGTCAATTTTCTGCCCTTTTCTATGTGTACTTTTAATCAAGGACCACATTTGCTTTGAACCAATGGCAATGGCCTTTCAGTAGGGATGAACCCTTGGTCTTGGGGAACGACAGGCCGTGGATGTCTCGTGTCAGATATTTTTCCACACAATAGAAATACTTCACTCAAAGATATAAATTTATTTTCTTAAAGTTTTCTTGTAGATGCTACCTTCTATTGGATAAGTAAAATATATATATATATATATATATATATATATACTACTTTTTACAAAAACTAAAGAGTATATGATGATTACTAAACCACTCAGTTCACAATTTTCATTTACTACGTTAGGCTGGCCTGTTATAAGGAGTGCCGGCTTGTCACTTCTCTTGGTTGCAATCCCATGAAAGTGGTATTAGGCTGTCACCAAATCCGAAAGGATGCTGAAGAACTTCTGGTTTCTCATATTAACCTCGAGGCCTGCGTTCAAGTGGAGATGAAGAAAGGGGATTAGCATATGAAGGAAGATCCAAAGTTGAATTGTAATATGATTTTGACACTTTTGGTATTATTCTTAGAGTCTTTATTGTCCCTCAAGATTTTATTATTAATCAAATGTATTATAGGAAGCATAACAAAAACACAATGAATACTTAATGCAATGTGTAATATTATCTAATAAACAAATTACTAAACAATCTTCAATTCATCAGTCCTAATTTCAATCACAAGTCAACTAATCTCAACCTAATCAACTTCAACCAAGTAAAGGTGTACTTAGTGTGATAATTTAGCAGTTACAAGGTATAAGAGTACATTGTCTGACCATTATCATATGAGCAGGATGGCGGATCCAAAAAATTCTCTTGTGAATATTCTTACCCGGATTCAATTTATTGTGATAAAGTCGAAGCAGACCAAAACAATTAAAGGAAAATCAATTGAAAATCATAATAACAATAATAAATTGTTTCATTTAGTAAAAGAAAACTCAAAATTCGTTTAATGATACATAATAAAATCAGAGTGAGAGGCCGAAAAATAAAGTTCGATAAACGAAGAGACATATTTTCATGTTGCCAGGCCCGAGGGCTAAATTTTCCTACTCACATAAGTTCTCGAGAACCGACTGAGGACGAGACATTCTTGGCTCAAATCCAGACAGCGATCCAATCTCGAACAAAGGTCAGTTCCTCACAAATTATGCCTTATGTTTATCGTGGATTGCTGTCACGAGTTTTTTGCGTATCAATCCTATGATGTGGTCGGTTGAGACAATAATGTGTTTGATAAAATGCCCCTGAAGGTTTTTCAGTTTCAGCTATTATATTAAGATTGAAATGTTCTTTTTCTTTTCTTCCTGACTGAAGCTTCTCTGTAATCAGGTTCTATTGACTGTAATGGCGTCCTCTTCTACATTCTCCACGTGGGCCTTGAATGGTGGCGTACTCGTCCCTAAGGTATCAAGAAACGATGGCGAGTTTATTTGCAATTATCTCAATTGTTGTGTTAAGCGAACGCCTTTTATGCCCACATCTCAATCTGCCCACGTATCCCGTTCATGCGTATTCCCTGGTGCCAAGGCAATTGACTGGAGACGAGGAAAGTTGTCTCCCAAGGGTGGACTCCAATGCAAAGCATTGGAAGTTGATACTAAGCATTCATTTTCATTGGGGAATAAGTTTCAACTTGAAGATGTGATCGAGGCTCAGCAGTTTGATAGAGACACTCTCAGCGCCATATTTGAGGTGGCACTTGAAATGGAGAAGATTGAGAAGAACTCTGCTGGAAGCCAAATTCTTAAGGGGTATCTAATGGCCACACTTTTTTATGAGCCCTCGACTAGAACCAGGCTTTCGTTTGAGTCTGCTATGAAACGTTTGGGTGGGGAAGTTTTGACCACGGAAAATGCACGTGAATTCTCCTCTGCAGCAAAAGGAGAGACACTTGAAGGTACTCCATCGTCACTCAGTTTGTTTACTTGATTGAACGGTGAACTGTTCATGTTGATTTATGTTTAACTCCAGATACCATAAGAACGGTTGAAGGATACTCTGATATAATCGTGATGAGACATTTTGAAAGCGGTGCTGCCAGAAGGGCAGCAACCACGGCTAGTATTCCTATTATCAATGCTGGAGATGGCCCTGGACAACATCCAACTCAGGTTTGGGAACCGGAGATGATTTTAAGATAATTTAAATTCATTAATCAAGCTTTGGTAATTAATGACGTCCATTAATTTCGTCTATGTGCTTCAACTGAACGATGTAGCAAATTAGGCATCTTACTTTATATGAAGCATTTTGTAGATTTGTAAGAGCTATGTTAGACAGGTTATGGATATCCCTATATGGTGTATATGTAATATCAGAGTGTATCTGACATGTTCATTATACGTTGGCTCTTCTTCCTCTTTTTTTTGTTTTTTATTTATTTCTTTGAATGCTTTCCTCTGGCAATGAATAGGCCCTCCTGGATGTGTATACTATTCAAAGAGAGATTGGAAAACTTGATGGCATTAAAGTTGGACTTGTTGGAGATCTTGCTTACGGAAGGACAGTCCGCTCACTCGCCTATTTGCTTGCTAAGTACAAGGATGTTAAGATCTACTTTGTGTCGCCTGAAGTTGTAAAAATGAAGGTAAGCAAAAGGGTTTGGAGTTGTCAACGGAGGAGGTGGCTCTTAAATTTCTGATAGGAACTCAGTTTGCTGAAACTATTAATATGAAAAAATAACTTTTTTCTAAGATATTTAATTTGAGATTGAATTAAAAGTTTCTTAATATAATTGTATACAAGAATTAAGACTACACTTCCTATCCGGATTTCAGGATGACATAAAAGATTATCTAACATCTAGAGGAGTAGAATGGGAAGAAAGTGCTGATTTACTGGAGGTGGCCTCTAAATGTGATGTGGTGTATCAAACTCGTATTCAGCGAGAACGCTTTGGTGAAAGAATTGATCTATATGAAGAAGCTCGAGGGAAATACATTGTCAATCTGGATGTGTTGAATGTAATGCAGAAACATGCAGTTGTAATGCACCCTCTACCGAGGCTTGATGAGGTTGGTTGCCCTTTTCTGTTTTGCTATTACTTGGCAATTTACCCATTGATGAGATCGTTCTACTTTTCTTTATCCTGATTTTAACATATGTATTCTCTGGCTTATTTCAGATAACTGTTGATGTGGATGTCGATCCAAGGGCTGCATATTTTAGGCAAGCGAAGAACGGTCTCTACATTCGCATGGCTCTTTTGAAGCTCTTACTTCTTGGTTGGTGAAGCAGTGTGCTGGAAATATTCCCCTACACAGAGTTAGTAAAAGATGCATGCTTTCCACTTTCTTGTAGTGGACTTCCTCCCTGGGACAGAACAAGTAGAAACTCAAGTCATTGTAGTAACTTAGATGATGGTTTTACTCTTACAGTTGAACGGGGTGCCTAATTTTTCTTTCTTGTTCCAGTATATTATCTTTTACACTTTTAATGTATCTTCATCGGTCTTGGTTCATCTTTTATGCTTCGTCTTGATTGGTTAATAAGTTCAAGAAAAATCGGGGTTGCTTGTCTTACCCCAAAGTTATGTTTATTTTTTTTTCCTTCACAGCAGGTGTCTTCATCCTTGATGACGAAGCTAATCTTGTTATTCTCATCCCGAAGCTATAGAGATATAAGAACCCATGAAATTAGTTATAAAATGAAATGAGATATAAAGTTTATAGCAATAATTATGACAAAAGCTAGGTTTGTGAACTTCGTTCCAATTTGTGAAGAAAATGCAAGTCCTCGGGGTCGCTAGCTCGGACTCAAGGTCGCTGTCTCTCACCATGTCGCATCACCATCCCACCAGATCATCACTCGCAACCTGCTTTCTTATGAGGTCCCTAGCGACCTCCATTCACTTGTATATTTTCTATTGTACACTTAGTTAGTTAATTTATTGCACAGTCTATTATTTTTCAATTTCTTATGATAGGATTAGTTAGCTGATTCTTTCTTGGTCTTGTATATATAGGGCTGATTGTACATCATTGCCGATTGGCTTGATAATTTTATGAAAGTTCATACTTTCTTCTCCATATTCTCTACAATGGAGTTGGGTTTTGCTCTCCTAAATTTGAGAGTTTTACACAATTGCCGTCCAATTATCAGCAAACTTGAGTATATAGTTAGCAGATTTGTGGAGAAAAATAAAAATGGGCCTTTGGGTCGACCGTACAACCCGTACTTATGGGCCGTGGCCCAAATTCCGCAGCATTCAGTCACGATTGCTCACGACGGCATTGAGAGCTTCGCCACCGAAATGTAACCTCTCGCCGATTTGGTTCCTATCTTCTCCGAATGTCTGGTCTCTGTTTCTTCTCAGTTTTTAATGATAATCAGCTGAGCAGTTTCCTTTTTGCGGAGAAAACGAGTGAAGAAAAAAAGTAGAAAAAATGAGTGGTTTCAAGGCATTTAAAGCAAATGTTCCAGTTGCCTGGAGCCCCAATCTCTACATCACACTTATCCGGGGTATTCCATGCTCTAGGAGGCTCCGCCGGCGCACATCGGAGGCCTTCCGCTTGACCTAATTATCGGCGGAATCCTTCAGCAGGTTCCTAAGATTTTGGTTGTTTACGAAATGCAGATTGGTAATTTTCATATCTATTGTGTTTTTGAGTAGGTTAGACTGAATTTACATATTTTCTTCTTCGTTTTGTATGGTAATTTATAGTCCGCTTTGGTTGTAAATCATCATTCTGTCTTAGCCTACTAATTCTTCGTCGTAATTTCTGGACTCCTTGAACGGTTAGCCCTTTTTATTTATGTCCATAAATAAATACACATTCATTTATTATATCATTGAGATCTTTTTTGGTTAATAAACTTAATATAGCTCTGAATGAAGTCTTCTGACACTCATTTTTTGCGGTTTCATTTTGTTTCGTACTGTATAAGTTCATGCAGACATCTTCTCCTTCTTGGTAATCTGTTCTTTCTCTACCGTTAGTTTCTTCTTTTTCTTCCCAGTGTGGATGTAAATCATTAAACTGAAACTTTTTAATGTATTTTAAAGTATGTGTAGCCAATTTCTGATGTTTTTTGGTGCCAGAAGCCCAGATACAGCATGGTTCCTTGCAAAGTATATTTCTTGCCAACCATTGCCCGAAAAGATGGCAATCAAAACTAAGATTAAATTTACAAGTCATATTTGGATGGTAATGAGTAATGTAAAAACTACCCATAGTTTAAGTCCTAAATGTATTTGAAGAGTGCTTAATTATTTTATTTCTTTTCTTTTCTTTTGAAGGCTATAGAGTAGGCTTCACCATCATGGTTAATGTCCCATTTTCTTATATTACTTCTTTCTTACAGGTTGCCTCTATTCTGTCTCTTCTGCTTTCTTATAGGTTGTCTGCATGTTAGATATTCTATGTGAACAGAGATAGTGGCAACTCAAACTCAAAGTTATGGTCCTTCAACCTCTGAAACTTGCTGCATATTGAAGAACACTAGTTTATGATGTCAAAGGAAGTGTAACGTTGAACATGAGAAACATTATTACTATTAAGGGATGTGCTTCCAACTGCTTTCTTTGCTTGGTTAGCTGCATGGCGTTCTTGTTTCTGTAATATTGGTTTTCTTTGGTAAAAATCAGTTGGTAGCATTTGTGCATGTACAGTCTATCTGCAGAAGCTGTATTGACTGCACGGGCTAATATCTCGAAGAATTACAATGCATGCATGATTTGAGCTACGAATTACCTAACCTCGTACAAGTTCCAAAGGTCGTGTCCGCACTTTGCTATTTTGAGTTTTAGTTTTTGGTCCTTACTTGGCATTGAGGTTGAAGGGGTATTTATAGACAGGTCACACTTGGCTAGTGACATCCAAGTGGTGTAATTCAAAGATAGTTGTTGCCCACACAAGGATTCAACAGTCAAATTTGATGACGACGTCATCAGTTCCGCTCAGATGGTGCCGACCCGATCTGAACCCAAATAGAATTACACTAATCTTGGAGCGTTTAATCATTTTTTCATTTCCTTAAGGGTATTTTTATAATTTACCCAATTGTGGTGTGTGACCCCCACATCAATGACCTTTACCCAGTAAAAGTGAAAATTGATCAAGGTCCAATAACAAGGGTACGCATTGTTATGTAAGTTGAACTATGTCAAGAATCAAAGTCTCGGATCTGCAAGCAAGATCCAGAATCATTGAGTGATTGAAAAATCAGTTCGATTGGCGTGAGTCTCATAATTCCTACTCCTATTAGTTCTACATTAGGCATTCGTGTGGTAGCTTTTCCTCATAAGTGATGAGCAATGAATGCTGACCCCTCTATTTGATGCCCAGCCCATGTGTGGATGTCGAAAACTTTGTTCCTTATGAATTCTGTACCAATAGTTTTGTGCTGTCGGTGAGAGAAGCGGTAGTTAGAGGTTGGTATTGGGATGCAAGAAGTATGATAAGTGACTGGTGGTTAGAGCTTGGTATTGCTATGCTGTTCGCATGTTAAATGCTAGAAGAAGGTTAGTGTTGAACATGTACTGCTAGATTATTACAAATTAAAGACCTCATCTTGCTTGCTGCATTCCCCCACAAAATATTAAATACCATTCCCTAATATGAATATATATATATATATAACACTGTTCTGAATAATTGGCATCTTCCGCCATGTGCCATGTTCAGGCACTCTATTGAAATAGACATTGGATTTCTGATTCAACAGAAATACAAAACAAAAATGACTCAAGTTCCTTTTCTTGAAGTCTATCACTCTTTTTTCACCTTCATAATTTCTTCAAAGACGTTATATTTTAATCTTATGGAAGATACAATAACCTTACTGGCTATACTAAAGAATCCCCCCAATTTGTATACATTCTCTTACTTTTTATATTGAAGAAACCAGTGAGAAACCAGCAGAGGCAGTAGAATTGGAGCTACCCTTTTCTAGTGCATTCAGTTTGGCGAAAACACCGACCAGTGGAGCAGTGTTGTAAGTGCAAGCCTCAGTTTGCACAAAGTTTCCCCGTCTGTCGACGAATTCATCTTTGCTATCAGGTCCACCAACCAGGGCTCCGACAAGAACATTCGGGTTTGGATCCTGGCGACCATGCCAGTGATCATAACCCTGAGTGCACCCTACAAAAACCTTGCTCTCTCTGTATGGTTCCATGGATGCACCCCTATGGTGCACTCTCTTGGGATAGGCTGGTCCATAGCCAACCAAGTAGCTTACTCCCATGGGATTGGAGCCCAAAATGTAGGCCACCTGTGATTTGACAAATGAGAGGATCTCATGGGATCCCACTGAATCTGTGGGGCAGTTGAGCATTTGATTGGTGGCATGGAGGTGTTCAGAGTAGACTGTGAGTAAGAAAACAGCAGTTGAAACATACTGCATGTTGTTCCATTGGCGGGTGTAGAGGAGTCCACCTGGGGTGCGTTGCACATTAGTGGAATTGTTCTTGTTCAAGCATGCACAAATATAGTGCTCTGCCTTGGACCTGTATTGTTGGAGGATCTCCTGCTGTTGATTGTTTTTACCTTCCATCGGCAACTGCAAAAATACTAACTTATATTATAAAAAGAAGAAGAAGAAACACAAACAGAGACGTCTGCATTTAGGGGATGGAAAATTGCATTTCTTTTGGCACATATAGGACACGACTGTTTGTACTTTCGATCCCCTATCTTACTGGATTAATTTTTTGAACATAAGATTAAAAATCATGTAAATATAGTTATATCTACTAATCAACTGGGATCAAATTTGTTATATATTGAAATTACTTTTTAAATTTGTGGGATAAAAAATATTAACCCGCAGACTGTAAGACCAAAAATGCAATACTCCATATTCTATAGTAATAAAAGTACAATTTCCCCTTTAGGGGACAAGGGTTAGTGACGATGCCACTATAGGAGAGGACTTTTTCGAGTCTTGGTGAATAAACTTCCACCAATTATACTGCAATCAAGGAAAATGTTGGGACTCTATGAATTCCTCTATCTTGAAAGCATTGGGGGGGGGGGGGTTAGGAAGAGAGAGGTGTAAAATGTTTTGATTTGGTTTTGATGAGTTGAAAAAGGTGAAAATCCAAGACCAAGTTTACTAAGCGTGGAGGGGTAGCCTTTGTCGCACTTTACGCCAATGCTAATGATGCCATATTGACTATAAAAAGAATCCTTCTTTGGGTTATATGTGAGATTTTGAGTTTCAATTATTAAAAGAAAAAAATCCTCGATATTCATTCTAGTAGAAAAAGAAGAGAAATTACCGTAGAGGCAATGATTTGGAGACCGGCGTACTTAACATCCCAGCTGAACTCAGTGATGGCCCAACTGATCCCACCAAAGGGAAGGGCGTTTTGAATAGCATAATTGAGGTAATTGGAGTTGTCGGTGGCCTTATATAGCCACAAAGCAGCCCACAACAACTCGTCCATGTACCCGCTCACCGACGTGTAATACCCCTTTGCTCCTCCTATACTCTTGTCATATTTACCTCTATACTTGTCCCCAAATTCAAACAGCTGCAACACACATAAACACTTCATCAACCCACCTTCTTTTCTTACATATCTCTATCTTATTTCATCTATCTTTTTTTTTTTATATATAATAGACTTATCGTATGATTAATTTAAATTTTAGCAACCTGAAATGAACTAAAATTTGGCATTGCTTTTCACTGCTCCACCTATTTTTGTTAATTAAACTGCTTTTGTCACAAAGTAAGAAGGAAGATTACGTGAAGCCGTATTAAATAATGAACAAAAGACCTACTTCTGTCTGCCTCTCTAACCACCTCATTAACTAACTTACCTGTTGTGCGTGCTCCAATAGAAGGTGGGAGTAATGTGGGTTTGTTCTCCTAAACACGATGGAGGCCGCTGCCATGGCCGCTGCTGTCTCCGCCGCCACTTCGGACCCGGGATTGTCCTCATCCAACTTGTATGCGCGGCGGGACGTCGTCATGTCCTCCGGCCGCTGCCAGCACAGGTGATCGGTGTCGCCATCACCCACCTGAGCAACCACCACTAAGTCTAAATTAAACGTCCGTCGTTATCATTGTTCCCCCCTTAATCATATCACAAAGCACGAGATAATTGCTCGTACTTTTCCTTAACACGACATTTTCTCTGTTGTCCGAAACCGACACTAGCTACTTTAGAGTGATGACTATAAACAAGATTTGAAATTTTCGGACCCACCCAGAAATCAGGGGCGTGTGTTACTGTAATCACTGCAGCTCTCTCCAAGATTCAAACCCACTTTAATTCTCCGGCGTGATTGGGGGATTAAAGCCCACACTTTTTCTTGAAGTGAAAATTCGTGCTTCTCTTTGAGTGAATTTTTTGAAATTTTTTGAAAGAATAAGCGACACGACATCCCCACAAAAAGTTGAGAAAAAAAGAAAGAATTCAATCACCTGAGCCCATAGAACATGAGGATGAAAGAAAGAATTCAATCACCTGAGCCCATAGAACATGAGGATGAGTGTGTGCTTTGATGAAATAATCAGTTCCCCATTTGATCGCATCAAGGGCGTGGCGGAGCTCGCCGGCGGCGGCAATTTCATCCCGGAATTCAAGAACACCCCATGAAAGCATTGTAATGGTGAAGGCCATTGGCAGACCAAACTTCACATTGTCGCCAGCATCATAATAGCCTCCCACCAAGTCCACCTATTCCCAACAAACAACCTAGAAACTGTCACACACTGCCCATACTAACTCAATTTAATGAGATTAACAAAATGGTTTAAATGCATTAATTACGAAAGAAACGTTGTTCAGACCCCTTGCTCGAGACCGTCGGTGAGGCCGGAGTGGTGGCGCCACCGCACTCTCTGGTTGTAGGGGAGGCGGCCGGAGCGCTGCGCCTCAAAGTAGAGGAGGCTCTTGGACAGAGCATCTTCATAATCAAAGGATTCAGAGAGAGAAAGAGCGGGGAAGAGGGAAAGAAGTAAGAGGAAGAAATGTGAAAGCAACTTGCGTCGGCATTGGCTTTTCTTCCCCATTGTTTCAATTCTGATGTTAGTTCTGTTGAGCTGCCTCTCCCTTTCTCTCTTTTTCTTATGGTGTCCCTCTTTATATAGCATGCTAGGGAGGCACGTGACACTCGGATTTTTTGCATGAGATCATTAATGTTAATTCCCTATATTTTCTCATTTTTTTCTGCTTATTATTATTATTGTCAATTAATTCTGAAAAATTCTTTTTCAGACTGGATTTTGCCGGATCTTAAACCAATCATTCGACAAGTGTAATACACTTACTGTATAATTAATATATCGTTCAAAAAATTTGATAAATCACAAAATAAATATATCAACTACGCAATTGATTTAGTTGAACAAAACATGATTTTTCATTAATTATTGATATTTAGAGGAATTTGAAATGAGGGTGGAGGGAGAGATGTATGATGGATGGATGGATTGTTGGAGTGTGGAAGTCATTGTTGCATGCTGCTGTGTTACATGTATTGTATATGTTACATGTGCGTAAAGTGAATTTGAACAGTTGTCCAGTAAAGGGAAAATGAGATTCGTAGCATATGGCCTATATGCAGCGTTACTTTTGGAAATTTGAGTCTGTAGTTTGCCACATCATTTCAGGTATTAAAAACAGGCAGAGTTATAGTGATCCAGTTAATGCCTTTTTACCCCTTCATTACTCCCACTGCATATCAAATTAGGTTGCTACCCAAAAAGTGAATTTATTTATTGTATCCGTGCAGTGTAGGTGTGGAGTTTGAGGTTTTATATTATGAGCTTCTTTGATGCATTATTGAAATTTGAGTATGATTAAATGTTATTGTCGGGAGCCTATTTTACAATTTGTTCAGGTAGAGATTCTGCAAAATTTAACTATTTATTTAATATATACACACCGACTATACAAAGATTATGTTATTTATTTTAAGATAAATTCTAACAAAATTCTCTAAAATCTAGCACATGTATAACTATCTTCTTATTGTTTGAGAAATACTAATAGTTCTGATTTAACGTTTGTCCAACTTTTCTATATTATTAGTTTTAATTTGGTTTTCATTCATTTTTTCGTAAATAAACGAGTTGAAATGCCTTTGTGGGCAATTAAATGATTTTATTTATTTTGTAAAATTTTCTAAGACTACAGGGGCAAGGAAATTTCACCTTGTTTTTATTTTTTTTAAAAGAAACAATAAGGTAGATATTTTTTAGCTCCGATCAAAGATTACATTATTCCATTTGAAATCATATAAACTTCATGAGAACTCATTGTAATTTACTTGTTATCTTATTTAAAAAAGTATTTTATACAGGTGGTATCTATAAGTTAAATGATATAGAAAATATAGTATGAATTGAATTAGAAATCCAATCCACCTGTCCAATGCCAAAACAGTCTCTAATGACCATTCTTAGTTAATTAGCTGGTGAAGCGGTTGATTAGCTAATTGGTTGTGATAACAAAAGAATTGGAGTAGTTTCCAAAGGATTAAATAAGGGTTGGGTGGTCAATCCCTAAAGTTGCATGGGCTTTTCTAATAATGAACAAAATTGTTGTTGTGGACACCTTATTAGTCTTTGTTGCATTTAGGCTTTAAATTTTTATTTTAGTCCAATCAAGAAAACATAATCTATAAACGATGAGTAGGATAACCAAAACATTATGACAATAATCATTTTGGAATTCAAGCAATTAATTGTGGACCAAGAGAGGTTTTGAGATAATAATGGTTAGGTTAATTCTCAAAATGGAAATACAATATGATGTCTAAAGAGAGTTGTAAACATCAAATAAATGAACCAACCACCTAAATTCACATAGATTGGAAATTTTGAAAATCTAGAATGATAATCCTGATTCTTTGGCCTTGTTCGGCTAATTACATACTATTCAAATTTTTTGAACTATAGCTTATAACATTGTAATGAATTTCAAATTCCATGGAGATAAATGTAAAAAACAATCACCCAAAAGCAAATATTACGGTGAAAAAGCACATGTTTTGAAGAAATGAAAACAACCACCCATAAAGCGAAAAAAGATTAAGAAGACGTACTGGGACAAGACATTTTGCTGTCTGAAATTAGTTGCAGGATTTGCATTTTTGTCAGACTAATAACGAGGTAAGTCGGACATCAGAGTTAGTAGCAAGGTTGGCAGATTGATCTTGTGCCTCCCAAATGGCGTGGGCCTAAGACGAGCTCCACCGCCAATTCTAAGCCACAGGGTTAGGTTGATACAGGGTCTTTTTAAGACAAGATCTCCACACCCTGGCCATGCCAAGATTGCTCGACCAATTGTTAGCTCTTCTTCATTAACTGGTAATAATTCAACACAACATAAGACCTAAGAAAATCATGAGCCCTCCAAGTAATTGACCACAGCATCTCACACCGACACACAAGATATATGTTTTTTTCTGTATGGATATGAAGAGTCTCAAAGCACATAACATATTTGATAACATACAGAACGTCCGCTTCTTGGACCTCCAAAACCTTGGACTCTTGCAAAGAGAAAAATGTCAACACAACAAGAATCAGCAGTTTACAAAGCTTGGGAACCTTGATTATCATAAACTAAATTATATCATAACCCTCCCAAGAGAAAACAATGAGGCAGCCAACAAACTGAAACAGAATGACTGCAATGGGACAACAGTAATCACGACAGAACACTGAGTGAGTGCTTAAAAAGTTTAAATTCCAACAGTATTGTGTCGCTCATAATATGTTCTCAGAACCCAATAAAACTAGTAATTTAGGGATTATCTAGAACTCATGTGCTAAAATAAGTCTAGAATTCTGATCTATATTACAATCCCAAGGCCTTTCCATGAATTCAATTACATAGCTGCACCTCCAGTCTGGTGCAGCATGGCGTCTATCTCATCACCATCCTCCATTTCCAGCTGCAAAAAGTGGAACACCATGTTAACTCAGTGTACTTTATAGCTGAGATAAGTGTATTTCTGTAGTTGCAAATGTTACAGAGAGGAAGAGGGAGAAAGGTAACCTCATCTGGGGTTTGCTCCCCCCGGAGGCGACGACCATCAAACAGAAAAGCAATAGAATTGAAGTCCACAGATTGCCGGTCACAATAGGCGTTCATAAGTTTCTTTAGCTGTGTGCTTCTCTTAATCCTGAAAAACACTTCATTCCCATCCTACAAGAACAATCAGAGCATCGTGTTGCTTGTTACAGTTTCCGAGCATCCAAAATTTACTCGACCATGACATATTACATATCATATTAGTAGCTCAAAACACAAATACTTTTTCAATATAATAAATGAGAAAAAGTGAAAAAAAAAATAAATGAAACTTATAATACTAACTAACAGGGCAACAAATCTGTGGAAAAGATACAGTGCCTTCACAGACAGAATAATATGGTCAAAATGGGATGATCCTTCCCACTGAAAAATAATTTCCAGACATGTTCTGCTAAAATTTTATGCCAAAAAGATATGCAGCAATTCCTACTGAAGAAGCTATATTTCCAAGCTCATGCATATAAGAAAAACACAAGATCTCTAAGTCCCCAATCAAGACACAGGAAGTTTATTTTATAATTAAATGGCTAATGCTAACAAAAGAAACAATGCTAAGGCTTTGCTAAAAATTGAGAGAAGACCAACTTACTGAAGCAACATGATTACGCGAAATTATAACAAGACTAAGCTATGCATGCTTGTAAAGATAACAGCAATAAAGAGCCCTTCAAAACTACCATAGCAGTAGGTTCTATATCAGAAAAGGATTCTAAGAAACAAAGTCTACTGATGATTCAAACATCAACCACATAAATCAACATACGAAAAGAAGACATCCATAAAGTTCGATTCTTCAGTTTTGGGAGAAATAGCATTTTAATCCTGAGCAGCAAAACCATGAGAACACAGTATTTTACAAAATAAACAATCCAATTTTACATGGAAAGTTCTGCTTGCATTAACAACACATGAAAAAAGCAGTGTATCACTATACAATGGACTGAGACAATTGCAGAGGCGAACACTAAGTAGCAAAAACAAACCTACACAAGTATAACACACCAAGAACCAATCTTACCCTAAACCAACAAGATAATTCAAAAAAATTTAAAAGGAAAACAAAAAATCCAAAAGCCCGATTTTATTTCCTTAGTATCTCCGAACAGCAAAAGAATCGTCCAGCCAAAAACTCCAAATCGGGAAAAGATGGCATTCCAAAACAGGAAAAAGAGTATATATATGTGACTTCCATACAAAACCACTCCATTAATCCTTTAACATGCTAACGATTACGATAATTTGCCTACAAATTCTCAACATAAACAAATAGTGGCACAATCAACAAAACAAACGAAATCAAAGAATTGGCAAAACATAACAACAAAAGTAAACGTCAGTATATAAAACAAACAAATATTTAGCATCTGAAAACCCCAGAAACAGATTTCTACTAACGAATACACCAAAAGCATCGTGGGCACACGTATTCAAAGACAAGAAACAAACATGCTGCTGGTGCTGCTACTGCAAATCGAGTAGAAGTAGGAAAAGGTGTGAGACCTGGCCTTTGACTTTGAGATTGATATGGGCGGAAGCATCGGCAGGCTTCTTGTCTTCCTCTTGACCCGACATTTTCTCTGAATCGTCTCCGCTTTCTCTTGGATTGGGCAGGCAGGCAGGCCTAACACAAACAGAAGAGAAGTCTCTTTTGCGTCCCTTGGCTAATCTCCGCCCACCTTTTATTTCGAATTTTTCTATTATTTAATTAATCACCCAAATAAAATAGGAATCAATGAGGTTGACCTGGAGATTATGAGTTGACGGTTCAGATGCAGCGATGCGTGATGGACGGAGACGGACTAGTGCACCGCCCTTTACTTTACGGATTGATACCTTACGATGTGGTCAGAGTAGAATTTTCACTTTCCTCCTTTGAGAACGAAACCTAGAAATATGCGCTGCGTGATTTGTAAGCTATGTTTGTATCTATGGTCTTATGGTATTTGCATTTTACCCCCCATAATTCTTTTTATTATTATTATGACCATGAGATAATACAATATTCTCTTTGAAGTACATATAATAACTATTATTCAAAAGTGAACCTATATCTAAAGCCTCGCCAAAATACACTAAATTATTTTTCAGAATCAAAAGCATATATCTACTAACACAAAACAAGACTCCACTTAAATCCATAAACTCATAATTAATCTACAACAACACAAAACTCGTTACACCTGATTTTATCATCTATTGAAGGTGGATTGGAGAACATCTAATTTCCAACTGCCAATTTCTCTAACTCTCTTACACCAACTTAAATTACAAAATATATATATATATATATATATATTATTTTTCATCTTGAAACTTAAAATTTTATCAAATTTACTTAAAATTACAAGATCAAAAGTGAGAATTCCATAATTGATATAACCAAAAATCAAAAGGCCCTAGATTATGATATAAAAAATGTCATTGTTTTAAAAAATAAAAACAAATTTAGATTGTTTACGTACTAGACGCAAGTATTACTTACAGATATAACATATATTTTACTTGGTGGTGGTGAATAACTAAATATAAACACTAGTATACTACTAATATTCACTAAATTTATAACTAAAGGGTATGTGCTCTGGTTAACTATATTTTTTGGTCTCTATATATTCATTTTTTTATCTCTTTGTTCATCTCCCTCAATTTTGGTCCCTAAAAATTATAAATTTCCTCACATTTGGGATGATTAATAAATTGACCGTCGAACCTAACATTGGCTCAAGACATGGTCATATTAGCGTTACATAGCTGGGTCAGGTAACACTCGGGTTTGGCCGAAAGACAGTGGCCCAAAACACGGCCGTGCTGTGCTCAGGGGCAATCTAGATGTCCTTTGTCCTAGCAAGATGGCCATGTAAAGCTCGCATCGTAAGCTTCATCTCCACATTGCACGGCCAGCCTAGTCATCTTCAGGGTATTGTTAGTTTTGACCGCCTATTTTAACACCCATTCCAAATGTGCTGAAATATATGTAATCTTTAGGGATCACAATTGAGGGAGAGAAACATCAAAGACCAAAAAGGCGAAGAAGTGGCTATATATAGGGACAGAAAACGTAATTAGTGCGATTTTATTCCATATCAATATACGAAAGTTTATGAACTTCCGTCCTTTTTATTTAGGAAATAGTGTCTGTAAATACTGAATACAAACCTTCTAAACTGTAAATTCTTGGAGAGTTGTCTCACGGACAGTTAATTCACCAAGAATGGTCCTAGAAATGGAGTTGGGAGTTGTCAATGATGTTCTCGCTCCCAATCCATTCCCCAAAAGAAAAGAGTTACAGTGGGGGGAACTGGTGATTACATGAAGAATATTTGAACTAGACTGCAGTGAAAAACAAATTAAATTCTATCATCTGAACAGGGAATTTTCAGGAATGAAATATGAAGCAAGTGAATTAGAATATCAGACAACTAATCCGAAGAAACTAGAAAGTTGCTAGAACAAGAGTAAACTGGAAATCACAAGTTAAACAGGGATATCCTAGGCCAAGTTATATTACAAACGAAATCACCAACTCTAACTATGCACGAGTGCCTCCAGTCTGGTGCAGCATAGCATCTATTTCGTCACCATCCTCCATTTCCAGCTGCAGCAGGGGGCAGAAGAAAACAACTAATTCAGAGTCTACTCACTACTGTACATGAACGCTTTGGAGATATACAAGTGCGACTTTGTGTGTGCGCGCGCTGTGTGTGTGTGTGAGAGAGAGAGAGAATGGAATTGAGAAGAGACCTCATCAGGAGTCTGCTCTCCCCGGAGCCGACGGCCATCAAAAAGAAATGCAATGGAGTTGAAATCAACAGATTGTCGATCACAGTACGCATTCATGAGTTTCTTTAGTTGTGTGCTTCTCTTAATCCTGAAAAATACTTCATTTCCATCCTACATAAAACATACCAACTAAGACACTTCTAGGAATGAAAACTTTACAGTTTTGTACAATTCAAAAGAAAAGTTTGCAGGAGCCGAAATCATGCCCCAGTTTCATAGCCGGATAAGGTTAGTCAGGCAGAATTACCACAAGAAAACAAAAATACAATGAAACAAGGGGCCAACGATGGTTAAAATTTATGCGAATAGAAGAAAATTGATGACAACAAGAAATGCGAAACTAAATGTATAAGAGCAAAGATGTTTGATGCAACAAAACATGATTTTACAACAACCAGAACAGCAGATTGTTTTAACCAACTTTGTTCTAACGAGAGTTTTCTACAAAATCATAGTTAACCACAAGAAGTCTCCCTATTCATTATTAAGAAACTATAATTACTCAATTTGCATGCGGGAATCTGATAAATTTCTGTCCCACCGACCACCTAAGTCTTTTAGAACAAAATCTCCTCACTGACACAATCAAATCAATTTCAATAATAACCCAACAACTCTCGCGAGAAAGAAAAGTACTGGCTGCTGACCAATAATTGAATACTGGTAGTTTTCCCACAACCTTAAACCAAGCAACCATGAAATTCCTTAAAAACGCTTTGCTAGCCTTAGAACATTTAATTTTTCATGCATAGAATTGAATTCGCAATACGTCTAGGATATCTGAATCCTTCTATTGAAATTTGGATGAATCTATAAGATGTGAATTCCCAGCCACATCAAAATTCCAGGTGCCAAACATGAAAAGGCCTGTTGATGTACCACAAGCGCAAGGCATATAGTCATGGCTCCAATGTTAGATCACCAATAAAACTAACAAAACCATTTGACATGTAGAAATTCTATCAAAAATACAAAAGAATAAATAAATCCGTTGCATATACAATTAGCATCTGCGTATAACATGCAAATGCCTTTAAGAGTTTGGGAAATTATTCTCCACCACGTACACTTGCAATACCAATGCCCCATCAAACACTAACCATGGAATTCTATACTCCCAGTTTACCCGCTGCAACTACATAGAATATGCAAATGACCAAAAATCAATCTTCCATCAAGGTGAAGAGATTTATACCTTGCCAGCATAGAGACATTGTTTCTATTGCAGATATAAATACAGTCTACAAAATGTAACACACAGAAACGTCATCAATCATCATAGTTTATACAGCTATAGACTTAAAGAGTGACGAAGCTACGACTACAGGGTCAAGAAGAAGAAAAAAATAGGAAAGGAAATCGTGACCGGGAACCCAAAAGAGGGGGGAAAAAGCTGAAGCAACTATAAAAAAGAAAAGCACGAAAATTCTAGTAAAATCAAATTGGGGAAATATGACCTAATGAAAATATTTCAACCATAATCATTAAATCAGACAGAAACGTATGATATATAAAAGAGTAAGACCTGGCCTTTGACTTTCAGATTGATGTGTCCCGATTGATCGCCGGGCTTCTTATCCTCCTCCTGACTGGGTGTCGACATTCTCTCTCAGACGCCGATCTGAAAACGCCGCCGCTGTGCTCGCCGGAACAGTAAGTTCTCTGGCCTTCCTGCCTTGGCTCTACGAGGGGAGGGTTTTGCCACCTGCCTCTTGCTTGCCCTATTTTGTATTTTAAAAACAAACGCAAAGAAAAACATAAAAAGAAATTGCTAAGTGATAAGTGCTGAGGATCGTGTGGGGTAGTGTTTCTGCGGTTGGGATGCGTTTGTTCTGATCCGACGGTGATAATGCGTGTTATTTTAATTAATTTACACAAAACACTAATTTTTCATAATATTATTGTCTCATGATTATATATTTTTGAATATATTAAAATATTAAACTACATCTATCAGGTTGGCTTCGAGGCCGATCGTGTCCCAATTTTTGACAAATTCATCCCAAACCTCACCGATTATCACCCTTAATAAAATCACAATTTTGTTACTATTTTCATATATCAGAAATTAAGGACCAAATTTGGTTGGATATCACATAATTAGGTTGAATTTGTGAGTTATGGGCAGCAAATGTGGTGTTCGAAGGTTACCGGCCATCATCAGCTGACACTCAGTTTGGGCAAAACCAAACCCAATCGCTCTTAACTTTTGCTTATTGGGATCAAAGTTGAAGGCACCTAACACGTATTCATGTAGTTGGGTGGACCAAAATCACTCCCCACCTCATTCTTACATGCCTAAATTCATTCTCTTCAAACCTAAACCCGCAGCTTTTCTTTTCCACATCCCAAATCAGTTTTCCATGGAAAAACAATCATCTTCATATTGTTTTTTTTTTTTTTAATACTTCATTTACGCATCTTTTTTGTCTGCTTCAAAGAGTTCACACTCAAAACGAGATCAAGTGTCCGAACTATAATTTTGTTTTTTTAAACTGTAAAAGGGCATTCGATTTTAAATATAAAATACGAATATAATTTAAGTGAAGGTTGGTTGCAAATTTGACTTTGAGTCCATGCACATAAAATTTATGGGATAATATATATCTTACCATGTCGGATGGGATTCATATAATTTATTTGTCAATGTCTATAACGGGCTTCTGAAATTAATAACTGGCTAGGATATTTGCAAGTAAATAAATGGTAGGATCAAATATCTTGAAATATCCAAATCGAATCACTTAAAATAAACACAGCCCAAATAAATTAATTCGAAATGGATGATTAAAAAAAAAAAAATCTAGTTGGATGAGTGAGACATTTATGACAAAAAGTGTCATAATAGTGGAAACATATCATGCGGATACCTAGCAGAAAATCATTGAAGACTTGGTATCCAGATTGTAAGATGTAAGGTTTAGTTGAACGAAATTTTGTCAACAAACACAGTCTTAGCCTTTCTTTTTTGCTCTTTCTTCTCAACTAGAAGCAACTAACACTGGCTTTAATTATGAGTGGGTGCAGGTCCAAAAGTTTGTGGACTTTATTGCAAAGTTATTTACAATGGAACTGAAAGATTGTTGCATAAATTTTGCGACATCGTACGAAATCTGTCCAGAATTTTGTTTGTTTTTGATTTATTTGTAGCGGCATTTGAGACAACGTCTTATGAAAATCAGTGAGTCATCACCAATTTTCAAATGAAAATAATGTGAAGGTGAACAACTCCATGAGTTGAGGTATTATTTCAACCCGAACCACCACCAACATGTGGTTGTTCATAATTTCTGGTGATGAATTCCAAGAGAAATTGAGTTATTGGTGTAGACAAGGCCCGACTCTAGTCTACAACTTGTCCTCCTCTACTCATATATATAAACTGCAATTGGGACCTTTACTGCCAACCAATTGGGTAAATGAGTTCATATATTTCGTAAAATAAATTATATCGACGCTTTTTAAATTAGATATAAATATATAAATATTTTTTTTAAATTATAAGTACATTCTTTTGTGGTGTTTTCCCCTAATTTAAAAAGAATCAGTACTGATCCCCAACTATTATTTGAGAACTCAAACCCATGATCAAAGTTATAGATGCAAAGTGTTCTTGTGAACAGACTTCCTTGTTTTGTCACACTCCCTTGGTGGTGTTAATATAATGTATCTTAGGGAGTGATGCAAACTTTTGTTACCATATAGGAGTACACTTGTAATTATCAATTAAATACATATCTTCTCTGTTGTTTAATTTCGATCAACAGCAACGGCGACTAGGACAAAAAAAAAAAGGTGGAAAATGCCGACATCCAACGGAATTAAATGATGTAGTGGACCAACATTTGTGAAGGTTTATTGCTTATTCAGACAGTATGAACAACAGATGGATCTTGTTCTTTGTAATTATTAGTACGTACTATTAATATATAGATTTACTGTTATTTAATAATAATAATAATAATAATGCAGTAATATGTAAATTTTAAGGTTAAGTTGTTCTATACTTCCATATAAGTAAATCAACAATCGAACTTTTTTTTTAAAACAAAAAAGGACAGGTGGGATGATGGCCTGATTCAAAAGACCCGTTGTAGTAACATGACAGGCGCAGTCCGTACAATGATATGATTGTGTGATGATAATGAACAAACGCTTCAACGTTCATTTCTGTCTTGTTGATTTCACTTTCAGTCCCCTCTCTCTTGTACCCAACTTGTGGATTATTAGGGTAAGTTGATTAGGCCATTAACCTAATTATTTTGTTGAGAGTGCAACCACCCATCCCCTCCACCTATTATTACTGCTTCCCACCCAATTATATTATATTAAAAAAATTAATTAATTTTGATGATCTAATATTATAGGCTGATTTGTTAAACCATTATCGTTATCCAATAAATTCAAAATCGAGATAATAACAGTAAAATAAAGAAATAGTATTATATTATAATTGTTGTATGATTGCTGATTTGTTAAACCATTAAAAAAATAAACAGAATAAAAATCATCTTCAACGTTCAAAAACAAGAATGAGACAAAAACGTTGGAGAATCAAACAAAAAGTCATTAACACAATATACCTAATTACTATTTATCTTTCTTTGTTGCAACTGGTAATAATACTCCCTCCTTAATTCCTCTCCAAATTACATCAAATGTTAATTCCTTTTACGCATGATTTCACTATATGTAGTTATTACCGGCCCACTAACTCCACTACTTCACCACAAACACTCTAAAATTCAGCATCTATATAAACACAATCTAACTCACCTATTACCATTCAAGAATCTCTCATCCTAACTACTCCTTCTCTAGTGCAAATGGAAATTCTTCACATACACTTTCTCTCCGTTTTCCTCTTCCTTTTCTCTTCTATTTGTATCCAATCCGTTTTCTCCGACTCCGGCAGCATAGGAATCAACTACGGCCGCGTTGCGGACAATCTACCCTCTCCGCCGCAAGTGGTGCAGCTCCTCAAAACTCAGGGTATCACCAAAGTCAAGCTCTACGACACTGATTCCACCGTCCTCAACGCATTTTCAGGCTCCGGCATCTCCGTCACCGTCGCTCTCCCCAACGAGCAGCTCTCGGCAGCAGCCGCCGCCAACACATCATTCACGGACTCGTGGGTCCAGTCCAACATCCTCCCTTACCACCCCAACACCAAGATCGAAGCCATTGCCGTAGGGAATGAAGTGTTCGTCGACCCGAAGAACACCACGCCGTTCCTCGTACCCGCCATGAAAAACGTCTACGCTTCACTCGTCAAGTACGGCGTCGCTTCATCCATCAAAATCTCATCCCCGGTGGCCCTCAGCGCCCTCCAATCATCTTACCCGTCCTCCTCCGGTTCTTTCAAGCCTGACCTGATCGAACCGGTGATCAAACCAATGCTGAACTTCCTAAAGGAAACCGGCTCGTACCTGATGGTGAATGCCTACCCATTTTTCGCGTATTCTGCCAACACGGACACCATCTCATTGGACTACGCTTTGTTCCGTAATAACTCCGGCAGCAAAGACGCCAACAACGGGCTTCTTTACAAAAGCTTATTCGAAGCCCAAATCGACGCCGTTTATGCAGCAATGGCCGCCTTAGGTTTCAACGACGTTAAAATGGTGGTCACTGAAACCGGATGGCCGTCAAAGGGCGACGAAAACGAGGTCGGTTCAAGCGCAGAGAATGCGGCTGCATACAACGGGAACCTGGTGCGCAGAGTGCTAACTGGGGGTGGGACCCCTCTGCGGCCCGACGAACCTCTCAACGTCTATCTATTCGCCCTTTTCAATGAAAACCAAAAGCCCGGGCCCACTTCCGAGAGAAACTACGGGCTTTTCTACCCAAATCAGCAGAAAGTGTACGAAATTCCGCTCACGGTGGAGGGTCTCAAGGGTGCGTCGCCCACCATGGACGAGACGGAGGTGATGGCGCAACCGCCGAGAAAACTGGGGCAAACGTGGTGCGTGGCGAGCGAGAAAGCTGGGGAAGAGAAACTGCAGAAGGGGATAGAGTATGCTTGTGGAGAGGGAGGGGCTGACTGCCGTGCGATTCAGCCGGGTGGGACATGTTACAACCCGAGCACGCTGCACTTCCACGCATCGTACGCATTCAACAGCTTTTATCAGAAGAACTTCCGGCAGAGTGGGGCCTGTGATTTCGGCGGCGCCGCCTACGTAGTCACCCACCCTCCCAGTAAGTTACTTTGTTACCACATTTTTTTCAACTGCTAATTTGAATAAAATTATTTCTTGAAGAATTTCAGTTAATTGTCTGGAAAATTGCAGGGCTGGGGAGCTGCGAGTTTCCGACGGGGAACTAAATTAACAGGACATTGCTGAAAGAAATTAGGAAAGTTGTGGGGTTGGAGGGCAGAAGGATTTGGTAGGGCAGGCAGGCATGATTCTTGCAGCAGTTGGATTCCTGAACTTAGTCGTCATGACTTTGTTAATGCAGAAACATAATAATAGTAGAGCATAGTATGATCATGAAATGAGGGGGGGGGTGTTGAGAATGCTACATCCTTGAAGTCTCCAGTACCTGCTGTTTCCTCTGTTGCTGCTACTGCTGCCTTTGTTGATACAGAACTCAGCAAAGAAGATGATGATGAAGTTGCTGATTCCTCTCTGTTCGATGCCGGGTAGAAGCGTGTCATTCATTACACGCTTCTTCTAATTTTGTGTTGTATTTGTTGTGTGGCATACACGTCATTTATTTTGTGGATGATTGGTCCACGTCATAGCTGAGTCAGTTAGATAGTTGTAGACGGTTATGAGTCAGTTGAAGTCTCTGTATTTAAACGCAAGTTCGAACCACATTTGGAGTAATACAGTCTGATATTTTTCAGCTATGAAACAGAGCTTTCTTCTTGCTTTCTTCTCGTCCACACTCAGCAAACTTTTGATGTTTTGTGAGGTTTCTAACATGGTATCAGAGCCTTCTACGTGAAGGTCTCTGGGTTACCTCATTGCAGTGATTGCATACCTTATTGATTTTGATTCAGAATGGCGGATGAAGCAGCCTCGTCGACTATGGGACACAGAACAGGTGAAGCATCGTCTCAGTACGAGAAGGACATGCTTTTCATTCATCCTTCTGAGCATTCGCAGCTGGCGTTAACATCTTCGCCGCTAGATGGTACGAATTTTTTGGTGTGGCAGCGAGCAGTATATGTCTCTCTTGGAACGAAAATGAAGCTAGGCTTCATAGACGGTTCGTTCTCAAAACCAGCTCCTGGTTCACTTATTTTTGAGCAGTGGAGGCGTGTCGATTTGATGGTCACTTCATGGCTTTGGAACTCCATGTCGAAGGACATAGTAGAGTCCTTCATGTACTGCAGCACCTCGCGTGAACTTTGGCTAGCAGTGCAGGCGCGATACGGACGAAGCAATGGACCTTTAATATATCAGTTGCAGAGGGAGCTCTCTTCGGTCGCTCAGCAGGATTTGAGCCTTACCGCCTACTTGACAAAGGTCACGAAACTCTGGAATGAGCTTAATTGCTTGGCTCCTCCACCGAGGTGTAAGTGTGGAGGATGTACTTGTGGGATTAATGAGGAGATTGATCAACTTGCTTCACTGACGCAATTAATGCAGTTTCTCATGGGGCTTCATGAGGTTTTTAGCAACGAACGCAGTCAGATTCTCATGCTCGACCCTTTACCAACTGTAGAGAAAGCTTTTTCAATGGTTTATGCTGTTGAACAACAGAGAATGATACACACTTCCATGGAAATGAACACCAATAATGTAGCCTATCAACTATTCTCTAAAGGCAGTAAGAGAGATGATGGAAAACATGCACAAAGACAGCGGATTACTGCAGCAGAAAGACGAACTGTGGTTTGTTCACATTGTCGCAAACCCGGACATGGGCAGGACACTTGCTTCCAGTTGCACGGAATACCTGATTGGTATAAATCGCTCAATGAAAAGAAGAAAAAGGGGAGAGCTTTTACAGCTAATATTGATGTTAAAGATGAAGGAGTGCCGGACAATACCACGAGAATGATAACTCAACTGATTCAGCTGTTGACAAAGGCGAATGCTCCCTCGGATCCTATCACTAGCCACGCAAACTTTGTACAATTTGAAGAGGAGTTTGCAGGTAATACCGCTAAGCCAACTGGTATTGATTTAAGCTCTTGGATCATTGACACGGCGGCTACCAATCATGTATGTGCGAACATTGCATCTTTTCATTCATTTGCTAAACCTGCTACTCCTCACTTCATCCATTTACCAGATGGTTCGAAAAATGCTGTTACTTATGTGGGCAGTGTTCAATTAAGCGACGAAATCACACTACATAATGTTTTTTTTGTGCCTCAATTTTCTGTCAATCTAATATCTGTCAGCCAACTCTGTACTCACACTTCTTTTCAGCTTCTCTTCACTAAAGAATCATGCTTTTTGCAGGACCAGGACAGTAAGAAGAGCCTGGCCATAGCTCATTTGTTCAAGAACTTATACATTTTCAGACCTCATCCCAGTTTTGCTTCTGCCATGGATAGTGTTGGTAGTGGTCTTGCCATGTCGTGCACACAATCTGACAACCAAACTTTGTGGCATCAACGTCTAGGGCATGCTTCTTTACAAGCTGTCAAACACATCAAAAATATTGTTTTTAGTGTTGATAATGATAAAATTCCTTGTGATGTTTGTCATAAAGCTATGCAATCTCGTGTGCCTTTTCCCGTTAGCTCCTCTTATTCTAATACACCTTTTGAACTAGTGCATATGGATTTATGGGGACCGTATGCTGCTTCTAATCTGTTGGGGGGTACATACGTTTTAACGTTGCTTGATGATTATTCACGGTGTCTTTGGACCTTCATCCTTAGACAAAAATCCCAAGTCCCTGTTACCTTGAAGCATTTCTGTTCTCTAATCTCTAACCAGTTTAAGCGTTCCATTAAAACCTTAAGGTCTGACAATGGTTCGGAGTTCTTTAATCACGACTGTCAAACTCTTTGTTCTGATTTAGGAATCATTCATCAGTCTTCCTGCACATACACTCCTCAGCAAAATGGTCGAGTCGAACGAAAACACAGGCATTTGTTGAATGTCGCTCGGGCCTTACTCTTCCAGGCATCTCTTCCCATACGATTCTGGGGAGACGCCATCCTTACTGCCACATTCTTGATTAATAGAACTCCTAGTAAACTTTTACATTGGAAAACACCTTTTGAATTACTCCATGGATACCTTCCTACATATAACCACTTGCGGGTTTTCGGCTCACTATGTTTTGCTACCAATTTAAATCCTCATAAATCAAAATTCCATCCTAGAGCCTTAAAGTGTGTCTTCATAGGTTATTCGATGCACCAAAAGGCATACAAGTTATTTGATTTAGACTCACGTTCTGTTTTGTTTTCCAGGGATGTCCAATTCTACGAAGGAGTGTTCCCTTTCTCGCAGAACGTTTCCTCCTCTAATCCCTCGCCTCCGTTGCCTCTAGTTTCACTAGACGTTGATGCGGTTTCGTCTCCTTCCTCCTTGTTCTCTCCTCAGCCTATTGTGTCTCAGTCCCCTTATTCACAGCGTGTGTCTCCACTACCATCTATAGATGCCTCCACTCGTGCTATTTCCCCTGTTCCTCGTCGTTCAAATAGAATTTCTCGAAAGCCAATTTGGCTTGAGGATTTTGTTTCTAATGTCACTAACTCTTGCATCATTCATCCATGTAATGCCGCATATACATCCTTTGTAGCCTCTATGTCAGTTTTGCAGGAGCCTAAGTCGTATCAAGAGGCGATGCAGCATCAAGAGTGGCTCGATGCAATGAAAGCTGAAATCACTGCTTTGGAGAACAACCATACATGGTCTCTTGTTCCTCTACCAGCTGGAAAGAGACCAATTGGGTGCAAGTGGGTGTATAAAACAAAGTTGCGGGCAGATGGTTCGGTGGAAAGATACAAAGCTCGCCTGGTGGCGAAGGGTTTTTCACAGATAGCCGGGGTGGATTATACGGACAATTTCTCTCCTGTTGCAAAACCGGTCACAGTGCGTGTACTTCTCGCTGTAGCAGCTGCTTATGGGTGGCCCTTGCAGCAGATGGACGTGAATAATGCATTTTTGCACGGCTACTTGGAGGAGGATTTGTATATGCAACCACCGGAAGGATACTCTGTTCAACCTGGCCTTGTTTGCAAGTTGGAGCGTTCCCTCTATGGCTTGAAGCAAGCCTCTCGACAGTGGAACGTCGAGCTCACGCTTAAGCTTACAGACTTTGGTTTTTCTCAGTCGGCCTATGATCATTGCCTCTTCACCAAGATGACGGATAGTGGCCTAGTGGCTCTTCTAGTTTATGTTGACGACATCGTGGTTACAGCCCCATCCTTGGAGCTTATTCAATCTGTCAAGACCTATCTACATTCACTCTTCACCATCAAAGATCTTGGTGACGCACGTTATTTTCTTGGGCTCGAAATTGCTCGCAATTCTGATGGTCTTTATCTTGCTCAGACCAAATACGTTCACGATATCGTTCGTGATACTGGGATGATGTCTGCGAAGTCTGCGAGCACTCCTCTTCCGTTTGGCCTTAAACTTAGTGGTGACTGTGGTGCTCTACTTCCACAACCGGATCAGTATCGACGACTCATTGGCCGATTACTGTACTTGGGTTTCACCCGTCCTGACATATCGCACTCGGTACAACAGCTTAGCCAATTTCTGAATCATCCGTGTGTTGCCCATTGGAAGGCCGCGCTACATGTTGTTCGTTACCTTAAGGGAGAGCCATCCAAAGGGCTGTTTTTTCCTGCCACATGTTCTTTTGAATTGACGGCTTATTGCGATGCCGATTGGGCGTCTTGCACTGACTCACGCCGCTCGCTCACAGGCTATTGCATTTTCTTGGGAGATGCCTTGGTGTCTTGGAAGACAAAAAAACAGTCCACAGTTTCACGTTCCACCGCCGAAGCAGAATATCGAAGTATGGCGTCGACAGTTTGTGAGCTTAAGTGGCTTTCCTATTTGTTGTCTGATTTTGGTATCAAATTATCTCTTCCTGTGCGTTTGTTCTGTGATAATCAAGCCGCTTTACATATCATGGCCAACCCCGTTTTCCATGAGCGTACGAAGCACATTGAGATTGATTGCCATGTAGTTCGCACTGCGTACAAAGATGGATTCTTAGCTCCTTTGCACATTCGTAGTTCTTTGCAGCTGGCTGACCTTTTAACTAAGTCATTGTCTCTGAAGTCTTTCGCATTCCTACTCGGCAAGTTGGGTCTTGTTGCGTTGCACCCTCGTCCCACTTGGGGGGGGGTTGTTGAGAATGCTACATCCTTGAAGTCTCCAGTACCTGCTGTTTCCTCTGTTGCTGCTACTGCTGCCTTTGTTGATACAGAACTCAGCAAAGAAGATGATGATGAAGTTGCTGATTCCTCTCTGTTCGATGCCGGGTAGAAGCGTGTCATTCATTACACGCTTCTTCTAATTTTGTGTTGTATTTGTTGTGTGGCATACACGTCATTTATTTTGTGGATGATTGGTCCACGTCATAGCTGAGTCAGTTAGATAGTTGTAGACGGTTATGAGTCAGTTGAAGTCTCTGTATTTAAACGCAAGTTCGAACCACATTTGGAGTAATACAGTCTGATATTTTTCAGCTATGAAACAGAGCTTTCTTCTTGCTTTCTTCTCGTCCACACTCAGCAAACTTTTGATGTTTTGTGAGGTTTCTAACAGGGGGGGAAGCTAATATGAGGACTTGTTATCTCTGTAATTATTTACCTACTTCTGAATCAAAATACAGTATTATATATTCAGTAAAGAATAGATACATTGTTATGTATGTGTGATGGGGTGAGCAGCGACTCATACGTCATGGGTCGAATGGTCGTACAATGGTGTCCGAGAAAGGAGGTATTGGATTGGGTTTGGACAAGGATCAAACTATCAAAATTTGATACTTTCCTGGTGGGCTTTAATGGGTCTACTGACAGCCCAGTAAAGGTCCTTAGCACAATTCAGCCCACATCAATATGGTGAGTCCAAAAAGCCCTTTTGATGAACAGACTTATCTTCAACACCAATTGAAAGAGATGTTTGTTTGTTTACCAATTACCATATGCATCTGAAAATCAATCATCTCAAGTGATCCATGCCATAACAGCTCAACACAAATTCTCTAAATTACATATCCAAACCCTTTGCTTCTTTTATGGGGTATGAATGATTTTGCCACACATACTCTTGCGCCTATTATTACTTTTGTTGAATATAACATATGCTCCAAATTATTCTGACTATTATGCATTTGGTTTGATGAAATTATTATAAGGAGGGTCAAAGCTTATTTTGATTTTGGTGTGAGGCCGATCCACTGTCAACATGTGGTGGACTAAGCTTAAACTACATCATCCCACTTCTCTATTATATATTTAATTTTGTATGATATGATTTTGAGTAGCTCGAAACGCCCGTTTAGCTGCCCAATCTCCATTCATCATTTCTATCCACGATAACAATTATTATTTTATTTATTTAGATTTTTTGTTTTGCCTTTAAATTTATTTTTTAAGGAGAGAGAACCACACCAAATTTATTTTCTAGGTAGTAATATAGAGACCAATCAAAAACTGAAGGATACGCGCCCTCCCTGCCACCACAAGCTGTCAGTCGTGTTCACGCTCAATTTGCTATGCTTGGGTAAGCATCAGCCCAATGGATTACCGGTAGAGCCAGTTGTCGGTGAGATCTCGAGCCCTGTGATTTTCAGGGCTGACACCTCAATATACACAGCTCCACTCGCTCACTAATCACGAGACCCTGGATTCGGGTCACGATCCAACCCACACATTTTCATCGGGTCGGCACTCTGGAGTTGAGCGTGGGTGGATTGGATTTGACCACGGCTGCACTCTCTTTTGGTTTTATGGCATTTGTGTCCTTTCTTATATTGGATATGCTTTTGAATTACCAAACACTATTGCCAGCAGTATTAGAACATATATAATATATATTTTAAAAATAAAAAGTAATATATAACTAAAAATAGATTAAATTATTAATATAAATGAAACGGAATTATAAATGTGATAGTATATTGATAGTTAAAAAAATAATATAAACTATATCGATAAAAATATTTAAGTGTATATTGATATTTTAAAATTTAATATAATTGCGCTACAAACTGCCTTTTGTGAATTAAATTTGCCTTTGTGTTTTACATTAGCATAGACGATGAAAAATTAAAATTAATCTAGGAATATTTATTAATTTCCAAAATTAAGATTTTCAAGTTTAATAAAAATCATTTGGGTTGCATTTCGGTTGTGTTCTACTTTATGAAGCCCTGAATGCACTACAAGAAATACTTGAACTGTCTGTTAAAATTTAATTTAATAAATTAATACATATATATTGGAAAACACTCTACTTGGTTTTTATCAATATTTTTTTTATTTTTATGTTATGAATATTGATACAGTATTTGGTAGGTAAAATGAAAATTTTGTGCCTAATATTTAATAGATACTCTATTATTTTTCTAAGAAAGAGTCAGGACATGCAAAATTTTCAACAAAATTGTGGACGATCTCGTGTCCGTCTCTTTCCATCATTTTCATAATTATTAATTGATACAATAAATAATATAATTTTTGAAATAATTCGAAAATTAATTGCAACACATTTAGCCACGTATTTTTTTTCAATTGATTATTGACTATTGATGTTGAAGATGTAAATATTGTAATTGATTCATAAAAATATAAAAGCTCGTTTCAAGATATCGATTAAGGTTGCGATATCATGTGCATAAATAGATGCTATTAGAATTAATGATGTCTTGATTTAGTGGTTGAGGCTAAGGCTGAAGTCCCATGAACAAGTTCGAAGTCATGAATTAGAGTTCCACCAGACGTATGGGTATTTATCTCACTTTACGTGAGTTATTATAATTTTATTTACAGTCATCATGACGTATTAGTTTAATCAAGAGTAATTGTAATTTATTGTTTACTATTCTCAGTAATTAATTACAAAAAAAAGATGCCACCATCAATTGGAGATGTAAAGCACCCTTTATGTTGTGTTCTTTCTTTCTTCTTTTTCTAGTAGATAAAATTGTAATTATATCATGAATTTTAAATATTAATAATAATATATTAAATTATTAATATTAACTATTTATAATTAACTAACAACTATATTAAAATAATCCAACATGTATATATCAATAAAATTTAAACCCACGACCTTAAAGTTATAGAGTCTCAACTTCAATAATTAAATTATAATTTATTGACATTATTATTATTTTACTACTTATGATTTTCGCACGTAATTTGAATTTCTCCAAATTTATTTTTTTAAAATGTTTCATTATTTGAATTATAGTCTTAATATTTTATTTGAATGAGCAGAAGGCATTTCAGAGCTTATAGCTGGAGGATGGGCATGAAAAGAATTTGGTACTAGGTAGGGTTCTTGGGGGAGGTTCAACCACAAAGAATATGCTACTTTTGTTTTCTTCTCTTCCTAATCTCCATGCCCTAATTCATGATTTGGCTTTTCAAGGGCTTCATGGGCTACTTTCGCAATCAACTATTTTTTTTTTTTTTTTTGGCTAATTAAAAATAATGTTTGAACTAAGACGCTTTTTATCATAGAAGAAATTTGATGTCAATTCAACTAAATAATTATCGACTATTCGGTACATAAATGTCCGTATTATAAAGTACTGTCTGCTAAATATATCCTTAAGCTAAAATGTGTTCGTTTTCTTGGATTCGCAGCTGTGTTGTTTTGTAAATCAATGATATCTTAATTTAGTGATTAAAATTTATATCTCATAAACAAGTTCGACCTCATAGGTTTGATTCCCATCAGAGGTATGTGTAAATTGCTTCAATTTAAAGAACACAATGGGGTAAATTGCTAATTATTTTTTTATAGAGAGTAATTTACTCATTTGCAATATCACAGGGGGATAAATTGTATTAAATTTATTACTAATCTACAATTAATTCAGAATCTATATATTATTTTTTATTTTAATTTTTAAGTAAGAACAATAAATTATTATTGATGTAATATTAAAAAGTTTGATGATGGCGTTTTCGAGTAATAAGGTAGACATTTGTTTTGCAAAACTAATTAACTACTTAGGTGGAAAATAGGATTTTTAAATTTTGTAAATGGTATTTTCCTGGGATTGATTAGCATTAGATTAGAAAGCAACTTATGGAGAAATGAAATGGATTAGCATTTACACAGACAGCTGTAAAGCTATTTGGACATTGATTTATTATTATATTATTGTACATTTGTTTGTTTGAGCACAAATTGTGGTGTGTGTTCGATATTCCATTTTCAATGCTGAGGATGTTACGTGAATATTGTGTTATTTGTGTTTATAATTAGATTTTAAAATAATTTTACATATAAAATATTAATATAACAATTTATTATGCACGTATTGTATTAAATAAGCTAAACAAAGGTTGAGAAAATAGAAAGCTGCACAAATTAGTTACGCACTTGTCGTTTTTCTATATCATGATTATTTGTGTCTGTGTAGGTGTTGACTGCTGCTATAACTTCAAGATAAAATTTCATTAGCTCACAGCAGTGTCTTATTTCATGTACACCACAACGAGAAGACTATAAACTAATATTTAGTCACATTGTTAAAATTTTCAACTATTACGAAAATGTAACAAAAACTAAGAATTTGACCGCAATGATAAGTTTAATGGCCTAACAAAAACTCATAATTGTAAATAAATTCGATTATAAATAGACTACATAAATTGCAACGGCCAAAAATACTTATTAAACTTCGTAAGATAATAATTAATTTATTATAATGTGGCCATAAATTTCAAAATAAATATTAAATTAAACTGATAAATTAAGTTCAAATAGATATTAAAATATTTTTTAATAATTAAGAAAAAGTTTAAGGTTATTTCCAAGAGAGGATGTGGTTGTTCTTTGTGATCCAGAGTTGGATTACAAATGAGTACTATATTTTGTATTTAAAAAGCATAATTAAGAATCTTATTTTATTTTTTTTATCATTCAAGGGCTTTTTGGTCTTTTAATAATTTATTTTTTAATTTAGTATCGCTTTCATGCTATATTGATTATTTTAGCGAACAATAAATTTTTTGTGTACGCGAAGCTATGAAAAAAAGTATTGACCACTAAAACCAAAAGTTTAGTCTAATCAACGAAGCTAAGATTTTTTAATTTTGAAGTCGTGAGTTTGGATCATATCAACTTATGACTATTGGCTTATTTTAATAGTAGTGATTAATCTAATTTAGTATTAATTATTCTTTAACTAAAAATATTTAATATTAATAATTAAAATTAATGATATAATTATAATTTAAAGGAAAGTATAATCGTATGGTGTAAGCGACGGCATATTCGGCTCAAAAGTAACAGTGATTCACATCTTGGGCCGAAATTGGACCAGTGCACCGCAGGTGCCTTCCCACGAATTCATTAAAAAAAAAAAACAAATAATAAAATAAAAATCCACAAGCACTTATCCCTAATGTATGCGACATCGTATAAATGATGTTTTAATTAATAATTAAAATTAAAATTATGAATTTCTATTTTATTAGTATTTATATGAGTTTATTATAATTTATTTTATAGTTTTTTTTTTCAGTTGTTCAATTTTTCAAAATATTAATAATTATATATATACATATATATAAAGATTGACTTATCCTAATTTAGAAATTGTTGGATTTTTACTAAGTTAATTTATTTTTGAAACAATCAGTGGAATATTTTTGGAATAAAATTTGTTAGTAGACAAGTGAACATATTATAAATTTTATTGAATAGTTGGTATTATCCATAATGTATATTCCTTGACCTATTTAATGATTATGGTTCAAATAATGGCTGTTTGAATTATTTATTTATTACAATTTGGTGAGCTCTAAATGTTACTTCCAATTAACAATATATATATATATATATATATTGTCCCAACTATTTAAAAATATTCACTTAATTATGAATCCATAACTTCTAAGTTGGGATCGACGATATTGTGCGAACAATCTCATCCAGTCATCCATTTATGCCATCGATCACACCTATTGGACACTGTTACAGTTATGATACGTTCATTTCTCGTGAATGGCATATGCAGATCACGTTTAGACATCATCATGTTAATCATTTCTCGACCACCAGATAACTTGTTTAAAAGAATATTTTTATAATTAAACATTCCAAGTTTTCTTACATTTTTATCTCAATCTCATCACTTATTTGAATATCATAAAATTTTCAGCGAGATTGATCCAAAAACCACAATAATCTTTAACGCAACAACTTAAATTAGAATATCATGGACCAAATATGCAATTACCAAATCATATTACACATGCCACATTCTACTATGATAATGTAATAGAATTGCGTAATGCGCCCCACCAGACACATAATCTCAACATCACCAGAATTTACATGTCGGATTATGCAATTTACACTTCCCCCATGAAAAAAGTTACCAAATACACTCAACACAATATGTTCTGTATCGTATTCTTAATTAAACATGAAACGTAACAACATTAGATGATGGTAAATCCGATTTCTTACATATATTTGTTGTTACTATAGTTTATAATTATATGAAAAAAATTATAATATTGTTTGAAGCATTTAAGTTGAATTGCATTAGAATAAGCAAATGCAGATTTTGGTCTGACTTTTAATTATATTGCAGTAAGTGAATTTATGATTATGAAATTTATGTTATCTGCTGCAGTTGGATCGGATAGGTACAAATTGAAGTCACTTTGGTCTTATGCTCTTAAATAAGTTTTGGTGGATGATTTACACCATATCATTCATTGCATTTTGCAGAAAATATTGTCCTGATTACATGATTTTATTGCAATTTGCCTCACAATATATGAACACATATGTCAATTGAAAAAATTAAATAATTCTAATATATATATGTATGGACAATTTAGCCCATGGACATTTGGGAAAAAAATATAATTAATAATTGTATCATCATAATTTGTTGTTTGAAGAGTTCCATGCAAAACTTGAAAATTTTGGCGGGACGATCTTATGTGTATCAATTTTAAAAAATTTAAAATTGTTGTGATTTATAGGAATATGGATGGTGTGGTACATGATAAATTTTGATTTAAATATTTAATATATTGATTATATATAAGAATTATGTATGATTGAAATGGGATTAAATAAATTTTTTTTGGATGATTAACGCTGGTCAATTTTCGACGCGTGCGTACATCTAGTTGGACTGTTAAGATAATTTTTAATCAATAGGCTGAATGATTGTGTGAGTACATCAAGTTGAATTCATATGAATCAAATTTTATTAGAATTCAAAAAGTAAGTACACGTGACCAATTAAAAGTACCCTATTATACGTTTTAATGTATAAGCTACAAAAGCGACTTTATTTGTATCTTAAATGGAGTAAAGCTTAAAATTTGGTGTTAGTTCGATCAAGATGAAAATAGTCACAAATAAGACGTATGCAGTTATTAAAACACATCAAGAAGTTCTTCCTTAACCCTCAATTCTCCCCTCAAAGAACTCCCATATTCCTCCCTTCCATGCCTGGAAAAATAGGGAAAAAGATTTAGTAGTAGAGTATGTCAGATAGCTTCAAGATCATCATAGTCGGTCGAAATTAGCAACAAACGATCCTCTAGCATACGTGACTTTAAAAGTACCTCAGTTAATATATGTTTTAACAAACAATTAATGAGCTACGTATGCGACTTTAGTCGTATCTCAAAAAGAGTAAAGCTTAACATTTATTATCGAATCTGATATCATCTGAAGTTCAATCAAGATGACAATAATCACGCTTGCGTAAATCATACGTATGCAGTTATTAGAGTACATTGATAAATCCAGATACCGACAAACTAAACGTATGCCCATATAATTAATATCTTGCCAAATTATGTTAGTCGAGTTGGAATTATTTAATCTATACAACTGAATCGTTATTACCCTCATGCATGCATGCTTCCACAAAGTACGTATTGAATAAGAATATCTTTTTCTACGCAAGACAATATGAATCAAACAAGTAATAAGATTAAATATATATATATATATATAGTAGTATGTTGAAATTATGCAAAATTATGCTAGAAATTTGAAGTTTATGACAATTATAATGCTACCACATTTACTCTCACCACCAACAATGAACATTCATAAACTCTAACCAGAAACAATCATCTACCACGCCACCCTTTGCTGCTTTTTCACGTAAATAATGAAGCAGAGAAAAGGACAGAACTGGACACCACTCTGACCAGAAATACCAACACCCATTAATTAATAATTGAGAAATTTGTAGGGGTAAATAGGGAAATAGAGGAGAGGTGAGGGGTTGTTGAGTCTTTTCAGGTATGGATACAAGGGGCGGAGTCGGTTTGTGGGGGCGTGTGAGAAGGTAGAGAAATCGAGAAAGCAATTCCTCCCAAAAATTGAAAGGAGAAAAAGGGAAAAACAGAGCAAAAAACAAAAAACAAAAAACAAAAATTAATAATTAAAATGGAGAAATAAACGCTCGGTGCACCTCACCCCCCTACCCCCCCCCCCCTTCTCTGTTTTCACACACAACACACAGTAGAGAGAGAAAGAAAGAAAGAGAAAAATTAGATTATCTCAATCTCATCTCATTCCTCTCTGTATCTGTGGCGTTGTTTCTTTCTCTGTACATATGTTTGCTTCTTAGGCCATTGCTTTTTCTTCATTGCCCCTCCCCCCTCTTTATAATCGTTTCTCATCTGCTGATAATTGGTATCATTTTTCATTTTGATTTTTTTGTTTTTGGGGTTCCTTCTCCTCGTGCTCCTCCGGCTTTTTTTTTTTTTTTTTCCTCTTGATCTTTGGATTTGGCCATGCGGCGAGGCAGAGCACCGGTGAGGCAAGCGGAGGTGGTTCACGGCGGGGAGGCAAACGGATCTGGAGGTTCTAAGGAGATCAGATTCCGGGGCGTGAGGAAGAGGCCATGGGGAAGATTTGCTGCCGAGATCAGAGACCCTTGGAAGAAGACGCGTGTTTGGCTCGGCACCTTCGACTCGGCTGAGGAAGCTGCACGGGCGTATGACAGCGCCGCTCGCTCTCTCCGTGGCCCTAAGGCGAAGACGAACTTCCCTTTGCCCCCAAACGGCACTGTTTTTCCCGATTTCAACCCACAAAACCCTAATCAACCACAAATCATCAATAACCCTAACGACCCATTTATGGACTCCCGGTTTTACTCCGAGGAGCACCAAATAATTGCGCAGCAAAGGCCGACCTCCAGCGGTATGAGCAGCACCGTCGAGTCTTTTAGTGGGCCCAGGCAGCCGCCGCCGCCGCCGAGACCGCTGCTCATGCAGCAGCAGAGGAGGTATCCTCGGTCTCCCCCAGTTGTTCCAGATGATTGTCACAGCGACTGTGATTCCTCCTCATCCGTGGTTGATGATGCCGAGTGTGACATAGCCTCCTCCTCTTGTAAAAAGCCCCTGCCTTTTGATCTTAACATGCCGCCGCCGCCGGTGGATGCCGCCGCTGACGCGGATGCTGATGTGGACGAGCTGGCTTGCACGGCGCTCCGGCTCTGAAGTGTTTTAGATGACGATCCCATCATTTGGAAAAAACTCATTTGGTTAAATTACCAAACTTCTTTTTTTTTTAACCTTTTTTTCTTTTTATTTGCGGAGAAAGCCAGGAAAAAAAAAAAACAGGAATGAAACAGAGCGAGAAGACTGCTCATAGACAGGGGTGAATGGACTAAGACGTTATAGAAACTTTAGAGTCTGTGTTCTATGAGTGTCTGTTGTTTGAAGAGAATTTACTTGTTTTAAATTTATAAACCTTAATGTTATTGATAATAGAGGTTATTCTGATGCAGATTTGGGTGTAGTCCTGTGGTGTTTTGGTCTCTAGATGATGTTCTTCTGAATGTTGCTACTCAAGTCTGTTGTGTGTATTTTACCCTTAAGCGCAACTAGCTGTGTGAGTTAGTTGTGAACTGTTTAATCTCGACTTGGTGAAGTTCTGACCTATTGGTTTGCAACATCTAGTTTTCTTTGTTGTGATGTGAAAATTTGAAATTTTGAATAGATGAATCTACTCTAGTAATTCCCGGACATGGTTTGTAGGCATTGCGGTGGTATCTGATCCTGCTATTTTGAGAGTACTGTTACTGGGGTAGCTTAACTTGAATTGCTTTTGCTACATCTTTGGGACGGGTACCTCGGATTGTAGGATACTTTGAAAGCTTATTTTCCATTGTTCATTAATCTGCATCTGCATTCTTTGTCTAGTCTGGTATCCTATCAAGTGTTGCGGGTAGACTTGGTTAAGTTTCTTGCTAGAAGAACTGCTTATGGAGAACACTGTGGTTTATTTTACTTGTTTTGGTCCGTTTGTTTGTACTAGGAAACTCTTCTTTTGTTTTAAGTCATACTTGGAATTGTTAGTACCTTATGCTTTTGGACCTATGCTGTTTTGCCTTGGGATCTTGCATGGGGCTGTTTTCTTGGTCGAGAATCACTTGCATGTAGATTTTACGTGTTTCTTGTATCTCGGATAAGTAACTGATGTAGTTAGATACATTAGTCAGTAGTCATCAGTATGCGGTTGTATCCTCGACTCCATAGATCACCACGTGTGTGTTTTACGTTTTCTTTGACATGTCCAATTGACACGATAAGATTCTGTCAATGATTGTTAATTAATGTATTTTTAGTGGTTTTTATTGCTGGATGCCGTCAAAAGAAGTAAATTTGGAATCTAGATGTATTTACTGCAACGAGAATGCTTTGAGACGCATTTATTTATGCTCCGCTTCTGAGATGGTAACTTGTTGTGGTTCTGTTGTATTTCCATTTCCCTACTCTTTTTTCGTTCTGATTTAACATGTTTCAGCAGTTTTCACTTCAAAAGGAAAATTTATCATAAAGGGGTTTTCATGTTCTATTGCTGCTCTACTCCTTTGCAGACTCCACTGGCCGCGCACATCAATAGACTTCTTTAGTTTTCTGGTTTCTGTTTTGGATGTCATTTACTAATAAACGCGTTGGGGATTATATGAGGTTTCCTTTTCTGTGCTTTATACATGTTTGTGCGACGATAATCTCTATTCTTCTTTCTTATTCCAAATTGTGTTTCCTTCTTTTGCTGTGCTGCTTTTCTTTCCTGTTTTGGCACAGAGCAAGACAAGGTGGTGGTGTTGGTTGAACAATTTGGTTAGTACTATTTCCGGAATCGTATAGGTTTCACTCTTATGTTGTCAATCGCAACTTGGATCGCTATAGCAACTTAAGCAATTCAACTGTGTAAGTTTGTTGCCTGTTTCTTTTGTTGATCAATCCTATCATTAGCAGCATTAAGGTCTTCATGTATTTGATGTGTTATTTGTCTTGCACTTTCTTGCATGATATTTACGTTCGGCGAACATGAGTGTGGGTGCTGTTGGTCTTTGAGTCGGTATTTTGTGCTATTGATAACCTATGTCTCGAAGTATGCTGCTAGTTCTGTATGCTTGATGAAGTTGGATCTCTTGGTAAAGATTCAACTTGCTCTGTTCGTCCATTGCGTTGCCCAGGGGGAATGTCTTCTTGGTACTATTCCTTCCCTGGCTGTAAGAAGTAGGTTTTTTGGCTGATACCGGGATATTCAACAAACTGGGAATAAGATATTAAGTTTTACACTTCATGAACACGCCATGGTCGGGACAGTGAATTATAGGCCCAGGTAATACAACTTTCCTCTGTCCAAAATATCAGTGAACATTAATGTATTTTGAAATAGTCGTTGTTATAGGTAGTTTGCTGGTCTCACAGCCTTCTCCAATTGTTGGTTTACTGTCTTTAAACGTTTGTCCTGGCTTATTAATGTTAGCCGTGTTTGAAATTTTCGAGTTCAAATGGAAGAATATGTCCAGCATCCGCGGAGAATGTCCGCTCTTCTGTTAACTGTGCCAAGCAGTCCCTTAAGGTTTCAAGTTTTGCAGTGATATATGCATAGTGATGGCACCTTACTTTTGGAATGGAAGTTGGAAGCGAGAAACTTTTTATTCAAATCAAGTTTGATTGAATTAAATTAATTATATAATAAGTATGATTTACTTTGTCATGTAATTGATCACTCTCTTTAAAATATATACTAATCACACGATGAATATACTAAAGTTTATTATATAATTGATTTTAATTTAGTCAAATTTAACTTGAATTAGAATTTCCGGAAGCGTGAGTTATTTAGCAAAATAGACTGGTTCCAGCCTAACAAGAAGTAACTCTTGGTTTTAATACGCACCGGGAGGGTATCATCAATGCATACAACAAGAAGGAGATCCTATTATCCTTCCTTCATCACCCAACACCAAACCATTGTTTACCCAAACCCAAACCCAAACCCAAACCCAAACCCTATTTACATTCAGGCCCAATAAACGGTTTGTTCTTTTATCAAACATCCTGTTACATAACTTTATTCCCTCGCTTTTTTATTTTTTCAAATATTCAAAACAATAGTCTATACAAAAAAAGTTAAATATAATATCTGTAAAACGAAAAACTTACAACTTTTGTGATGGGTGAATGCAACCCATAATTCTTGAAGGATTTTTTTTTGAAAAAAATGGATGTTAATTAGTCTGTCGTGCTTTCTCCATTATAACTCCCATCATTATAGAATAATCTTGTACCACATTTAGCATGGCAAAAAAATTTCGGGTATATTTCGATAGTCATTTTCAGTAACCGAAATGTCAAATTTTGAGGTGTATACATAATTTATTCTAAATTAAAAATGTTGGTTCATGTGTCTAGAAAGAAAGCTCAGGTGATAGATCATGATACTTATCTTTATAATTTGAATTCCTAGATAAATTAAAATAATCTTCAGACATCAATGAATGAGAGAAATTTCATTTTGGACTAAGCCAGAGTTGGACAAGTATTGTATATATATATTGTTATGGCCACGTCTAATGGCATCTTGTGCACCACTCATCCAATCAATTTCTCACAGACACTGCATCCGCCCAACAAATTCGTTGACCAACAATTTCTCCCTTTCCGACTTTGATTTATAATTTGGATTAAATGTAATTTAATTTATGTGATACATAAAATAAATAAATTATTTTTTATTCTTTTATCAATGATTTAGATAGAGGATAATTTACTTCATTTTCTAAAAACATCATTTTTCACAAAGAGTATTTTGTTCATTTCTCATATAGGAGGCCGAGGGGAAGCAGAATGGAGAGAATGGCCACTCCCACTTGTTTGATTGAATGCGGAACAGTACACGTTGTGGGGGCGTATGGTCCCAGCCCCACAGCATTCCTGATTGATTTGTGGTTTCCTTGTGAAGTCCTCTGCTGCTATTTCTCATCACTCATTTCAATTTCACTACAAAATTATTATAATATATGTTAGTCAGCTTAATTGATGAGAAGAAATGTTTTTTTAGTCAAAATGATTTTAATAAGAGGAATTAATAGTGAAAAAGCTCATAAGAACAAATTTATCCTCCAAAGAGCATGAGAATCTTTTGCTCATCACCTGATTTGCCAAATAGTTGATTCCCAGACCATTTGATGGCTCATTTACTGATAAGCAGTCGATATGAGTTCTGATATATGAATTTCTATAAATACATTGAGGGTTTCATTTTCACAAGTATGTATCATTTTAGTTTTGATGTTAAATATATTACATGTAAGATACATAGAAAAACAACCTTGTTATTGTTCCTTGCTTATCTCCTCTACGCTATGGTTGAATACGATTGTTGGAGATGCGGACATGATTTTGTTCTGGATGAAGAAGAATCCAGAACAAATAAAATAAATTTCCAAATCAAGAAAACTGCAGCTGAGGCTGAGCTCTACCCAATTTCCCACTCTAAAATACTCCTTCCTCCGCCAACTTCCCTTGCGCTCTCCCATTGGCAAACAAAAGTCAAAACTAACTCAAACATCCCACCTTCCTTCCATATGTAAACTGAGAGTCTGAGATACAGATTTTCATTTCAGACCCACAACTCAACCTCTCTCCCCTCAATCACAGACCAGAATCTCAGTGCTACTGGATTTCATGCGGCCATGGGGGATGAAAGAGAAGCCTTGCTGCTGAATCACCTTAACAAGAGTCGGGCCTTCGCCCGCTGCGTCTCCCACCCGCGCGACGAGCTCCAGAGCTTCCGCACCTGGCTCAAATGGCTCTGCGTTGATCAGTCCAACCCTTTGACTGCCTGCCTCTCCTGGTTCGTCTTCTTCGCCTTCGCCATTGTCGTCCCCGCCGTCTCGCATTTCGTGCTCTCCTGCAGCGACTGCGACAGCCGCCACAGCCGGCCCTACGACACCGTGGCACAGCTCTCTCTCAGCGGCGTCGCCACCTTATCCTTCGTTTGTTTGTCCACTTTCGTCCGCAAGTACGGCCTCCGGCGGTTTTTGTTCTTTGATAAGCTCCGCGATGAGAGCGAGACTGTTCGGAAGGGGTATACCCAACAATTCCATGTACGCTTCTCCTTACGCCCTTCCTTTCTCTCGCATTCAATCTTGTCTGAATTAAGATCAAGCGGATTTCGATTTGACTGTTAGAAACTTACAGTAATTTGGGTGCTTCAGATCCTTCTTTTACTAACAACTCGCGTTACAATCTTGTTCGCAATGCAGAGATCGCTGAAGATCTTGTTCAGCTTCGTGCTGCCCTGTTTTGTTGCTGAGAGCGTCTACAAAATATGGTGGTTTGGCTCAGGCGGAACACGAATTCCCTTCTTGGGACATGTGATTGTGAGCAACACCGTTGCTTGCATCCTGGAGCTGTGCTCCTGGTTTTATAGAGCTATGGTCTTTTTTCTAGTCTGTATTCTCTTCCGTCTCATATGCTACCTTCAGATTCTCCGCCTGCAGGATTTCGCTCAGGTTTTCCAGGTCGATTCTGATGTCGAATCAGTTATGAAAGAACACCTCCGGATAAGAAGGCATTTGAGTATTATTAGCCATAGGTATAGAGCATTCATATTATGGGCATTGATCTTCATCACCGCAAGCCAATTCGCGTCTCTTCTCATGACCACACGGCCCAATGCCGATGTCAATATATTTCATGCTGGAGAACTAGCGGTACATACTCGGATTCTTCGTTCCCATGTTCTTGTGCAAGTGGTTTGACTTGTGAACACGGTCTGTTTGATCAGATGCAATACGAATTTGCAATAGAAAATCCAGCCCGCTGAAATTTTTGTACTTGATGCACAGGTCTGCTCTGTCAGCCTTCTATCCGGGCTCCTGAGTTTGTTACGAAGTGCAGCAAGAATTACCCACAAGGCACAAGCCGTGACGTCCCTTGCGGCCAAGTGGCACGTGTGTGCCACAATCGACTCGTTCAACACAACAGAAACCGAGAATGCAGCTGCTCAGGTAGCACGCGAGCAAGTTTTCGCTGAGAGCTCCCAAGGATCATCTGATCTTGATGATGTTGGGGATGAAGAGGATGACCTTGACAATACTAAGTTTCTTCCATCATATGCCTACAGCACAATCTCATTTCAGAAAAGACAAGCATTGGGTACATCAGGCTACCTTAAATCTTTTTGTTTGTTTCCCCACTGTGTGAGAATTACTACACACATTTATTCTATTTACACATGTAATGTGAAGTAAACTGATGATATCTAACTTTTGCGGTGTTGCAGTGACCTACTTTGAGCAAAATAGAGCTGGAATCACGGTATACGGCTTTATGCTGGACAGAAGTTATCTCCACACCATATTTGGGATAGAGTTTTCTCTTGTGCTCTGGTTGCTGGGGAAGACAATAGGCATTTCTTGAACCAGCACACGGGCATGAATCTGGATTAATTTGTCAGTACCCCAGGCATTTGATTCGTGAAATCTGCGATTAGGAGTCGTTAGAAGACAATTTATTCGTTCAATTTTTCTATCGTCCATCACTTTTGTATAGAAGGATCAGAACGAGCCTGCTCGACTCATCTTGCATCCTACACTTGTAGATTTTTTTTCTTTTTTTTCGCAGGTCGTATCTATGTGTGTTGGTTCTTACGTAACGAGTATGTGCCTTGCTCTGTAGCTTCCTTGATCATAAAATTGCTACAATGGGAGAGGTTTGGACTTTTTTGGACTGTGTTGTACTCATGCTCGTTTCAATGGCTATATTGTCATGTTACTTTTTGTTCTTCAAGTTTCGCTCATAATCTTTCACTGAGTTTCAAGCTTCTTCATGTCATAAAGTAATATCAATTGAAAAGATAAAATAAGTAATAGATAGTAATAAATTAAAAGGGTGAATTACAACAACTTCTCCTAAAATTTGACATAATTACAAATATACCTTAAATATTTGATTAAATTATGTAATCGATGTATGAAATTGTCAATTTTGTTCTTATTGTATTTTTTTTTAAAAAATAAAATTTTGTAAGAAAATTGAACGGGATGGATAGAAAAATTTTAAAAATTATAAAAAAATTATCCACTTAATACATAAAAATAAAAATAAAACTTTAAAAAATAAATACAACTATAATTCTTAGTTTATAGGGGTATTTTAGTCTGTTCAATAGAAAAAATTGATGAAACCCTAATGGAGGCTAATTGTTAGAGGACAGTTAAAATCATGGGGTATTGATAATTTTTCAAATAATAAAAATATATTAATAATTATATCAAACCTAATGAAAGCTTGTAATTTACTCTAAATTAAAATAACCTAGCTAGGCGAAGTCAAAAGCCCATTATAAGTTTGAATTCCACTACCGTGTTGGTGTGTATATTAATCTATTTTAATTCTAATTATTAATTAATTATTGATAATAAAAAATTATTATTTTTGGTGGGCTTATGTCTAATGCAAAAACGCGTGTTGGATGTGTGCAATATGCTTCCTATTGTTGTCAAGACTCAAAACCTTTGCTTCCACAAGAAAAAGAGCGCTAGTGACAAGTCATTTTCACTAACGTTTTATCTCTCAATTTGCCTTGATCTTGTTTTTCATGGTCAACTTTTAGTCTCAAGCACCCTGCCTGCCTGCTTGCTCAAGTAAATTTCAAGAATTAGTATATGCATGTGACGGGGATTCTAATGAAATATTGAGGTTGCATCAGTGTCGTGGATCAAGGTCATTTCTTTCGGGTCAGGATAACTTGGGTCTGACCCATATAGTGACTTGAATAGATGTCGTGCTGAGAAAATGCTTAGCCATTGTATGAATAACTTTTGAGACGACACGCGTTGGGGAGTGGGACCCACAAAAGGGCCCTACAAACAAGAAGTACTTTTACACACAACGTCTTACTCGCATATTTAGATCGCAAATTTTTCCTTCGACCCCAAATTTACTTGAGCATCGGAGTGTCGTGGTCGAGGACGGACCCGACTAGCTTAATTTTCTTTGTTTTATCTTCAAATATCAGATTCGGAGTGGTGACGTGGTGAGATCGTGGTCCTTGATCTAGGTCGCGCGTGATCAAACCGAATCAGCATGTTCACTTAATTACTAAAATATTAGTTTTAATTAAAAGATTGTGTATTTAATTTTTTTTATCAATGTAAAAATGGCATTAAACAGATTATTCATTAGTAATTATGTATAAACAATCTGTGATCTTTAGGCATATGATGATAGTTAAAGTTAAAATCATTTGGTTATTTTTCTTTTAGAAAAAAAGAGGGTAAATTCCACTTTAACCCCTCTACTCTCTCTTTGTTTCACTTTAGCTCCTACTCTCCATTCTATCACTTAAAACCTTTTATAAAATTTTCAATTGCATTCCTACCTCCAAAATTAATTTTATTAAATAAAATACTTATGAATGTTTTTTCTTAGTACATCTTAACATCTATATACCATCACACTGAAACCTTCAATGTAAAATATAATCAATTAAGTAGTAAAGAATTATAATGGTAAAAATCATCATTATAAAAATAATTATCATCATACAAATTAAACAAATGATGATAATAGTATTATTGATCAAGATAAACGTTATTCAATAGAACCATCTAAATTAGTTTTGAGTTTCGAAATGTAAATTTAAAATTTAGAGTAAAAACATAGAGATGTTAGAAGTATTAAAAAAAAAGTTTCACGATTTTATCCTAAGTATTTTATTTTATAAAATTAACCCAACTGAATTGTTAAGTTTACAAAAAAGGTGAGGATGTAAGTGAAGTATTTATAAAAGTTCAGGGGGATTAAGTGATATAATTGAGAATTGGAGGGGGGTGAAGTGGAATTTACCTTTTTTTGGAAAAAAAATATTGATGCATTAAAAGGTACTTGTTCCCTTAAAGAAGGGGAAATCACCCGGGGAAAAGAAAGATTTAGGACTTAGGAGTAGTAAACTAGACATGCCAAACTCAGAGCGACGTCGTTTGACGCAGGACGTCGGATAAACGGCTCTTCGCTCCCAGAACGAAGAAAAAGACAAAACCTCGTTTTTGGCTGTAATGATAGATAATCAGAAACAGCAAAAATTGTTACTCGAGGAAAATCCGGTAGCCAAACGAACCTGAATCGAAGTCCTGAAGTTGCAGAGAATGGAGATAGATTCTGCCCCGATTAGTCGGTGCTCCAAGGAGCACCAGAAGATCTACCAGGATTGGTTTTCTTTCGCTGATTCAGGTTGCTCCTGTTATTTCTCCTACTTCAAATTTGATTCCGGGGTTAACTTGTTTGTTTACTTCTTCTGTACTTCAAATGTTTGATTCTTTTATGCAATTAGATGGAGATGGGCGTCTCACGGGAGGCGATGCTATCAAGTTCTTTGCCATGTCTAACTTACCTCGTCAAGATCTCAAACTGGTAATTATTGTTATCATTTGTTTTTTTACTTTTTATTTTTTTTTCTCTTTGTTTGATTGTTTTTATATTGCCTTTCTTAAGGATGTTTTCGCTGCTTTCTATGGTAAATTCTTGTGGGGTCTAACTTTGTTCTAGTTCTGGAGTTAATGTGGTTGATTAAGTAGCACAGATGATACTTTGTGACGCTCTGCTATCTACTTTAACTTTACTCGACATATATTGTATTGTGATCAGGCTCTTGTGTCGTTTGATTTAGCATATGATTAACCCACTTTTGTGCCAATGTATGTCTGTCCAAGTGTTACTTGGCTTATTTTGTGTTTATAGGTTCCTGAACTGGATTGAAGGCTTTCATTTTGATTACATCTATGGATTCCTTTTTGTAGATTTTTCCTATCTTCTTATCTTGCTGTTGCTTCTCTTTCATTTTCATAAGGTGTGGGCAATTGCCGATTCGAAGAGGCAAGGCTTTCTTGGATTTAAAGAATTCATTACAGCAATGCAGGTTCTGATATTTTCCTGTTCATTTTGTGAAAATGATCAATATCATGATGCTGATCTCCCTTAACATTTGGCTATGTAGTTAGTCTCTTTGGCACAAGCTGGGCATGCTCTCAACAGTGATATTTTAACTTCTGAAGGTAAGCACTGGAGTATCAGATTCTTTTGCTTCTTTAGTTTTCATGTTCCTGGTCATTCTATTTACAAGTCGGAGATGGTGTTTTATTGCTTGCCTGAGTTTTCTTTCCAGTTTCTTTAGTCTGTTTATGTCCTAATAAAGTAGTGATTTTGACATGGTTGTATTACATTAATCATCTGCAGTTGACTTCGAAAACTTGCAACCTCCGGCCATGGAAGGTCTAGATGCACTCCTTGCTGTAAGTCTTTTATTTTCCCGTACTTGCATTAAAATTTAAATGCCACTGTTTTTCACTTTTTCTGCTTTTGTGCAGAAGAAAAAGCGTGTATCAAGTGAACCTGAGCAGAATGGTAAGCTTGATATGTTGTCTGTATTGGAATATTGGTATTCAATTCTGGCTGACTTTATTATGTTTTAGGCAGTGTTCAACCACAATCTTCACCTGCAGCTAGTTGGTTTTCTTCTTCAAAATCTGCAAAGAAGGTAATCTGGCATTATGAACCGTCTTTTACTTGATAATGCCTACATTTATGCCTCTTCCTTTGCCATGCTTATTGCACACTAGCATAATGCCATCATTTGGTGAGGTGGCTATTGGTTTAATTTTCTTCGGTAGTCATCCATTTTAAGGTCTCTAACTGCATGGGGGTGGAGTGAAATGTTTATTCCTCGATTTCTGTTCTGTATAATTATCTTCCTTTTTTTCTCCTGTTCTCAATCACTTCAAGTTTTTGTGCTTTCATTTTTATTTTAACATATCTATGCTCAGTTTTATAGACTTCACTATATTGGTGTCAGAGTCATGAATATTTGCCCTCTCTTCAAGTTCTTTCATCATGCCATTCCTTTCGTTACCATCCAATTTCCACATGTCATTTCTTCTTTGTTAGGTTTTTTGGCTCCTTGAATGATGCTTCCTCCTTATATATTGTACTAGGTATCTCTGAGTTCTGTCACTTCAATTATTGATGGCTTGAAGAAGTTGTATGTACAGAAGCTCAAGCCCCTGGAAGTAACCTATCGGTTTAACGACTTTGTTTCTCCGTTGCTGGTACATATTTATTCTTCCTTCAGTTAAAGTAATGTGCAGAAAACACCAAAATATTTGGTCTTCTATTTGTTGCTTTTTTGGATGGACTATACTTTAGCTGATCTGGTGATTAACTCTATACAATAATACATTGCATGTTGGAAGACCAATAGTGATTTTGATGCTAAGCCCATGGTGATGCTGCTGGGTCAGTACTCCACTGGGAAGACAACATTTATCAAACATTTGCTCAGAACAAGTTATCCAGGTACACAACAACTATCTCTGGAGCATTCATGTACCTTCATTTTCTTTTGTTACTGATCTAATTGTTCTTTATTCAACTCTATATCATAGGTGCTCACATTGGGCCAGAGCCCACCACAGATAGATTTGTTGTTGTGATGGTATGTTGTACTCTTTATAGTACAAAGTTTTTACTATTTATTTTAAGTTAAACAGAGTCCTATATGATTCTGCTGTTCGAACTTCTGATGCTATCTGGTTCCAGATTGTATACTATGTATGATTTAGTGGGTTAATTGGTTTTTCTACTGGCATAACTTAATGGATGATGGAGGCAGCGCTCTATTTTTTCTATGATTTCTCGTCATCTGGTGTTGCCTTCCTTCCTTTGATGTGTATTGCTTACATGGAAATTGCTGGCTGAACATTGGGTTGATTGCTTCATAAATGTTTTTCCAACTTCTGACTCCATTTCCGCTGGTATACATTTTTGTTTCCCATCAGTATTACTGTGAAATTGTTTCTTTTTTTATACAGAATGGACCTGATGAGAGAAGTATTCCAGGAAACACCGTTGCTGTTCAAGCAGATATGCCTTTCAGTGGCCTGACAACTTTTGGAACTGCATTCTTGTCAAAATTTGAGTGTTCACAGATGCCACATCCTGTGAGGGCAAACTTTATCTATCATCAACTTTTTCACCCAAATGAAGAGAGACAAAATTCTTGACTACTTATATTTTTTGTTTTGAATGCTAAAAGCTGCTGGAGCATATCACATTTGTGGACACCCCTGGTGTTTTATCAGGAGAAAAGCAACGAACACAGAGAAGCTATGACTTTACCGGTGTAACATCGTGGTTTGCCGCAAAGTGTGATCTCATCCTGCTTCTATTTGATCCTCACAAACTTGATATAAGTGATGAATTCAAACGAGTTATTGGATCTTTACGAGGTCATGATGATAAGATACGTGTGGTTTTGAACAAGGCTGACCAAGTTGACACACAGCAGGTGCGAGTTATTAAGTTGTTTTCTTTACTCGTTATATTGTCCTTCAACTGTCCCCATAAAGAAGCTATGTAATGGTCTGGTAAATTCATTTTACTGGTCATGCTCATTGCAGCTTATGCGGGTATATGGAGCATTGATGTGGTCCCTTGGGAAGGTTCTAAACACTCCTGAAGTTATGCGAGTTTATATTGGGTAAGCTCTTAGCCAATTACTTTGTTTTTTGTAACAATTGAAATGTTATCTGCTGATATATTGTTATCGGACCAATATCTAAGTTGACTCTCAGCTATGATAGCTGGCTTGAATATTTATTTGGTGGAAACTGAGATATCCTATGTCCAAACTTGTATGTGTTAAGGTTTTGATATTGAAAGTTAGGGCACCCACTTCAAACTTGAAAACCTAGGTTCGGGAAGCTTTAATCGTTTTCTTTGTATGCTGCTATTAGTCTTACAGATCTTCTGGAGAAATGTGTTTTGGGTGTTATTTTGTAGTTATCCTATATTTTGCTTGTTGCTGCATCATTTGGATTATTTTCTGAAAAATATTTTTATATTATATCCTGTCAAATTTTATTCCAAGGTCCTCTATATTAAAAGAAAGTTTCCGAAAATTGAGTCTTGTGATGGATGCTTTTGACAAAATGCATTTTTACTTGCTGATGTCTGCTGCACTTGAGTTCTTTCTTGAACTTAAGTCAGCCTTATCTCATTGACTAGGTATAGTCTGCATCTTCTTTCCATTAGTGGTTGAGATGGATGCTAGAGTTCTATTTCTTATACCCCTCCATCTTGTTTCCTTGCTCACCTTTGCCCTCTGCCATCTCTTCTTTTACACTGCCACTGCAGTTATGATTAATTTTCCTGTTCTTGTGGCTAACATTTGCTATACTCTTGGTGTCTTCTTTTGTCTTTACAGTTCGTTTAATGACAAGCCCATCAATGAGGCTGCTTCTGGTCCCATTGGTAAAGAGCTATTTGAGAAAGAACAAGATGACCTTCTTGCTGATTTGAAAGACATACCAAAGAAAGCTTGCGATCGTCGTGTGAGTATGAGATCATCAAGTTTTTATGCCTTTTGGGCCACTATTTGCTTATTGGCATGGGCAAAATGGGTTTAAAATATTCTTTATGTCCTGCAGATAAATGAATTTGTAAAACGTGCTAGGGCAGCTAAGATACATGCTTATATTATCAGTCATCTGAAAAAGGAGATGCCTGCAATGATGGGCAAAGCTAAGACGCAACAGAGGCTCATCGATAACCTGCCTGATGAATTTGCAAAGGTTCTAGCTCTCTCTCTCTTTCTGTGTGCACGTTCTGTGTGCCTGTGAGCACACGGCTTTGCTTATTTCCCTATCATTAAATTTTCAGGTTCAGAGGGAACACCATCTACCAGCTGGAGATTTCCCTAATGTCGAACACTTCAGGGAGGTTCTGGGTGGCTACAGTATCGATAAGTTTGAGAAGCTGAAACCTAAAATGATACAGTCTGTCGATGATATGCTTGGGTACGACATCCCCGAACTTTTGAAGAATTTCCGCAATCCTTATGATTAGAAATACATCAAAGTCTTTTTGGGCGGAGGAGATCAGTTCTTTTTGGATACCTCAAAATCTTCTATTCTACTTTTATAGTCAAAAGGGGCATGGTATATGTTGGAAATTATATACATTCATTGCTTGTGAATTGATCACCTGTATTTGTGCTCTTGATGATTCTGTACGATATCTACTCTGCTACGTGTTGAATTGAATACCTTCCTCCTTGTAACCATTGGATGCCTTCACCTACAATAAACGTAATAAATCTTTTTTCATATCGTGAATGGCGCGCAGCCGCTCTGGCAAGTCGCAAAAATATTGCATGCACAGGTTCCTCAAGGACAAAGTTGAATAAGAAAAATCTGAAACTTCCAGAGTTCGAATTTTGGGAGAGTAGAACAGAAATTTCAGGGTGAAACGAAATAGAAATGAAGGTAATAGTCGGATGGGAACCCCTGGTATCTTTCTCAGGATTAAAATGGAAGAAAATATTAAGAACAACGAATCCTTGTGGGTTGCACCAGCCGGGAATCGAACCCGGGTCTGTACCGTGGCAGGGTACTATTCTACCACTAGACCACTGGTGCCTTTTGCTTTATCGTTCTCCATCTTCCATATGAGTACCTAAAAATCAAGGTGATGCTACATAAACCATTTAATTCAAGGGTGAAAATTATAGAGACCATTATTAGTAGAAAGGAAATCAAAATGGTTAAACACACCAAAGTCCGTGTTCAAAACTACAACATTTTGTAGTGATCGTTGGCAACCAATTCAAGAATTGGTTAGCAGATCAGAACTACCAAAGACGTTTGTCAGATTTTATCAATCCTCCACTCATTTTCTCTCACTATATCCCCTCTAATAAAGTAAATCAATTCAAGACCGCTCTTGCTAACGAGATATATTAAGAGAAAAAAAGAAGAGGGACAATGCAGTCTCTCCTGTCCTATTATTGCTTTTATTTCAATAAATACTCTTTCATATCAGGTAAACAAAAATGAGAATACACATCTATGCAATCATACAAAAATGATACAAAGGACATAAATAGACCATGAAGACACACAATATCCATAATGAGGATAAAATATTGCGAAACTATGGTGACATCATGCACGAGAAAAAAGGTTGTGTAGATAGAAATGAAGATTTACAAATTGAAGGAGAATGACAAATGTAACAAGACGCAGATGACATTCATTGGCGCATAAGATAAAAGCAACACCTCACTTCTTCTATGTTAAAAAATGGAAATAAAACATATTCTACCGTGACACAGATACAGACACACACACACACCCCACACACACCCCACACCCACACACACACACCCCACACCCACACACCCCACACACACACACACACACACACACACACCCCACACACACATACACCCACACACCCCACACGCACACACATTCACACACACAACCCGCACGCACACACACACCCACACACCACAAAAAAAAAAAAGACGCACAAATAAGAAAATGGAAAAGTCGAGACAAGGAGGGGTCATCATTAAGCAAAACTTCTCAAGTTTGTGGTTGATAAAATTGAAAAAGAAATGCAGTAGCTGATTAGAACATATAAAAATATATTCGTTGACATCATGATCTCAACAGAAACCTGCTACACCAGATCTTGATTTACAGAAAGGTTGATCCCGAAACTGGATAATATTGATGACAAAAATCATTGCCCTAATACAATTACATATATAAAACACAATGAGAAATGCTGCAACCTTCTTTTTTCCAATAATAGCATTGGGTTCAAAAGAACAGTAATAAGTAAGCTCTACTTGATGCCCACAGGAATGCTTCCCCCAAAGCATCGAATATCAACCAACAAGTAAAACAACTTTAAACTCAATAAAATTCCAAAGCATTATTGCAATATTTCAACTAAAATTCCACTCTTATTTCAAAAAATACTATTTCATATAAGGCAAATCAAAATGAGAATACACATCTATGCAAGCACACAAAAATATTATAAAGGACATAAATAAACCACAAAGACACACAATACCCGTAATGAAGATAAAATATTACGAAACTATGGTGACATCTTGCACGAGAAAAAAAGTTGTCTAGATAGAAATGAAGACTTAGAAATTGAAGGAGAATGACAAATGTAACAAGACGCATATGACATTCATTGGCGTAGATGATAAAAACAACACCTCACTTCTTCTATATTCAAAATGAAAGTAAAACATGTTCTACCGTAACACACACACACACACACACACACACCCCCACACGCACACGCACCCCTCACACACATGCACACACACACACCCCCCCCACATGCACACACATACACACACACGCACGCACACACACACCTACGTGCACACACACACACACAACCCATACGCACAACACACACACCCACACGCCACACGCACAAATAATAAAAAAATATGCACAGACAATGAAATGGAAAAGCTGGAACAATGAGGGGGTATCATTAAGCAAAACTTCTCAAGTTTGTGGTCGATAAAATTGAAAAAGAAATGCAGTAGCTGATTAGAACATATAAAAATATATTAGTTGACATCATGATCTCAATGTAAACCTGCCACACCAAATCTTGATTTTCAGAGAGGTTGATCCAAAAACTGGATAATATTAACGATAAAATTATTGCCATAATACAGTTACATATATAAAACACAATGGGAAATGCTGCAACCTTCTATTACTCCAATAATAACACTAGGTTCAAAAGAGCAGTAATAGTTAAGCTCTTCTTGATGCCCACAGGCAGGCTTCCCCCAAAGCATCGAATAGCCACCAACAAGTTAAAAAACTTTACACTCGATAAAATTCCAAAGCATTACTGCAATATTTCAACTAACAGAACAGATCACATGTCAGAAACACACATTGCATACTCAGGAAATATCAGAATTCTTACAACCAGAAGAATAAAGCAATTACAATGATACATTAAATCAAACTGGAAAACAACAAATGCAGCAAACTAAAGTGGTTTTCTTCAAGAAACTCATCAATCACTAGATTAAAGATCGAATAGGGCACACTTAGCAGCAGTTTAGAGGAACCCTAAAAGCACATGATATGTTTCCTGCTCTTCTTCTCAGACCGCTTCTTGCCTTTACCCACTCGCGAATTATTTGAAGCACTGACGTCGGAATCAGAGTCAGAATACGAGAAAAATAGTTGTCTAGATAGAAATGAAGACTTAAAAATTAAAGAAGAATGACAAATGTAACAAAACGGATATGGCATGCATTGGCGCAGAAGATAAAAACAATACCTCACTTCTTCTATATTCAAAATGAAAGTAAAACATGTTCTATCGTGACACACACACACACACAAATACACACACACACCCCACATGCACACACACACACACACAACCCACGCGCAGACACCCACATGCACAACACACATACACACACACCACACACACACACACACCCCACACGCACACCCCCCCCCCCCACATGCACACACATACACACACACACACACACACACACCACATGCACACACAACCCACACACACACGCACGCACACACACACACACACACACACCCCCACACGCCACATGCCACACGCACAAATAATAAAAAAATACGCATAGACTAGGAAATGGAAAAGCTGGAACAATGAGGGGGCATTATTAAGCAAAACTTCTCAAGTTTATGGTCGATAAAATTGAAAAAGAAATGCAGTAGCTGATTAGAACATATAAAAGTATATTCGTTGACATCATGATCTCAACGTAAACCTGCCACAACAAATCTTGATTTTCAGAAAGGTTGATCAAGAAACTGGATAATATTAATGATAAATTCATTGCCCCAATACAATTACATATAAAACGTAATGGGAAATGCTGCAACCTTCTATTGCTCCAATAATAGCACTGAGTTCAAAAGAGCAGTAATAGTTAAGCTCTTCTTGATACCCACAGGAAGGCTTCCCCCAAAGCATCGAATAACAACCAACAAGTTAAAAAACTTTAAACTCAATAAAATTTCAAAGCATTACTGCAATATTTCAACTAACAGGACTGATCACATGTCAGCATCACACATTGCATACTCATACACACACACCCCACATGCATACACACACACACCCCACATGCACACACATACACATACACACCCCTCACACACATACACACACACCCATCATGCACACACATACACACACACAACCCACACACACACGCACACACACCCATCATGCACACACATACACACACACAACCCACACACACACGCACACACACCCATCATGCACACACATACACACACACAACCCACACACACACACACACACACCAACACGCACAACACACACTCACCCACACGCCATATGCCACACGCACAAATAATAAAAAAACACGCACAGACTAGAAAATGAAAAAGTTGGAACAATGAGGGGGCATCATTAAGCAAAACTTCTCAAATTTATGGTCGATAAAATTAAAAAAGAAATGCAATAGCTGATTAGAACATATAAAAGTATATTCGTTGACATCATGATCTCAACGTAAACCTGCCACAACAAATCTTGATTTTCAGAAAGGTTGATCCAGAAACTGAATAATATTAATGATAAATTCATTGCCCCAATACAATTACATATATAAAACGTAATGGGAAATGCTGCAACCTTCTATTGCTCCTATAATAGCACTGGGTTCAAAGGAGCAGTAATAGTTAAGCTCTTCTTGATACCCACAGGAAGGATTCCCCAAAGCATCGAATAACAACCAACAAGCTAAAAAACTTTAAACTCAATAAAATTTCAAAGCATTACTGCAATATTTCAACTAACAGGACTGATCATATGTCAGCATCACACATTGCATACTCATACACACACACCCCACACGCACACACACACACACACACACCCCCCCACACACACACACCCCACATGCACACACACACACAGACACACACCCCTCACACACATACACACACAACCCACATGCACACACACACACACACACACCCCACACGCACATGCACACACACACACACACACACACACACCCCACACGCACACACACACACCCCACACGCACACACACACACACACACCAACACGCACAACACACACTCACCCACACGCCACATGCCACATGCCACACGCACAAATAATAAAAAAACACGCACAGACTAGGAAATGGAAACATTGGAACAATGAGGGGCATCATTAAGCAAAACTTCTCAAGTTTGTGGTCGATAAAATTGAAAAACAAATGCAATAGCTGATTAGAACATATAAAAGTATACTCGTTAACATCATGATCTCAACATAAACCTGCTACACCAAATCTTGATTTTCAGAGAGGTTGATCCAGAAATTGGATAATATTAATGATAAATTCATTGCCCCAATACTGGTACATATATAAAACGCAATAGGAAATGCTGCAACCTTCTATTGCTCCAATAATAGCACTGGGTTCAAAAGAGCAACAATAGTTAAGCTCTTCTTGATAGCCACAGGAAGCCTTCCTCCAAAGCATCGAATAACAACCAACACGTTAAAAAACTTTAAACTCAATAAAATTCGAAAGCTTTAATGTAATATTTCAACTAACAGGACCGATCACATGTCCGCATCACACATTGCATACTCATTAAATATCAGAATTCTTACAACCAGAAAGAATAAAGCAATTACAATGATACATTAAATCAAACTGGAAAACAACAAATGCACCAAACTAATGCATGTCCACCAAGCTAAAGCGGTCTTTTTCCAAAAAGCTTATCAATCACCAGATTAAAGATCGAATAGGGCACACTTAGCAGCAGTTTAGAGTAATCCTAAAAGCACATGACACACACACACACACATACATACATACACACCCCACATGCACACACACACACACCCCCCACATGCACACACATACACACACACACACCCCACATGCACACACATACACACACACACACACACCCCATATGCACACACATACACACACACACCCCTCACACACATACACACACACCCCATATGCACACACATACACACACAAACCCCTCACACACATACACACACACCCATCATGCACACACATACACACACACAACCCACACACACACGCACACACACACACACCAACAAGCACAACACACACTCACCCACACGCCACATGCCACACGCACAAATAATAAAAAAACACGCACAGACTAGAAAATGGAAAAGTTGGAACAATGAGGGGGCATCATTAAGCAAAACTTCTCAAATTTGTGGTCGATAAAATTGAAAAAGAAATGCAATAGCTGATTAGAACATATAAAAGTATATTCGTTGACATCATGATCTCAACGTAAACCTGCCACAACAAATCTTGATTTTCAGAAAGGTTGATCTAGAAACTGGATAATATTAATGATAAATTCATTGTCCCAATACAATTACATATATAAAACGTAATGGGAAATGCTGCAACCTTCTATTGCTCCTATAATAACACTGGGTTCAAAAGAGCAGTAATAGTTAAGCTCTTCTTGATATCCACAGGAAGGCATCGCCCAAAGCATCGAATAACAACCAACAAGTTAAAAAACATTAAACTCAATAAAATTTCAAAGCATTACTGCAATATTTCAACTAACAGGACTGATCATATGTCAGCATCACACATTGCATACTCATACACACACACCCCACACACACACACACACCCCACATGCACACACACACACAGACACACACCCCTCACACACATACACACACAACACACATGCACACACACACACACACACCCCACATGCACACACACCCCACACGCACACACACACACACACACACACCCCACATGCACATGCACACACACACACACACCCCACACGCACATGCACACACACACACACACACCCCACACGCACACACGCACACACACACCCCTCACACACATACACACACACCCATCATGCACACACATACACACACACACAACCCACACACACATGCACACACACCAACACGCACAACACACACTCACCCACACGCCACATGCCACACGCACAAATAATAAAAAAACACGCACAGACTAGGAAATGGAAAAATTGGAACAATGAGGGGCATCATTAAGCAAAACTTCTCAAGTTTGTGGTCGATAAAATTGAAAAACAAATGTAATAGCTGATTAGAGCATATAAAAGTATACTCGTTAACATCATGATCTCAACATAAACCTGCTACACCAAATCTTGATTTTCAAAGAGGTTGATCCAGAAACTGGATAATATTAATGATAAATTCATTGCCCCAATACAGTTACATATATAAAACGCAATAGGAAATGCTGCAACCTTCTATTGCTCCAATAATAGCACTGGGTTCAAAAGAGCAACAATAGTTAAGCTATTCTTGATACCCACAGTAAGCCTTCATCCAAAGCATCGAATAACAACCAACACGTTAAAAAAACTTTAAACTCAATAAAATTCTAAAGCATTACTGTAATATTTCAACTAACAGGACCGATCACATGTCAGCATCACACTTTTCATACTCATTAAATATCAGAATTCTTACAACCAGAAAGAATAAATCAATTACAATGATACATTAAATCAAACTGGAAAACAGCAAATGTACCAAACTAATGCATGTCCACCAAGCTAAAGCGGTCTTTTTCCAAAAAGCTTATCAATCACCAGATTAAAGATCGAATAGGGCACACTTAGCAGCAGTTTAGAGAAATTCTAAAAGCACATGACACACACACACACATACATACATACACACCCCACACGCACACACACACACACACCCCACATGCACACACATACACACACACAACCCACACGCACACACACAAACACACACACACACACCCCACACGCACACACACACACACACACACACCCCACATGCACACACATACACACACACCCATCATGCACACACATACACACACACAACCCACACACACACGCACACACACACACACCAACACGCACAACACACACTCACCCACACGCCACATGCCACACGCACAAATAATAAAAAAACACGCACAGACTAGGAAATGGAAAAGTTGGAACAATGAGGGGGCTTCATTAAGCAAAAGTTCTCAAATTTGTGGTCGATAAAATTGAAAAAGAAATGCAATAGCTTATTAGAACATATAAAAGTATATTCGTTGACATCATGATCTCAACGTAAACCTGCCACAACAAATCTTGATTTTCAGAAAGGTTGATCCAGAAACTGGATAATATTAATGATAAATTCATTGCCCCAATATAATTACATATATAAAACGCAATGGGAAATGCTGCAACTTTCTATTGCTCCAATAATAGCACTGGGTTCAAAAGAGCAGTAATAGTTAAAGCTCTTCTTGATACCCACAGAAAGGCATCCCTCAAAACATCGAATAACAACCAACAAACTAAAAAACTTTAAACTCAAAAAAATTTCAAAGCATTACTGCAATATTTCAACTAACAGGACTGATCACATGTCAACATCACACATTGCATACTCATACACACACACCCCACACGCACACACACACACACCCCCCACATGCACACACATACACACACACACACCCCTCACACACATACACACACACCCCATATGCACACACACACACACACACACCCCACATGCACACATACAAACACACACACCCCAAACGCGCACACACACACACACCCCACACGCTCACATGCACACACACACGCGCACACACACACACATACCCCACACGCACACACACACACACACACCCACATGCACACACATACACACACACACAACCCACACACACACATACACACACACCCATCATGCACACACATACACACACACACACCCATCATGCACACACATACACTCACACACACCCATCATGCACACACATACACACACACAACCCCCCCCCCCCCACACACACACACCAACACGCACAACACACACTCACCCACACGCCACATGCCACACGCACAAATAATAAAAAAACACGCACAGACTAGGAAATGGAAAAGTTGGAACAATGAGGGGGCATCATTAAGCAAAACTTCTCAAGTTTGTGGTCGATAAAATTGAAAAAGAAATGCAATAGCTGATTAGAACATATAAAAGTATACTCGTTGACATCATGATCTCAACATAAACCTGCTACACCAAATCTTGATTTTCAGAGAGGTTGATCCAGAAACTGGATAATATTAATGATAAATTCATTGCCCCAATACAGTTACATATATAAAACGCAATAGGAAATGCTGCAACCTTCTATTGCTCCAATAATAGCACTGGGTTCAAAAGAGCAACAATAGTTAAGCTCTTATTGATACCCACAGGAAGCCTTCTTCCAAAGCATCGAATAACAACCAACACGTTAAAAAACTTTAAACTTAATAAAATTTCAAAGCATTACTGTAATATTTCAATTACCAGGACCGATCACATGTCAGCATCACACATTGCATACTCATTAAATATCAGAATTCTTACAACTAGAAAGAATAAAGCAATTACAATGATACATTAAATCAAACTGGAAAACAACAAATGCACCAAACTAATACATGTCCACCAAGCTAAAGCGGTCTTTTTCCAAAAAGCTTATCAATCACCAGATTAAAGATCGAATAGGGCACACTTAGTAGCAGTTTAGAGAAATCCTAAAAGCACATGATACACACACACACACACACATACATACATACACACCCCACACGCACACACACACACACCCCCCACATGCACACACATACACACACACAACCCACACGCACAGACACAGACACACACACACCCCACACGCACACACACACACACACACCCCACACGCACACACATACACACACTCACCCCTCACACACATACACACACACCCATCATGCACACGCATACACACACACAACCCACACACACACGCACACATACACACACCAACACGCACAACACACACTCACCCACACGCCACATGCCACACGCACAAATAATAAAAAAAACACGCACAGACTAGGAAATGGAAAAGTTGGAACAATGAGGGGGCTTCATTAAGCTAAAGTTCTCAAATTTGTGGTCGATAAAATTGAAAAAGAAATGCAATAGCTGATTAGAACATATAAAAGTATATTCGTTGACATCATGATCTCAACGTAAACTTGCCACAACAAATCTTGATTTTCAGAAAGGTTGATCCAGAAATTGGATAATATTAATGATAAATTCATTGCCCCAATACAATTACATATATAAAATGCAATGGGAAATGCTGCAACTTTCTATTGCTCCAATAATAGCACTGGGTTCAAAAGAGCAGTAATAGTTAAAGCTCTTCTTGATACCCACAGGAAGGCATCCCCAAAGCATTACTGCAATATTTCAACTAACAGGACTGATCACATGTCAGCATCACACATTGCATACTCATACACACACACCACATGCACACACACACACACACACCCCACACGCACACACACACACACACCCCACACGCACACACACACACACACACACACCCCACATGCACACACATGCACACACATACACACACACACACACCCCTCACACACATACACACACACCCCACACACACACACACACACACACACACACACCCCACATGCACACACACACACACACACACCCCAAACGCGCACACACACACACACACCCCACATGCACACACATACACACACACACACACCCATCATGCACACACATACACACACACAACCCCTCCACACACACACACACACCAACACGCACAACACACACTCACCCACACGCCACATGCCACACGCACAAATAATAAAATAACACGCACAGACTAGGAAATGGAAAAGTTGGAACAATGAGGGGGCATCATTAAGCAAAACTTCTCAAGTTTGTGGTCGATAAAATTGAAAAAGAAATGCAATAGCTGATTAGAACATATAAAAGTATACTCGTTGACATCATGATCTCAACATAAACCTGCTACACCAAATCTTGATTTTCAGAGAGGTTGATCCAGAAACTGGATAATATTAATGATAAATTCATTGCCCCAATACAGTTACATATATAAAACGCAATAGGAAATGCTGCAACCTTCTATTGCTCCAATAATAGCACTGGGTTCAAAAAAGCAACAATAGTTAAGCTCTTATTGATACCCACAGGAAGCCTTCTTCCAAAGCATCGAATAACAACCAACACGTTAAAAAACTTTAAACTCAATAAAATTTCAAAGCATTACTGTAATATTTCAATTACCAGGACCGATCACATGTCAGCATCACACATTGCATACTCATTAAATATCAAAATTCTTACAACTAGAAAGAATAAAGCAATTACAATGATACATTAAATCAAACTGGAAAACAGCAAATGCACCAAACTAATACATGTCCACCAAGCTAAAGCGGTCTTTTTCCAAAAAGCTTATCAATCACCAGATTAAAGATCGAATAGGGCACACTTAGTAGCAGTTTAGAGAAATCCTAAAAGCACATGACACACACACACATACATACATACACACCCCACACGCACACACACACACCCCACACGCACACACACACACACCCCCCACATGCACACACATACACACACACAACCCACACGCACACACACAGACACACACACACCCCACACGCACACACACACACACACACCCCACACGCACACACATACACACACTCACCCCTCACACACATACACACACACCCATCATGCACACACATACACACACACAACCCACACACACACGCACACATACACACACCAACACGCACAACACACACTCACCCATACGCCACATGCCACACGCACAAATAATAAAAAAACACGCACAGACTAGGAAATGAAAAAGTTGGAACAATGAGGGGGCTTCATTAAGCAAAAGTTCTCAAATTTGTGGTCGATAAAATTGAAAAAGAAATGCAATAGCTGATTAGAACATATAAAAGTATATTCGTTGACATCATGATCTCAACGTAAACCTGCCACAACAAATCTTGATTTTCAGAAAGGTTGATCCAGAAACTGGATAATATTAATGATAAATTCATTGCCCCAATACAATTACATATATAAAATGCAATGGGAAATGCTGCAACTTTCTATTGCTCCAATAATAGCACTGGGTTCAAAAGAGCAGTAATAGTTAAAGCTCTTCTTGATACCCACAGGAAGGCATCCTCCAAAGCATTACTGCAATATTTCAACTAACAGGACTGATCACATGTCAGCATCACACATTGCATACTCATACACACACACCCCACATGCACACACACACACACACACCCCACACGCACACACACACACACACACACCCCACACGCACACACACACACACACCCCACATGCACACACATACACACACATACACACACACACACACCCCTCACACACATACACACACACCCCACACACACACACACACACACACCCCACATGCACACACACAGACACACACACCCCAAACGCGCACACACACACACACACCCCACATGCACACACATACACACACACACACCCATCATGCACACACATACACACACACAACCCCTCCACACACACACACACCCATCATGCACACACATACACACACACAACCCCTCCACACACACACACACACACCAACATGCACAACACACACTCACCCACACGCCACATGCCACACGCACAAATAATAAAATAACACGCACAGACTAGGAAATGGAAAAGTTGGAACAATGAGGGGGCATCATTAAGCAAAACTTCTCAAGTTTGTGGTCGATAAAATTGAAAAAGAAATGCAATAGATGATTAGAACATATAAAAGTATACTCGTTGACATCATGATCTCAACATAAACCTGCTATACCAAATCTTGATTTTCAGAGAGGTTGATCCAGAAACTGGATAATATTAATGATAAATTCATTGCCCCAATACAGTTACATATATAAAACGCAATAGGAAATGCAGCAACCTTCTATTGCTCCAATAATAGCACTGGGTTCAAAAGAGCAACAATAGTTAAGCTCTTATTGATACCCACAGGAAGCCTTCTTCCAAAGCATCGAATAACAACCAACACGTTAAAAAACTTTAAACTCAATAAAATTTCAAAGCATTACTGTAATATTTCAACTACCAGGACCGATCACATGTCAGCATCACACATTGCATACTCATTAAATATCAGAATTCTTACAACTAGAAAGAATAAAGCAATTACAATGATACATTAAATCAAACTGGAAAACAGCAAATGCACCAAACTAATACATGTCCACCAAGCTAAAGCGGTCTTTTTCCAAAAAGCTTATCAATCACCAGATTAAAGATCGAATAGGGCACACTTAGCAGCAGTTTAGAGGAATCCTAAAAGCACATGACACACACACACACACACATACATACACACCCCACATGCGCACACACACACACACACCCCACACGCATACACACACACACACACACCCCACACGCACACACACAGACACCCCCAACATGCACACACATACACACATACACACACCCCACATACACACACATACACACACACAACCCACACACACACGCACACACACACACACACACGCACAACACACACCCACCCACACGCCACATGCCACACGCACAAATAATAAAAAAACACGCACGGACTAGGAAATGGAAAAGTTGGAACAATGAGGGGGCATTATTAAGCAAAACTTCTCAAGTTTGTGGTCGATCAAATTGAAAAAGAAATGCAGTAGCTGATTAGAACATATAAAAGTATATTCGTTGAAATCATGATCTGAACGTAAACCTGCCACACCAAATCTTGATTTTCAGAAAGGTTGATCCAGAAACTGGATAATATTAATGATAAATTCATGACCCAATACAGTTACATATATAAAACGAATGGGAAATGCTGCAACCTTCTATTGCTCCAATAATAGCACTGGGTTCAAAAGAGCAGCAATAGTTAAGCTCTTCTTGATACCCACAGGAAGGCTTCCCCAAAGCATCAAATAACAATCAACAAGTTAAAAAACTTTAAACTCAATGAAATCCCAAAGCATTACTGCAATATTTCAACTAACAGGACCGATCACATGTCAGCATCACACATTGCATACTCATTAAATATCAGAATTCTTACAATCAGAAAGAATAAAACAATTACAATGATACATCAAATCAAACTAGAAAACAGCAAATGCACCAAACTAATGCATGTCCACCAAGCTAAAATGGTTTTTTTCAAAAAGCTTATCAATCACCATATTAAAGATCGAATAGGGCACACTTAGCAGCAGTTTAGAGGAATCCTATAAGCACATGACACACACACACCACACATGCACACACACACACACACACCCCACACGCGCACACACACACACACCCCACATGCACACACATACACACACACACCTCTCATACACATACACACACACCCCTCACACACATACACACACACCCCACATGCACACACATACACACACACAACCCACACACACACACACGCACACACACACACACACCCCACATACACACACACCCCACATACACACACACGCACGCACGCACACACACACCAACACGCACAACACACACTCACCCATACGCCACATGCCACATGCACAAATAATAAAAAAAACACGCACAGACTAGGAAATGGAAAAGTTGGAACAATGAGGGGGCATCATTAAGCAAAACTTCTCAAGTTTGTGGTCGATAAAATTGAAAAACAAATACAATAGCTGATTAGAACATATAAAAGTATACTCGTTGACATCATGATCTTAACATAAACCTGCTACACCAAATCTTGATTTTCGGAGAGGTTGATCCAGAAACTGGATAATATTAATGATAAATTCATTGCCCCAATGCAGTTACATATATAAAACGTAATAAGAAATGCTGCAACCTTCTATTGCTCCAATAATAGCACTGGGTTCAAAAGAGCAACAATAGTTAAGCTCTTCTTGATACCCACAGGAAGCCTTCCTCTAAAGTATCGAATAACAACCAACAAGTTAAAAAACTTTAAACTCAATAAAATTCCGAAGCATTACTGCAATATTTCAACTAATAGGACCGATCATATGTCAGCATCACACATTGCATACTCATTAAATATCAGAATTCTTACAACCAGAAAGAATAAAGCAATTACAATGATACATTAAATCAAACTGGAAAACAGCAAAAGCACCAAACTAATGCATGTCCACCAAGCTAAAGCGGTCTTTTTCCAAAAAGCTTATCAATCACCAGATTAAAGATCGAATAGGGCACACTTAGCAGCAGTTTAGAGGAATCCTAAAAGCACATGACACACACACACACACACACACACACACACACACACCACACGCACACCCACACACACACACACACCCCACACGCACACCCACACACACACCCCTCACACACACACACACACACCCACACGCACACACAGACACACACACAACCCACACGCATACACACACACACCCCACATGCACACACATACACACACAACCCACACGCACACACATACACACACACAACACACACCCACCCACACGCCACACACCACACGCCCAAATAATAAAAAAACACAAACAGACAAGGAAATTGAAAAGCTTGAACATTGATGGGGCATCATTAAGCAAAACTTCTCAAGTTTGTGGTCGATAAAATTGAAAAAGAATTGCAGTAGCTGATTAGAACATAACAAAATATATTCGTTGACATCATGATCTCAACGAAAATATGCTACACCAAATCTTGATTTTCAGAGAGGTTGATCCAAAATTTGGATAATATTAATGATAAATTCATTGCCCTAATACAGTTACATATATAAAACACAATAGGAAATGCTGCAACCTTCTATTGCTCCAATAATAGCACTGGGTTCAAAAGAGCAGCAATAGTTAAGCTCTTCTTCATATTCACAGACAGGCTTCCCCCAATGCATCGAATAACAACCAACAAGTTAAAAAACTTTAAACTCAATAAAATTCTAAAGCATTACTGCAATATTTCAACTAACAGGACCGATCACATGTCAGAGTCACACATTGCATACTCAGTAAATATCAGAATTCTTACAATCAGAAGAATAAAGCAATTACAATGATACATTAAATCAAACTGGAAAACAGCAAATGCACCAAACTAATGCATTGTCCACCAAGCTAAAGTGGTTTTTTTCAAGAAGCTCATCAATCACCAAATTAAAGATCGAATAGGGCACACTTAGCAGCAGTTTAGAGGAATCCTAAAAGCACATGACATATTACCCACTGTAGAAGCTAGTCCTCTTCATGGCGATGTTTCCTGCTCTTCTTCTCAGACCGCTTCTTGCCTCTACCCACTCGCAAATTATTTGAAGCACTAACGTCGGAATCAGAGTCTGAATACGCCTTCCTGCTCCTTCTTTTATGCCGCAGATGAGCAGAATCATCATTTGAATGATGGTGACTCCTCCTCCTCCTCTTCTCCTTCCTACTCTTCCTCTTTCTTCGCCTACGCTTCAATTCCCGCAATTTATACCTGCAATTTACTTGATTGAGAAAAGTGCCTTCAATTCCTTAAAAATAGAAATAAAAAAGAAATAGAAAAGTACTTTCAAGATAATCCAACTAACCATACTGCTCAAAAGCAACATGGCATCAGAAAGTAAACCAAAATCCAAAATGCTATGAATACATGGGATGGTTAACAGAAAGCAATTAACACTGGGTTAGCTTTGTATTTACTAAGGTATTTCAGCAAAAGCCCAAGCGACAAGAAACATAAATCACACAAGACACCCCAACCGTTAATAAAGTTAGCATAAAAACTTGTAATGGATTTTGATTATTTTATGAAACTTACCTATCTTCTAAAAAGTTAAAACTAGTGTCTCCTTCTAGTAAAGGAATCATTCACTTTCTAAAGAATAGCCACAGGAATAGTTGTGCCATTTATTGAGCAACATCACAGATTCAACAACTTATAGGCCTAATATCCTAGTTTCTGCAATACCAAATCCACATTACTAGAAAAGTGTTACCACTCAAATATGTATGAAACTGCCCATAGGTACCTGAAGGCAGAAAAATAACAGAAACTTTGGTAGGTGAATAATTAGTTCTTTACCTGATAAACAGTAAGTTACATGTAAGCACAAGTATGAGTCAAGCATCAGCTACAACATATATAACTGATCAGTTGTTTCTGAGCATAGCTTATTTGATTAACAAAACCCAGATCGCAATCATTATATTGTAGATAGTGCAATAGAAAATTATGAATTCAAGACCTAAGATAAGAATCTTGGTGAATTTTTTTTTTACGTATAAATAATTTTATAACTGTATAAATTTTACTGCATGAAAAATATTAGTACCAGCAATTTATAATTTGAACTTAATTGAAAGCATCATTCACCTTTACATAAGCTATGTTTAATATTTAAATTTACATCAATTACTTTGACCAGTACAAAGAAGTCATAATAATTGTTATAGCCAAGGTTTTTTACATTTGCAATAATAGTATGATAAATGTGAATTTGGATACATACCATCAAGTTACAATTTTGAATGTTATTCACCTCTCCTCTATAGTAACTATGTTTAATCTCTACAAATACATAAAATAAAGTAGTTTGACTAGGTGGCGGGCATTCTGTCTGGGTGTGGGCGTGCTGTGAAAAATCGGACTTGGACCGACTTCCACGTCTGAATTTAAGAAGGCTTCGTTCGATCAACTCTGTGCTCTGCCGAAATCCAGCCCCGATTGGTTGACGGTTCTCTGTCTCCCGCACAGCCAAGTCTTTTTGAGAAGGTCCGTCTTTTACTTGTATGTAACGTGTTCGAGGAAATTCCTCTATGACTTATAGTTTCTCTGTGCCGACTTGTGGGATACGAGGTGGCATGAATATTTGGTAGCTTGTCTTCAGGACCTGGATTGATATTTGTTTCTAGGAATTCTGCCAAATCTTAATGTTTGGATTTTCTGAAAGTATTAGGCTGTTGCGATTGTATGATGATTTTGCAACGGATATAGTAGGCGTGATCGTTTAATTGCGTTCGGGGAATGCAGGTACTGAGAAAGAGATTTCCCGAAAATGCTGCAGCAGCGGTTGAAGAAGGCAGTTACAGACAACCCTAAGAAGGTTGCAGACTTAATTGATCTCGTAAATCTGCCCACAGTACTTAGAGATTTCATGGGTCAGTCTCAGAGTTCTCGACTGAATTGTTTTAGGCGGGTTTGGTCTTATATCAAGGAGAACAATCTCCAGGTTAGATCCCAGACACCCCACAACATGCCCAGGCACACACTAATTTGCTTGATGTTTGCATTTGTTTGATCTGGGAATTGCTCTTGCTCCTGAAAGTTGTCTACTTGTTGATCAACGCTAGTTATCTGAAGTTTGAGCTCAGAGCTACTGTCATTGTCCAGTTATGTTCATGTACTGATTATTCTAACGAATTAGAGGAGTAAATCTCTTGAACTGATTGTGTTTGTTTATTTTGGTACTCCTTGTTCATCCTTTAATGTGGTCTTACTTAGTTCGACAGGTCAATTTAGGTGAATGGACAGGGTTAGAGTGGGTTTCAAATTTGTTTGCTATCTGAATAATATTCTTTTGCTACAGCTGAATCATTAGCATCAAATGATATGAAGAAGCTAACTCACTAACCCTCTCTTACTGCCTCCTAAAACCACCAAAAATTCTTGAAACAACAAAAAATGCAACTTATTTTCTTAATAATATATTGTTGCCTTTATTTGAACAGAAGGAAGTTGGGTATGGTTTCTTTTTTAGGTGCTAGCAATTACCTCCCCAAAGCTTTATGATTGCTTCCTGTCACTATTAAATTGTTTTGGCATTCTTCTTAACTACCTGGTATACTTCGTTTTGTCTTTTGTAGGATCCAGTCAACAAAAATGTAGTGAATTGTGATCAAAAGCTGAAGAGCATTCTGTTGGGCAAGTCTAAGGTCGATCTTGCTGAACTTCCCATGTTGGTTAAGTTACATTTCCCCAAGCAGCCCAAGTGATCATCTAAGTTCGTTGAGGTTGTATCCATATCTTGCTATTCATACTTGTAACGAGTGGTGCAAAAACCTAAACCCTCTTTTAAATGCACTTAAACCCATCATGAAGCTGCATGCCTGCAGGCTGTTTTGTTATGCCAGGGAGTGTGTTCTACTTTCAGATTCATTATCGAAACATTTGTTTCATTTATGTATTTATTTTTTTGAAAATATTGGTGGGCAGCAAGAATGGGCTCCTGTCAAGATAGAGACTAACAATTACACATTATAGTTGTCCCAGTTGTGAAAATTATGAAAAACACCGTGCATGAAGGGAATTGTCTTCATAAATGGTAGTTCCTCGAATTATCTTGTCTATATGTGTTCCTGTTGTCTGCTTTTAATAGAATATGTGGCTGGATCGACTATTCCACCTACTTTTAGGGTAATAGCAAAATACTAAATAATGTAGAGTAGAATATCATATCATGTAGTATCCATATTCTTGCCTGATAAAGACTGAATTATTCCCTGTAAGAGGAAATTCATTGTAGAAATACAGCTAGATATGTTCTGACTGCATAGTTTGCTAGTATGCCGTTTGTTTTCTCTGTAGGGTGGAAAGAATCCCAAAACACGTATTCATTCGCATCCGAACATGTAAGACCATTATCTTCACCACACAAATAGCTCATCTCGAACCTTCCAGTCCCACAACATGCAATTGCTGAATGTTCAAAACCTGTGCCACACATACAAATTTGTGATTAAGTCGAAACTCTTAATCATGTCCCCAGAATACGCTAAAACTTACAACCGATGTCAAACATTTGTGTCATATAACTCACCAAAAGAACGAGGGTTCTGAATGATATTATAAAGAGTAGCATAAGGATTCACAAGCACCAACCGAAGCCCAGAAAGCTCCCTGTTCAGTGTCTCCACCAATGACTGCAACTGCTGATTGAAATCCATAGCCACTTTGTTGTATCCATCAATGCATCCTCCACCTGATGCTAAGTTTGCCGTTCTCTCCAGCGGCAAGCAACCCATCGGAGGCAGCCCTGTCAACGATATTTTCCTCGCTCCCAGCTTGTAAATATTTGTAATGAAATTTCTTGCTATGCCTGCCAAGAACTTCTGGTACTCCTCAATGGAGTACTCTGATGATCTGCTTGGAAGCAGATAATAATTTTCTAAGAAATCATTTGTTCCTATGCTAATTATGTAGAGAGCTTCACCCAAAATCTCGTCTGCCTTGTTGTTGCCCAGGTAGTCTCTCAGCCTGCTTTGGTATTCCTTGTAGTACTCCAATTCCTTCCATAGAGGTATTACAGACTGCATTTGGAGTAATAAAATTCTTAAGAGTTTAACATAATGCGAATTCGCTTATATAGTAGCCAAACAACGAAAATTTTGAAGTTAATGAATCATATGAGAACCTCATTACTATACTTACAAGAACTTTAGAAGTAACATTGTCATAACCAGTTCCAGCTGAAGCAAAGCAGACTCCCGTAGCGAAATCTTTGATGGTGTAAGCCGGGTCCAAATACGCAGGAACAGTTGTTTTGAGCCCAAAAGCCTCGGAGATGAAATCTGTGGGAACCCGGCCATTGGAAAACCGGCCTGTTGCTCGACCACCATCAAAATCTCGACCGTAAGGCTTGAAATTGCTTTTTAGCACTGTCGGGATGTAGTTGTTGTTCCCAGAATCTACCGTGGAATCTCCAAAGACGATGATGGATGAAACTTTGGCGTCGGTTTTGAGGATTTGGAAGAGTAGAAGTGTAAGGACCACAGAAATGGAAGGCAATGCCATTAATTTCTGTGTTGTGGGTTCGGACAGGGGTTGCTATAAATTAGCTAATGTTAGGAGCGCTTAGACAGAGTGCTATATGAGCTCTAAATTTGCTCCACTTGTCTTACAGTCTGCTTTGGGATGAGAAAGTGTAATAAGTAGGAATTATCTATAAACCTCTGTTCAATGGCAATGACAGTTGTGGCCCAGTTATCACTACACTAAAGTCGATATATTAGAGTAATTTACATTATTTTTCGTGTTGTATTTGAATTGATGGATTATTAAATTATATTTTGTGAAATATTGAAGTCATTTATTTATTCACATACGCACTTTTATTGCGTAGTGTAGGAAAGAAGTAGTCGGAAATTTCATGTAAAGTAGGTGCAATGTTGGTTCTAATACCAAAACAGTATCCCAATCCCAATGTTTTAGTTAGCTGAGGCTAATGTTCAGATCACGATGTTTACACAAGTTAGCAGCAAAAAGCCAACGGATTTTGCGATTGACAACTCAGAATATAGAGAGATGGTAAGCAAGCATGGAGTAGAGGTAATAAGAGTTGAATTAACGATGAATTAATACTATTCATCAGCTTTCCTGATTTTCTTTCAGCCAAAAAGGCTGGAAAAAAGTTGTCTTTTCTTTTGATTCCACGGAGGTTCACGTTTCAAACACGGTTTTGTTTCTTCTCTGATCTTGCCTTGTTATTATGATCTCTTGAAAAAGCTATCAGAAACGGATTATTAGCCACGGAAAGGGTTCACTTTACGTTGTCAAGATATTGTGGGTGGACATGAGATTCAGACATTGCTTCTATTTATTGCGTCTTTGTGATTTATGCCACCCCAAACTTGTCATGGTATGTGCTTCCTCCTTGTTATTAGGCCTTTGATGTGCCGTTCTCTTATGTGATCTTGCCAAAATATCTGACAAGTTAAACTATAATCTCCGTTGATGCGAGCAAAGATGCTTAGGATCAAGAGTTCAACTTATTAATTGAGTGAAAATGTAATGAAATAAATCAATAAAAGAAATAAAGTAAGTGTGGTTTTCGTATACTTGAGTGTAATTAAAAACATACCAATTTCTAAGAAAGAGGTCTATTATTTATGGGTAGACTCCTGGCTTGGGGAAAAGGCAAGAACCCCCAATATTCAGGTATCAATGGGAGGTGTATCCTCAAACAAGTAGGATTCTTTGATTTTTAGGCGGGTTATTATATTTGAGATAAGGATGTTTTTAGCTCGTCTCTTCTTATTGCCATATGTCCTAGTTTTTTTTGTGGTTGGAGCTTATCCGCCCCAATGGCTCTCTTTGCGTGCTATGGGGTGAATAATCCTACATCGATTGACACTTGGCCTCCACGAGGGTGGCCTCTTGCCTGGGCCCCTACTTGAGCTGGACCTCTCAACCCCTACTTCTTGAGTCTTCAAAGTCTTAGGACTTCCCTTCAGGTTTTGGGTCTCTTTTGCTAGACCATTTTATTGGTACAATTCTTAAAAACAAAAGTAAGGGTTAATTACACTTAGATCCCCTCTAAAATATCAAATTAAATATTTCCTAAGGAAGTTTTAAAATTATATTTATATTTTCTCCAAAAATTCACTGTTTACACTTGATCCTTTTTTGTTAAGATTGGGTTGAAAGATATTAACGATAGAAGAAATTTATGTGGATTTTCAATTTTATCCTTCATTTAACATTCGATATAATAATTTCATACTTACAAGGGGAAAAAATACAATTACATTAACCTCACCCCATATATATATATATATATATATATATTATTTATCACTTTATAAGTACAAAAATCTACATGGGAATATTAAATGAAGTGAAAAATTAAAAATGAACGTATTTTTCTAACGTTAGTATTTTTTGTCCAAACTCTAATGGAAGAGGGTTAGTGTAAATGGAGAATTTTTGTAGGAATTGTAAATGTAATTTCAAACATGTTTGGAAGAAAGTGTAAGTTTGCATTTTAAGAGGAGGTCTAAGAGTAATTAACCCAAGAAGTAATTGAAATTCAATTTATTTATTTATTTTAATATTGAGTATATTTGAATTACATATAGCAAATGATACTCATTCAGTTTTCGGTCAAAACTCAAAAACATCTTTTATAATTTGTAAGTTGCAGGGCAATATCTTTCAATTTAATTAATGAAGCTGAGTTTGATAGTTTTGATGAAATCAATTCATTTAAAAAGACTAACGTCGCTACTTATTGTATAATTAAATGGGTAAGACTAAATAATTTAATTAAATATACAAATTTGGATGCGGTGAGTAACAGTTGATGCAATTTGGTGGATTAGGTGGCAACTGAGGCAGATTGATGTATAAGTCAAGTCGACAAGCTCAGCTCCTCCATACATATACATACACAAGTAAGTAAGAAAAAGCATCAATGGCAGCCTCCAAGCTCCAAGCCTTGTGGAACCATCCTGCAGGCCCCAAGACCAGTACTTTTTCTCTTTCATCCTTAATCTTCTGTCTCATCATCAGTTTTACAAATTTAGTTATATAGTATTGGATTATGATGGATGGATGGATGGATGGCAGTTCATTTCTGGGCTCCGACGTTCAAATGGGGGATAACGATAGCCAACGTTACAGACTTCTCCAAGCCACCTGAGACCCTCTCTTACCCTCAACAATTAGGTACTTTTTCTATGAAATGAAATAAAAGTATCGACTTTGATCTTAGAAGCTTTTATATAGATATATATGTATGTGTTGTCGACGTTTTGGGCAGCTGTTGCTGTGTCTGGACTCATATGGGCTCGCTACAGCACAATTGTTACCCCGGTCAGCTTTTGTTCTTAATTGAGTCATTTTATGTATTGTACAGTGATTTTTGAAGCGTCAATAGTAATTTTCTTATATATCATCCAACATTATACTGTATTTTCCGAATATAATTGTGTTGGGGCTCGATACAACATTGAGATTCAAGTCTTTATAATTGTGCAGAAAAACTGGAACCTGTTTAGCGTTAGTGTGGGAATGTCAGCTACCGGATTATATCAGCTTGCGCGCAAGACTGGGTGAGTAATAGCAAAAAATACAAGTACTAATGATGCAATGATCTTGCAATAGGACATCTTAAATTTGATTATTTCAGGCATGACTACAACTTGTCCGAGAAATACGTGGGGGAACGGTGACCAAGGTTTAAGAAATGCAACATTGAGGATGTTTGTTCACCTCGTCCTATTCTAATTTGTGTTGGTTATGCTGAATAAAGGATGACAAATTTCTGATATTGGTTAGAGTCGTTGGATAATGCAATGATTTGATTTGATTTCATGTATGTCCTTTATAAGAGCATATATTAAACAATAAGACATTTAGGTGTCATTTAGCTAAAAGGAAAATCTGAACAATCATACACAAATTATCGAAAAGGAATGAGAAATTAATTGGAACTTAATTCCATAAGTAATTGGATTACTTATAAATGAGAGGGATGCATTGGATGCAGGAGCCCAATAATAAATTAATAGGATTAATTTATATTGGGTCATGTATTTAATTGGATCAAATACATAATTGGCTTAATTAGGTGGGCTTTGATTAAATTGAATTTAATTGAAATTATTTGGACCTTGTATTTTATTTTAAATAAAAATCGGCCAAAGCACCCCCTAATTAAGTTGTTGGAAAAATTATAGGAAAGAAAATTATGGACTAACAATTTTACTTTTGGAAAGTGTCATGTTAGTCATCTTTTATTTGGAATAAAGAAATTATTAGGTTATGGATGACAGAATGAACCTAGACATATTGTAATACGTCCATATAAGGTATATATATGTATATTAATTATTTGGAATGACTAAAGAATACATAACATACAACAAAAATGATTTCCTATCCTAAGAACATGAACTCGGTCGCCCCCTCCTCTCAAGCACAGTTGGTGTATTTTTCCCCCAACTCTTTTCTAGCAAATTGTATTGAGGGATATCTAATTACAGTGTGGTGTGAACGCAATTTTAGATGGCTTTTAGGTTGAAATCTTACGTGAACGGATCAAACGAATGAGATTCGAAATAAATCAATCAAAGAGGTACCACTTGATTTACGATTTTTTTTATCTCTCGTTTTCATTTTACCATTAGCCCTATTTTATTTTTATTAGTGAAATTATTAACTATATCGAACTTCTGGAAGCTCTAAGGATGTACCCCTTGAAATTATAGTTTTATTACGTTTCGTTTTTAATTTGCGTACTTTTATATTACCGCTTCTATTTGCGTATTCTCGAATCGATCCACTCGTATTTTTCGATGCTTTTATTATACAAAGTTCTTTTTATTATTTATTTAATAAAAAATTATAACATTCATTTAATATGATTCTCACAATAAACGGAGCCTCAGTGCACAGAACAAATGTAGTGGTCGTTCTTACCTCTTTGTACATGGGTTTTGGTTTTAGATTGATGTAAGGTGTATTATTTATGACAAACAAAGTTGTTGAAATTCGTAATTATTATTTTTTAAACATATCATATTTATTATGTTAATTAATTATAATCGAAAGGGGTTAAATGCAATTTAACCTGTAATATGTGAAAAGGAGATAAATTGCCTTTTTCCCCAATCGAAAAGGATGCTGCAACTCAAGATCAACTATGAAACAACGGCCAACAATGTTCGACCGGACAAAAATATCCTTCTGCAGTTGGTTTAATTTAGGAACTCCTCAGTCCTTAAGATATTCCACCCCGTTTTCTCTAGGGGCAATAAAGTCAATCCAGACCAAACACCTTTTCTTTCTCACCAACTCCACATCGTCTGCCTTCTTCAGTCCCTCCACCGCCACTATCCTCACGCTCTCTGTGTCCCGATTCCACCCTTCTGATAAATCTCAAATTCCGGTAATAACGTCTCGGTTCTTCTCGAGGATCGTGTTGACTCAGTCCCGCAACTCCCCGCTCTTCTTTGATCGCCATGGCCGTAAATACGTTTCCTCTTTCACCAAGCAATTGCTCTTTCCGGGTGGGCTACATGATAAGGTGCACTCTTTATTTCTTACGTATGAGGGTTTTGCTAGGGTTTAGGCCCTTATATTTGGTTTTCTATTTGGGGATGAAAGATTATTTCTTCTTTTTTCTTTTGTATCTCTTCATAATAGGATATAATTATGAGTTTCTTTCAGTGTGATTTGTTTGTATCATGATGGGCATCAATGTGTTTGGTTCTTGACCTGTATTTTCCTGAATGGTGCAATCGAAGTTTGAATGCACAGCTTTGAAGGAGGTCCCGGCATCTCCCTCTTTGTAAATTAAATATCAATAGCATTTTCAATGAACGCCAATCTGAGCTATCAGAACGGGCGCCTTCATGATTTCGGCAGCATATAAATTAATAACATTCTTGGTATCTTGGTGTCTAGAGGAAGCTTTGTAGTATACGGAACATTACCTATGATTGAATAGGCTGTATGAACTGCCACTGCCCTGCTTTTTCTTTCTTTTTTTATTTTGTTGCGCATTAGGTTCTGGTTTGCCTTTTCTTTTATATCATATAGTAGTTACGAGTGCTGGAGTTAGTAGTATTGTGGAGACAAACTCTTCCATGTTAGGGGGTAACTGATCAGGTGTCATTGCTGCAATATTCAGCCCAAAACTCTTATAAATTTCAATGGTTTGGATTCTCGTCATCCACCTTCCCTCAGCCTAATAAGAAAGAGACTGCTCAATCTGGAAATGAACAGGATAATAAGGCCAATTATGAAGCTGCTTCAGCTACTGATGCTCCTGATCAAGCAGAAGCATCAATCTTTGGAGAAAAAACTGAACCAGTTCTTGGTACAGAACCTTAGTAGAATATGTCTGGGGCTGTGAAAAGAAGAAAAAGAGGTACTAAAAAGAATAGCATTTTCTGATTCTCATTCAGATTTGGAGGTTGACCTTTCAAGAGATGATCTGGTGAAACTTGTGGCTGAGAGGGAACAACTTTTGGATTCAAAGCAGGAAGAGCTTGAGAAAATGAAGGATAAAGTTTTGAGGAGTTTTGTGGAGATGGAGAATGTAAAGGAGCGTACTAGGCGTGAATCTGAAAATGCAAAGAAGTTTCCCATTCAGGTTTGTGCATTTCCGTTACAACTTCACCACATGTAAGTTTTCCTTGAGCCACATACAGGAATGCTTGACCAATTATTTATTTGAATTATGCTGCAGAATTTTGCAAAGAGCCTTTTGGATGTTGCGGATAATCTGGGTAGGGCTTCTTCTGCTGCAAGAAGAGCTTTTCAAATTTTGATGTGTCTAACAATACAGATGGAACTGTTCAACAACTTAAAATGCTCCTTGATGGCGATGAAATGACTGAAAAACAATTATCAGAGGTAGTACAGTTTTTGGTTCAACTTCCTGCCATCAATCTTTGATATATTGTGCGCATCTGCTGCCGTTCAATTTGTGTATTCAGAGTTATTTTCTGTAAAAATTAAAGGTTATAATGTCGAACATGTAATCCTAAATCATTTTCTGGTAGTTTCTGCAAAAGCTTGCCTGGTGTTTGCATTTCTCTCTTCATGCTTCCTTATCTGGTTTCTTTTTGGAGTTTAGGCCAATATCACAATTCAAATAAGCATATCCTAGGAAATCCTAGGCCGAGCTGCTAGCTCCTCATAGTTAGATTGACCGAAGGAGTAAGCTTTTTCATTTGCAAGTATTCAAAAAATTTGGACTAGAGAAACGTGATCCTATCAACAAAGAATTTGATCCAAACAGACATAACGTGTTCCAAGTACCAGACGCTTGGAGGCCAGCAGACCATGCTGCAGTTGTTCTGAAGGTATCTGATGAGTTTACACGTAGATGCATGTTTTGTAAACCCATAAGTGTAAATCTTAATGAAGTACCTTTTTCTTCGCACTGCAGGCCGGGTACATGCTGCATGAACAGTTATTTGGCCTGCTGAAGTAGGTGTAACTGTCGCAATGAGCAATTAGCTGAAAAAGTATCTGAAGGAAAACATTGCACCGTTTCTTGGGCACAATATCAAGTCCTAGGCTGGAAAAATGACTGGTCTCTTTGTATCTATTCGGCCAGGTCCCATGTCTAGTTGCAGATAATAGAACGTATATACTCATACATCTGTTTATTGTTATCTGCGCAGGTGTTTTAGATGAATTCATGTTAACCCAAATTTTGAGCGTCAAGTCAGGAATTAAAGAAGTCGATTTTACTGCATCCCTCAGTGCCATCAATTGTCTCACTGGTTTTATTAACAAGGCCCTGAAAGTTGGCAGGTGTTGCCGCAAATGCTTTGGTATAGCCTCATGTACGGCTATTCTTTAGTCTGGGTTTAGTAGTGCCTGAGTTCATTCATTTGCTATGATGGTATTTGATTGGTAATGTCCAAAAGGTTTCCCTGGTAAAACTAGCAAGTAATTTCACTATGAGCAGTCTCTTTAACTACTGAGCAGAGGAGTTTGGCAAAAACAACAGAAAGAACATGATATGCAGGGAAAAATTCATTGAAGCCAGTTAAGGTATTTCTGCTGGAAATAGGAGCTAAACCCCAACAAGTCATGTAGCTATTTAAAGGAGGCAGCTGGCAGAGCAAGAAAGGGAAACAGGCAAGAACAATAAACACATCCAGAATTAGATATTAACTTACCATTGCCTAATATGTGCATTATAGGCACTTGTAAGGATCAGAGATATGATGGCTGTTTTCATCTAACTGCATGAGTTTATAAGCCAAAATCCCTTTGGCTTCCTGTGTGAGAGGCGAGCTCCCCTCTATTCACTTTTCCACATTTCAAAATAGAGTTAATTTATAGAACACTTCAGATACTATTCACCCTAACTTAGCATTCACTACGCTTTGCTCTTTGAAATAGGAGCATTGACTGGACTTTTGTTGGAATCTTCTTGATCTTCACTCATTTCCTGCAGTGTAATAGACTGCGTCAAGTTAAACTCACACCTATATTTTGTAAGAATCGCATCAGAATATACCTATTATGCTTATGCAGCAAAAATAGAAGAGTGCATATATCATCTTTTAACGGGAAGGAAAACCGTCACTCGTCAAACGAATCTGTGAACTGCCAAAATAGTGTCTGCCAGAGTCTAGTTTGTGTCTTACAAACAAAGCATGTATATATACACACAGATCCAATTCTTAGAAGCACCAGCTGAAATTGTTCAAGGAGTGTACTTATGTTAACAGGAAAATGAGCTTCCAAAAAAAGAACCATGAAGGGATTCTGTCAAACATCTTTCGAGCTGAATTTGAATTAGGGGAAATTGTCAATCACTGGCCAACAAAACACAGCTTCATCAAGCTTGAAGCAATCACAAATGCATTTCAAAATCAGGCAGAGACACAGAATAGCAGCAAGCATGTTGAAGGTGCGTGAAGTGCTAGCAGGGAAATGAACCTAATCCTGAACCACGGCCATGTGACAGAGCAAGAATATGCAGAACACAAGAGTACCAAATTGCTTTACACTATCTAAGATGAACATTGCATTGTGTTCAACATCTTCAGTGCTTACTACTGGCAGATGCATGAAACATATATTTGCAGTGTGGAGAGAGGAATTAGTTCAAAAACCAAGCCTGAAAAGCTTAAATATGGGAAGGAAGTTCATCTGGAAAGAAGTATCAAGAAAAAGAAATTAGTACAACTAACCTGAGTGTCCTCTGCACTGACATCTCCTATCCTAGGTTTTTCCAACATACCATCAACGTCAGTAGTCATGTTCGCACCATTTTCTGATTGATTCCTTATGCTTGTTCTAGCTTCATTGCTAACCTTCTCCAGAGCTTCCACATTTCCCCTTTCTATTGGAACAATCTGCAACATGAAGCATCGGCCATTTAACCAACTGAAACAAGACTTATCAGAACTCATTCAGGAAATATGGAAGAAGCCGTTCTATCACCTGTTATTACATCTTACAGGTAACTTACATTACATAATCCAGTGAGCCATATTCCAAAGACAATCATGATTCTTGAATCGCCTTACCATGGAAAGAAAGGGTAATTAATTACTTCTCCGACAACTAATTTCACCAATTTCATGAACATAATTATGATCATACAACAACGGGGGGTTCAAATTGCGATTACTCGAATGAAATCCCAGAAGCAAAATGGTAAAAGAATCATAAACAAAAACGTAGAATTTCTACTCATAAAACACGTGAAAAGGAGGGTTTCTTTTTTGTTTCTTGAAAAAGCAGAAAGAGTGGAAGAAACAAAAAGGGACAAAACCCCAGGCCAGCTAAAACTCTGTTCGTTTACCGGAGCATATCGGAAGCGGCGTTTGCGGGGCTCATCAGCGGTGGCGGTGGCGGGGAGTGGGGTCCAGCGGCAGAGGAGGAGGGGAGGAGCATCGTTTCGGTTGTTGCCATTGTTTTGGTTGTTGGACTGGGAGCTGACCCATTGCTTCTTCCACTTCCTGACTGGGCCGTTGAACACCGGCGCTGATGGGCTGGGCGCGTACCTCGACGAGGCTCGGCTCTGTCTCGACCCCACTCCTTCCATCTCTGCTCTGCTTCACACTCTCTCTCTCTCTCTCTCTCTCTCCGTTTAATGTTGGGTTCTTCTTGCACCGCTTCTCTTCTTCTAATTGTCGCAGCAGGAGTTGGAAGTAAATGGGAGTTGCTGTCGTGGCAGAAAAAGAGCGAAGTTGCAGATGATGTCGCTTTCTGGTTGATGCTTTTGAGGTTTCAGCCACTGCGTACGGTTCGCCTTTAGTACTATGTAATTAGCAGAGAAGATAATGATAATTATGCTACACTCTAATTATGCAGTGTACAATAATCTACAACATCATAATCATACCCTTCTCTTCATGTCCCCATCTTCCTCAACATACCATCAAAACAACTTGGAGTGAAACCCCTTGAATCATATCAACCCTTTGATGTGCCACTTCGGAATTAAACAAATCTTTCACTAATTAAAAATAATTTGTTTTAATATAATTGTGTTTGTATGCTTTTGGTTTGGGATTCCTTTTTAATGACTAAATCCAGGCTTATTTACCAGCAAATCATGTTTATTAGGGAGGGTTGCCTTGGTAAATTACTATTATCAAAGTGACGTCGGTTGTGCTCAATAATCTTATCCTCTGAAGTAGTCCATTTCCCGTCCGTGCCATAACAGCTCCAAGAATTTTTGTGAGTCCAACGATGCTGGATGCTGGCTGCTGGCTGTGCTGGCTGTGCTGGCTGCTGTACTATACGACACCCCAGTTATTCTTCCATTTCAAGCCCCGACGCATCTCAAAGGCCATATTCTCAATCCCATCAAGAAATTCTTGAAGCTTTTGGATGAAATTGACCCTTTTTGTTTTTGGTTTCTCATATATCTCTGTACTAGTCCAACAATCCTAACTTATTTGAGAAAACTGGCTTTGGTCTTTTTATGACCAGATAAGTACTTTAGTCATAATTATTTTTGAGTAATCAGGTTGCTGAAAATGATCTTATGTTGTTGCTCAGGTTTAAGAGGTGCTTGAGGGAGGACAAGTGCTAGAATGGGTCGGAGAAAGTGCAGACATCCAGTACATAACGAAGTAAGAGAGGTGATTGAAGTTCGATTCTTTGATGAACTGGATGCAACCCATCATACCTCCCTGCTGAATTTTTCTCCAGCCTGATCACAATCCAGAGTCCCCATGGATGATTTTCTGAAGGGAAACTACACCAGCTATGAGGCATAAATACATGAAAGAAACTTAAGGTGTTTCCTCATTCTGGCATTGGTAACTATAAGCATTTGAGATATGGAAATTCTTGATTTGAACTAAGGGAATCAACTCTTCTTATGAGGTTGCATATGGGGGTAGTGTTGGTGAAACTGGAAAAAGCTAGTGCCAGCTGAGGAAGTAGTTACACAATCCCACTGCTCGACATTGATGCTATGCTACATTTCTTCTTCATGAAAGCAGGAAACAACGAAAATTGCAACCCAAGAAGGGTTGCTGGATCCCATACAAATTATACAAGTTCTTTTTTCTCCTACGGTAAAGCTCTTGATGGGTTGATTACATTCTGGTTGACAGCCTTCAAGGATGCACAAATTGTTGTCCTTTGAATATTTGACCTAGCATCATGTATAATCTTTCCTGCTCTTCAAAGCTCAGGTTTCTTACTATCTGCAAATGAGAAATTTCAGTAAGTTGAGTCTCGTTGTAGCATTTTTTAAGGTACCTTCATGTTGTTTGGAATCTGAGGCGATCATTCTGATGAAAGTTTTACAACATGATTCTTGGAAAGATTTACTGACCTGATCCAAGATCATCTCTACTGAGTTGGTCTGAGGGAGGACAAAAGATTGAAAATAGATATAGGCAAATATAGCCATCACCATCTGCATAAATATGTCAGGTTGAATGTTAGTGTGCAGTAAATCATCAAGATGCACACTGACTGAGATATGTCAAGGATATCAGGGTCACCGTAAGAGAAGTCAAAAAATTGTGCCGATTTCATTTCCACCTTAGTGAAACGTGGCAACGATGTGGAAGTATGAGCAGTTTACCTGGCAATCCATTCGATCTGTAAAGCCACCATGCCCTGGAATGCTATCGCCAAAATCCTGGAAAAGGCTGGGATTCAGTGTGATTGTGGAAGGATTATGGAATTACTGAGTATTATTCACGCCATCTTGACAAAATGAAAATAATACACACCTTAATCTTAAAAGCTCTCTTCAAACCACTAGCAAAAAACCCTCCAAAAGGTGCAATAATTGATGCAAACAAACCTAGGCATAAAGCATGCCACTGCACTGGCAAAACAGACACTCCCTTCCAAGGTATCTGCAGAAATTCATTACAATTAACTTATTCTTTTTACTTTTTCATCACAACGTAGTCACAGTGTATTTCGACATTCTATAATCCTCCATTCCACCATATCATGTAGATGCACATCTGTGGAGAACGTGACATAATTGCATGCCAAATTGTGAATCGTGTGAATAAAATAAGAAAAATGAAGCATAAAATGGATCAACGACCATCCAAGTTTATCTTAATACAATATAATACTCATACATCAACAACAAACCATCACCCATCATCTTACCCATTCAGGAAGCCATATAGGAAAGAAATAATACTCCGGCTTGAAAAGTGGCCCAGGATCGCAATGAAGCCAACCAGTTGATAGGTCCTGCATTTACTATTCAGACAATAACTATCCACAACAAAACTGCAGGTTTTTATTTATGATGGTTTATTGCAACAAGAATTACCTTTCTTGGGCATGTCAACCATTGAAACTGGCCCAAAATATTTGCAAGCTGTAAAATACACATTAAAATTACTATAAGGCCATTGACAATTATGTGACTTGATAGAGTCAAAGAAAAAAGTTGGCAACAATCACATATGCTTCCTGGGATACTTGTGGCTGTGTCTAATTCAGTTGGGAATAAGACAGGCAGCAGAAGAATAGACATAGGCAGTTTAATTCTGGTTTTTATCGATTTTGATACATGTGAGAGTGCTTCAAGTATACCAACACGAGTAGACGGTTGTAGATCAAAAGGAAATATGCTACAGTGCTTCAAGTATACCAGCACAAACATTTCATGGCTACGAAAACAGATGCAAACAATTCGGACTTAACAGAGAACTTTTTGCAGTGTTTACCAGAAATGCAGACACTACGGTAGCAACAGATCCTCCAATAAAGCCCTCCCATGTCTTCTTAGGGGATAGCTTGATTAAAGGTGTTCTTCCAAAGAAGAAGCCAAAGAAGTATGCAGCCACATCATTAGTTGCTATAAGAAATGCCGGAAGGACAAACCTGTATGCATGGGGTGCAATTCTGATAGCATGAGGATCATCGAACATTCAGTACTAGAGAAAAGAAGAAAATATCTTTAGATTCCCTTTTCATTGCTCTTTTAGGATTTCCTTGTTATATTTGCAGGTAAAAAGAAAATGACTGAGTGGCTAAGATTTTTAAGGCATACTATCCATGAAAACAATACTACGATGTCATCATGGTGAAGCTGATGTGGTGAAATCCAAGGTACTTCAAATAACAAAACTTAATAATTTTTAGAGCCTTATATACTGAAAAAAAATAGTTTAAACAACAATTCCAGTATCTAGTTACCAGAAAATTCCTTCGAAAATATTAGCAACAGTGAATGAAGACTGCGTGAAGACCACTATAAGAATCATGTGCGTCCATGCATACTGACCAAATTGATACTTGTACATCTTCTTCTTCAGAGTAAGAATGAACCACACCATTCCTGGAACGGCAGGTGCAATTTCCATAAGAGAAAGTTATACTAATAATAGTGATACCATATTCTAACGACAGAAGCCACATATAAATATGATAATTGAACATAAAGCTTGTGCTTGTAATAAAAGAATGCCTAATGATTATGTTGCAATCTTTCAGAATTTCTACGGACCTGCAATGTATAGAAAATAACAAATGACCATGTGATACTTGATAAGGCTGTTCACAAGTCTATAGAAGAACTGATCTGATGTTACAGTATTGACAAGATGTTGACTGAGAATGCGGCCATACACATACAGCATTGCTGTAAAGAAAAAATACCTGCAGAAGAGAGAATACTTAATTTAAGAATACAAGGAAGAATCTATCTAAGCAGGAAGCTGTAAGGATTCACAATGTATTTAAGAGTTGAACTGTTCTTACCAGTTGATAAGCCAAAATCCAGGAAGCTGCTTATCTTCATGAACTCTTCTACGCAACTGAAAAAGCTCGGATGCCATTAATATTTGGATGACAACCACCATTGCGCATATATAAAGATGGCCCAAGTACAGAATGAGTATGAAACCTCCAAGCATCCATAAAGAGGAATGTGTTCGAATCCACATGGATCTATATTTGTTTTGATCATGGACGAGTAAGCTTCCTCCATTTAATTTGCTTGGATCAGGAAGAACCTGGAACAAAGAAGGACACCTACAATTCTAAGTAAAAAACTAAACTTCTTTATTAAACGGAGCTCACCTCTTACACCATGCCTAATGAGTGACATATTTTGACCATAACAACTAACAGGAGGAGATCATTTTCAACTAATAAAATTATATTTCAGAGCCTTGTAAACTGATGATGTTGATTAGTTTCAAACAATTGTGAATGCTTGGTCTATAGTAAGATAAATCGATGCTTTCCAAGTTGAGAGTTACCTCTAGCGATTTGGCACGTCTACGCTGACGAATTCGATTGGTAGGTGTTGAAGGTAAAGGTGGGCTATGTTGCTTCTGCATCATATTCATATTCACTCCCCACCTAAATAATTGTTGACGAGAACATATGTAAAGACCCCCCAGGAGTTAAATAGGCTTCCAATGCCCCAAAAGCATGTTGATGATTTGTCATAAAATTGGCTCAAGTGATTCAGGTAATATTCAAGAAGAGGGCATCATGAGTTATACTAAACCTTCATAAACATAAAAAGTGGGGTAAGCAGCTGAAAAGCAAGGGGGAACATAAAAAAAGCCACTCATCTATTTATCAGAGTACACTTGGAATATTAAATAGCTTTCTACTGAACAGCCCATTAGAAATCAAGGCACATTACGTTAATGCATCTCCTGTTTCAAGTCTACAGCATTTTTGTCCTCTTATCTTTGTAGTCGATATGAAACCGTACTGTTTAGTGGAATCCATGACGACTTCATAATAAACAACATATGATGTTCCGGTAGACAATTCACCATTCTAACAAGGGTCTGGGTTCTACTACAAACTTGGACAACATAATCCTAGCCACATATCCACCATATAAACGCAAAATTTGAAATACACAGGAAAACGAGTAGGAATCCGTGTTTAAGCTAATAAATCACATATCTCAACATATGAATAGCCATTCAAACGCTTCCCCCTTCGCAGATAACACACAAAAGCAAATGTCATAAATTTCCATTCATTTTTTCTAAATTCCGACACAAATGCAACGGGATACAAACACAACGCGACAAATAACATCTTTATTGACGAAGCAAGAAACAACAATTACGAACCTAAAGTAAAAAAAAGAAAATGATACACCAGGGACAAATATACCTGCTCGCAGTTTATCCCCTCCACTTGCTTCTCCAATATCTGATACTCCGAAACCGCAACACTTGCTACAATGAGATTCATCCGGAACGAAAATGCGATGGCAAAAGCACGATCAATTTTGGCGATGATGATAGAGACATTGAAGCTCAATTTTCTGGATCAACAAGTTTACGCAAAAGGCGGGACTGCTTCCCTCCCTCCCTATGCTTAGATGTCTACACACATGTTAGCCCCGCTACGACGCGTGTATTTTTCTATATTTTATTTTATTTTATTTTTTCTAAAAACTCACTGTAATAAAAATAGAGATATACATTTTCATTTCCTCGGATTTAGTGTAATTACACAAAAAAAATTTGTGGTTTGACACTTAACACCCTTGAGGTGTACTTCCATCTAACAAATAAGTCACTTTGATAGTTGAAATTCACCGAATTTGTTGTTAGTATGTTTACCCCTATTAACTTATTACATATTTATAATTAGTCAAATTATTTTTTATGATCAAATCACATTCCTATATCTTCATGCATTAATGTATGTGAGAATATATATTTTCACCGTTATAAAAATAGTTTATTTCAAAAAAATTTGTTTGATATGCAATAACTCATTAATAAATCAATCGAGGGCATGGGACTTATTTGTTATATGAAAGTAAATTAGGAGCGCTAGATGTAATTTTTCAAATTACAATAAATTTACGTATAATTACACCAAATACCAGAAAAAAGATAATATAATTATCCCATAAAAACACTTGTATGAAAAATAATTAGAATTACTGAATTTTGTACTTTTTAACCGTGCATAAAATATATTTTTTTCTCCATTGGCTTATTCTCAGAAATTAGCTTAGCCCCGATTCTACTTGAGCATTTACTATCCTAAACCATAAAATATAGGGATAATTCCCCTCTCCTTCTCAGGTTTTGTGTAATTATATGTAAATTTTTATAAATTTAGAATTTGTATCTAGTAGCCCTAAGGTTTGTTTTCGTTTAATAAATAAGTTCTTTCATTAGTCAAAATTCATGAAATTTATTTATATTAACAAAAAAAAATATATTAACCCCTGATTGATTTATTATTGATTTATTGTGTGTCAAATAAATACTTTTATAATCAAATTACCCTCATATGGCATCACGGTTAATGCATGTGAGGAGGTATATCTTACTGTTATAAGAGTAGTTTGGTTCGAAAAAATTATTTTTCTTAGAAGCTGGAAAAAATAATTTGATCTGCAATAAGTTAGTAATCAATAAATATAGAGTAAATATCATTATTTATTTATTTATTTATTAATATCAATACATTTAGTGAATTTTGACTAACGGGTTGGCTTACTTGTTAGATTGATGGTAAATATCAGTTTGCTTCCAGTTTTTTTCTTAATATCATAAATATAGTGAATTTTGACTTGAAGGAACTTATGTGTTAAACGAAAGCAAATCTCAGGGATGCTAAATGTAAATCTCTAAATAACAAGGAGTCTATGTGTAATTACACCAAACCTCAGGGGATAGGAGTATAATTATCCTTAAAGTATAACAAAATGGTCTCTCATGATATAAATCAACTTTTTTTTTTTTATAATAAAAATGCCTTATTATTTATACCCTCTAAAATATGTATATCTATTACAATGGCTCCAAACACATATTTTGTATTATTATAAAATTTTTATTTAAAATAAACAATACAAAAAATTTATGATTTTTGTAATTAGCATAGAATCTATATAAACTCTATAATTTAACGATCCTTGCAATTTTTTTACATAATTGTTAAAAACATTACATAATTTTTTGCTTGTGATGATATATATATTGGATTATCTTTAAAATTAAACTATCTTTATAATTTTAAAATATTACACCAAACATATATATACATTCATAAAATATGCAAATATATAGTACAATCAATCTATAATATTTTATAATTTTTTGAATAATGATATGATATATTTTAATTATGTGTACATGTAATTAAATAAAACTTTTTAAGTATTTACATGTATTTTTAATATAAATAATATATTTGCATATAATCGCCTGTAAATCATTTCTGTATTACATAATCTATAAAAAATTATAAATTTTTATTATTATCTTTTGAATGAGATTTGAGTAAAATTAGTTTAAGGAGGATTTTTTAATAAAACATACTTTATGGAATAAAATAAAAAAATATAGGGATAATTGAGAAAGACATTTTTAATCTATTAATATCAAATTATTTTGTGAGAGGGAGTTTTTATTACTTTTTAAAATTTTTGGAGTAAATAAGACTACACTAATAATTTCAGAATGTGAAATGTATTTAATCCAAATAATAATAACATGAAACAGAGCAGAGTAGCATCAGTTGTGATCCGGTGAATTTTGATTGGAATGCGGTACCTACCAAGTTTAAACGACTTTAATTAATTGATTCGAGATTACACCTTGCAATGATAGCGACTTTAACCTTCATGCATGGAGCATGACGATTATGATACCTCCCTTCCCACCATATTTTACTTAATTGCCCCTCCTCCATACATCCATCCATCCATTCAAACCCCCAATTTTTAGATGTCCTGATTTTTTAAATTCAAGTGGGTATTTAATTTCTTTTTAATAATAATATATTATTTTTTATTAATTATCTTATAATATATTAATTTATTTAAAAAATAAAATTAACGCGTCTCTGTTTGTGCATTGTGTTTCCTATACTTAACTAATTCAGAAGTATGTTTGTTTTAAGTACTTGTCCTATATGATGGAAATCAAAATTTAAATAATAATTTTTCTTATTATTTATTAATTAAATGATAGAGGGATTAATGCAGTAGTAATGGTACGTTAAGCGGCTTCATTAAGTCTAAAAAATTCAGTAATCTGAGTATAATTATGATTATGATGCAGGAAAAGGGTGGATACGCAGTTCATAGAGCTCCACTCCATATTTAATTAGTATTAATTAATGAAGTAAAAGTGTTATCTGAATGAGGCGTGATTGAGTTAATTAAAGAGTCCGCCCAATGTGCTACCAAACTTGCACTCGCCAAAAGCCCCATCCCATATAAAAACTTTAAGACGCAGTCTAGAATTTCTTTTTGCTTTCTTGCAATATCCTTTTTCTTTTTTTTAATAAGATTCAATTTAGTACACTCGAATTTAAATATTAATATATCATATATCAATTTAATTCAAATAAGCAAACATATTAAAAAAAACAAACAAACAATACACCATTATGAAAAACAAATTTTAGATTGTGATACCTCAACTTCACAAATCAAACAAAGCTCGTTGATTGCAGCATCCTGTTGACTATGTCAATCTTTAACAAATTTTCAAGAACAAAAATGTTCTTAGAGGTAATTCTGTAATTATCAAAAGATAGAAAAAGTGTCAAAGTATTTTTTTTTAAAAATAAGTAATATGATCCATATATATTTTTAATTATTTATATCAAATTTTAATTTAAATATAAATTGTTATATTAATTTTTTTTATTGAATCTCTATATAAAATTATACCTTTTAATAATTTAAATATTAAATTATTTAATAATATAAATTATCACTTAATAAAATTATTAAAATTAAAAGATTATTTATCTTCTATTTTTATTTATAACTAAACTCTACTAAAAATAAAATTAAAAATAATTTATGTATTTTATATAAATCATATTAGAATTAATAAAGTAAATAATTTATTTATTCAAAAGATATCTTAAATTATTTTAACGGGGGTTACGGTAGGCATGGCGGGTGTAGCTAGGAAAAAAGGGATAATTTTTTAAAATAAATAATTTAATAATTTAAAATATTTTTTTAATAAATAAATAAATTTATTTATTAATTCTAATTAGATTTATATAAAATACTAATTATTTTTAATTTTCATTTTAGTTAAACTTAGTTATAAGTAAAGATAGAGGATAACTAATTTTTTAATTTTAATAATTTTAAATAATATATACAAGTGTAATAATTTTTTAATTTAAATTCATAATCTATTAATCTTATTTATATATTAATTAAATAATTTAATTATTTAAAAATATAATTTTATATAGAGATTCTATAAAAAATTAATAAAATAATTTAAAAATTTAAATTAAAAATTGATAATAATTATTAAAAAATATATATAGTCATATTACTCACTTCATAAATATTATTTTGACACCCCTTCTACCTTTTGATAATTACAAAAATACTCTAAAGACATTTCTATTCATAAAAAATTATTTTAAAAATTAAAACCTGATCAACAAGAGTATTTAGATTTTACTGTCAGCATAATTTTTATAACTTTTTAAAAAGTATGAATAATTTATGTAAAAAGATAATAGATAAAGGGGTGTAAATATAATTATTCCTTATTATTTTTCATATCAATCATACATAGTTGCAAGCAAATATGAATAAAAATGTAACAGGAGAGAGTGCTTTTTATCTTAGGTAATAAATAATAGTTGATCATTCTTTTACCATTGCTTTTTACCGCTAACGACATTGACCTGACCGACCATTTATAGTAACAGTCAAAAGGCAGTGGGACCGTCGAACCACAAGGGGCAAACAAGTCTTTCCAGCTAGCCCCATCAGTGTCATGTCTCGTAAATAACCCCTCAAACTGGGGCAATTAACTACCACAAAGATCTTACACTTTTTCATCACGACAAATAATAGTATGTTGGGGTCAGAGACGACGACGTACGTGTCCGGCCCCACACTCACACTCCCATAACAATTTTCCCCCTCTCTCTCAATATATATCCTTTTTTCTGTCCTTTGCTTCTAGTCTTCTACACTCACTGTCCTTTTGCGAACACACACACACACTCACACTCACACTCAGAGACTCAAGCAACCAGAAAAGAAACACTTAGATCTGAGTCATTATACTCTGAAACCCGACCCATCTAGTGTGATCCGGTGGGCATTGACATCCATTGCTGCTTCTTCTCTGTTCTCTGTTGATAAATTTGGATGTTTTTTGTGGTATTAAGTGCTTGATGTTACTACCATTGCTTGTTCTGGAAAAGTTTCTTTTATTTGATTGAAATGGTTTTATAAGGAGATTTAACTGTAGGGAAGTGGATTTTAACAATGGTGTGTGTTGACTGTAGTGTTTGTTGCTTCTGGATTTGTTGTAGATTTGTATGGATGATGGTGTTTTGTGGTCTTAGTTACTGGACGCCTTGTTTAAAAAGGGAATTCTTGATGAATTATATTTTTGTCAAATTTTCTTTTGGTGCTTAAAACAGCAAACTTCTAGCTTTTTCCTTTGGTTTGATGGTGGTGTTGCAGTGAGGTTTGAGCAATGTTGTCTAGACACTACTTTAATTCAGCGGTTTCGGTGAAAATTGGAATTTTGTTGGAAATGCTTATCAGTTTGGTTCGGCTTTAATTGGATCCATACTCTGGAAAAGGGTCAAAAATGGTGGTGCGTGCTTTTATGCAATTTAGCGTGCATTTTGGGAAACAATGTGGTGAACATAGTGCTGATGTTGTAAGTAATTATAATTTTTCTGGAAAGAAATTAATGGAATAGATAAGAAACTAGTCCTGTTTGAACAATTGTGGCTGGCAGGATCATGCCCATGCTTGCTTGGCTTTGCTTATGCATTTTTTTGCTTGTGCTGTTAAGGAAGTAGGTGGGATTGAGTTCTGACTGGTGATTCCTTGAATCTGTTGTTCAACTACTTGGCTCTGCTCTTGCATTAGGGCTAGCTGATTCGAAGTGCATTATTTTGACATATGCATGACTTCATTCATGATATGGTGGTATGCAAAACAGCACTTAACAGTGGTTAGAACACAGTGACTGAAGTTTTATTCTTTTCTCAGGTTCCTTCCCTCTAAGCCATAGTGAGATGGCAGCTGTAGAGGCCGAAAATCCTCTTATTGGACAAATTACTTGCGGCTCCTTACTGCAGCAGCTGCAGGCAATCTACTATTTTATTCCATGATTCACTCTTTTTAAGCTCCCTGTTTCAGTTAAGCTAAGTTTTTGCACATTGATGGAAATAAATCCTTCTTTAATTGCAGCAAATTTGGGATGAAGTTGGTGAAAGTGATGAGGAACGAGACAAAATGCTCCTTCAGTTAGAGCAAGAGTGCTTGGATGTATACAAGAGAAAGGTTGACCTGGCTGTGAAATCCAGAGCACACCTTCTTCAGACTTTGGCAGATGCTAGAGTTGAACTCACCAACCTCCTATCAGCTCTTGGAGAGAAGACTTATGTTGGAATTGTAGGTGATTAGGTTTCAATTATACGGAGACACTTGCAGATTTGGAAATGATCATCTGAGGAATGTTCTGCAGTCCATAGCATTCAATTACATCTTAAGTAGTAAAATTTACAATGGTCTCTTTGGTTCTTTCACAGCCTGAGAAGACATCAGGAACCATCAAGGAACAGCTTGCAGCTATAGCTCCTGCACTGGAAAAACTTTGGAAACAGAAGGATGAGAGGATAAAAGAGTTCTCTGATGTTCAATCTCAAATACAGAAGATATGTGCAGAAATTGCTGGAACTAGTGACAAGGTGGAGAGTCCTGCAGTCAACGAGTCTGATCTATCGCTGAAGAAATTAGATGAGTTTCATGCTCAGCTCCAAGAACTTCAAAAAGAAAAGGTGAGGTCTTTAAGTTACCATAATCAGTTCTTAGATGCTTTCCTGCTTTTCTAAAACTCATGGCTTCTTTTGCTTGATCTCCCAGAGTGATAGGTTGCACAAGGTTCTTGAATTTGTCAGCACAGTTCATGATCTTTGTGCCGTCCTTGGCATGGACTTCCTTACAACTGTCACAGAAGTGCATCCAAGCCTAAATGACTCTACTGGTGTACAATCAAAAAGCATTAGCAATGAGACACTATCGAGGTTGGCTGAGACAGTTTTAGCACTAAAGGAAGACAAGAAACAGAGATTACAGAAGGTAGCCACATTAGCTCTAATCCTGCTGATTTGTCATAATGAAGCTGAGTAAAAGTTCTAATTTTACATTCTTGTGTAAATTTCTAAAGCTGACTGTGAGCGTGAAATTTCTTCTTATTAGTTCGGAACAGATGCGGCTGGTTTAAAATCTATGCTATTTGTCCAACTTCTGTTGGATTTGTAAACAAGCATCATTTCGAGAAATATCTTGAAGATGAGGAACTTATATTAAAGAGTAGTTTGTAGTTACAATTGTTTTTACTTGCATAGCGTCATTTTGCTTACTTTTGATTCAAAAAGATGTTCTGTTGTGAATTTTTTTCTACGGCATGGAGATAGCTTTACCTTAATAATGCAACTGAACTCAAACTCTTGACCAATGTCTCTCTCTACAGCTTCAAGAACTGGCAACTCAGCTTATTGACCTTTGGAATTTGATGGACACACCTCCAGAAGAACGTAGCCTATTTGACCATGTCACTTGTAATATTTCAGCTTCAGTTGATGAAGTTACTATACCTGGGGCTCTTGCTTTGGACCTCATTGAACAGGTACCTGGAGGTATTTTACTTCACAAATTTCGAATCTTCATAGGCATACAATCATTTATGATTTAATGTACCGGATTTTCTGAAGGCTGAAGTGGAGGTTGAGAGGCTTGATCAGCTAAAAGCTAGCAGAATGAAGGAAATTGCTTTTAAGAGGCAATCTGAGCTTGAGGAGATATTTGCTCAGGCACACATAGAGATTGATACTGAGGCAGCTCGAGCAAAAATTTTGTCACTCATTGATTCAGGGAATGTCGAGCCCGCAGAGTTATTGGCTGACATGGATAATCAGATAGTAAAAGCAAAAGAAGAGGCCCTGAGCAGGAAGGAGATATTGGATAAGGTTGAGAAATGGATGTCAGCTTGTGAAGAAGAAAGTTGGCTTGAAGACTATAATAGGGTAATTATGTTCTTATCCTTTATCTTTCTTCTCTGCTTCACTCATACATTAGGCTGCGTAAATATTTCTTGACATGTTAGGCAGTGGGGGAAAAGGGGATGGAACCAACAGTAAGTTGTTGTTGTCTCTCAACTGCCTGTCAGTTTGTCTTGAGAATTTTTTTTCCTTGGTGTAACGTAGCACAACAATCTATGCCAGCAGCATGATCTGTGATTTATACAGCCTTTCTTTTGTTCAGTGATTGAATGCTGGTTAAGTATCATACAATTACAGAGAGCCCTTTCAGAAACTATAACACTTGACAATCACATTTTCCTTCTCTTTGCGTCACTTCATTGTTTTATCTGGCACTTTATTGAGTTGGAAATTAAATGAAGCATTTCATTTATGAAACAGGATGAGAACAGGTATAATGCCAGCAGAGGTGCACACTTGAATCTGAAAAGGGCAGAAAAGGCACGAATCCTGGTGAATAAAATTCCAGGTATGTGTTGAACTTTGACAGTAAGTTTCATCTTTACTTCTTTCCAGTGAATAACGAACTAAATTGTACCATCCTATTAAGGTAGGGGTATATCAATGTCGGTGGATGAAATGTCCATCTATTTCTACTAAAAAGCGGATGAAATATTACCATCCTACGAAGGAAGGGTTATATCAGTCAGTATCCACGGAATATATTTTATATCCTTGCTTTGTTTAAATGTTTCTAACGAGCACCATCACGAAGCATTTTAGACAGAAGCATGGTGGAAGTGTCAAGAATCATTTATAAATTGGGAGCATCCTTAATGCCTCTAGATTTTCTATTCCGCTTGTGTTAAGTCTTCTCATTATCCATAAATATCATCTATTATTTGCTCCTTACTTTTCCATTTCTTAAGAGTACATTGGAGTCAACAGTCCTGACCTTGTCAAGACACTTATTTTCAAATGGCATGAGAAGTACTTAAGCAGCAACACTAGTGAAATATAGAATCTTGACCCCTATATGGAAGCAAATAGTGGTAGTACGGAGAGCATGAGGCTCTGTTGAAGGTTGTGGCTTAGGTAGGATACGGATGTTGATTAAAGCATAATAAAAGTATAAGTGTTTGAGGAGCTGTCAGTAAAGGCTAAATGATAATTGATAAGTAGATGTGCAATATATTACCAGTTGATATGTTCTCAACTTTGTAACATATCTACGCATTGTAGTTGGTTATGTCTGGTTTTTTGTTTGATTTTGTCAATCTACTTCTTGAAGGAACTTCAACAGCGACATGCCCATACATAAACTAATATTAGAACCTGTACCTTTTCTGGTCGTGCAGCCCTGGTTGATAGCTTAGTTGCCAAAACCCGTGCGTGGGAGCAAGAGCGTGGCATAACATTTACTTATGATGGTGTTCCGCTACTCGCCATGCTAGATGAGTATGCAATGCTCAGACAGGACAGAGAAGAGGAGAAGAAGAGGTTGAGGGTAAGTCTAATATCTATTCTATTGTACACAACCAAGCTCGCTGACACTGATTTCTAGGAGTTAAAACAATTTGCTCCTGTCAATCATTCAACTCATCAATGCCTTTTCCATTCCTATACTTCATATTTACTTTTTCCTTGTTCTATACAGGACCAGAAGAAGTTTCATGAACAGATGAGTAAAGAACAAGAATCCATGTTTGGTGCGACACCAAGCCCTGCTCGACAGCCTAGCACCAAGAAGGTGGTTGGCCCACGAGCAAACGGAAGCGCCAATGGAAGTTCTAGCAGACGGCTCTCTCTAAATGCTCATCAAAATGGTTCCAGATCTATAAACAGAGATGGGAAGAGAGAAAACAGGCCGGTTGCTCCGGTGAACTATGTCGCCATATCAAAAGAGGATGCAGCATCACACATTTCTGGGACTGAGCACCTCCCGAGTACACCCTAAGTATTGCCCAGACCAAAGATCTGTTGTTCCATATATCTTTTTGATATCTGTTGTGTTTATTAATGCTTACCAGTGTAGTGGTCACTGTCAGTAGGATACGTGTTGTTGAATACATTAGGTGTTTGTCTTTATATTGAGGCTAATTAGTAAGTAATTTCAACTCAAATTACAACATCAAGCAACCCAACCAGTAAAATTCAATGTACAACCAACCCCTCTGAAGTGCACCGGTAAGCTTTATTAAGCAAGTATACTCTGCTTATGGACCTGATAACAACTGAAGGCGCACTTTCATATTTATTTTCAGGAATTGGGATCAAAAGCTTAATGAGGCCAAAGATGGAAACACGATTGCTTGTGGCTTTTCGTAGTCTCAGTAGTTAAGTTTGTAAATTAAGCTAAGGTTGTCGACGCAAATGTGAAATCCTGCTTTTCTCTCTCTCTTTCTACATTCTTTTCTTCTGACAAACGTTTCTCGTGAAATTTTCATTAAAAAAAGGTAATATATATATATAATTAATTATAAGTTAATCTTTGAGTGTAGCTTCTACACAATTTACTTAAACTAATTTTTGTATAATCGCATTAGAGAAAGTATGGATTGTGTGTAATCAGAATGGTTTGGGACAAAAATAAAGAAAAGAAAAGAAAGCTGACAAGACGACACGTCGTCGTATTCTAGTTCTGCCAAAACTTGCAATTTCAATCTCTCTGATTCTTGAGATTTTGAACGGGGCACGATAATGGCGACCGAGAATGAACCGGCGAAGCTGCTTCTGCCGTACCTTCAGCGAGCCGATGAGTTGCAGAAACATGAACCCCTCGTCGCCTACTACTGTAACTCTCTCTCTCTCTCTCCCTCTTCTTTTTCCTCTGTTGAACTCTGAGATTGAAATTGTAATGATTTTCATACAACTTCGTGATTTGTAGAATTTAGCTTAAGGCTGTTTGTTTTGTTCCCTTATTTTTTTATCTTTTGAAAAATGTTCATTGAATATGATTATTTTGATCAGGTCGATTGTACGCGATGGAGCGAGGGTTGAAGATTCCTCAGAGCGATCGCACTAAGACTACCAACGCCCTCCTCGTTTCCCTCATGAATCAGCTTGAAAAGGTTTTCCTTTGTAATTGCTATTTTCAGTTTTCTGTCAACTACTCTGTGAGCAACACTTTACTTCTTGTATGTGTGAATTTTAATCTTTCATCGGAATCAGTTATCCTGTCCATGTACTGCCGCTGGATAGCTTCCAGTTCCATGTTGGAATTTAAACAATTGGATTAATTTTCTACCGCGAGACGGTTCTTTTATTCTTCTTTGCCAGTGTTCTGTGTGTTTTTGGAAAATTTTCAAATCACATATCGCTAATATCCTCGGTACTTGCTGATCCTAATCATTTAGTCTGAATCCTTACCTATGTGTAGTTACACATTCTACTTCATTACTTCCATTGTTTTTATTGTACTGGTAGTTAATAAGTATGTGAATTTGTTGTTTGATCTTCACTTCATGTGACTTGAGTTACCTGATCTAGTGATCTCTTTGGTGTACCTCTTCACATTGTCTTGCAGGATAAGAAGTCATTGAAGTTGGGGCCTGACGATTACCTACATGTTGAGGGATTTGCCTTGAATGTCTTTGCAAGGGCAGACAAACAAGATAGAGCAGGAAGAGCTGATTTGTATGACAACTTCCTTGCACCTTTTTACTCGTTCATAGTTGGGGATAAATTTCCTGTTTTCTCATTGCATTTTTATCGCAATCATGTTATTTTATTGTTGGGGGTGGGGGCTCAGTGCTGATATTTGATCCCTCAATTTATAAATTGCTCAATCAAGGTCAGATATGGTGGCACTCTTGCCCCTTGAGAAACCATTTTGTATTCAAGTGGGTTTGGATGGATAATATTGTTTTGGTAGGTCGCTACTCACATTTCAACAAGTGAGGTATTTCTGTGGCACAGATTGGGGAGGCTCCCCCCAATCTTCATGGAGCTACACTTCATGAATATTTGATCATTCTAACTCCTTGGCATTGTAGTAATATTTATGTGAATGGCTTTATGATTTATGTGGCTTGTTTTTGAGTTCTTTCTGTTTATATTAGACTCAACTGTTGATCAATCAAGTTCATTTGCATTTTTTGTTGGTAGCATGTATCAGAGAAATTTTCTCTTGAAGCGGCAAAAATCAAATCATTTTGTAAGTCTGAGGCGCTAGATTCCATGTATCTTATTTAGCTGAATCTTTACTGGTCCAATATTCTTCCAATTCAGTACCGTGAGCATCATAGTTGGATGCATGCATGAAAATTGACTGAGTTCATATTATTTTGATCTTGCTTACAAATTGCTAATTACCCTTTTGGTTGCCACAGGAATACTGCAAAAACGTTCTATGCTGCAAGCATTTTCTTTGAAATCCTGAATCAGTTTGGGGAACTTCAGCCTGATGTGAGCATTAATCTAATTTACTCACTGCAAATCAATTTTCAATTTTCCTTATTCTTTAATCACCCCTTTTACAGCTCGAGCAGAAACAGAAGTATGCAGCATGGAAAGCAGCAGATATAAGGAAGGCTTTGAAAGAAGGAAGGAAACCTGTTCCAGGTCCTCCTGGTGGAGAGAATGATCTTCCGGTGCCATCAAGTACATCTAGTGGTGAATATGTATGATACTTGTACCTTTGATTTTCTTCCCTTATGTTTATATTGCAATTTGGTGACTGGTGAGAGAAAAGAGTAATACTGCTCTGTTTGGTGAAAGCTTAAAGATAAGTCCAGCTATGTGCAAATTTTTTATGCCTTCTTTTTGCTGTTTGATTCCTGTGGACTGCACCAAATCTTTCAGTGTTTTGCTTTTAGGTTGGTACTTCATTTTAATTTGACAATTACCTACTGGTTTGGTTCCTCTAACATTAATCAGCAAATGCTTTTTTTGTGATGAAATTCCCGAGGAAAGATATATAGCATTAAGTATTTTTCTTACAGTTTGGGTACTCTCTTTGCAGGATCTTGGACCAAGCAGAAATAATTTTGCCACCCAACCCGATCCGACCACAGTAGATCCTGCTGTGAGAAATGCACTAGATTCAGCATCATCTCCTCGGTCATATGATCGAGAAAATTTTCAGCATCCTACTAATTTCTCACAACCACCTTCAAATGTTACACCCTCACCTTCTTCAGGCATTTCTCCTCCACCTCGTTATCCTACTGATGATTATCCAGTCGACAACCTTCATCAACCACCTTCGACAAACAACTCCGAACATTCTATTTATCAGCAGTCATATCACCACCAACCATACCAGCCAGAAATGCAGCAGCACTTACCACAACACTATCATTCACATGATGTACCCTCGTACTCATATCCAAATTTCCAGTCTTACCCTAGTTTTACTGAGAGTAGTCTTCCCCCTGCTCCTTCTAATTACCCTTCTTTTTATCAAGGCTCTGATGCTTCCTATGCCAATTCACCACATTCTAACACGGCAGCATATCCATCAACTCCGCAATACAATTCTAGTAGCAGAAATGGGAGTGTTTCAGAAGTTTCTCCACCCACCACACAAAAATATGAGTACGATAGCAGTTACCAGCCTCCACCTGAGAAAATTGCTGAAGCACACAAGGCGGCTAGGTTTGCAGTTGGGGCTCTAGCATTTGATGATGTTTCTGTTGCAGTTGACTATCTGAAGAAATCTCTTGAGTTGTTGACAAATCCATCAGCTGGTAACTGAGTCCTGTTATCTTTCCGACTTGATACTTACAAGGTTTGATTTGTAAAGATTTATAGCTTGGAGTTGTTCGTCTTTGACACATGAATGGGGATTGGAATTGTATACGTATCTTGAAATTGTGAGCGAAAACTTGTGAGAAACAATAGGACTGCCTACATTGTTTCCTTCTTTTATTTCTTGGTTTATTTTATGATGATTGATGTTTGTAGGGCAGTCGAATCCCTTATCAACACCCAAGTTGTTCTGCATGGTTTCTGGATGCATGGACTGTGATTATCTCAGAAGGCATCAATTTTCTTTTTCTCGATCACATATATGATATCTTGTCATGGAATTCGTTCTGACAAATAGTTATCAGTTTCAACCAATTATGGCATTGTTGAGTCTTGAAATAATTACCTAGTGTTCAAGTTTGACTTCATTTCTCCTCCACCTCTTAATTTCATTAATAGGAAAGAAAATGACTCCATCAAAACAATGAACACCCTCTGTTTATACTAGAAGGATAAGACAAATTTAAGTCTTGTCGTGTCCAAACCAAGGTTCAAACTTTCATACAGCTATGTTCTTCAAAAACGCCAACACCTCCTAGGACAACACGAAAATGCTAAGTATTACTTTCTAGTCTAAACGTGTACTAATAATTCCCGTACGAAACAAGAGAGGATACGAACATCATATCTAGTTCAGACTGCCTTCATCACTAGACGACGGGGATAACGATGTCTAACTTGCTCTACTATACATGAACTTACCTGCATTGCTAATAACAAACAATACGTTCCTCTGAAAACTCGTCCCAGCTAATAAACATCCTTCCAGATTCAGTTTCCCTTTATAATCTCATACATCTCACACTTATAAACCTATCCTCAACTTATTATTTCATGCACATACCTTGACTACTAAAACCAATGGGATCAGACTTCTGTGTTTCCCGGCGTAGCTTCACTTCCAGCAGACCATCCAAGAACAACCCAGATAATGAAAGCTGCGGCCTACGAGCATCGCTAATGAGATTGATGAAGCCAAGAAGCTTATTACGGGCCATCATGAAAATCAGAAAGATGAAGGAAAAGCAGGAGCTACCGCTCTACAAGAACAATTATAAGGTTTTAACTCTTGAGGATTGGATTATATCTTCTCCAGCTGGTGATTATATCACTGTCAGTGGAGCTGGTGACGAAACATTGCATGCGCCTAAACAGCCCTCCAGAAAAATTCATCCATCGTTTGATGGAGTCCTCAGAGAAGAGATATCAGTGAACGCCAACGAAGCTGAAAATGGGCAGTCCTCATTTAGCAGAACAAGAAGCGGGAAAGGGAAGAAGAAGAAGGTGAGTTTTACATCACCGGAAGTGACTGATATATTCATGCTGCAGGATTCGCCGGAGAACAATGTCAGCGAGACAAAGAATACTCAAAGTTTTCATAGAGAAATGCTTCATTTACATACCACCATTTAATCAAATGCTTGTGGAATAATCAATAATTGAAGTGTGAAGTTGGATTGTTATACTTCACTAATAGCTGTAGGGATTATTCCTCACTGAGGTGACAATATTTGCATGAAAAAGGAATTTGGAGTTGAAGGAGACATATATTATTGTTGAAGCATGATGATAACTGGAAGTTTTTGGAGCACCCCATAATTAACTATCTTATAATCCAAGTGGCGAGCATTGTCATCATTTTCATGTTAATTCAAATCATTAATTAACTACACTTCTCATTATGTGTGTGTGTGTGTGTATATATATTGGCTTCTTAACAGTACATGACCTGCTAATTAACAGTGCTATATACTGATCATGGTGCCAAGAACAGTAGTTTAATTAATTAATTGTTAATGCTTAACTCAGATGCTAGCAACAATTTGTAATTATGTTGGTATTTATTGCTCATACAGCTACTAATTGATTCTAACTCATGCCGTCTGGTCTTGTAGGTGCTACACAAATGACTGTCACTTTTTAAAAAATGAAGTGAATGTGCTGATCATTCATTCGCAAAGCACTGAATATAATATAAATTTAATCTATTTGCATGTACAGAATGAGTATTCTACTAGATTGTAACTTGTAAGTCGCTTTAATAATGAAATGCTGATAAACATATATACGCCGTTTAATGCATGATCTATTGATTCACATGAATTCACTCCGCGAACACGAAAGCTTAATTTCTTTGTTAAACAGTAACCTATCAACAACTTGTGATTAGATTATTGCTATTTTCGGCCCTTCTTTTTGGCTTTTCGAGTGGATTTGGATGTAGGGAGAATTTTAATTTAAATCAGGTTCAATATTTATATTATTATGTGATTGATATACAGTGTAAAAATTTATATACAATTGAAATAAATTATTGATCAATTACATAGTAAATACAATTTAATTTAATAATGAAATATGACTAAATTGAAATGGACACGAACTTTGCCGACAGGACATTGTTCAAAGTCCAAGAATGTGAGATAGCTAGGAAAGTTAGTTTGAACTGATCCAGATTCATAATTAACAACGAAATGCATGCAAGCCTACATTCAAGAAACATTAATGATGGACAAAGAAAAAAGAAACATAAAAGGCAATTAGATGTATGTAGTAGAAAATTAAAAAAAAAAAAGGGTGAAAAAGTGGGTAAGAGACAATTACATACTTGTTCTCGTCAAGACAGGTTGAAAAGCAAAGGCCATTGTTACTGTTCCAATTCTACAGACACAATCATCGCATTCTATCTACCTTAAAGTGAAAGTCATGAAAATTGCAATGAAACAATTTAAAGGTTGTCTTTTCCCTAACTTTTTAAGAAATTCTAACTCAAATTGAATTTGATTGTGTATAGTTTAAGAAGATATAACAAGTATATTGCAATTGTTTTGTAATTAGTTTGACTCGATGAAATAGTAAAAATTTTCCATTTGTGTTAAGAAATCACCAAAAAGCCAACATATATATTTAAGTACTCCGAACTCAATTCTATCCATAAAATTTGCATATAAACAGTCGCTAATAACACACATTAGTTCTTAAACCACAATACAAGAGTACTAATTATACCAACACATAGTCAAACAATTTCCCCTTAGTTTCATCTTTTCTATAAACATCAATAATCTTGCAAGGGGGGTCTTTAATTGTTGTTCACTAAGCTAAAGAAAGGGATGCAACAATGTGAAAGAACTGAAGCTGCTCTAGTAGCTCCTTGGCACGGCTTGTGGCTCGCATCGCCACACGCGAGAAGAGCTCGTCGCTCAGTTGATCACCTATGTGTGCATCAACTAGGACACCGCTAACACTACGACAACTGTTGGCCAGCACGCGGCCTATCTCAGCTGCATCGTCCGGGTGGTTCACCACCAGAGGGCTTCCACCTCTGAAAACTTCCAGCTTGTTGACGATGAATGAACCGTCGGCCTCCACCACCTCCTTGAAGTCCTCTAGGCTCGGTGCGTAGATTGGGATGTTGAAGTTGTCACGTTTTTCACTAGTGATTAGACCCTGCAGGAGACGAAAATTAAACCAATTGAATTTCTTGATGAAAATTTGGATAAAGTGAAATCAAAGTGGCAGCTTTATGATAGCAATATGATGCAAATGGTGATGATCATATCAAGTTGGTGGTGGGATTGATTTGCTTGGGGGCAACAACGACGCCTGCCGCCCGATACGGCCAACATTGGGAACCAACATGCACGACAAGCTCTAATCATGTCTAGTTACAATGTGTCATGAGTTAGATGATCATCACATTTGCTTTTACTTCTTCACACCATATCACAAATATTGAGTTAAAAGTCAGTACAACTTCATCAGTAATTCAACAAAGATGGTTAGGTTGTAATGAACATATATACATACCTCCTGGACTAGATCATCCCAAGCATCCTGAAAATGGGTCCCAAAGAGAAACCCAGCCCCGCCCTGGTCGGTCGGGTCGGAACAAGTCCGACCTAAGCAAACCAAGAACATGGACCCTCCACTCTTCATTTCTTTGGATCTTGATCTCAGGAATCCAGCCAAATCACTCTGGAATTGTTTCTTGTATGCATTTGCGGTGCTCTCGCTTGCCCCGTGAATAAATATTCTTCCCCTGTTGTATGCCGTCGATCTCTTGTCCAACACCACATCAGGAACCTGATGATGGCCGTTCGGGTCGACCCACCCGATCCAACAACAACAAAATTTAATATTTGATATCATGCAAATAATTAAATAATTGATCATATGGGCATTTGCATTTGACCTAATCCTCTTGTCAGGGACGATAACCTTGTTAATATATGCGGGTATGGGTATAAACCATTTTTTAATAAACGGGCAATCATTGATCCATGCATGCAGCTTGGATTGTACACCACCCCAGAAATTAAAACTGACTATATATTATTATTAGAAAACAAATGTCCAAATTAGTAGGTGGTTTTGAGAAAACCAGGGGCTATTTTCTTTCAATTGCTTTTTGACAATTTTACCAAAAGCGTTGGAGCTATTAGACACGCCTTTTTCAAATTAACGACATTTTCGGGTTAAGAAGAGAGTGAGTGACCTGAGACAGCCAGTGCAAGGAAAACGCGGAGTAGAACACATCAACGGACTTGGCCGGGAAAAGTCGATAGTAAAAGGAACCTGGAACTCCGGCGGCGAAGTAAGAGCGGTGGCTGTTGGAAGCCAGGCACTCCTCCATGCTGACTCCGCCGTAGGGAGGGAGGAGCTGGAAGAGGGTGTTAAAGTCATTTGAAGGTAGATCGGAGAAGAAGGCTGAGAATTCGGGCGGGTCGCAGCCCGCCGCCTCGTAGCGCTTAGTCATGTGTTGGATGATGACGTCCACCATGTAAATGGTGTTGCTGCCACAGGAGCAGCCGAGGTCGGCCACCACGAAGGGAAAGTCCGGCGGGGTCTGCAGACGGACGCCGTCCAGGGTTTCTCTCAGGAGATGGAGCATTGATCGAGCATGCTGAGCCTGCATAACAATTGTACACTCTTAAGTTGCACAAATGAAATGATGAGAAAGAAGAAGAAACAAAGAGAGAGAAACCTGAGCCTGAGAGTTGTTAACATAGCTAGCTTCCCCTCTCCCTCCTTTCATGCTCAGCATCCTTTCCAGCTTCATTTTAGAAACTACAACGTTGTCGCCCGCAGGAGCCATATATGTATTATATATATATAATGTGTATGTATATATTTATACTATGTTACGAGGTAGGATGGTACAGATTGTGAAAGTGAGACGAAGAGAGAGGGTGGACGGACTGTTATATATATAGGGAGGGAGGGGATAGATATAGATATGAATGTTAAATGAATGTAAAAGAAGATTACATAAAGTAAAAACGAAAGAAAATAAATGGGCCTCACATGCAATTGAAGAAATGAGGCCCAAGATTCACGCCGCATTTCCATCTTTCATTTTCAATCTCTCTACGTACATACCTCCCTCTTGCCTGCTTCTTTAAACAATTCCTCATTCTCATCATCCATAAATCAGATCATGTTGTGACCAATGAAGCACATCCATCCATCCATGCCAAGATGGTGATGATGATATGGATGGTAAGTTGGTGTAATCTGTATGCGCATGCATGGGTTATAACTTAATTGCAGTTTTGATTTGATTTGATTTGATTATTATGTGTACTTAGGATGATAAAGTAAGGGAAAGAGTGGTACGTAGTGCTGCTAGATTCAATCAGTTTGAGAGCATTATGTATATGTATGTCTGGTTGTAATTTGATTTAATTAGTCTCGTCCCACAAAACTGGGCGGGAGACTAGTGTAAAACAATGTCTGTACTCCGTTAGAAGCATTCTAAACATGACCAATTACAGTTTACACGGTAACTGAATGTAGATGTGTCTGTCAGTAGATAACACGGACCCATTACTATATTTCTTTTGTCTTAATTTTCAATTTATCACTACTGGGGACTTACTTTATTTTCAAAATTAAATGAATTCAATATATTTGTAGTATTCAATTTAGACTATATATCATCATATCACCCTGTTTTTACCAATAATTTATGTTGCAAATGCTCCTAGTTTCATAATCTCCATCCAATTATAACATCATATATAATTCACATCTACTAATAAATGTACTTTTTGATTTATTACCCATTACATTAAATGTAGATGTCAGTCCAAATACTTATGATACTTATCTATTTTGCCCCTCGGATAGGACTTCCATAAATTCATTGATCAAACTTCATTTTTTGGTTTATTACATTAGATGTTGATGTGAGCCCAAACATTTATGTTACTTATCTATTTTGCCTTTTATGAAGTAGGATTCGCGGATCAAAATATCCTTGAAAGTCGAATTTTAATTTATTTATTTTTAATAGTAGGTGGTTTTTTTAAATGGCATTTGTGGAAATCGGAATGCCTTTAACCTAATGCGCATTGAAAAATTGGGGTGATCTTGATATTTTTTTTTTTTTTTTTGGTGGGAAAAAGAATATATTGAATCTCAACGGCGTAGATTGTTTTATGTTGAGCGGATCTTAGGTGTAGAATGATGATGATGTGGGGATTTTGAAGATCTTGGAGAAAGCAAAGTGGGTGGGGCCCGCCCCGACTTTATGCGAATTCAACAAACAAAGATTCAACTGCCAACGGCTAAACCGATATTTGATATTGATTTGATGCATGATTAAGGGACTAATTACTCATCTCTCATTCTTAATTAAATCTAATTGTGTCTTTATTTTAAAATTATTAAGTAATCTAATACCCTATTGGTGTCGGTCACTTTGTGTTACACTTTTTAGCAACATATTTTATTAATTCTAGTAAAGATGTATCGGGTTGTTAGTTGTAATAGTTTTTACAGGTAATTATTGTCTGATTTAGAACTGTTAATTAATTAATGTTCATACCTTTTCTTATTAAAAAAATAATAAAGAGGATTATAATGGGGAATTCAAGAACAAAAAGCTAAATTAAATAATGATGATCATCTTCTTCTAAACCAGAAATCAAGCTCTAATTTTCACCTAATTCATGCAAAAACACGTAACCAATTTCTCCATTATTTTGTCCTCTTCTTTCTAATTAATTCTTATATATATATATAATCAAAAGTATATATTTGCATTAATTTGAGAGAAAGTAATGGAAATAAAAATACATACATATATATACATAAATATAAAAAGAGAAATTTCTTCACAATCACAAACGACGGTTAATGATATCGCCATATCAATTATTTATGAAGTAAAAAATATCATTTATAATAAAATAATTAATCTATTCAAATTTTTAAAATTTGAATTAATTGATAAATTATTATTATTATTATTTGTTCTTTCTTTTTCTAATGTCATGTAACGTTACTTTTATTTATAATATATTTTTAAATATGGAAGATTATTTATTATATATACATAAAAATAACTTGTCACGATAATTAATAATTAAGAAATTAAAAAAGGAATGATTATTGGCATTGGAGAGTGATGAGTGTCCCAAAAGCCCCGGAATTTTGTCCCTTTTCTCAACTTATTTGTCGGACCCAACACAAAAAGTAGTGTATATATATATATATATATGTATTCTACCTAATAATAATGTTAAGTTGTACCAATGATATTTTAACTTAATAATTAAGACTAAAATTTCATAAATAAATTTTAAATTATGTGAAAGTGAATTAAGATTTTCTTTTTAAATGAGATCAATAATATAAACTTAATTTTTTCTCCAAATTACAATGCATCAATATTACAAAATTCCTCATGTGGGCTTTAATATTTTTTGTACAAAATTTTAGAATTTGATTTGGTAAGTAAAATTTTTATATTGGAATTTTTGGTCCTATAACTTGAGAGAGTTGGCATTTATTATCTTTCATGAACTTATTTACAGGACTAAAATTGCATGCGAATTGAAATTTTCGATCAAATTCGCCAAAAAATAATTAAAATTTTTAAAATTATAAAGTTGCAAAACTAAATAGCGAAATCAATCTGTATGGGATTAAAAATGCCACCCTCAATTTACAAGATAAAAATTGCGATTATCCCGTGGATGTTATTTAAATATATCAAATGAATTGAAAATTATAACAGATATCGCTAATGCCTACTTACCAAATAAAGAATTTTTATAATTAGAAAAAAAAATCAAATTCTAGAAAATTTGGATTGAGTGAAAATTGCTCAAAAACACTTCGTCCAAATATATATATAAATATAAATAGATTTTATTTCAATCAGTATGATTATGTAATAACCTTTTGTATCAATGAAAAGAAGATAACAACAGCCTAATAATCCCTTCACCTCATCAATCTTTTTAATTACTTCATAATTTGATCAGCCCACCCCACTATACCAACCTATATATATATATAGATGTCTCTTATTGTTCTTATACTACAACCCACACAAACATGTGTGCGTGTGTGTGTGTGTGTGTGTGTGTGGACATGTACGTCGTTTCGTTGAGAGAGTAAGCGACAGATGCATGCATGGAGACAGGGTCAGTCAGCAATATTCTATACCTGCACAATTATTGTATGTTGAATGTAGCGATCAGATTTTTGAGTCAGCTTTCCCTTTTGCCTGCTGCAGCAAATTAATTAGTAATTGGTTTGTAATTAATTAATGGGATTAATAATTAGAAAGAGGGAGTTGAACAGGAACAGGAACAGGAGCAGGAGCAGCAGGCTTTTGGGCTAATAATAATGTTGATATATGATCAGAGTTGGTCAAAAGGATATTTTTCACGTACACTGTTATCATTCTGCCTCTGCCTCTGCCTCTGCCTCGACTCCCCCCCTCCTCCTTGAATACGACCCTTTATATCATATGTCGCACCCTCACTTCTATTCCAGCTACATACATAATTACAGAGAATAGGAAGAAGCGTGCTTCCCGACGCGTCACCCCCTCTGTTATGATTGGATTACGTCTTTTATTTTATTTAATATATACACACATCATGAGTATAAATTAAATATATAACATCATTTTTATGCACACATGATGTGTATATGTTGATGGGTTGCAACAAAATTCAGAATACAAAATTGACTTGGTTGATAATTCTTGAAAATCAATGAATTGAGCTATAAATATGTATATACATACATAGATTCATAGTTGAAGAGCTAAAAAGAGGAATTAATTGTTGATGAAGTTGGGTGTGGAATGATTGTGTGGGTATTGAGGTTTTTGTGGGTGGGAGTAGCTAGTGAGCATCAGCAATAGCAATGAGCATGTCGATATGGTCTCAATAAGTAGCATTATGATCACAAGAGGACAAAACCCATAAATACATGAAAGAAGCAACTAGAGATCTAGCTAGCTAGGTATATATATTCCATGGATGGATGGGAGTGGGAGTGTATGCATTTCCAATACCACATGTAATTTATGGAGCAGGAAATACAAGCAACACCACATTTCCTAGCTCTTATTCTTCAACCCTTAATTTCTGCCTTTTTGTTTTGGATTTATCAGGCAAAATCCCAGTCCAATCAAGAAACCCTATTACTCTATTGCATGTGTTCCCAAATTAAAATTTTAGGTTGTGCAGACGATCAACATCATTTAATTGTTAGTTAACTTGATGTTGAAGAATGTGTGGGTTGATTGAGGTACCACCCATCACTTCAAACCCACATAGCTATAGCTATAGCTCTAGGGATCACGAGCCCACACACACATCTACATACTTAATGCACTCTGCAATTCCAACTTGTATTATATTTATAATAATAATGACTCGCTAACACTCATAAGTGAGGACCAATATCTCAACACTCGGTCAACTACTGTTAAACTCCGTCATACTTTTGTTTTTTCTATTCATAAACATGAATTTAAGGCTGATGAATACCAACAAACTTATAAACATACAACATTATTATTCTTTCTCAAACTCACCCTAACACTCTTACTGTTCTTCATCTTCCCATAAAACCTCCCATCTATGCATGTTTATAGAGAGACTTGAATAGGTGAAAATATATATACCTCTTCACTCCAAAACATATATACATTAACCACAATAGCCAGTACTGGATCCACGAATTTGCTGTTGGTATGTACGACAAGTTGTAAAACTAGAATGATACTGTTCCTATCCCACTCCCCTCCAAATTTGTGGAGCACCCGACAGTTTAATGACACAACCCCATTACTGTTCACAAAAGGAGAGGCACACTTTCTAATAATAGAAAGGGTGGTATGAATAGCCCAATGAAGTTGGAGGCGAGCTCAAACATATTGGAAAAGATGTATCTACCTACTAGACACATGCATGGAAATTATGCTTTTTGCATGATGTCATCTCATCGGGATGCCATTGCCATATCATTACTGTTTATGTGCACCACAAGTTACAAATGGGTACTCTTAAAACTCTTTGTCTGTGGGTAGTGTGTAATGTGTCGAATTTAAACTGCTGGTCCTGGAGAATTATGAGTGCGGCTCTTATGGATAGATGACTCACAAAGCATTGTGTGTTTGCTGGAATTATGAATGCACATGCCACCCCCCCCCCCCCCCTCCTTCGTTTGGTTATCATTATTAGCTTCTGAAGCTTACATATTATTCTGCTCAATTTCTCCGTAATGACAAGAAAGAGAGCCGACATGCTATTAGCATAGGGAATGCCGAACCCTTCTCAATTGCACAAGAAACTCAATTCAGCAAAATGGATGTTTCTCTACCAAGTCGTCGTCTTCAGCAATTGGGTCTACAGAAAAACGAACTACCTTAGTCCCACTTGTTTCTCTACTAAATCTTTGTTTGTTGGACATAAATACTAATATGTTCCGAGAAGAAAGGTAAATTAAATGAATTGGCAGACGAGAAAAACTTAAGAGTTTGAATTGGGCCGCCAGGCCTCCAATCACGAATTATGAGTCCAACACCAACCACTTAAAAGACTCAGATATGCAAAGAGCGAAGCCTGTGAAGTGGATTTTCAGTTTCATTTCCTGACGCGAATTGATGTGAAAGTCAACTTTGCGTCAAATGTGTAATAATTTGAATGATTAAAAACAAAGAAAAATACTAATCTCATTTACATTAACAATCATGTAACGTAATTGTAGTTCTTGAATGAGCACCATAAGAGGTGTGTCCAGAAAGAGCTCCATCTAAATCCACCTATCAATGAGATGATACAGACTACAACTAGAGCTACATATTTTACACAAAACTGAATCTGAGCATCCTGCTTCACTGGTAACGGCCACATCAACAAGCTACCTGTTACAAACAATTCCTCCTGTTACACTTAGATAACCAATCTTGATATTGAAGGTTAAACATGAAACGTAAATACTTGAGAAAATCACTCTTTTTGACGAACTGTTAACCTATAATCTAACTTTGTGTAGGTTTGGGTGTGGGTGCAACAAAACTTGCAATCAAATAGATGTCATGCTGTATGCCCCATATGTACATTATACTCCGAATGTTTGAGCAATCCTTTTCTACATTTAGCAGGGGTCATAAATGAAAATAAGATGATATTGCAAATATGCAGCGTTAACAGATTATTCTAGACCATCCGCAAGAGTGATGAAAATGTGAAAGCCATCAACTAACCAGAAAAGAATATTCAGATGCAGTACAACATTTATGACCAAATTGATATAAATATATCTACACCTGATAACATGTGCACAAACAAGGGCAGTACATATAATTTCTTACCTAATATGCCTACAGCATGCTTAACAGGAAATATCCCGGAACAGCCCTTTTGCTTCATCATAAATCCATCTGCCAAAAGAAATACAAAAATGAATAGAGAGACAAAATTCTGAATTATTAAATACTGCAAGTAATTGCTGATCTGAACTATCAATTTTGGCTCTTCATATTCCATTTTCCTCACACAAATTTGAAATATATTTAAGCACCATGATAACACACACAGCCGTGACAATGCGTTAGATCAGACAATATCATGATATAAGTAAAAGGTGTCACTATCATGTCCAAAAAGATTAACTAGGTGTTCCCCACTGCTGTATGGAGGGTGGGATGTGAAGAGCATAGGTAGCAATGAGGCATGCATATAGGTTTATTATATAGTGAAACATAGTCATTAGGCATCATACTTTGAAGAATAACTATATTGCAATAATTACAGCAACGCAAAATAGCGTTTGACCCTATAATAATCAAGAAATCCACTAGGAAAAACCAAATGACATTGTTATAAAAATCACCAGAATATAAAGCAGCACATGGACAAAGTGTGGAAGAAATGTAGCTCAGGAGTAAGGATTGCTTAAATCAATGAACTCACTTGCACAGATAAAGCGGCAAATGATCATTCGGTTGTTTACTTGAAGAAGTTCTCCTTTCACTTTCTTCAGCAAATCTTCTTGGAGGAAGGACTTGACAAGGGCCTTCTATTAAGCCAGCCATCAATGCTCTACCACGAGTAGACTCATAGACCTGCAAATTAACAAGAAAGAAATGCGTACAAACTCTCAATAAGTATGTCCACTCTATCATAAGTCTTAGTGCGAACAAAAGTATCCAGTGACCCCGGAACCCATGCACTCTTTTTGGTAAATGATGCCTGGACCATTTCATGAATTTGAAGTTCATAGAACAACACACTCCAACAAGCATAGTCAAACTAAATTAAACTTCACCTCACTGTCTTCCAGGCCACATGGGCGGCCAACAGCCTCAGGCAAATCACCAGGAAAGTAACACTGATTCACTGTTACCCACTTTGTTGTAGTATTTCTATCCTCCCACATACCCTGCAATGAAGAGATATTCATAATGCAGACCACCAAAGTACAGTGAGCTATCCTACTGGTTCCCATCAGAGATCAGAAAATCAACAACTCCAGAAGCAAAGTATAAAACATCCAGGTCTGCTCCAGGAATTGTAATTTGTAAAGCAAGGTCAAGTGCAGGTAAAAAAGAATGCAACCATTGTGAATGCTCAAACCAAGCAAAAGATTTCCAGAAATGTAGTCAGAAACACAATGCAACTTCTCTC